>NC_135232.1:773026274-774226274 GCF_051348905.1 Ranitomeya variabilis
GTACCCTTCCTAGAAGGACATGTATTTGAGGCCAAACATAGTCTTTCATGGGTTAAGCAAGGTAGAACTTGGGTTAAATTCCCCCAACACATCGTTGTAGTACTTACTTGGGGTACAGCATTACATCTTATGTCATATGTAATGAGGCAAAGGCTAAATTGTGTAGGTTGTTGGCCCAGATTATTTTAGTATGTATCTACAGGAAAATCCAATGCAAGACAATACTCCAGATTCCAAGGTGGGGACTGCATCTCGTAGTCGCGATGCCCTATGGTGCTATGTCATGTCATATGCAACAAGAAATGCACTCCCTGACCAATCAACGATGCTGCCGTGTTCCAACATTGTTCTTGCAGTCTGACTTGTGTAAGAAATTGTGGCCTCTACAGAGTTTTATATGGAGGGTAGAGTTTAAGCTATTTTTCTGTTACCATAAAGTGGCCTGTGTATCGATTGGTATTCAGAGCCTTCCATTCCAAACTTGGATCTGCTGAGGAATATTTAGTTTTTACTTGCCTTAATAACCTGCTCCAAGCAACATTCTACAATTGTTCCTTGACCGAGTGTGATATATAAATATAATAAGGGTGCTTGGCAGTTTGTATAATAGATTTCAATTTGGTCTATTTTTTGTCTTGCATTAGAAGGATGTTAGACGTAACCAGATCTTTGTAAGAAACTCTTAAAGATTCCTTCTTGGTTAGTAATTATTTTGATACTTGCCCGTATGCCTTGTAAAATGTTTTTCCCATCTTTTTTCGAAATTGTTTATCTTCCTTTTTGTAGATTGTTCCTTTTGACATTTTGAAAAGTGATATTAAAAAAAAAAAAAGGAAAAAAAATATCTTCCACCACAAATGTATTTTTATCTGTTTTGTGTCTTTAGAAAAAGATGTACATGAATTTCATCCAGAATGACCGATTTTTAATTTATGAAAGTGTATATAAATAAAACATGATATAAATTTCCATTTGGCTTTTGTGTTAGAAATTGGTGTGATATAGTGACTACTTCATCTTTGCTCATGTACGCTGTGTGTATGTATATATAAATGATATGTATACATGTGTGTGTATATTATGTGTAAGTAATGTGTGTATATACAGGTACATCTCACAAAATTAGAATATCATCAAAAAGTTAATTTATTTCAGTTCTTCAATACAAAAAGTGAAACTCAGATAGTCATTTACAGAGTGATCGATTTCAAGTGTTTATTTCTGTTAATGTTGATGCTTTAGAATACTTTATTACACCAGCTTGAAAAAATTATTTTAAAATCCAAAATGTTGGCCTACTGAAATGTATATTCAGTAAATGCACTCAAGACTTGGTCGGGGCTCATTTTGCATCAGATACTGCATCAATGCGGCTTGGCATGGAGGCGATCAGCCTGTGGCACTGCTGAGGTGTTATGGAAGCCCAGGTTGCTTTCATAGCAGCCTTCAGCTCACCTGCATTATTGAGTGTCACTCATATTTTTTTTCAGTCTAGTGTTATTAAGTATTCTAATTTACTGAGATAACGACTTTTGAGTTTTCATTGGCTGTAAGCCATAATCATTAACTAAACACTTGAAATGCATCACACTGTAATGACTAATGTATGAGTTTCACGTTTCATATTGAAGAACTGCAATAAATTAACTTTTTGATGATACTCTAATTTTGCGTGTGTATATATAGATCAGTACTCGTTATTTCCTTTTTAAATAGGTTGTCTTGTTTCAACAACCTTTTTATATAAAAGCTTCAGTTTATAGCTTTGCAACAATCTGTAGTACATGGTTCATCTTGCTTCACACAGTAGGAAAAATACGGTAAGTGTCCACATAAGTCTCTAACTGTTTCGGTGAGCTAAAACTTGCATTATGGACCGAGCCTTACTTCTACAATAATACATCTGTGTCCAACGTTTTAGAAGGCATACACCAAACATTATGCACAGGCAGATCGATCCACCATAGTTGCCCAATGTAAAGAAATGTATATCGTGTATTTTTTTTTTTTTTGCATTGGCTCTTTATATAGGACAGTGCCTGCACTTACTTATACAGTTGGACAGTATACTAGTGCATACTGACCAGACGGAAGCTGAAAGAACAAACTTTAAGCCTCAGCATGTTGAATGGTCGCCTATGGCGATGTTACAGTATATGTTGGGACAAACTCCCAATGTATATTGTAAGCTAGTTGCACAGATGCAATGACTACCTAGCCTAAGGGTATGTGCACACGTCAGGATTTTTTGCGTTTTTTCCGCTATAAAAACGTGATAAAAATGTGAAATAAACGCTTACATATGCCTCCTATTATTTACAGTGTATTCCGCATTTTTTGTGCAAATGTTGCGATTTTTTCCGCGAAAAAAATCGCATCGCGGGAAAAAAAAGCAACATGTACATTAAAAATGCGGAATTGCGGGGATTCCGCACACCTAGGAGTCCATTGATCTGCTTACTTCCCGCACGGGGCTGTGCACACCATGCGGGAAGTAAGCAGATTATGTGCGGTTGGTACCCAGGGTGGAGGAGAGGAGACTCTCCTCCACGGACTGGGCACCATATAAGTGGTCAAAAAAAAAGAATTAAAATAAAAAATAGTCATATACTCACCTTCGATGTCTTCCCGCCTCTCAGCTGCATGCTGCCGCTTCGGTTCCTGTAGCTGGTGTGCGGTGAAGGACCTGCGATGACGTCACGGTCTTGTGACCGTCCTGTGATTGGTCGAGACCGGTCATGTGACCGCTCACGTGACCGCGACGTCATGGAGGGTCCTGCGCGCGCACACCATCTATACGGAACAGACGCCTCTGAGGTCTGCAGTTGAGTATAAGCATTTTTTTTATTATTTTTAAACATTCTATCTTTTACTATAGATGCTGCATAAGCAGCATCTATAGTAAAAAGTTGGTCACACTTGTCAAACCGTATGTTTGACAAGTGTGACCAACCTGTCAGTCAGTTTTCCAAGCGATGCTACAGATCGCTTGGAAAACTTTAGCATTACGCTTGCAGAATGCTAAAAAAAAACGCAAAAAAAAAATTTCCGGTTTTCTTCAGGAAATTTCTGCAAGAAATCCGGACGTGTGCACATACCCTGACACTGTTTCGCCAAAGACTTCCACACACCACCCATTAAACGAAGACACATGCAATGTAGAAAACAAAGGCTGTGTGTGCGCTTCCTCTCTTCTACCCGGTTTGTTAATAGCAATCTCAGTTTTTTTTTCTTCAATTGCTTCATAACCGCAGGTCCTGATGACTAATAAAAAGCCAAAGTGCATTTGTTGGTCAAAGCTGAATTAAAAATGCTCGTTACATTTTAAAGCACAAGTAGCCTGAGGCCCGACCCAGGTTTCGCTTTCCTGTGACTTCTTCCGGGGCTTTGTACCAGCTGATATAAATATTGGACTGCCCACTCCTCAAACAGAAAAAAAACAAACCATCAATATGAAAATTCTAAAAACTATCCCTTATTGGTTTAATCAAATACCAGTCCCATGTCTGGTCTATATAACATATTTCTAGTTTTATTTTCAGACTGAGGCCATGCATAACCGCATTCATCATTAATCAATATCTGAAGATGGAGACAGAAGATTGGAATTCCTGAAGCATCCTTTTCTATTGTTTGCGTGTCTATATATAAATGTGAAAACATGCACACTATAAAGGCACCACCTCTCACAATCACAATATTTGCAGGACGAGCGATTTTCAAATGGCTTAACATTATTTTGGAAAAATTACTTATTGCACTAGATTTTTTTTTTCTATCAACAGTTTTTCTCCTTCGCCTCATTGGGGGACACAGACCGTGGGTGTTATGCTGCTGCCAGTAGGAGGACACTAAGTGATACAAAGAAAGTTAGCTCCTCCCCTGCAGTATACACCATCCTGCTGGCTCTCAGCTAACCAGTTCTTGCTTAGTGTCTGTAGGAGGCACTTGGGTCTGTTTTCAGACCCCAACATTTTTTATTTTCTGTAAATTTTTATTTTTTAATTAACGGAGTGAAGGGGGCGACGGATTCCTTTCTAGGGTCCGCTCTCCCCTGAACCATCAACAGGCAAGCACTGCGAATATACCTCCCCGTACCTTTCCTGCGACGACTGGGGCACACCTAATCTACGCTAGGGCGACGGTTCCTATACGGTCCCGATCTCCCCCCTGTAAGGTGGCGAGCACATAGAGTATACCTCTTATGTGCATCTCCTGGGCTCCTCCGCAATTAAGCCCTCACCTGTTGGCGTCATGTAGTCCCCACAGTAGCCGTAAGCCCCCTGTGGCAGGCACAGCCGTAAGTCCCCTGCGGCAGGCAGATATGAAGATGGATAGAGGCTCTCCATCCCCTGGCCAAGGGAGGATCGATTGAGCTTATTCCTTCGCAATAGAGGCTGCATCTCTGCTCGGTGGTGGTGAGTAGTTTCCTTCCTCACGCCTGCGTGGAAGGTGGCCGGTACGCCAGTGGCAATCATTCGGCACTACGTCGCAGCCCGCCGACGCGCTCCACTGGCAGGCTCCATAAATTTAGTCCCTGGCTTTTTCAGCCAGACTAGGCCGCAGTTGAAATCCCCGCCAACCGCCGGAGCCCCGCCCAGCTCACTTCAGGGGCAACGGTGCCTTCACGGTCCCGATCTCCCCACACCAGCAGCAGGCGACCACATGGAGTGTCACCAAGCAGCCCCCACTGTCCCACCACTGTGAAAGCGGATGGCACAAGGAGGCGGACGGTTCTCTCCACCTCCCTAACAAAAGGGATGCAAGCATGGCGGAGGAGTTGGTTTTCTCCTGTCAGATAACTGCTCCTTCGCCCCAATCCCACTGCCACCCTCTGTTACCCTTCCTTCCTTTGAGGTGCACTCCGTGCGCATCTACTCCCCCTCCAACCGGCTGTCATCTACCGTCCCCCAGGGCCAGCCACCACCTTTGACCACTTCACCACCTGGCTACTCCATTTCCTCGCCGCTGACATCCCCACTATCATCATGGGCGACTTCAACATCCCCATTGACACTCCCCTCTCAGCTGCCACTAAACTTCTATCTCTCACTTCCTCCTTTGGCCTTGCTCAATGGTCTTCTACAGCCACTCACAAAGATGGTCACACACTGGATCTCATCTTCACCCGCCTCTGCTCCCTATCTAAGCTCTCTAACTCACGTCTTCCTCTTTCTGACCGCAACCTACTCACATTCTCTTCCCTCTCCACTCCATGTCTACAATCCCCACCCCACAAACTTGCATACCCTCGCAGAAATCTTAAACACCTTGATCTACACTCACTCTCTGAATCCCTCCTCTCACAGACATAAGTTCCCTACACAATGCGGATGACGCCGCCGCTCTATACAACACCACAATAGCTGTAGCTTTGGAGTCTCTTGCCCCTCTCACACATACCAAAGCTCGCAAAATCAACAGACAGCCCTGGCACACCCGCCTGACCAAAGAACTGAGGCAAGCTTCCAGGGCTGCAGAGCGGAGATGGAAAAGATCCCACTCCAACGAGCACTTCATCGCATTCAAACAGTCCCTCACTACTTTCAAGACCACACTCGCCACAGCAAAACAAACCTACTTCTCATCTCTTATTTCCTCCCTGTCTCACAACCCCAAACAGTTATTCAACACCTTCAATTCTCTCCTCCGCCCCCAGCGCCTCCTCCCTCCCCACTCATCTCTGCTGAAGACTTTGCCTCATTTTTCAAGCAGAAGATTGAGAACATCAGAGACAGTTTTAGTCGACAACCCCCAGCCCTCCACCTCCAAAACCAACTTCTCCACCATTACAGAAGACAGACTCTCCACTCTACTCTCAAGATCACATCTCACCACCTGTGCACTTGATCCCATCCCACTTCATCCCAAACCTCGCCACAGTCTTCATCCCAACCCTAACCCATCTCTTCAACCTATCACTAACAACTGGTGTTTTCCCCTCAAGCTTTAAACATGCCTCAATCACACCTATCCTCAAAAAGCCCTCTCTTGACCCATCCTGTTTCTAGCTATCGCCCTATATCACTTCTCCCCTATGCCTCAAAACTACTGGAACAACACGTCCATCTTGAACTGTCCTCCCATCTATCTTCCTGCTCCCTCTTCGACCGCTTTCAATCTGGCTTCCAGTCACACCACTCCACTGAAACTGCCCTAACTAAGGTCACCAATGACCTATTAACCGCCAAGAGCAAGCGGCACTACTCAATCCTCCTCCTGGACCTGTCCTCTGCCTTTGACACAGTGGACCATTCCCTGTTGCTGCAGACCCTCTCATCCCTTGGCATCACAGACTTGGCCCTATCCTGGATCTCGTCATACCTAACTGACCGGACATTTAGCGTCTCCCACTCACACACCACCTCCTCACCTCGCCCCCTATCTGTCGGAGTCCTGCAAGGTTCAGTTCTAGGGCCCCTGCTCTTCTCCATTTACACCTTTGGCCTGGGACAGCTCATAGAATCTCACGGCTTTCAGTATCATCTCTATGCTGATGACACACAGATCTACATCTCTGGACCAGATATCACCACCCTTCTAACCAGAATCCCTAAATGTCTATCCGCTATTTCATCCTTCTTCTCTGCTAGATTTCTAAAACTTAACATGGACAAAACAGAATTCATCGTCTTTCCCCCATCTCACACGACCTCCCCAACGAACCTATCCATTACAGTAAACTGCTGCCCACTCTCCCCAGTCCCACAAGCCCGCTGTCTTGGGGTAATCCTTGACACTGATCTCTCCTTCAAACCACATATCCAAACCCTTTCCACTTCCTGCCACCTCCAACTCAAAAATATTTCACGGATCCGTACATTCCTAAACCAAGAATCTGCAAAAACCCTAGTCCATGCCCTCATCTCCCGCCTCGACTACTGTAACCTCCTGCTCTGTGGCCTCCCCTCTATTCTAAACTGCTGCCCGACTAATCCACCTGTCCCCCCGCTATTTCCCAGCCTCTCCCCTCTGTCAATCCCTTCACTGGCTCCCCATTACCCAGAGACTCCAGTACAAAAGCCTAACCATGACATACAAAGCCATCCACAACCTGTCTCCCCCATACATCTGTGACCTCGTCTCCCGGTACTTTCCTGCACGCAACCTCCAATCCTCACAACATCTCCTTCTCTACTCCCCTCTTATCTCCTCTTCACACAATCGCATACAAGATTTCTCTCGTGCATCCCCCCTACTCTGGAACTCTCTACCACAACATAAAACTAAAGCAATACAGCAAGGACCAAATACCAAAAAATAAAAATCAAAGCATAGGATTATTAAAATATGCCTTTATTTTATGAAAGTGGCAATGGTTACAATAAAAAAAGGGTTTTTTTTATAAAAATTATTATATAACAAATTAAACAAACTTGCGCGGTACCAGGTATAATTATCGTTCCTTAATTTTCCCCTATTACTATATAAGGATATATTAAAACGTGCTGTACAAAAATAGATCTCCCTTGTTTAAGAAGAGCATAAAACTCATTCATTGTGAAAGATAAGAAATAAAGTAAAATACAAAAAATATTAAAAATATAAAAATTTAGAAAAATCCTCATAATCACAAATATATAATTATAAAGTGTGCAAATATACCACAATATAAATAAAGTGACCAAGTGCTTCAGTGTGAAATTTTAATTATTTCCATCCACCAACAAAAAAAAAAACAAAAAAAACCTAGAGGGTGTGCAGGAACCTATCACTAGGTTCATAGGTGCCAGCATATGCTGGAATCACGTGCATAGAAAAAGACTTTTTTTGTACGGCCACTATATGATTATATATATACCTTAGGGGTCCAGAACCTGTACCTGCGCCTCGCCCGACGATAGGTTCCTGCACACCCTCTAGGTTTTTTTTTTTTTTTGTTGGTGGATGGAAATAATTAAAATTTCACACTGAAGCACTTGGTCACTTTATTTATATTGTGGTATATTTGCACACTTTATAATTATATATTTGTGATTATGAGGATTTTTCTATATTTTTTATATTTTTAATATTTTTTATATTTTACTTTATTTCTTATCTTTCACAATGAATATGAGTTTTATGCTCTTCTTAAACAAGGGAGATCTATTTTTGTACAGCACGTTTTAATTTATCCTTATATAGTAATAGGGGAAAATTAAGGAACGATAATTATACCTGGTACCGCGCAAGTTTGTTTAATTTGTTATATAATAATTTTTATTAAAAAACCCCTTTTTTTTATTGTAACCATTGCCACTTTCATAAAATAAAGGCATATTTTAATAATCCTATGCTTTGATTTTTATTTTTTGGTATTTGGTCCTTGCTGTATTGCTTTAGTTTTAGTTCGGTCCTTCACTGTGGATTCCACAGTATTTGTCACACAGCGCACCCTGGTGGTCTATCTAAGAATATATCTTTCACTATAATTTCTATAAATATACAAATACAAGATAAAGTGTAATCTTGACCCACCATACGTGAACTGTGATTTTTATTAAACTACCACAACATATCAGACTCTCGCCTACCATCGAAACCTTCAAAAAGAACCTGAAGACCCACCTCTTCCGACAAGCCTACAGCCTGCAGTAACCCTCGATCGACCAAACCACTGCATGACCAGCTCTATCCTCACCTACTGTATCCTCACCCATCCCTTGTAGATTGTGAGCCCTCGTGGGCAGGATCCTCTCTCCTCCTGTTCCAGTTGTGACTTGTTCAAGATTATTGTACTTGTTTATATTATGTACACCCCTCCTCACATGTAAAGCGCCATGGAAAAAATGGCGCTATAATAATAATAATGATGGATTGAGGTTTATCCCTCTATCCCTGCACCGTCCACGCTGCAATACCCGACATCCGCGGCGGCTCCATACCGGGACGCGCACCGATGGTGAGTGGATCCTGCCAGCGATGGGCTTCTGCAGCGGGATATTCACAGGCAGTCTCAGGCTTCCCTGTGGCCCACCTCCCTGAGGCAACGCTCCAGCCGGCTACAAAATTTAGCCCCTGGCTTCGGCCGATGTGTAGGCCGCACCCCGGAAGCGCACTGTGGTGCCCTAAGGTGGCTCTGCCTGTTTTCCTTGCGCTTTTCGCCTGGCACGGAAGGACTTAATTTTCTCGGCCACTGCAACGCCCCTCACTTCTACGCTGGCGCCGGCTGCAGAAATTTAGGCCCCGTCTTGGGCCTATTCATGGAAGTCTCGAGGCTCTGCACACGTCGTGCCTGTGGCTCCGCCCCCTGAATTGGCGCTTCTTGCTCTCTGCGAGTTTTTATCTAAAGGCACATGACCAGTATTCCCTGGTCTTAAAGGCACAAGACCAGTATTCCTGGTCTTAAAGTCACATGACCAGTATTCCCTGGTCTTAAAGGCACGTGACCAGTATTCCCTGGTCTTCAAGGCACGTGACCAGTATTCCCTGGTCTTAAAGGAACGTGACCAGTATTCCTGGTCTTAAAGGCACATGACCAGTATTCCCTGGTCTTCAAGGCACATGACCAATCCGAAGCCGGTCATAAATGAGGAGCCCTCAGCCGCTGATCCCAGTTTATCCCAGTGTAACTAGTTCCCTCAGTGGACTTTGTCACTGCCGCAAACCCATGGTTTTTCTGACCAAGAAATTGAATCCCTCCGTGGCTCGGAGTGCTCGCAGGACCGATATACATGGTCCCTCTCCTACATGGGATCCGTCGGCTAGCAGGGGACGCGAGTATTCTAGAAACGTACAGGCATCTACAAAACGGAAGTTTTCATTTCATGATCTCTCTCCATGGATTTGCTGACAACAAGACTCTGAACACGGATCGGATATTGCCTTGGACCTGGACTTGCCAGAGCTTCAGTAAAGGATGACTCACCTATTTATATCATCATCCAATCTCTGTACATTGACAAGGACTCCGGTCCTGCTCTACACTACACAGTGTCCCTCATAAGGAGACCAAACTCCCTCGTAGAGCGTTTGCCATCCAGTCCGGATATGCGATTCACTGGACAGAAGCCTCTACGTGGGACCACCATGCCTGGTCTGATTTTTAAGGGCGACGGGCCCTTTAAAGGGCACCGATCTCCCCACACCATCAACAGACGGGCACACGGAGTGTCGCCTCCAGGTATCCTCTTCATCCAGGCCTAATGCCAGACAAACTGTCCTGTCCACCCGGAGACCTGAACTCTGTTGATGTACAGAGGCACCCTTTTTGGGTGTCTGAGCACCCCCCTCTGCATCACCACTATTTAACAGAAGATGCAAGAAGGCGGATGATCCCTCTCCACTTCCCTGTTAAGAGGATGGTGGATCGAGGGTTCCTAATTTTTAACTCTGCAATGACCTGCTGGATGCAGCCGCGCATTCTGCCACTTCGCAGATTAACCGGGTACAATCTCCTGTGGTTTACCTACCCGTATCCCTGCCCATTGTGTCATCAATTAAAAATGCCACGGTCTGTCAAATAGCAAATCTGGTTTGTTCCATTTTGCGGCTTTGGGTCCAGCCCTCTGCCCTCCCTAGCTGCTGCGTGGATTGCTAGAGTAACGGTCTCCTGGCTGGAGACCTTAACTACTTTGATTCACACCAGTAACCCTTTCCTGAAGACACTACAGCTGGTCAATCAAATCTTTTGAGCGGGAGACTAACAGGATTGTTGATTCCTACAGCCCCGACCAGCAGTGAAAGGGTTGCCCAGGACAGTCTAGATCTAAGGGATCTTAGTTCCAAAAAGGGGAACGAGAAGTAGGACCGATCCCGGACCTCAAACTTCTAACAACTTTTCACAAGGTTCTTCTTCGAATGGAGTTCCTCTGCTCAGCCATTACTTCAACAGAAAAAGGTGCAGTTTCTGGCATCCATCAACAGGGGCTTACCCTCTTCAAAAATTCCTTCGCTTTTCCAAAAATTTCCGAAAATTCGCTTTTCCATTCGTGAACAGCATTTGTCACGACCTTGTCCTTCGGCCTTGCTACCGCACCCAGAGTGTTCGCAAGGGTCATGGCGGCTGTCATGTTCCTCTTGCACCCTAGAGGCGTGGTCATCCCGCCCTGTTTGGCCGACTGTCTACCTGCCCTTCCAGGACTACGCTAAGTCGTCTATATCACTTGTGATACCCTCTCACCTGGGCTGGTGGCTAAACTTAGACAACTTCTCATTTCCAGACCAGCAGATATCCTTTTTGAGGATGATCCGGTACTCTTCCAGAAGGGTGGTAATTCTCCCTCCAGACAAGGTCATGGTCCTTCAACAGGGAGCTCGTGCACTTGATCACTCATCCCCTCATTTCATTCGATTTGCTGGGAGGGTTCTGAGGAAAAATGGAGACGACAATGGAAGCAATTGCCTTCGCTCCGCTTGTTTTCAGCAAGTCAGACTTTCAGACGATAGTCTCTGAGCTCCTTCATCCAGGGCTTTTCTCCCGGTTCTGTGGTTACTAGTAACTACCAATGCCAGTCCTCTTCTCCCGATCATTGCTCTGGAGACCCGAACGGTAGTCCTACAGTAGGTCAACTGCCTTCTGGCGGGTCAACCCATCTGAATTCAATTGGACAATGGCACGGCTGTGCCATACGTCAATCATCTAGCAGGTACCCACGTTCAGGTGCCATGACCGAGGTACCTCACATTCTCTGATGGGCCGAGAGCTATCACTTGATGATCTCGGCAGTACATATCCCAGGAGTATAACTCTGGGCGGCGAACATATTCAGCCATCAGGGTGTCGCCTCAAATGAGTGGTAACTTCACCCGGAATTCTTCCATCTTCCAGTTGTAGTTCGGATGGCATCCAGACTGATCGCCTGTGTACTCGAGTTCGTAGTTCAGCCTCGATATCCAAGAGCCATCGCACTGCATGCTCTGGTTCTTCCGTGGTACCAGTTTCCATAACTCCCCTTCCACTACTTCCGAAAGTTTATCAGAAGCAGAAAGGGCCGTTACCGTTAGATCATTGGGACCTTAATGGTCCTAGGACCATTACAGTAGACTCTTTTTCGATCCGGACAGACATTACTATTAGGGAAGGTCGCCCCTTTTTTCTCTGCGATAGCCTCATCCTGACGAGTCTTCGGTGCTAACGGGTCCTTTCAGACTTTTTTCCCCTTATTTCCTTCAAGGCAAGGTTGTCCTCAGGCCATCCCCGTCCCTTGTTACCAAGGTGGTATTGTATTACCACTGTTATAAGGGCATAGTTCTCCCCTCATCTCTTTCGGCACCAGTCCACAAAATGTAATGAGTTCCCCATATTCCGGACGAAGCGAGTGCTCTGAGTAGGTACGTCTCGAGGACGGCGTCCTTCCGAAGGTTGGACACTGTATCTTGGGCTTCCTGACGGTAAGAGGAAGGCTTCCTGACGTTTACAGGAAGGGTTTAGCCGTCTTCATTGGCCATTTAGCCTGGTGTATTCCTTTCACCATCCAGGAGTGTTAGATGTCAGCCTACCTCCCTGTCTATCGTGGGTTCTAGGCACCAGGCGTCGACAAGACACGCCTGCAAACTTGCGGATTCGTCCAGTCTGCATGCATTCTTGAAGCATTATAATTCCCAGACTTCCACAGATGTGAGTCTGGGCAGGAGGACTCTGCAGGCCGCGGTGGCGCACTTGTAAGTAGCGGTTACACAGGGCCTGATCTGATGTTGTCCCCACCCAGGGACTGCTTTGGTACGTCCCACGGTCTGTGTCCCCCAATGAGGCGAAGGAGAAAGAGGGATTTTTGTGTACTCACCGTAAAATCCTTTTCTCCGAGCCAATCATTGGGGGACACAGCTCCCACCCTGGTATTAGCTTATGCTTGTTTTTATAATCTGATAAGCTATACTCTCATATATAATATGACATGCTGTAAGCTAATATGTTGTTACTGATCTCCTACTGCTTTTTGCATCGAACTGGTTAGCTGAGAGCCAGCAGGAGGGTGTATAGTGCAGGGGAGGAGCTAACTTTCTTTGTATCGCTTAGTGTCCTCCTAGTGGCAAGCAGCATAACACCCACGGTCTGTGTCCCCCAATGATTGGCTCGGAGAAAAGGATTTTACGGTGAGTACACAAAAATCCCTCTTTATCCTAGGAAAGCAAACACTAAAATAAGGTTGTTAACCCTCAGACTATTAATACATTTAAATATCTACTGAACAAAACTGCAAGAAAATACTCCAGATGACAAAGTGGGAACTGCATCTTCCTAGTAGTGCTTCCCTATAATATGAAGTACAAATGCTGTGTGCTTGTTCACAACAAACTTTCATGCCCTAAAATGTACATCTTGCCAAATGTAACCAGTGCTTGTGTATATAGATTAGGGTGCAGCAGCACTGACTGTGCTTCCTCCTCTGGACCCAGTGAATGTGATCACTGTATGCAGGCAGGAGGCTGAAATTCCCCTGTAACTGGGGCTAATATCGAAGAGAAAAGAAAATCAGGAATAAAAAGTACTTATTAATGTTAAAATGCCCCCCAAAAGTATTTTAAGATCTTGTGGGTACATTTGTTTAAAATGAAAAAAATCAATGCAAAAATTGCATAGAAAAACAAGCATAAATAAAATTAGACTAAAATAATTGACTGCCAGTCTCAATCTGTTTCTAGGCCCACACCCATTGAAGAAAAAATATTTACAATATATAAAAATACAACGTGAAATTTCTAGTGATCTTTTGTGGTCAATTAAAAAAAATAAAAGTAAGACAAGTTTCCTATTTATCTTTACATTTTTACCTTTAGCAATGGAAAAAACTAGGTTGTAAACATGACAAATTAAGCCTCATGTACTACAAAAAAAAGCCATTTTTTTTAAGCCGTTAAATGCGCGTGTATGATAAAACCTGAAAATGTGCCTGGTCAGAAAGGTTTGAAATGGCCCGTTCATGAGTCTGTTAAAGAGTAACAACTTTCATTTTTTATTTTTTTTTTACAATTTTATTACATGGAAAGTTATGAAACTTTGCATATCTCCTTTAAAGGGGTTGTCCAGTCCAAATTGATAAGTCTGCAGTCATTGTGTGTGTGTGTATACACTTGTATAGAGCGAGGCTGTACCCCAACTAGTGACGTGGCGGTGGCTGACTTGTGGGCGGGAGCCTCGCTCCTTAAACATGTATGGATTAAGGCCATGCCCACTGAATGAGATGTGGCTGGCAATAGGTATACATACCCTCCCAACTTACATGCCTGTAAAATATTTTGTAATCCACTATTGATTGACCAATAATTAATACGTATAGTTTTTAATCTTTTAAACTGCCCTTTTAGATATTATTTAAGATGGAGGAAAGCTACTGCAATCAATAACTTTTAGAAAATTATTTTAAAGGGAAGGTGCCGCAATTTTGTTTTTGTATTAAAAATGATTGTTTATATAAACAATTATTTTTAATGCAAATTTTTTTTTTAATCTTTAATATCTTTTTTATTATTAATTATTTTTGCAGCCACTGGGCGCTGCCATTTTCTTTTGCAGGAGTGTAAGGGTATGGCTCCACGGTCCGGAGGGGCGGCGGTATCGCCGCAGCGGCGAAGCCGCTCGGCGCTAAGCCCCGCCCCCTTTCTGGGACGCGATCATGCCCGATGTGTTAACTCTTCACATCCGGGATGATCGCTCACTCCCATAGGGCCCTGTGATATGCCTTGCGGGGACGCTGCGTCCCCGCAAGGTGTACAGGCATGCTGCGATCTGAAAAGACAGCTCTGCGCAGCGTCAAACAAGCAGCGTTTCCTGAACGTGGAAACATACCCTAAGAGTCCCAGCACGACACTTACACTCTGCAAATACAGCAGTCCTGGGCATAGGAGGCTGCAGTCGGCATCCGACCCCATACCTATCATTGAGCTGCTCCCTGCTGTGATCTGGCAACGCCCCCTGGGCTGTCTCCACACCACAGCAGAGGCAGGAGGTCGGCGCCATCTTTCTTCAGCCCACAGTGGAGCGTGCCTGTGAGCTCCACTGAGACTTGAGAGCTGTGCTGTTATAGGAGGGACAGCTCCATCTGTCTCTCCTTTCACACTGTCAGCAGCGGCCGTTCCCTATCTGCTATTCTGCCTGGTGCCCTGGCTCTAATCTCTAGAATCGGTAGAGAGGCTGAAGTGCTGCGGTCTGATGTCCTCAGGAGCTGCAGAGAGGTAACACGGGGGAGGGGGAGGCTCTCAGTGCTGCTCCGACCCTGCCTCTGACTGCAGCTCCTCATCAGGACATCAGACCGTGGTGTATCTATCACTATACTGTGCTGAGCAGTGTATCTAATCCTCTCCTGGGTGATATTGTCTGCTGCGCCGTGTATCTAATCCTATCCTGTGTGATACTATGCTGAGCTGTGCATCTAATCCTATACTGTGTAATTACGGTCTGCTGAGCCGTGCATCTAATCCTATACTGTGAGATACTGTGCTGACCTGTGTATCTAATCCTGTGGAATACTGACTGCTGAGCCGTGTATCTAATCCGCTCCTGTGTGATACTGTCTGCTGAGACGTGTATCTAATAATCCTCTCCTGTGTGATACTGACTGCCGAGACGTGTATCTAATCCGCTCCTGTGTGATACTGTCTGCTGAGACGTGTATCTAATAATCCTCTCCTGTGTGATACTGACTGCTGAGACGTGTATCTAATCCTCTCCTGTGTGATACTGTCTGGTGAACCGTGTATCTAATCCTCTCCTATACACTCCTCTCCCCCCTGCATGTCTTTCCCCATTGCACACACAACTCAATGCGTGCGATAACAGGAGCTGCAGGGGTAATGCTGTCTTATGGCATTATGTGTGATCTATATGACGGTATTATGTGATCTGTATGGTGGCATTATGCTTGATCTGTATTGAGAGAATTATATGGTGGTATTGTGTGTGATCTATATGGCGGTATTATGTGAGATCTATGTGGGCGGCATTGTGAGAAGTATGTGGCGGTATTGTGTGATCTATATGGCGGTATTATGTGAGAACACTGGCAGCATTATGTGTGATCTATGTGGCGGTATTATGTGAGAACACTATGGCAGTATTCAGAAACGGGACCCATTCTAGGGTGGTCCTGGCTGAGCAGCTGCACAAGGGTCTGAGGTAATAGAGGGGGCAGCATGACCTCCAGTTAGGTGCAGTCAGGGGAGGGCTGGTGAGGCAGCTGAAGAGAGGGGTCTCATGTTTATCGTTACTATATAGCTACATTTCCTTCCCAGCGTCACCCCGACTGTGCCTGTCGTCTCGCTTTCACACATCGCCAGGACAGGATGGAGAAGACAGGATCTGAGGAGGGGAATGGGGTCTGCATCACAATGTCTGGATTAGAACAGGCCATCAATCCACAGAAATGTTTCCTGGATTTCTGTGGAGCAGACGGTCCATCCATGTGTATAAAAGACAGCGCTCTATGTACAATCCCTGGCTGCTCCGTGCACTGAACATGGTGCCCCCTCCATAGACCAGCACACTGCTCTCCTGCAATACTCTGTGCTGCTGTCACCCTGCTCCCTCCACCACATATCTCCCAGAATCCTTGCTGCCTGCCATCCTCGGTGACTACTTGTCAGTATAAGGCTATTTTCACACTAGCGTCGGTACAGGGCCGTCGCCATGCGTCGGCCCGACGCACGTGAAAATAATGAATAACGGGGGCAGCGGATGCAGTTTTTCAACGCATCCACTGCCCCATTGTAATGTCCGGGGAGGAAGGGGCGGAGTACCGGCAGCGCATGCGCGGTCGGAAATGGCGGACACGACGCACAAAAAAAGTTACATGTAACTTATTTTGTGCCGACGGTCCGCCAAAACACGACGCATCCGTCGCAAGATGGATGCGACGTGTGGCCATCCGTCGCAATGCGTCGCTAATGTAAGTCTATGGAGAAAAAACGCATCCTGCTGACAACTTTGCAGGATGCATTTTTTCTCCAAAACGACGCATTGTGACGTCCGTCAAAAGACGCTAGTGTGAAAGTAGCCTAACTCTGCAGTCACCAACAAAATGGCTGCTCACTGGGTATCATCCTCTCTTAGGCTAGGTTCACATTGCGTTAGGGCAATCCGTTAAGCGCCTAGCGCTAACGCAATGTTTCTCTAGGGTCCGCGATCGCCGTCCCCGCTAGCGCAGATCCCCGATCTGCGCTAGCGAGGACCGGACTTCGGACGCTGCAAGCAGCGTCCGAGGTCCGTCACAAAAGAACGGCACATCGCTAGCGTGTGCCGAAAATGGCATGCGCTAGCGATGCGCTACAGGGAAAAATCACATTGCTGTCAATGGGTGCGCTAACGGACCCGTTGCACGGCGTTAATTGCGACAATTTCGCCGTGCAACGCAGTCCGTTAGCGTTAACCCATTAACGCAATGTGAACCTAGCCTTATCCCTTAGCAAACACCCAGAAGGGGAGGAGAGGAGTGACATCACACACGTCAGCAGACTGTGAGCTATTTGTACACTAGCTTTTTCTGAAATTTCAGCAGCTGCTCCCCCTAGTGTTTAAAAGTGGAAATTCCAAAACTTTTCAAATTATTTTTCATATTTTACTAAATTATAAACAAATGATAATATTTTTTAAGAAAATGTAAACATTAATTCTTTAAATTTTTTCAATTGCGGTAAAAAAAAATTTTTTGATGGCACCTTCCCTTTAAGCCAATAGGGTCTTTGGTACATAATCATCCCTGTATATTTTTACGTCTAATTAGTGTATCCTGCCGTCAGCTGTCTCGCATACATTTTCGGTTGTATGCATTGGTGCTGATGTACTCCATTCCGCTCCACAAGGCCCTTTGGTATCTTTCCCAACAACCGTTGACATTTGTATAAAAGTTTTGCTTTCACATTGATACATATACACACTAGTATGCTTGATACGGTCAATGCACGTTTATCTTTTTAAAACTTTTTTTTATGGCATAAAATACTCTTATGGGATCTAGAAACAATCATGCAGCATTGAGATCTTCACATTTATTAAAAAGGCAAAAAAGGCTAATGCAATAAGGATTAATATTAAAACCTAATTATTAGTGTTTGACTGGGTGTGTTAATAGTGATGGTGAGTGGCGCTAGGTCTATAGTATGCAAAGTTCTGCATTTACTTGGACATCTGTTTAATTGACAGGCCCTTAGTTCAGCTCATTTGTAGATCTATACACTGAGCCTGATTCATCCAAGCTTTTACGCCAATGTTCTGTTGTAAAAACCTCTGAAAAGTCACAATTTGAGCATAACTAAAATGAGGTGCATGTCATTGTGGTCGGCACTTACTCATAGCCAGTGAGCATTTCTGCTGCACAAAACAGGGCTGAAGCCCTGCAGTGTGTAGAACTGGCGATTAAATTTATCGCAGCTTCTAGTCTCCCATGGAGACTATGGAAGCAAGTAAAAAAAAAAAAAAAAGTATTTCAAAATATGAAAAAATAAAGTTCAAATCACCCCCCATGCAAAATAAAACAAAATACACATTTTGTATCGCCACATTCAGAATACCCTGACCTATCAATATGTAAAAATAATCCGATTGGTTCTTAGCGTAAAGAGAAAAAAAAAATCAAAAAAGGCAGAAATGTATTTATTTTTTGAGGGGGTTGCTGCAACATTGCATTAAAATGCAATAAAAGGCGATCAAAACATCGTATCTACACCAAATATCAATAAAAACGTCAGTTTAGCACACAACAGATGAGCCCTCATCCAGCGCCAGATCTAAAAAAAAAAAAAAAAAAAAATGGAGACTTTCTTAAAAAAAAAAAAAAAAAAAAAAAAAAACACCCTTGGAATTTTTTTCACCACTTAAAATAAAAAATATCCTGGACAGCTACGTTTGGTATCTACAAACTTGCAATGAGCTGGAGAATCATAATGGCAGGTCAGTCTTAGCATTTAGTGAACCTAGCAAAAAAGCCAAACAAAAAACAAGTGTGGAATTGCAATTTCACCGCAGTTTGAATTTTTTTCCTGTTTTCCAGTACACGATATGACATATAAAGCCACAAAAGTAAAATAAATGCTTTATTTCAATAATACTAAAACCATGTTTGAGTAAAAACCAGTAAGCACCGCAAGCAAACAATAGGTGTGACACCTGGGCTGAGCAACATTACGTAGTGTGTGTATATACAGGTCCTTCTAAAAAAATTAGCATATAGTGTTAAATTTCATTATTTACCATAATGTAATGATTACAATTAAACTTTCATATACTATAGATTCATTATCCACCAACTGAAATTTGTCAGGTCTTTTATTGTTTTAATACTGATGATTTTGGCATACAACTCCTGATAACCCAAAAAACCTGTCTCAATAAATTAGCATATCAAGAAAAGGTTCTCTAAACGACCTATTACCCTAATCTTCTGAATCAACTAATTAACTCTAAACACATGCAAAAGATACCTGAGGCTTTTAAAAACTCCCTGCCTGGTTCATTACTCAAAACCCCCATCATGGGTAAGACTAGCGACCTGACAGATGTCAAGAAGGCCATCATTGACACCCTCAAGCAAGAGGGTAAGACCCAGAAAGAAATTTCTCAACAAATAGGCTGTTCCCAGAGTGCTGTATCAAGGCACCTCAATGGTAAGTCTGTTGGAAGGAAACAATGTGGCAGAAAACGCTGTACAACGAGAAGAGGTGACCGGACCCTGAGGAAGATTGTGGAGAAGGACCGATTCCAGACCTTGGGGAACCTGAGGAAGCAGTGGACTGAGTCTGGTGTGGAAACATCCAGAGCCACCGTGCACAGGCGTGTGAAGGAAATGGGCTACAGGTGCCGCATTCCCCAGGTAAAGCCACTTTTGAACCATAAACAGCAGCAGAAGCGCCTGACCTGGGCTACAGAGAAGCAGCACTGGACTGTTGCTAAGTGGTCCCAAGTACTTTTTTCTGATGAAAGCAAATTTTGCATGTCATTCGGAAATCAAGGTGCCAGAGTCTGGAGGAAGACTGGGGAGAAGGAAATGCCAAAATGCCTGAAGTCCAGTGTCAAGTACCCACAGTCAGTGATGGTGTGGGGTGCCATGTCAGCTGCTGGTGTTGGTCCACTGTGTTTCATCAAGGGCAGGGTCAATGCAGCTAGCTATCAGGAGATTTTAGAGCACTTCATGCTTCCATCGGCTGAAATGCTTTATGGAGATGAAGATTTCATTTTTCAGCACGACCTGGCACCTGCTCACAGTGCCAAAACCACTGGTAAATGGTTTACTGGCCATGGTATTACTGTGCTCAATTGGCCTGCCAACTCTCCTGACCTGAACCCCATAGAGAATCTGTGGGATATTGTGAAGAGAAAGTTGAGAGACGCAAGACCCAACACTCTGGATGAGCTTAAGGCCGCTATTGAAGCATCCTGGGCCTCCATAACATCTCAGCAGTGTCACAGGCTGATTGCCTCCATGCCACGCCGCATTGAAGCAGTCATTTCTGCCAAAGGATTCCCGACCAAGTATTGAGTGCATAACTGAACATTATTATTTGATGGTTTTTTTGTTTGTTATTAAAAAACACTTTTATTTGATTGGACGGGTGAAATATGCTAATTTATTGAGACAGGTTTTTTGGGTTATCAGGAGTTGTATGCCAAAATCATCAGTATTAAAACAATAAAAGACCTGACAAATTTCAGTTGGTGGATAATGAATCTATAATATATGAAAGTTTAATTGTAATCATTACATTATGGTAAATAATGAAATTTAACACTATATGCTAATTTTTTGAGAAGGACCTGTATATGACTCAAAGCAGTCACAAGAGTGATAACAAATACTCTCTATATAAAAATATACAAAGGGGCAAGACATACCTACTATAAATAAATTGGACGACAATAATCCCAAAGGAATTGGCACAACCCCATACTTAGGGTATGTGCACACATCGGATTTTGTCAGGAAAATTTCTGCAAGAAATCCTGGACATTTCTGCCAGAAATCCACATGCGTTTTTTGGGGGGAAATCCGGATTTTTTGCGTTTTTTTGCGGAAGAAATCCTGACGTGTGCACATACCCTCAGTCACATATCTTACCTAAATGGCAGTGGCAGTCCAGGCACCCACCACACCCAATGCGAGTTTAGCATGAAATGCTTCGTCCGGGGGATAAGGATAACACCTACCCGACTGCTAATATCCTATGGGTAGCGTATAGGCCTGTTTGCGTCCTGTATTATTCAAGAATAAGAGATCATTCCTAAGATTCTATTACACCCAGTTTAAATTCGGAATAGTAAATGTGCTGTAAATGCCTTCCCAGTGCTGATAGGCAGAGTGTATAATTGGCGCTTAAAGGGAACCTGTCACCTGAATTTGGCGGGTCCTTTTTTGGGTCATATGGGCGGTGTTTTCGGGTCTTTTCTTAACCCCTTTTTTTCCCGCTGGTCGCGAAATTGACTTGATGTTGATTCGCTTTCCTCCCTAGTTAACGCGTGCACAAAGCAATCTTGCCTTGCGCACGCACAGTATGCTCTGCCCAACTGCAGGCAAAGCCAAAAACCATTAGTGCGCATGCGCCGGCGCACTATGTCCCGGAACACAGCTAAATACTTCCGGGACATAGTGCGCCGGCGCATGCGCACTAATGGTTTTCGGCTTTGCCCGCAGTTGGGCAAAGCATACTGCGCGTGCGCAATGCAAGAAAAGACCCGAAAACACCGCCCATATGACCCAAACGAGGACCCGCTAAATTCAGGTGGCAGGTTCCCTTTAAGGAATTGGCCTTTTGTTTAGTCTGTAACAGGACCTCATAAATATAGAATAATATTAAATGCCATATTGGTGATTAATCTTACCGGTTTATCGTGCATTACCTATACGCTAGCCATAGGATATGAGCAGTCGGGTAGGTGTTATCCTTATCCTTTTTCCTTCCTCCATACACAATATGCATTATTGTTTTCTGAATTGTTATTCAAATATTGGGTCACCAATCTTAGTGACATTATGAGACGATGTTTTGTCTTAATATATGCTTTAGATATTTCCTCTGCAAATATATCTTGTAAAATATTTTTTTAAAATTTTATGTTAAATCATTGATGAATTCTCTATGAATACAATATATCTAATTTCCTTTTTGTAGTACACTGAGGAAGGTCAGAGTTAGGCTACTTTCACACTAGCGTCGTGCACTGCGTTGCGGCGCACCGACGCAAACTGTGAAAGCGCCGCACAACGGTGGCAGCGGATGCAGTTTTACAATGCATCCGCTGCCCCATTGTGATGTGCGGGGAGGCGGGGCCGAAAAGACGGTCACGACGCACAAAAAAACGTTACATGTAACTTTTTGTGGCGACGGTCCGACGCAACCGTCGCACGACGGTTGCGACGTGTGGCAATGCGTCGCACTGCGTCGCTAATGCAAGTCTATGGAGAAAAACCGCATCCTGCAAGCACTTTTGCAGGATGTGTTTTTTCTACAAAACGACGCATAGCGACATGCAGTGCACGACGCTAGTGTGAAAGAGGCCTAATATGACCGAAACGTTTACATTGCTGTACTGAATTTTGGATGAAATTAAAATAGTTTACTTAATACCCGCTTGTGTGCCAACGCTTCATTCAGCTTATTAAGGTCTGGGATCCTACTTGAGCACCAGCAAATAGAACAGGTTGTGCCACGTTACATTCTTTCAACAAACTTGAAAAATTGAGCTTGGATTAAGTTGGTATACATGCAGCACATAAACGCATGTTCACATTGGCCATAAAACATACAAAACCTACAAGATACAAAATGAGCAAAAAATCCTGCTGTAACTAAATAAGTAAAAAGCAAGTGCATGTAAATAAATAAGGGTTCTTAGCAATACTGTTATTGATCAAAAATAGCATAAAAGCCATCCCACCATCCTCAAGGTGCCCCTGATCGGGACGGAAAATACACTGTCTAATATTAAAAACCTTATTTGCTATTTTTGATCCAAGCACAATTTTGTGTTTTTTCTTTGTGTTTTTGAATTCTGTGCAAGCCGGGGAGTGGCCTCCCTTTCCTGAGCTGGTAATTACATTTAAAAGCTTCCCCGGACTGGTGTCCATAGATTGGGACTCGGTCCTTTTGTCTGCCCTTATTCACCCACTGAGGTCAACTCTGACACATGGTAAGGTTTTTAATATTAGACAGTGTAGGTTCTATCCTGATCAGGGAGACCTTGACGACAGTGGGATGGCTTTTATGCTATTTTTGATCAAAAACAGTATTACTAAGAACCCCAAGTTATTTAAATGCACTTGCTTTTTACTTATTTAGTTACAGCAGGGTTTTTTGCTCATTTTGTTTCTTGTAGGTTTTGGGGCCATTGTTGGTTTATCAGTCTCCCTACCGGTGAGTACAACTCGCACCTCCCGGCAGACCAGTATAGTGTCACCCCACTTGGAACAATCAAGTATCTTGCGACAATATACCAGGAGGGTAGTTTGGGGTAATTGGTAGTTTATCAGCCCTCAATACTGGAGAGTCCAGCTCGCACCTCCCTTTAGAATGCACACCGGTATAGTGCCACCAGACATGGCACAATCAAGTTTATCTTTCCCCTAGGGTAGATTGGGGCAATTCATGGATTATTAGCCCCCTACCGCTGAGTCCAACTCGCACCTCCCTTAAGAGGGCAGACCGTAGTGCCGTTTGACTTGGCACAACCAGGTTCATCTTACTACTCCATATCAGGGAGGTAAATTGAGGAATTGAAAGTTTAATCACTTAACGTCCAGAAGGCCATTCAGAGACTCCAGCTAGGAGCTTTAACTGGACTTACAGTAGTTTTATCCATCTTGCACCTCTATGTGGGTGAACTGAACTGTAGAGGTTTTATAAGCTTAAATTCTTAGCAGTCCCTCTTATGATTCCTGGCTGGTATGATCAACTGGACTTAAGTAGGCATTCTGATTAGTGCCACTGTTTACGTCCCTTACCAAGAGGACCATAGGGATATAGATGTTCGATGCCGATCAGTTCAATATCCAAGTACGAGAGGTTGAATAGAATTTGTTGTACTTAACTGCTACCCTTTGGGCTGTATTTAATAGAGTGACCACAGATCGAGGGAATCATCCGGGAGCCATCCTTACCAATATGAGCAATATTGCTAGCAAAAAAAGTAGTGAAGCTTTGGGAACTTAGTGAAAACAGAAATACAAGCACCAAGTCGGCTGGCTAACCAGGCAAAAGCCATAACCCCCACACTGTACATACCACTAAGTCATACTCCACTGAAGGCCGCATCAAGTCCCACCATGAGGCAGACAGCTGAGGAAAATCCTAGACCCAATATAGCAGGCTCTTTCCCAACTAAGAAGTGGCCCGAAAACCTTCAGGCAGGCTAAACGTGAGAGATAAGGCCAGACTTGAATTGACAGGTCAACCAGGCAGACTCAATACACAAGCCACGAGTCTAGACAAGGCTCAACACACAAACTATGTGGCCCCAACTGATGCTCGATACACAAGATATGAGACTACAGATGAGGCTCATTACACAAACACTATACAAGACTTAACAACATGTCCTGTGTTCGACTTTTAGTTAACAAGACACTTTTTTAGCCAACTAAGCCAAAGCACCTAAGTGAGAAACGCCAGGCTACTAGCCAATTTTCCAGGCTGGGTTACCAAACCACAAAGCTGTAGTCCAAACATCAAACATGGGTAGATACTGAAGCATTAAATTTAGATGTTAGCATGTTAGAGCCCAACTGGGCTCCTGTACTCACTGCCTTTCTTACTAGAGGTTGCAGTAGAACACACTATGGTGTTCCGTGATTCACGGCTGCTCCAAACATGTGCTCAAGGCTCCTACATCAAGAGGACAGGAAACCGCATTGCGGAGGAAGTTGGAGTTTTCTTTTATTTTGTGCTTGGGGCTTCCTGTCCAGTAAGGCTACTTTCACACTTCCGTCGGTACGGGGCCGTCGCAAACCGTTGGCCCGACGGACGTTGTGCTAAATTTAGCACAACGTGGGCAGCGCATGCAGTTTTACAACGCATCCGCTGCCCATTGTGATCAGCGAGGAGGAGGGGCGGAGTTTCGGCCACGCATGCGCGGTCGAAAATGGCGGACACGTCGCACAAAAAAGTTACATTGAACTTTTTTTTGTGCGTCTCGTCCGCCAAAACACGACGGATGCGACGTGTGCCCATCCGTCGCTAATACAAGTCTATGGGCAAAAAACGCATCCTGCAAGCACATTTGCAGGATCTGTTTTTTGCCCATAAGGACGGATTGCGACGGAGGAAAAAAGACGGAAGTGTGAAAGTAGCCTAATGGGGAGGATCCTATTCACTCTCGTGTGCTGTCATGGGTTAGGAAAAAACATGTATATTACTTACTGGTAATGTAATGTGTTTTTTTTCCGGAACCCATGACCGCACCAACGAGAGAGAGGGGATCCGCCCTTCAAGGACAGGAAACCTTTAAGATAAAAAAGGGCAGCGCCTCTCTCCGCATCAGTTGGTTTACGAAGCACGAGAGGAACTCCCAGGTTAGTGTACACACCTATATATACATACATATCTAACTTTTTAACGTTCACCAACATCAAAGGGGTGTATAAGAAAAAAAAAACACCCGCCAACCAGATACCAGATCGTGTTTGTTTTAGTAAAAGGAGGAAACATAAGGGTGCTGTCATGGGTTCCGAAAAAAAAACCCACATTACTGGTAAGCAATATGTGTTTTTTTCTCACCCATGACAGCACCAATGAGAGAATTACTCATATTAGGGAGGGACCACAGCCTGTAGAACCCTTCTCAAATGTGAGATCAGAAGAGGCAGATAGCTCTAGTCTATATTGCTTATAAAGGAAAAACCACAAAAAGAGGACTTAAAATCCTCCAAACACTCAAGAATTAATACAGCACAAAGGGACTGCAGTGCTTACCTGCCCAGATCTCAGAACTAGTGCACTCAGGATGCAGCAAACCCTTGTAATAAAGATGGCAGCAATACAGGTGCAAAATACTGATGAGGCAACCACTTGCAACCTACCAACTCATTGAGTTCTGAGACCTGGGCAGGTAAGCTTTGCAGTCCCTTTGTGCTGTATTAATTCTTGAATTTTTGGAGGATTTTTTGTGTCCTTTTTGGTTTTTCTATGAAGTTTACATTAGGACTTGCAAATGTGAGAAACCTTGACACGGGTTGCGAGCTTACATATGTTGACCAAAATATCGACCAATACCTCATATACACTGCTCAAAAAAATAAAGGGAACACTAAAATCCCACATCCTAGATATCCCTGAATGAAATAATCCAGTTGCAAATCTTTATTCATAACAGTGGAATGTGTTGAGAACAATAAAACCTAAAAATTCTCAACGTAAATCACAACTAATATCCCACGGTGGTCTGGAGGTGGAATAATGCTCAAAATCAAAGTGGAAAATGAAGTTACAGGCTGATCCAACTTCAGTGGAAATGCCTCAAGACAAGGAAATGATGCTCAGTAGTGTGTGTGTGGCCGCCACGTACCTGTATGACCTCCCTACGGTGGATGGTCTCCTGAGGGATCTCCTCCCAGACCTGGACAAGAGCATCCGCCAACTCCTGGACAGTCTGTGGTGCAACGTGACAGTGGATGATGCGAGACATGATGTTCCAGATGTGTTCAATTGGATTCAGGTCTGGGGAACGGGCAGGCCAGTCCATAGCTTCAATGCCTTCATCTTGCAGGAACTGCTGACACACTCCAGCCGCATGAGGTCTGGCATTGTCCTGCATTAGGAGGAACCCAGGGCCAACCGCACCAGCATATGGTCTCACAAGGGGTCTGAGGATCTCATCTCGGTACCTAATGACAGTCAGGCTACCTCTGGTGAACACATGGAGGGCTGTGCGGCCCTCCAAAGAAATGCCACCCCACACCATTATTGACCCACTGCCAAACAGATCATGCTGAAGGATGTTTCAGGCTGATCGCTCTGCATGGCATCTCCAGATTCTGTCACGTCTGTCACATGTGCTCAGTGTGAACCTGCTTTCATCTGTGAAGAGCACAGGGCGCCAGTGACGAATTTGCCAATCCTGGTGTTCTGTGGCAAATGCCAAGAATCCTGCACGGTTTTGGGCTGTGAGCACAGCCCCCATCTGTGGACATCGAGCACTCAGACCATCCTCATGGAGTCGGTTTCCAACCGTTTGTGCAGACACATGAACAGTTTTAGCCTGCTGGAGGTCATTTTGCAGGGCCCTGGCAGTGCTCCTCCTGTTCCTCCTTGCACAAAGGCTGAGGTAGCGGTCCTGCTGCTGGGTTGTTGCCCTCCTACGGCCCCTCCACGTCTCCTGGTAGCACCTCCAGCCTCTGGACACTAAGGCTACTTTCACACTAGCGTTAACTGCAATACGTCGCAAATGCGTCGTTTTTGCGAAACGCCGCATCCAGCAAAAGTTTTTGCTGGATACGTTGTTTCGTCATAGAGTAACATTAGCGACGCATTCGCGACGCATTTGCGACGCATTTCCAAACGGTGAATGCGTTTGGCGGCGTTTGGGCGTATGGTAGCGGTCCGTCGGGAAAACAAAACGCTACATGTAACGTTTTTTGCTCCCGACGGTCCGCTTTTTCCGACCGCGCATGCGCAGTCGGAACTCCGCCCCCACCTCCCCGCACTTCCCCGCACATCACAATGGGGCAGCGGATGCGTGGGAAATATGCATCCGCTGCCCCCGTTGTGCGGCGGAGACCACACTAGCGTCGGGAACGTCGGCCCGACGCGCAGCGACGGGTTGTTCCCGACGCTAGTGTGAAAGTAGCCTAAGCTGACACACAGCAAACCTTCTTGCAACACCTCACATTTATGTGCCTTCCTGAATGAACTGCACTATCTGAGCCACTTGTGTGGGTTGTAAAGTGACCAAAACATCAGCCAGAGAGCATTGGTATTGAGATGTGGTCTGTGGTCCCCACCTGCAGAACCACTCCTTTATTGAGTGTGTCTTGATAACTGCCAATAATTTCCATCTGTTGTCTTCCATTTGCACAACAGCATGTGAAATTGATTGTCAAACAGTGTTGCTTCCTAAGTGGACAGTTTGATTTTACAGAAATTTGATTTACTTGGAGTTATATTCTGTTTAAGTGTACCCTTTATTTTTTTTGAGCAGTGTATTATTTATATATGTTTTGCACTTCATTTTTCAGGGTGCAGCCAGGCCCAGCATTTTTGGCCTTGTAAACTAGGGTGTCTGCTCTCATGAAATGCATTTATATAGTGCTGGACAGCCCACCTGATCTAATAGTATGGGCGTCACTAATAGGTTGTAAGCCAGACACTGTGCATTACCTGTGTGTAACGAGAGCCCTAAACAAGCCTCTTTTGTGCAATCTAAAACTAAGTAATCACCCCCTCCATGAGTTGGTAGGTTGTGAGTGGTTGCCTCATCAGTATTTTGCACCTGTATTGCCGCCATCTTTATTACATGGGTTTGCTGCATCCTGAGAGTGGACTAGATCTGAGGTCTGGGCAGGTAAGCACTACAGTCCCTTTGTGCAGTATTAATTATTGCTTATAAAAGGGTAGATGGAGAGGACCACATGGCCTTCTTACAGATCTGGTCGATGGAGACATCCACCTTCTCCTGCCAGGATGTAGCCATTGCTCTTGTGTAGTGGGCCCTCAGACCTTCTGGAACATCCCTATCTACACTCACATCAGCTAACAGCCTCTCTGACCCATTTTGCCAAAGTCCCCTTTAAAACTTTAGGGCCTTACCAAATAAGAATGTAATTATAGGTCGGAACATTTTTCTGACCTATAATGACATACTTATGTGGTTTCCTGATGAAGGAGTTCTTTGAAACTCAGAAACGCGTTGAATAAAGACCACTTTTAATAATACCTTTGGACTATGACTCAGCAGCGCAGAATTTGACCACATTCTCCTACATTGTATTCTCAACGGCCGGTCCCTCGTGGATCCATGGCAGCAAATCTCTCCAATGCTTGTCTTAAGCTACGTCTGGTGAGTGCTTTTACCTTGCATTGACTGCTTAATCTCAGATAAAATCTTATTGCGCTATTTTCCGCCAAGTTTTTATAGTAGCATAGTTAGCAAAGCCGTAAAGACATTTGTCCATCCAGTTCTTACTATATTCCGTCAAAATAAATTCCCAGATCTAAGTCCTTCTAAAGAACCTAATAACTGTAATATTGTTACGCTCCAGGAAGACAGACATTCAGGCCTCTCTTGAACCCCTCAACGGAGTTTGCCATCACCACCTCCTCAGGCAAGGAATTCCAGATTCTCACTGCCCTAACAGTAAAGAATCCTCTTCTATGTTGGTGCAAATCTTTCTCTGCTCTAGACGCAGAGAATGCCTCCTTGTGACCATCACCTTCCTTGGTATAAACAGATCCTCGGATAGACATTTGTATTGTCCCCTTATATACTTATACATGGTTATTAGATCGCCCCTCAGTCTTTTTTCTAGACTAAATAATCCTAATAATCCCCATCCTTTTTATTTATTTTGTTGCCCTCCTTTGTACTCGCTCTAGTTCCATTATATCCTTCCTGAGCACCGGTGCCCAAAACTGTACACAGTACTCCATGTGCGGTCTAATCAGGGATTTGTACAGAGGCAGTATAATGCTCTCATCATGTGTATCCAGACCCCTTTTAATGCACCCCATGATCCGGTTTGCATTGGCAGCCACTGCCTGGCACTGGTTGCTCCAGGTAAGTTTATCATTAACTTGGATCCCTAAGTCATTCTCCATGTCACATTTACCCAGTGGTTTCCCGTTCAGTGTGTAATGGTGATATTGATTCCTTCTTCCCATGTGTATAACCTTACATTTATCATTGTTAAACCGCATCTGCCATGTTTCGGCCCAAGTTTCCAACTTATCCAGATCCATCTGTAGCACAATACTATCTTCTCTTGTATTGACTGCTTTATGTAGTTTTGTATCATCTGCAAATATTGATATTTTACTGTATAAACCTTCTACCAGATCGTTAATAAATATGTTGAAGAGAATAGGGCCGAACACCGACCCCTGCGTTAATCCACTGGCCACAGCGACCCAGTTAGAGAATATACCATTTATAACCACCTTCTGCTTTCTATCACTAAGCCAGTTACTTACCCATATACACACATTTTCCCCCCCGACCCAGCATTCTCATTTTGTGTACCAACCTCATGTGATACGGTATCAAACACTTTGGAAAAATCAAGATATACCACGTCCAATGACTCACCTTGGTCCAGTCTATAGCTTACCTCTTCATAAAAAATAATTAAATTGGTTTGACAGGAGCAATTCCTCGTAGACCTATGCAGATATAGAGTTAAACCGTTATACTCTTTGAGATAACCCAGAAGAACATCCATCATAAACCCTTCAAATATTTTACCAATAATAGAGGTTAGACTTACTGGCCTATAATTTCCAAGTTCATTTTAGAGCCCTTTTTGAATATTGGCACCACATTTGCTATGCGCCAGTCCTGTGGAACAGACCCCGTCGCTATAGAGTCCCTAAATATAAGAAATACCGTATTTTCCGGCGTATAAGACGACTTTTTAACCCCTAAAAATTGTCCCAAAAGTCGGGGGTCGTCTTATACGCCGGGTACGGCGTGTGCAGGGAGCGATCCTGGATGTTCCCAGGGTCTGAAGGAGAGGAGACTCTCCTTCAGGCCCTGGGATCCATATTCATGTTAAAAATAAAGAATAAAAATAAAAAATATGTATATACTCACCCCTCCGAGAAGCCTGGCTCTCACCGGTGTAAGCGTCTGCCTCCGTTCCTAAGAATTGCAGAGCGTGAAGGACCTTCGATGACGTCACGGTCAGGTGACTGGTCACATGAGCGGTCACGGACCAATCACAGGCCAGTCACCTGACCGTGACGTCATCGAGGGTCCTTCATGCTCTGCAATTCTTAGGAACGGAGGCAGACGCTTACACCGGTGAGAGCCAGGCTTCTCGGAGGGGTGAGTATATACATATTTTTTATTTTTATTCTTTATTTTTAACATGAATATGGATCCCAGGGCCTGAAGGAGAGTCTCCTCTCCTTCAGACCCTGGGAACCACACGCTGTATAAGATGACTGGGCGTATAAGATGACCCCCGTCTTATACAGCGGGCATATCCCACATTCCATATTTTATATGGAAAAGTTGGGGGTCGTCTTATACGCCCAGTCATCTTAGACAAACCATTACCGTATTTTCTGGTGTATATTACATTACTTAGCTCCCTTAGTACTCGTGGGTGTATGCCATCCGGACCCGGAGATTTATCTATTTTAATCTTATTTAGCTGGTTTCACACCTCTACTTGGGTTAGATTGGTGATTCTTAATATAGGATTTTCTTTGTCTCTCGGCATTTCAACTAGCATTTTACTTTCCACCGTGGAGAAGGTGTTTAATATTTTAGCTTTTGCCTCGTCATCTACAACCATTCTTTCCTCACAATTTAAGGGGCCTACACTTTCACTTATGATTCTTTTACTCTTGATATAGTTGAACAGTTTGGGATTAGTTTACTCTCCTTAGCAATGTGCTTCTCTGTTTCCTTTTTGGCAGTTTTAAAAAAACTATATGGATAAAAATACTTTATCTAAAAAAATAAAAAAAAATTAGAGATCAGCGATGCCATCCTGCTTTAGTAGTTTAAATGCTTTCTTTTTACTGTTAATTGCCCCTCTTACTTCTTTGTTTAGCCTCTTTGGGTTTTTCCTATTTCTTGTCCTTTTATTCCCACAAGATATAAACCGCTTACAGTGCCTATTTAGGATGTTCTTAAACATTTCCCATTTATTATCTGTATTCTTATTTCTGAGGACAAACTTTACCTTCCTAAAGTTCACTGTTTTTGTGACTCCATGACAAGTCCCCCTAACGAAAGACAAGTGAAACTGTACAATATTGTGGTCACCATTATCTAGATGGTCGAGGACCTGCAGATTTCATATTCTATCAGGTCTATTAGATAGTATTAGGTCTAGAAGTGCTGCTCCTCTGGTTGGATTCTGCACCATTTGTGAAAGATAACCAAGAAAGATTATTAGCAGAAACCTGTTGCCATTATAGGTTTTGCAGGTCTCTCTTTCCCAGTTAATATCCGGGTAGTTAAAGTCCCCCATAACAAGGACCTCATTATGGGTAGCAGCTTCATCTTAAAGCGGTCATCACCAACAAAGGCTTTTGTACGAAGTATTAAATACATTTCAGCATCGGTGTTCGTTCTTCTTTTCTCATTTTTATGCACAACTTAATTTATGGACATCTATCTTTTAAATTTGACTGTGCGGATTCAATATGTTGTTACCAACATCTGGTGAGAATTTCATGTCAATAGCACCTTTAGAAATATATTTAGAAAATAGGTGACATGTTCTCAATCTGAGCATGCGCAGCTTCTGGTGGACATTTTCCCAAAGCTCACAGCAGGGAAATCAATGGGAAGTGCAGGGACTCCGGTCACCGCCGACATTTTCTGAAAGCCCAGGGCCTGCTGCCTCACTCTACTGGACATCCCCCTCCTCCCAGCCCAGCGCCCAAAGCATTGCCCCACTCCAGCCCGTGCCAGATTTCTGAAGCAGTAACCCTGCTCTATCGCAGCCGCCCTACTCCCGGTAAGCTACCATAAAATCAGACTATAAGACTCCCTACCATTTTATTGAAAACATTTTTTTCTATTTTCTTCTCCAAAATTTGGGGTATGTTTTATGGTCCGGTGCGTCTTATAGTCTGCAAAATATGGTACTTATTCAACCTTTAATTGTCTGATTGCCTGTGTTATATACAGCAATGTCAGAGTATTGAGGCAGATGGTTCTAAAAAAAACAAACAAAATATTGGAGACTCCTTTCAAATAAAGCCACTGCTAGATTTCAAAGGAGCTCTGTGGTGACTGGCACGGAGGTCATCAACAAGCATAGGCTGTCATGGCAATGCAGTGGCACCCCACGATTGCATCATGAGGGTACCAATGGGTGCATAGAATCTCAATCTCCAACAGGATAACTGTTGCAGGTGAAGTTCTGCTCCATTCACAGCTGTTAAAGGCAGGTCCTGGCTGTGTGTCCATTATCGCCATACACCCACTCCCGCTACCTACCTGAGCTATACAAGTAGGACTTAATAAAAAACCTGCTGTAGGTCGAAACGTATGCTCTACATGGCGGAATAAAGTTCTTTTGAATTTCTACACCCGGATTGGACACTGTTCTCATTTATCCTGACTTAGGTATACTAATGTTTTATAGACTGCACATGAGTTAACAGTGTGAAGCAGCAGCAAAAAAAGCAAAGACAGTTCTACGATGTATTAACCCCTTAATGACAGCCAATACGTCTTAACTGACCTGAGATATAAGAGAATAGCATCTTCATACAGGTGACAATCCATCAGCTGTCAACTGTACACTATAGCTGACAACTTGCTGCATCAGCCACTGATCACCATCCAAATATGTTTAACCCCTTAGATGCTGCTGTAAATAGTGACTACATCATTATAAATGGTTAACAGAGTGTGGGGGCTTCCTATTTATCCCAATTGGTGCCCTCAGATCATGATTGCGTGGTCCTGATGTTTGCCATGGCAATTCATGACCAAATAGCGGCCTTACAATCTGCCAGCTGTTGTAACCTGTTCAGAAGTTAGAGGCATTTAGGTGGTAAAAATTCACTTTTTCATTTCTGTCATGCCACTTTGCATTAATTCCTGAAAAGCACCTGAAGTGTTAATAAACTACCTGACAGCCATTTTCAACATGTCAGGGGGTGCTGTTTTTAAAATTGTATAACTTGTGGGGGTTTCCCAATATATGGGACCCCTAAAGGCACTTCAAATATGGATAAGTCCTAAAAAATAAATTTTTGTAAATTTCCTTGAAAAAATGAATAATTACTGCTACATTTTTAAACCTCCTAAAATGCTAACAAAATAAAATAACATTTTACAAATGGTGCTGATGTAAAGAAGACATGAGGGAAATGTTATTTATTAATATTTTGCTCTGGTGCGACTATCTGGATTAAAGGGATAATCATTCAAAGTTTGAAAATTGCTTTTTTTTAACATTTTTCTCAAATTTCTGATATTTTTTTTTTTTTTATAAATAAACACAAAACATATCGACCTGAATTTACAATTATCATAAAGTATAATGTGTTCCGAAAATCACTGGAATTTGTTGAAGCGTTCCAGAGTTATTACTACATAAAGTGACACTGGTCAGATTTCAAAAATTTGGCTCAGTCACTAAGGGGTTAATAGAAGCACAGAGTATAGTTCATGTGAAATAATTATCCCCTCTACTCCTCCTTGGTCAGGCTGCATCTGGAATACTGTGTCCAGTTCTGGGCACCACATTTAAAAAAAAAAAATTGAAAAACTGGAGCAAGTTCAGAGAAGAGCTACCAGGATGGTGAGCAGACTGTAAAGTATGTCCTACGGTTAAAGGATAAGGGAAGGTTTAGCTTGCAAAAAAGGCTAAGAGTAGACTTAATAGGTGTCTACAAGTATCTAAAGGGATGTCCGTGTAGAGGGATCATTATTCTCATTTGCACATGGAAACATGAGAAGCAGTGGAATGAAACTGAAAGGGAGAGTCATTCATTAGATATTAGAGAAAATAGAATTAAACTTACCCTTTAATTCGGTTTCTAGGAACCTTCCACGACGGCATATGGAGGTTGTCTCTTTGCCCTAATGGGGAACAGGAAACACAGAGAGGTTAAAAGGACCTCCCACTTGCCAGTGACTTACAACTAAGACCATAGCACCGGTTTACTTTCTGAATCCCAGAATTAATCCAGGAATATATAGAGGGTGGGAAATTAGCGCCGTCGTGGAAGGTTCCTAGAAACCGAATTACCGGTAAGTTTAATTCTATTTTCTCTAGTCACCTTCCATGACGGCATATGGAGGAATACCAACTAATTTGGCACTAGGGAGGGACAACGGCCTGGAGAACTTTACGGCCGAAGACTAAGTCCTTATTGGATAATACATCCAATCTATAATGTTTGGAGAAGGTATGGAGTGAGGACTAGGTTGCTGCCCTGCAGATCTGCTCCGGAGACGCGCCTGCTCTTTCTGCCCAGGAAACTGATGTAGATCTGGTTGAGTGGGCCTTAATCCCTACCGGAGGTAGTTTATTTTGAGCAAGGTAAGATTGTGTTATTGCTTTTTTTATCCATGTAGCAATGGTACTTTTGGCTACTTTCTTCCCCTTATTTTGTCCTGAGAGATGGACAAAAAGGTTATGATCAACTCTAAGAGCGCGGGTTTGATCCAAGTAATGTAGCAGAATACGCCGAACATCGAGAGTGTTGAATTTTCTTTCTTCCGAGTTTGCAGGTTTATTGCAAAAAGTTGGTAGAACAATCTCTTGGGAACAATGAAATTCAGAGACCACTTTTGGAAGGAAAGAAGGATCAAGCTGAAGCACTATTGAATCTTCTCTAACCAGTAGATAAGGTTCTCTTATCGATAAGGCCTGTAATTCACCCACTCTTCTAGCCGGAGTTCTAGCTACCAAAAAAATAGTTTTATAAGCAAGATTTTGTGGGGAACAGGAAGACAAAGGTTCAAAAGGCAGACCTGTAAGACCTTGGAGCACAACATTGAGATCCCATGGAGGAACTATGACTTGTTTTCTAGGGTTCATTCTAATTGCGGAGGCCAAAAATCTTTTGATCCAGAGATGACCTGCTAGATCTTGATCAAAGACAGAACTGAGCGCAGAGACCTGGACCTTCAGAGTACTGGGTCTCAGACCAATCTCCAAGCCTTTTTGTAAAAAATCTAATATCCTAGGTATATTCGGCTTGAGAGGGTCTGGAGGGTTAGGTAGACAAAAAGATGAAAACTTTTTCCAGATTTTATTGTAAATGGCGTTTGTTACTGGTTTTCTGGATTTTTGCAGGGTAGCTATGACAGGGTTTGATAACCCTTTTGCTTTCAATACCTAGGCTTCAGAAACCACGCCGCTAAGTTCCATCTCTGAGGGTCTGAGTGGAGAATGGGTCCTTGAGAGAGGAGATTGTCCTTTACCGGTAACATTACCTGCCCATCCACCTGTAGTTGGATAATCAAGTTGAACCAACTTCTTTTGGGCCAAAATGGAGCTATCAAAATAGTTGGGGTCCTTTCTATCCGTATTTTCCGTAGCACCTTTGCAAGAATTGGGATTGGTGGAAATGCATAGGCTAGATGAAAATGCCAATCTTGAACTAAGGCTACTGCTCTGGGATTGCCTCTTGGGTTCAAGGAGAAATATGTTTCGACTTTTGCATTTTGGTGAGAGGCAAAGAGGTCGACTTCTGGGAGACCCCACTTGCTTACTAGCATGTTGAATGCTTGATGATCCAGGCTCCATTCGCCGGGGTGAATATCCTGGCGACTCAGATAATCTGCCTGAATATTGGCAGCACCTTTCAGGTGAATTGCCATCAGGGACAGTAAGTGTTTTTCGGCCCAAGCAAAAATTCGAGCAGAGATCTTTTTTAGGCTGATGAATTTTGTACTGCCCTGGTGTTTGATATGAGCCACCGTGGTCATGTTGTCTGAGTATATCTGAACATGTTGTCCAGAAATCTGACGATTTGCTGCTAACAGAGCCTCTTCCACAGCTTTGAGTTCTCAGGAAATTTGACGATCTCCCTCTGATCGACTGGTCCCAAAGACCCTGATAAGGAACATGATTTATCATGGCTCCCCAGCCCCTCTTGCTGGCATCTGACTTGTTCGTGGTTAGCGGGAACTGAACCCAACTCACACCCTTGAGAAGGTTTCTGGATTTCATCCACGTTAAGGATGCTTTCACTCGCCCTGGTGTGTGAATCCTTTTGGTTAGAGAGCCAGAACGACCATCCCAATTGTCTAGAATGTGGTCTTGAAGAATTCTTGAGTGGGCTTGAGCCCAAGCCACAGACTGTATGCAGGCTGTCATGGAGCCTAAGAGCGACATTCCCTCTCGGAGAGTAGGAGATCTCATCTCTTTGAATTTTCTGATCTTTACTACTAATGGTAGTCTGTGATCGTCTGGAAAAAAGGACATTTTTTTGGCCGAGTCCAGAACCACTCCCAAAAATTTCCTGGTTTTTGAGGGTTGAAGCTGAGTTTTTTTTATATTTGGAATCCAACCCAGAGACCTCAATATCTCTTAAGTGGTTGACACATGGGATATCAGGGTCACCTCCGTGGGAGCTACTATCAGGAGATCGTCCAGATAGGGCACTATACAGACACCTTGTCTCCGGATAAATGACACCGCCTCTGCCATTACTTTGGAGAACACTCTCGGTGCTGATGAAATGCCGAAGGGAAGGACTCCAAACTGATAGTGCTCCACTTGACGACTCCCCTGTATCGCAAACCTGAGATATTTTCTGTGTCTCGGGTGAATAGGAATGTGAAAATATGCATCATTTAGATCGATGGTTGCCATAAAGGAGTGTTGCTCTATTAAAGGAATGGCTGACTCCATCTTGAACTTGCGATATTTCACATGCTGATTTTCACCCTTTAAATTTATAATGATACGGACGTCCCCTGATGGTTTGAGTACCAGGAATAATCGGGAATAATGTCCTAGACCCCATTCCGATTGTGGAACTAGGGAGATCACGTTTGATTTTAGAAGATCTCTGAGACCTAATGTCAATAAATTGTGATCCTTTGTTGAAAGGGTAGTAATTTTTAGACCCTGTGGGGGGGAGAAATTAACTCGATCAATAGGCCCTCCTTCATAACATTGAGGACCCAGTGGGAACTGGTGATGTTTTCCCACTGACCCACATATTTTGAGAGTCTTCCCCCCCCCCCCACTGGGTCGGAGTCATAGTTTGTCCTGTTGGGATTGCTGCTGCTGCTGTTGAGGGACAAAAATATTTTTCCCTCTACCTTTTGCGTAGCTCCATCTGCCGGATTTGCCTTTACCTCTCGCTTGAGAGGGCTGAGACGGTGGGGCACGAAAAAAACGTTTTCTAGGTTGTTTTTGCTCCGGGAGCGCCTTTTTCTTGTCAGTAGCCTTGTCAAGAATGTCGTCTAAGGCTGGACCGAAAATTTATTCTCCTTTAAAGGGTATGGCACACAACTTGGTCTTAGAGGTGATATCACCGCTCCATATTTTAAGCCAGAGGGCTCTTCTGGCAGAGTTGGAAAGCACAAGGGATCTGGCGGCAAGTCTAACAGATTCCAGAGAAGCATCCGCCAAAAAACCAGTAGCCCTATGTAGAATAGGGAGTGAATCCAACATCTCACCTCTTTGAGGTACCTTGACATATGTGAGATTCCAATTTTTCTAGCCAGCAGGAGAGGGCCCTAGCTACACAGGTAGAGGCGATATTAGCCTTAAGGACAGATGTAGAAGTCTCCCATGACTTCTTTAGGAGACTCTCAATCTTCCTATCCATAGGGTCCTTCAATTGTGAAGAATCCTCAAAGGGGAGCGCTGTTCTTTTGGCAACTCTGGCCACCTGCACATCAACCTTGGGAATGTCCAGCTTAACAAAATCACCCTCTAGAGGAAATCTATGTTTCATCTCTGAAGGGGTACTAAGACGTTTTTCAGGCAGTTCCCATTCCTGCTCAATCATATTAATAAACGTTAGCATGAACTGGGAACCCTACCCTCTTCTCCAATCTGAGCCCACCAAACATTTGATCCTGTATGGACTGTGGTTCAGGTTCCTCTTCTAGTCCCATCGTGTTACGGACAGCAGATACTAGGTCCTCAATATAATCTGAGGAAAAGAGGTATTTCCTGACCTCAGCCTTAGGTGATACTGGATCTTCCCAGCCAACAGTTGAGGTAGGAGAGTGGTCCGAATCACTATCAGATTCTACAACCTGAATCTTCCTCTTTTGATCTGGGGAATGTGGTGGCGGAGGTGGGGGTGGAGGTGTAAAAGCTGCCAAGGAAGATTGTACCTCCTATTTAACAAGAGAGTGTATTTTATCTAGAAGGGATGGTTGCTCAGCTTTTATTATCCTGTCAGTGCATGGCTGGCAGAGTTTTTTTTATCCCAGTTAGGAGGGAATTTAACAGTACAGACCGGGCACTTCTTTCTATAAGCAGCTTTGGGGGCAGACTTTTCTCCCTGAAACAGAAAGGGAGAGAGGAGTGAGGACAGCTAACCCCTAAAGGTACTACCTCCCGGATCCCATCCCTGCAACACGCACTGTAGCAGGGGCAGCGCTGGGCTCTGCAGATGCAGGGCATAAAGAACCGTCCATACTGAGGGAATAGTCTTACCTCAGTGGTGATTCAGCAGGATTTTATAGAGCACCGCTCCCAGCACCTGCCTCCAGCGGACATACACTCCCCCTCCCCCTCCAGGATCCATGTGTGGGACGCCACAGCGCTGACACACCAGTCGGCGAAACCCAGAAGTACCGGCTTCAGGGAGATAGGAAAAAACCGGAAGTGACGCGCGCGACCGAGCTGAATGGAGGGGGAGAAGCCGGGAAGCTCAGAGAGGAACCCGGCTGGGGATCCCAGGCCTGCTTTACCCTCTTGGGGGCGCGGGAAGGGGTCCCGAGGTACCTGAATGCAGGACGACGGGAGCAGCACATGGGGAGGCAAGGAGCGACCGCCAGCTGCCCGGCTTAACAGGTAAAACCTGTAAGAGGAACTGCAGTCGCCGGCCACTACAGCACATGGAACACCTCTCCCTGTCCCATGGGGAACAGGAAAGACACTGGCAAGTGGAAGGTCCTTTTAACCACTCTGTGTTTCCTGTTCCCCATTAGGGCAAAGAGACAACCTCCATATGCCGTCGTGGAAGGTGACTAGAGAAAAAATGTTTTGACAGAGTGATCAATGAGTGGAACAGGCTGCTAAGAGAGGTGGTGATTTCTCCTTCATTGGAAGTCTTCACCCAGAGGCTGGACAGCCATCCGTCTGAGATGGTTTAATGAATCCTGCATTGAGCAGGGGGTTGGACACAATGACCCTGGAGGTCCCTTCCAACTCTACCATTCTATGCTACCAGTCTCAGCTGTAACAGTTTTCATTCAACTAAAAACATGATATTGACTTTTTTCTTTCCAAATATTTTAATTTATTTTAACAGTCATATTCTTTTTTTGTAATGCCATTATTTTACAAAAAGTAGAAGTCATCTCCCTAAATACCAAAGAGGATCTATCACCAGATCTAACAATATAATCCGCATACATTATGAAATAGATCACCAAACCCTGATGTACTTAGGAAAGGATTGTAGAGTCTCACATATTATTTGTAAACATTCCACAATTTGAATCCAGATTTAAAGAAGTCGAAATGAATTTTGTCTGAAATACCATCGAGCTTGACTGACTCTCCCCACCCCTCCATCTTCCTCCTGTCCTGCTGCAGAAATCCTGTGGTCTCTCAGTAGAAGCTGAAGTCTCCATTGCACCAAAGTAGCATAGTCCGTCTTCCAGAACTTTGTAAAACCACCTGCTGTACAAACCAAGTTCACCAAGGAACCGCTGCATGTACATACAGTATCTTTGGTAGATTTCCTTAAGTTCAGAAAGGTCTTGACTGTCAATTAATGATGGGGGAGTGAAGAGATAAAACTGAACACTAAAGGTACCGTTACACTAAACGACTTACCAACGATCACGACCAGCGATACGACCTGGCCGTGATCGTTGGTAAGTCGTTGTGTGGTCGCTGGGGAGCTGTCACACAGACAGCTCTCTCCAGCGACCAACGATCAGGGGAACAACTTCGGCATCGTTGAAGCTGTCTTAAACGATGCCGAAGTCCCCCTGCAGCACCCGGGTAAACATCGGGTTACTAAGTGCAGGGCCGCGCTTAGTAACCCGATATTTACCCCTGGTTACCATTGTAAAAGTAAAAAAAAAAAAAAAAAAAACACACTATATACTCACATTCTGATGTCTGTCACGTCCCCCGCCGGCGTCCACAGGGTTAAACCTGCTTTCGGCAGGAGCGCTGCTAATATGCACGCGCTGCTGCCGAGAGCTTCCCTGCACTGAATGTGTCAGCGCCGGCAGTAACAGCGGTGACGTCACCGCTGTGCTCTGCTTTACGGCCGGCGCTGACACATTCAGTGCAGGGAAGCTCTCGGCAGCAGCGCGTGCATATGAGCAGCGCTCCTGCCGAAAGCAGTTTTAACCCTGTGGACGCCGGGGGACGTGACAGACATCAGAATGTGAGTATGTACTGTTTTTTTTTTTAACTTTTACAATGGTAACCAGGGTAAATATCGGGTTACTAAGCGCAGCCCTGCGCTTAGTAACCCGATATTTACCCTGGTTACAAGTGAACACATTGCTGGATCGGCGTCACACATGCCGATCCAGCGATGACAGCGGGTGATCAGCGACCAAAAAAAGGTCCTGATCATTCCCATCGACCAACGATCTCCCAGCAGGGGCCTGATCGTTGGTCACACGTAACGAGATCGTTAGCGGGATCGTTGCTACATCACCAAAAGCGTGACGTTGCAACGATATCGTTAACGATATCGTTATGCGTGACTCAGCCTTAAAGGGTGTTAACCTTTAGGGACTGTATGTTTATTTTTTTTATTCAACATGCAAGTTGAGGGAAAACTAATTTTTGCCATAGGGTTTTCTTAAAATTTGGCTTAATTTGCTTTCGATAGACTATGCATTGCACTGTGTATTGCTGGCTGCTGAATTACAATTTGACAGTCAGCCTGCTATGACGGGGAGTTGCACCCTGTAAAAACCAAACAATGAATTTTTAATGAAACCCCAGTTGTAAAAATGATAATTTAGCCTCAAATACATGCATATAATGAAGTGAGTGTGTGGTGACACAAATTGGAGCAACCATCTTTGAGGCGCAAACCTGCTGCATCACACGGTAAAAGTTACTATATGATTCATTGGCCAAAAGTTTTCATAAATGTCATTTCCATAGAAATGTTTCTTACATGATCCAATCCATTAAACAGATACAATTGTTAGCCTGTGTAAGATAGCATCTCCAAATAGCATTCGTCTCCCATCCATTGAAGGGTCTTTCAGAATACAGATCTGTTAAAACGGAGGCCATTGTGGCCCATGGGTGACCGATACAGAACATCTGGCAACCATCTGTTATAATGGCATCTGTTTAACAGATGCAAAGATGTAGCTGGTAAATGGATCCTATATTTTGTCTATAAATGACAGATGGCACAGTTTAAAGGGTAGCTGGTGATGCACCAAGGTTAGGCTAGGACAGAGACATTCTCAATGTGATTCCCTTGCACAGCTTGTTCCCATAGAGAAATATGGAAAAATCAATGCATAGGACATTATCAGTGTTGATTTAATCACATTAAGCGAAAAACTAGTAACTGGTTGGTGTAGAGACATAGATCATCAGCTGATTGTCAAGGGCTTGGCAATTGTTGCATTTAGTAAAGCTCTTTATAGATGGCAGACAACAAAGGAACTGTTCTATGTCTATCAGAGGGAAGGGAAATCAACACTCATTCATATGTCAAAAAGGAACACAACCTTGTGTAGCTGTGCTTTTGTTGAGACTTCCTGCAAGAGTTTGGCATCAGATGATCCACAGCAAGCTAAAATAAAGATCGAGGTGATAGATTGGACAGAAGGGCTTTGCCATTACCCTTAGACATCATTCAGATGCTGGCTGTAAAACACAGCCGTCACCTGCCCAGTATGGCACAGGCTCAAATCTCACTCTATACACCCTGTACATCATAGGCTATTAAAGGTTTACATTCAAAATTATTAATCTTGCCCTCTCCCAGCACCAGCAGTTTTGGAGAGAGTCACACCTCCTCATACACAGCAGATGGATGAAATTGGCAGTGTCAGCTGACTTAAAGGCCGGCGTCACACTTGGCGTAAGACAATACGGTCCGTATTTTACGGCCGTAATACGGCCGTAATACGGAGAAATGTTCCCAAAATAGTGATCCGTAGGCAGGGTGTGTCAGCGTATTTTGCGCATGGCATCCTCCGTATGTAATCCGTATGGCATCCGTACTGCGATATTTTCTCGCAGGCTTGCAAAACCGACATCTAATGGATTTATGTGCTCAAATGTTCGGGAAAACACACATATATATATATATATATATATATATATATATCATTGAGATATTAACCCTTCATTACCCCATATCCCACTGCTACAGGGAGTGGGAAGAGAGTGGCCAAGTGCCAGAATAGGCGCATCTTCCAGATGTGCCTTTTCTGGGGTGGCTGGGGGCAGATGTTTTTAGCCACGGGGGGGGGGCCAATAACCATGGACCCTCTCCTGGCTATTAATATCTGCCGTCAGTCACTGGCTTTACCACTCTGGCGGAGAAAATTGCGCGGGAGCCCATGCCAATTTTTTCCGCGATTTAACCCTTTATTTTAGCAGCTACAGCGCTGAAATTTTGCACATACACACTACTAACATTAGTAGTGTGGAATATGCAAAAAAAAAAAAGGGGATATGAGATGGTTTACTGTATGTAAACCATGTCTCATATCCTGTCGGGTTTAGGCAGGAGAAATGAAAAGCCGGCAATTGAATTACCAACTTTTCACTAACACCGCTGCGTATTTCTCGCAAGTCACACTGCTGGTCCGTGTGGAATCCGTATTTTTCTCGCCCCCATAGACTTTCATTGGCGTATTATTTGCGCAATACGCTGACAAACGCAGCATGCTGCGATTTTGTACGGCCGTAGAACGCCGTATATTACGGATCCGTAATATACGGCTGATAGGACTAGACCCATTGAGAATCATTGTGCCGTATGTTATGCGAGTTTTACGGACGTAGTTTATGCGCTCTTACGTCCGTAAAACTCGCATGTGTGACGGCGGCCAAATTGTGTGGGGTGAGGGAGGGCTTTAGAAAAAAAAAAGTTCACATTATTCACCTTTTAGCTCCATCATTATACAATGCAACCAAATGTGGCAGATAGTGGAAATGTCAGTGCCAAAACCTGTAGAAATGGAAGTGTACTTGGAACTTTAAATTAAGACTTTCATACAAAAATTAAAAAACACATTCCACCATCTTAAAAGGCAAAAAAAAAAAAAAAAAAGGATGAAACTAAGTGAAAAATCATCTGATATTCACTGATGTGTTCAGTCCTTTGTACTGGAATATTGAGTTTCTGCATCACTAAGCATGGCTTGTGATCATCCAGTTTGAGGCATGACACATAATCCAGTACAGATTGTTCATCCATGAGGCACAGTCTGGGCTAACAGAAGGCGGAGGAGCTCCAATACAGGAAAGACGTCAGATGCTTGAGGGCTCCAGCTGAAACCGGGATTCCTCTGATATTCCATACTGCTCCAAAGGGTCCTGCATGTAAAAACAGGATTTTTGGTTGCTTATCGTAAAATCTGTTTCTTGGAGCCTCCATTGGGGACACAGGAACCATGGGTGTATGCTGCTGCCACTAGGAGGCTGACACTATGCAAATAAAATAAATAAAAAAGTTAGCTCCTCCTCTGCAGTGTACACCCCACCGACTGGCATTATACTTCTTCAGTTAGTGAGAAAGCAGTAGGAGATAAGTAACAAGGTTAAAAACCATAACCACAAACTTGAGAACTGTAAACGTGAGAACAGTCATAGAACATAAAACAGAAACATTGGGAGGGTGCTGTGTCCCCCAATGGAGGCTTCAAGAAACAGATTTTACGGTAAGCAACCAAAAATCCTGTTTTCTTTATCGCCTCTCATTGGGGGATACAGGAACCATGGGACGTCCCAAAGCAGTCCCAAGGGCGGGAAGAAACAGACTTCCTTCAGGCCAGAGGACTCACCACTGCCGCCTGCAAGATCCTTCTGCCTAGGCTGGCGTCCGCCGAAGCGTAGGTATGGACCTTGCAAAATTTGGCGAACGTGTGGATGGAAGACCAGGTTGCCGCTTTGCAAAGCTGTAGGGCGGAAGCCCTGTGGTGCACCGCCCAGGAGGCGCCGACTGCCCGGGTAGAGTGAGCCTTGATCCCTGGAGGGGGCACTCTGTTCTTGACCCGGTAAGCCTCCAGAATAGCCGTTCTGATCCAGCGAGCAATAGTCGCCTTAGAAGACGGTTGGCCTCTGAGCGAGCCATCAGGAATGACGAAAAGAGAATTCGTCTTCCGGAAAGTAGAGGTTCTATCCAGGTAGATCCTCACTGCCCTGACGAGGTCCAGCTTGTTCAACGATCGCTCCAGAGGATGAGTCGGAGCTGGACAAAAGGAGGATAGAACGATGTCCTCGTTGAGGTGGAAGGTGGAAACCACCTTAGGAAGAAAAGAAGGTGGAGGCCTGAGGACCACCTTGTCCTGGTGGATGACCAAGAACGGAGGAAGGCAAGACAGGGCCGCCAACTCGGAGACGCGGCGGATAGAAGTGATGGCCACAAGAAAGGCCACCTTCCAAGATAGAACTGACAGGGGGACCTCCCTGAGAGGCTCAAAGGGGGAAATCCTCAGAACGTCCAGTCCAGGTTTAAATCCCATAAATCAGGGGCCCTGTACGGAGGGACACGGAGGGCGTGGGCTACTCCTTGAAGGAAGGTCTTAACCTGTGGTCGGGAAGCTAAAGTCTTCTGAAAAAGGATGGAAAGCGCAGAGACCTGGCCCTTCAGCTTACTAAGAGCTAGGCCCGAATCCAGTCCTGCCTGAAGGAAGGCCAAAATGGAAGGCAGAGAAAAGGACATAGATGAAATGCGGTTGGACTCGCACCAACGGAAGTAAGCCTTCCAGGTACGATAGTAGATCCTGGAAGACGAAGGCTTCCGAGCCTGAATCATGGTGTGAATCACCCGGTCCGAAAGGCCGGACGCTCTTAGAACTGCAGTCTCAGCCATGCCATTAAACTGAGCGACCGAGAATTCGGGTGGCAGATCGGACCCTGAGACAGCAGATCGGGCCTGTCTGGAAGGCGCCAGGGAGCGTCCGTGAGAAGATTGACGAGCTCCGCGAACCAAGCTCTCCTGGGCCAATCCGGGGCGATCAGAATGACCGGCACCCCTTCCGCTTTGATCTTTTTCAACAGTTTGGGAAGTAATGGGAGGGGTGGGAACAGGTAGGGCAGCACAAACTGTGACCAAGGAATGGCCAGAGCGTCGACGCCCACTGCAAGAGGATCGCGAGACCTGGAGACGAACTGCGGAACCTTCCTGTTCATTCGAGACACCGTGAGGTCCACGTCCGGAGTCCCCCATCGAAGACAAATCTGATGGAAGACCTCTGGATGCAAAGACCATTCCCCTGCCGCGAGACCTTCGCGGCTGAGGAAATCGGCGGCCCAATTGTCCACGCCAGGGATATGCACCGCGGATATCACCGGAACCGTTGCCTCTGCCCAGAAGAGGATCTTGGATACCTCGGCCAAGGAGCTCCAAGTCCCCCTTGATGGTTGACATATGCCACCGCCGTGGCATTGTCCGTCTGGATTCGGATTGGAAGGCCCCTGAGAATCCCTTCCCAGTGACGAAGGGACAGAAAAATGGCCTGGATCTCGAGGACATTGATCGGCAAGGAAGACTCATGCGCCGACCAGCGGCCCTCTACAGTCAGGTGGCGAAACACCGCACCCCAGCCGAGCAGGCTGGCATCCGTCGTCACCACTTGCCAGTGAACTGGAAGGAAGGACCTGCCCTGGGAGACGAGGTGACGTGAGCCACCAGTTGAGAGACCGTATGACCCGGGGAGAAAGTCGGATCGGGCGGTCCAGGGAGAAGACAGACCTGTTCCACTGAGACAGGATGGCTTGCTGAAGAGGTCGCGAGTGAAATTGGGCGAAGGGAATCGCTTCCAATGTTGCTACCATCCTCCCCAAAACCTTCATGGCCGATCGGAAGGAGGGAGACCGAGGGCCCTGGAGCACGCGTATGTCCCGACGAAGAATGGATCTCTTGTCTTCGGGAAGAAAGACCTTGGTCTGACGTGTGTCGAATAGCATGCCCAGAAAGATGATGCGCTGAGAAGGAATAAGGCAGGACTTCTTCCGGTTGACCAGCCACCCGAAACAGATTAGGGTGTCGAGAATGATGGACAGGCTTTCGTGAGCCTGAGAAAAGGACGGAGCCTTGATGAGGATGTCGTGGAGGTATGGAAACAGAACCAGGCCTCTGACCCTCAAAATGGCCATCAGCGCCGCCATGATCTTCGTGAAAACTCTTGGGGCGGTTGCAAGACCGAAGGGCAGGGCGATGAACTGAAAATGTTCCTGAAGCACTGCAAAGTGCAGGTATCGGTGATGTCCCGGGAATATCGGAACACGGAGGTAGGCGTCCTGAATATCTATGGAGCACAGAAATTCCTGAGCCTCCATGGAAGAATTACTGAACGAAGGGATTCCATCCTGAAGTGCTTCAGGCGAACTCTCCTGTTCAGCAATTTGAGGTCCAGAATGGGCCGAACCTTGCCGTCTTTCTTCGGTACCACAAAAAGGTGTGAGTAGAAACCTGTGAACCGTTCTTTTTCTGGGACGGGAACGATTACCCCGGCTTTGAGGAGAGAAGCGATGGCTGCGAAGAAACCCGGAACTAGAGCGGGATCTCTTGGAGGTCGGGATTCGAAGAAACGATCCCGGGGTCGTGAAACAAACTCTATCTTGTATCCCCAGGATACAACTTCCCAAACCCATGCATCCTCTACTGAGATCCAAACGTCCCTGAAGAAGAGAAGACGGAAGCCCAGCCTGGGGGGTGGGCTGGAGTCTTGCCGAGAGTCATGCCGAGGTGGATCTACCAGTCCTGGACCTGGAGGATCTACCTTGGGAGTAGGGAGGACGCCAGGACGGAGTGGGCCTAAAAGATACTGTCTTCTTCTCTTGACGTGCCTGTGGCCTCTGTTGCTGCTGAGAAAAGGAGCTTGACACCGCAAAGCAACGAAAGGGCCAAAATTGCCTAGGAGGAGGGTGGCGAGGTTTAGCCTGGGGGAGAAGAGAACTTGTACCCCCGGTGGCGTCCTTAATGATTTGGTCCAGCTTGGAACCAAAGAGACATGAGCCTTGAAAGGGCAGACTGGTAAGGGACTTTTTGGAAGATAAGTCCATCTGCCAGGCCTTGAGCCAAACGGTCCGGCGGATGGCAACAGCATTGCTGGACGCCTGAGCCGCACAAGACGAGGCATCCAGAGAGGCGGAGACCAGATATTCACCCGCGTGAGAAATCTGGTTGGCAAGCTCCGCCAGCTGTCCGGGTGGCGCCCCGTCCAGGATACCTCGACGGAGTTCTTTGGCCCATTTGGATACGGATTTCGAAACCCAAGTGGAAGCAAAGGCTGGGCATAGAGCAGCTGCCGCCGCTTCAAAGGCTGACTTCGCAAAGGATTCTATAACTATCGTTAGAATCCTTGAGAGATGCTCCGCCGGACAGTGGAAGCACCGTGTTGGTGGACAGCCTGGAAACAGGGGGATCCACCGAAGGAGAGACCGTCCAATTGGCAGTAAGTTCTGGAGAAAAAGAATATAAAGGCGCTTTCCCCTCTGAAAGCGTCTGGTCGGGTTCGCTCTTTCTCTGTTCATGATTTCCTTGAATTCAGGATGAGGAGCAAAAAACTTGGAAGGTGGTTTAGCCCGTCTAAACGAAACCGCCTGATCTGCGGGCTAAGTAGAGGGATTCTTGATGCCACAGGTTTGGTTTATAGCTCCAATGAGATTCTGGACCATATCCCTCATGGTGGCGATTTGGTTAGAATCCAGCTCCAAAATATCCTCCGAGGGCGCATCAGAGAATGCCTCGCCTGACTCAGGGGAAAAGGATCGGGAGGACGCCGACCGCAGAGGAGGACCGTGTGGCGAGATGGAGCGAGAAGAGGACTCAGACCGTCATTCCTGTCTGGACCTTTTGCGGTTTATCAAGGAGGGCTCGGACGGAGGCTCCTGCAACCCGCTGGCTACTGCGGGTGTCTGCAGAGGTAATCGATCCAGCACGGACACCAGAGTTTGAGACACCCGTGTTAGATCGGCCACCGATTGTGACAGAGAGGAAGCCCAGCCTGGGATGGGGGTCTCACTCTCGGGCGGATCGGCCGGGGGATCCTGGGCGGTGGGAACAATCGGGTTGCTGCAGGCCTGAGGGAAGTTTGCAGTTACAGGACGAACATGCAAAGTACTTGACTAAGGCAGAAGAGGAAGAAGTAGGAGGACGAGAGCGGCCCCCTTTAGAGGTAGACATTTTGAAGAGGTCCCTGAAGAAAATGCCAGAGGGTTAGGGGACAGGGGAGCAGAGGGGGGTGTCAGTCTGCAGTGCAGAGCTACTCACGGCCGACGAAATTCCAGACGGAAGACGCAGCCCAGGTTGTGGTCCCTCAGGGAAGATTGGAAGGAATGCGGATCTGCAGCAGTCCAGCCAGGGGAAAACGAACCCTAGTAAGCCCCTGCAGCGCACGGATATAAGGGACTTGCGTGGCTAGGAGTACTAAGATGGCGCCAGTGGGCGGAGCAATGCCTCATAAGGGATACTGTCTTCTGCTGAGGTGGGGGTGGTCGGCGGGAAAAAAGCCCGCCTGAGTAAAGGGGGAAGTGGGCAGAGCGGCGTTGCCGGAAGTAGGCCCCGGGAAAAGCCGGGGCCTAAATTAAAAGCCGGCGACCGCAGGATAACAACCGCGGTGCAGGCGCCGCCCGGCTTGAGGGGCGCGGCTGCCGCAAGGCCGCCGCATAGAAAAAAGAAGCGCTGCCACCGGTGAGCGTGTCGCCGAAAGTAGGCCCCGGTAAAAACCGGGGTCTAAATTAGGAGCTGGCGACTGCCGGAAAGAAGCCGCGGTGCCGGCACTACCCGGCTGGAAGGTGAGCGGCGCGGAAGCCTGCGGGGCCGCCGTATAGATAGGGGGGAGCGCTGCCGCAGGCTAGTGCGCAAGTAGGCCCCAAAGGAAGCCGGGGCCTGATTTAGGAAAAAGGAGACCGCCGGTTAGGGCAGCAGCGGTGCTCAGATGCAGGAAAGTAGCGCGGCTGGCAGAAAGGCTGCCGCGCCAGACAGTACCACCACGCAGAGAACAGAAAAGGTGCTGCAAATGCAGCGATGATCCCTGCTGAACGGTGGCCTGGAACACTGAATTCAAGGGACCCCCGGGACTAGAGTAATACTCACCTAAAAAAACATCCCACGTCGTCCGCTACTAACCTTGAACCTTGGAGAATGTCTCAGACGTCCATGGGAGCTGGTGATGGACGTCCTCGTCTCCTCCAACCGACAGGCTCTGGTGGGCGAGTGGGTGGGGGACGGGGCCAGGACCGGACTTCTGAGCACGCTTGTGTGCTAGGCTCTTGGTCCTGGAGAGGGATCTATGAGGATACGGGGTGGCAGTACACGCCGTACTCATAGTCCGCCTTGTGGGAATACAGGTGTGACTGTTCACCCTGTATCCCTTCCGGAAAAACCTGAAAAGAAACGACGCACATTGAGGTAGATAAGGGTCTAATGAAAGACCCGTGTCCACCTCCTACTGACACTAAGCTAAACTGAAGAGGTATAATGCCAGTCGGTGGGGTGTACACTGCAGAGGAGGAGATAACTTTTTTATTTGCATAGTGTCAGCCTCCTAGTGGCAGCAGCATACACCCATGGTTCCCGTGTCCCCCAATGAGAGGCGATAAAGAAAGCCATGTAAGGCTACGTTCACACTTGCGGTCGGCGCCGCAGCGTCGGGCGCCGCCGCATGTGTCATGCGCCCCTATATTTAACATGGGGGCGCATGGACATGCGTCGCACTTGCATTTTGCGCCGCATGCGTCCCTGCGGCGTCCGCGTCCGGGCGCAGAGGACGCAGCAAGTTGCATTTTTGCTGCGTCCAAAATCAATGAAAAAAAAGACGCATGCGGCGCAAAACGCAGCGTTGTGCATGCGTTTTGCTGCGTTTTTGTTTGCGTTGGGCGTTGCGGCGCCGACGCTGCGGCGCACAACGCAAATGTGAACGTAGCCTAAGTCACTCATCAAACAGAAGCCCCAAGGAATGGTCAAATCAACCCTCGCTACTCACCTTCCCACTAATCTTCAGAATCTCATTCCTATAAAACAGGAGACTTTTCCTCATGAACTCGTAGCTGAAACACAACAACAGACACTCAAAGGACAGAACAAAAGAAAAAAAAAAAAAAAGTAGTGTTCCAAGCAATTGACAATTTTAGTAAACTGATCCCCAAGCGAGTACAAGTGTAAAAGCAAAGAACAAAACAAACAAAAAAAACCCCACAAAACCAACATTACTTCTCCTCCCTGGGTCCAGCACAGAGTCCTCACCACTACCCCATTCTTTTATTGCCTGCCGCACTGATGTCATGTCAGCAGTGCTATAGCCAAAGACTGAGCTCACAAGTTCTGCCAATACAGATGGCACGAGCCACAAAGCTCAGTGATCGGCAGTAGCGTTGTCGACGTGATGACGCAGTGGCATAGACATCGCATTTGACCCCAGGAAGGCAAGTAATGGGTAATATACATATTTGTTTCATTAAACACTACTTCACCTAAGGACAATAGTTTACTGAAACCAGAAAACATCTTTAATTTAACCCTTCTATAACCAGACTATTTCCCCCACTCCTTTTCCCCAAGAGCCATTGCTTTTTTTTGTATTTTTCTGTTAATATAGCTGTGTTAATGCTTGTTTTTTGTGGGACAAATTGTATATTTGAATTACATCATTTTAATCAGATTAAAAAAAAAAAAGATCCAAGTGCGTTGAAATTGCATAAAAGGTGTAATTCCACAATTGCTTTTAGTTTTATTTACCCTGTCGACTATAGCGTAAAACTGGCAATGACATTTTCGAGGTCAGTACAATTATGCAGATGCCAAACAGTTTTTTTTGGTCTTTTTTCCTTTTTTTTTTTTTTTTTGAAGTGGAGAATTTTATTTTTTTTTTAAATTTAAAAAAAAAATAAAAATTTGCTTCGGTTATTTTCCGAGATGCATAAAGTTTTCAATTTTCTGGATATTGTGCTGTGCAAAGGCTTATTTTATCCTGATGCACATTTAGGGGAAATTTGATGTTGGGATTACCTCTACAGCCATGTTGCGAAGGCCAAAAAAAAAATTCTGGTATTTTGATTTTTTCTTGTTAAACCATTTAGCGATCAAATTAATTTTATTTATTTTTTTTTTTATTTAAAGTGCGATACCAAATGTCTATTTTTTATTTTTGTAATTGTTTAATTTTTAATGGGGCAAAACGGGGGCGATTTGCACATTAGCATTTAAAAAAAAATAAATAAACATATATATATATATATATATATATATATATATATATATATATATATTCTCTTCTCAAAAAGTCTCACTTTCTACTGAACTTGTGAATTCCCCTGAGTGGACTTGAATCTGCAGTCATCCGATCACTTGTACTATTCATAGCAATACATAAGACTAGTGATGAGCAGATATTGTGTTATCTGAGTGACTTTGATGTGTTTGAATAAATACATGTTCAGGCCCCAATGCCTGCATGTCTCGTGGCTGTTTGACAGCAGCAACACATGCAGAGATTACCTAACAGGCACATGGCTTAAGACACTCAGCATCCTCTGATAACACCTTATCCAAGCACTTTCGCTCATTAATCAGCACTGCCATGTAGAGCTAAAATCATTATCTACCATGAAGGCAGCTAAACACTGGCCTTCACAGAAGTATCACAATGACAGGCACTGGGGTCTACAGCAGTCCCTCTGCACGCATAGCAGCGCAATCACGTCACAAGTGCATGGAATGACAAGCCCCCCGCCAATGCGTGTTAGTGTTAAATCATAAAGGTGTTATCCATGTCAAAATAGTAATTTTTGATGTTCAATTGTTTCTATTAATCAATAGTGAGAACCCAAAAAAACCACAACATTCGACCAAATCTATAATATAACGCTGGGAGCGTCACTCTGTCCGAAGCCTCTATAGACTGCGCAAGCGCAAGCGCCGGCGCAGTCTGGACCGCACAGAGCGACGCTCCCAGGAGATCGCGGTATGCGTAAGCGCTGAACGCACACCGCGATCTCCACCGGACAAGCAGGGACGAGCCAGGAGGCGGAGGGTGAGTATACTTACCTGACCCGTTCCACCGACGCGCTTCCGGGCCGTGACTGTCCCCCTGCTCCCGGAATCGGCGCCTGCGCAGTCCGCGCTTTCCGGCGCCATTTTCTTGAAGACACATTGCAGTGTCTTCAAGAAAATGGCGCCGGAAAGCGCGGACTGCGCAGGCGCCGACTCCGGGAGCAGGACCAAGAAAATGGCCGCACCCAGCACAGCCGCCGCGCCCAGCACAGCCACGCACAGCCGCCGCACCCAGCACAGCCGACCATAGCCGCCCACAGCCACGCACAGGCGCCCACAGCCACGCACAGCCGCCGCACCCAGCACAGCTGCCCACAGCCACGCACAGCCACCCATAGCCACGCACAGCCGCCGCACCCAGCACAGCCGACCACAGCCACGCACAGCCGCCGCACCCAGCACAGCCGCCCACAGCCACGCACAGCCGCCGCACCCAGCACAGCCGACCACAGCCGCCGCACCCAGCACAGCCGCCCACAGCCACGCACAGCCGCACCCAGCACAGCCGACCACAGCCGCCGCACCCAGCACAGCCGCCCACAGCCACGTACAGCCACCCAAAGCCACGCACAGCCGCCGCACCCAGCACAGCCGCCCACAGCCACGCACAGCCGCCGCACCCAGCACAGCCGCCGCACCCAGCACATCCGGCGCACCCAGCACAGCCATGCACAGCCGCCACAGCCACGCACAGCCGCCTACAGCCACGCACAGCCGCCTACAGCCACGCACAGCCTCCCACAGCCACGGACAGCCGCCGCACCCAGCACAGCCGCCGCACCCAGCACAGCCGCCCACAGCCACGCACAGCCGCCGCACCCAGCACAGCCGACCACAGCCACGCACAGCCGCCGAACCCAGCACAGCCGCCCACAGCCACGCACAGCCGCCGCACCCAGCACAGCCGCCCACAGCCACGCACAGCCGCCGCACCCAGCACAGCCACCCACAGCCGCCGCACCCAGCACAGCCGCCGCACCCAGCACAGCCATGCACAGCCGCCACAGCCACGCACAGCCGCCTACAGCCACGCACAGCCTCGCACAGCCGCCCACAGCCACGGACAGCCGCCGCACCCAGCACAGCCGACCACAGCCACGCACAGCCGCCGCACCCAGCACAGCCGCCCACAGCCACGCACAGCCGCCGCACCCAGCACAGCCGACCACAGCCACGCACAGCCGCCGCACCCAGCACAGCCGCCCACAGCCACACACAGCCGCCGCACCCAGCACAGCCGCCCACAGCCACGCACAGCCGCCCACAGCCACGCACAGCCGCACCCAGCACAGCCGACCACAGCCACGCACAGCCGCCGCACCCAGCACAGCCGCCCACAGCCACGTACAGCCACCCACAGCCGCCGCACCCAGCACAGCCGCCGCACCCAGCACAGCCGCCCACAGCCACGCACAGCCCACAGCCACGCACAGCCGCCGCACCCAGCACAGCCACCCACAGCCGCCGCACCCAGCACAGCCGCCGCACCCAGCACAGCCGCCGCACCCAGCACAGCCATGCACAGCCGCCACAGCCACGCACAGCCGCCTACAGCCATGCACAGCCTCCCACAGCCACGGACAGCCGCCGCACCCAGCACAGCCGCCGCACCCAGCAGCGCCGCCCACAGCCACGCACAGCCGCCCACAGCCACGCACAGCCGCCGCACCCAGCACAGCCACGCACAGCCGCCCACAGCCGCCGCACCCAGCACAGCCGCAGACAGCCACGCACAACCGCTGCACCCAGCACAGCCACCCACAGCCGCCGCACCCAGCACAGCCGCCGCACCCAGCACAGCCACGCACAGCCGCCACAGCCATGCACAGCCTCCGCACCCAGCACAGCCACGCACAGCCGCCTACAGCCACGGACAGCCGCCGCACCCAGCACAGCCGCCGCACCCAGCACAGCCGCCCACAGCCACGCACAGCCCACAGCCACGCACAGCCGCCGCACCCAGCACAGCCACCCACAGCCGCCGCACCCAGCACAGCCGCCGCACCCAGCACATCCGCCGCACCCAGCACAGCCATGCAGCCGCCACAGCCACGCACAGCCGCCCACAGCCACGGACAGCCGCCGCACCCAGCACAGCCGCCGCACCCAGCACAGCCGCCCACAGCCACGCAGCCGCCCACAGCCACGCACAGCCGCCGCCAGCCGCTGCACCCAGCACAGCCGCCCACAGCCACGCACAACCGCTGCACCCAGCACAGCCACCCACAGCCGCCGCACCCAGCACAGCCGCCGCACCCAGCACATCCGCCGCACCCAGCACAGCCGCCGCACCCAGCACAGCCACGCACAGCCGCCACAGCCATGCACAGCCTCCGCACCCAGCACAGCCACGCACAGCCGCCTACAGCCACGGACAGCCGCCGCACCCAGCACAGCCACCGCACCCAGCACAGCCGCCGCACCCAGCACAGCCGCCGCACCCAGCACAGCCGCCCACAGCCGCCGCACCCAGCACAGCCTCCCACAGCCACGCACAGCCGCCTACAGCCACGCACAGCCGCTGCACCCAGCACAGCCGCCGCACCCAGCACAGCCGCCGCACCCAGCACAGCCGTCCACAGCTGCCGCACCCAGCACAGCCGCCCGCACCCAGCACAGCCACGTCACATACAGCCGCCCGCACTCAGCACAGCCACATACAGCCGCCCGCACTCAGCACAGCCGCCCGCACTGATGGGGGCGCAGGATGGAGCAGCACGTGATAGGATGGGGGCGCAGGATGGGAGCACATGACAGGATGGGGATGAGGATGAGGATGGAGCAGCACATGACACGGTGGAGCAGCACATGACAGGATGGGGGCGCAGGATGGAGCAGCACATGACACGGTGGAGCAGCACATGACAGGATGGGGATGCAGGATGGAGCAGCACATGACACGGTGGAGCAGCACATGACAGGATGGGGGCGCAGGATGGAGCAGCACATGACACGGTGGAGCAGCACATGACAGGATGGGGGCGCAGGATGGAGCAGCATATGACAGGATAGGAGCAGCACATACCAGGATGGAGACCATATTCCAATATAAATGCTCGCCACCCGGGCGTAGAACGGGTTCAATAGCTAGTATATTATGATCAAACAAGTCACGCAGGACTTAAAGCTTTTAAAGTTAACAGTTTCCATTGGGAAATATAAACAGGTCGCGCAACATTTCAACTGAAAGAAAGAAAACAAAAAGGTTTCATATCAGCAAATGAAGAATTTTTCTGAAAATGTCAACATTCCAACATAGAGGTTAGAAAGAAAGAGGTACAAAAAAAAAAAAAAAAAAAAACATACGTGGGAATCCATATGAGTATGGAACTATGAGTAGAAGGAAGGAAAAAAAAAAATTTTTTGAGAGGGGGTTAGAAGGGAGACGAGGGATGGGGGGTTTAACAGGGAGTAGGGGCATGGAGAAAGGGAGGGAGGAGGAAGATGAAGGAAATGAGGCAAAAATCTTGAGGTAAGCACACAGCCCCAGCCCAGAAACTTCATGTGAGAACAGTCCTTCTATTGGAATAATTAAAAAAAAAAAAAATTATATATAGTAATTTTTTGCACGACTTTCACAAACTTTTTACAGTTCTGCCTAAGCCCTCCACAGAAGCTCTAGGGTAGTCAACAGTAGTAAAAGCAATGACAAAAAAAAAGTTTTTTTTCTTCTCTTACAGCTTGGGTTGGGGGCAGACATACAGCATTATAGAATGGTGTACATCAGGCCTGAACTCGTATCGGCCAAACCTGGTGACCGGTTCCCTTTACAGCCGAGAGGTTTTCCTTGTTCATCCACCAAGTCAGTCCTCACCTGGCATTGGTCAGCGCGTCTACCCATTCGTCACGCTGTTCCTGACTGATGCATTCAAACGTGTACCTTCTGTCCGGCTCATCGATGAAGGCTGGAGAGCAAGACAAAGGTAAGAACTAAAGGACAACTGAAGATGGTTAAAGACAGAAGACTGGAAGCCGATCATGCCGACGGTCCGAGCCCTCACTTCTGCCACAGTTTTAGGATCATTTATAACCTGTCAGATCATTGTTGTGTCCTGCGGATATAATACACCCATTCATCTGTCTAATGTCTATCAGAGTCGATGAAGACAAGGTAGTACTCACATATTAAGAAGCTTTTCTCCTCTTCCTTCTTCACTATGCAGTGTTCTAAAAGCAGTGCTCCAATGGGCTGTAGTAACAGAAGAAACAGCTCCGTTATGTAAGGAGGATGGTACAATTTATAAGAATCCTTGAAGCATAACCTACACCCTGTGCTTGGTGTAGAGCACAGGACACAATGATAGACTCCCCGTGTAACCCAGCACCCAGAACCTTCAGTCAGATGCTGCTGGTCGCTGGGAACACTAAGGGGCCGATTCATCAAAGCCATTAGGCCACAAGTTTTCGTGCAATGCAGAGTTACATACAATTTTTGAGACTTGCATAGAAAAAAAAGCTCAAAGTTAAGGGGGGGGGGGGGGGGGGGGGGTGACACGATTTTTTATAAAGAATAGAATTACAAAGGAAAAAAAAAACCCTTAAGACAACTTTATAAACAATATTAAGTCCTTTCTGACCTCGGATGGGATAGTACGTCCAAGGTCAGAACCCCCGCATTGATGCAGGGCTCCAGCGGTGAGCCCACATCAAAGCCGCGACATGTCAGTTGTTTTGAACAGCTGACATGTGCCCGCAATAGCAGTGGGTGAAATCGCGAATCCACCTGCCGCTATTAACTAGTTAAATGCCACTGTCAAGCGCTGACAGCGGCATTTAACTACGGCTTACGGCCGCGAAATGCGCTCATCGCCGACCCCCGTCACATGATCGGGGGTCAGCGATGCGTCAGGATAGTAACCATAGAGGTCCTTGAGACCTCTATGGTTACTGATGCCGGTTTGCTGTGAGCGCCCCCCTGTGGTCGGCACTCATAGCAAGCCTGTAATTCAGCTGCATAGGAGCGATCTGATGATCGCTCCTATGTAGCTGAGCCGATCCAGTTGTGCCAGCTTCTAGCCCCCCATGGAGGCTATTGAACCATGGCAAAAGTAAAAAAAAAAAAATAAATAAATTATCTCTCTATATTTATATATATATATACATATACATATATACATATACATATATATACATATATATACATATATATACATTCACCGGCCACTTTATTAGGTACATCATGCTAGTAACGGGTTGGACCCCTTTTGCCTTCAGAACTGCCTCAATTCTTCGTGGCATAGGTGCTGGAAGCATTCCTCAGAGATTTTGGTCCATATTGACATGATGGCATCACACAGTTGCCGCAGATTTGTCGGCTGCACATCCCAAAGATGCTCCATACAAGGCAGGATGGATCCATGCTTTCATGTTGTTTACGCCAAATTCTGACCCTACCATCCGAATGTCGCAGCAGAAATCGAGACTCATCAGACCAATCCAATCTTCTACTGTCCAATTTCGATGAGCTTGTACAAATTGTAGCCTCAGTTTCCTGTTCTTAGCTGAAAGGAGTGGTACCCGGTGTGGTCTTCTGCTGCTGTAGCCCATCTGCCTCAAAGTTCGACGCACTGTGCGTTCAGAGATGCTCTTAGGCCTACCTTGGTTGTAACGGGTGGCGATTTGAGTCACTGTTGCCTTTCTATCAGCTCGAACCAGTCTGCCCATTCTCCTCTGACCTCTGGCATCAACAAGGCATTTCCGCCCACAGAACTGCCGCTCACTGGATTTTTTTTCTTTTTCGGACCATTCTCTGTAAACCCTAGAGATGGTTGTGCGTGAAAATCCCAGTAGATCAGCAGTTTCTGAAATACTCAGACCAGCCCTTCTGGCACCAACAACCATGCCACGTTCAAAGGCACTCAAATCACCTTTCTTCCCCATACTGATGCTCGGTTTGAACTGCAGGAGATTGTCTTGACCATGTCTACATGCCTAAATGCACTCAGTTGCCGCCATGTGATTGGCTGATTAGAAATTAAGTGTTAACAAGAAGTTGGACAGGTGTACCTAATAAAGTGGCCGGTGTGTGTGTGTGTGTGTGTGTGTGTGTGTGTGTGTGTGTGTGTGTGTGTGTGTGTGTGTGTGTGTGTGTGTGTGTGTGTGTGTGTGTGTGTGTGTGTGTGTGTATATATATATATATATATATATATAGTAAATCACCCCCCTTTCGCCCCATTCAAAATAAAACAATAAAAATAAAATCAAATACACATCTATTTGGCATCGCCGCATTCAGAATTGCCTGATGAATAAAAAAAGGATTAACCTGATCGCTAAATGGCGTAGCGAGAAAAAATTTGAAACGCCAAAATTACGCTTTTTGGTCACTGTAACATTGCATTAAAATGCAATAACGGGCGATAAAAAGAACGTATCTGCACCAAAATGGTATCACTAAAAACGCAAGCTCGGCACGAAAAAAATAAGCCCTCACCCAACCCGAGATAACGAAAAATGGAGACGATAAGGGTATCGGAAAATGGCACAATTTTTTATTTTTTTTTTCCACCACTTAAGACACCAAACATGTCTAGGTTATTTTTTATCTATGAACACGTAATGACCTGGAGAATCATAATGGCAGGTCAGTTTTAGCATTTAGTGAATCTAGCAAAAAAGCCAAACAAAAAACACGCATGGGATTGCACTTTTTTTGCAATTTCACCGCACTTGGAATTATTTTCCCCATTTTCTAGTACACATCATGGTAAAACCAATGATGTCGTTCAAAAGTACAACTTTTTTACAAAAAATAAGCCCTCATATGGCCATATTAACGGAAAAATAAAAAAGTTATGGCTCTGGGAAGGAGGGGAGTGAAAAACGAACACGGAAAAACAGAAAATCCCAAGGTCATGAAGGGGTTAAAAAAGCTCAATGACGTTCCCATACATCATAAAATATAACATGACAATGTATAAAGGGATATTGGGAGTGAAAAATTGGTGTACAGCCCTAATCCATTTATACACCTAAATGGGCTTAGGCTGAAGGAATGACCACACAGATAACACCAGCACAGCCACAAGAAAAATAGGATAGCTAAATAAGCCCTACATACAACCCTAAGGGTATGTGCACACGTCCGGATTTCTTGCAGAAATAGCCTGAAGAAAACCGTAAATTTTCTGCAAGAAATCCGCATTTTTTTTTTTTTGCGGTTTTTTTCACGTTTTTTTAGCATTCTGCAAGCGTAATTAGCTTGCAGAATGCTAAAGTTTTCCAAGCGATCTGTAGCATCGCTTGGAAAACTGACTGACAGGTTGGTCACACTTGTCAAACATACTGTGACCAACTTGTTACTATAGATGCTGCTTATGCAGCATCTATAGTAAAAGATAGAATGTTTAAAAATAATTAAAAAAAAAATAAAAAAATGGTTATACTCACCCAGACGATCTCCTCAGCGGCGTCCGTTCCTATAGATGCCGGTGTGGTTCAGGACCTGTGATTGGTCACGTGAGTCACATGAGCGGTCACGTGACCAATCACAAGACAGTGACGTCATCACAGGTCCTGAACCACACCATCTATAGGAACCGAAGAGAGAGCATGCACCGGAGAGGCGGGAACACTCCGGGGGCCATCAAAGGGTGAGTATAGGCCTATTTTTTATTTTAATTTTTTTTTTTGACCAATTATATAGTGCCCAGTCCGTGGAGGAGAGTCTCCTCTCCTCCACCCTGGGTACCAACCGCACATAATCTGCTTACTTCCCGCATGGTGTGCACAGCCCCGTGCGGGAAGTAAGCAGATCAATGCACTCCTAGGTGTGCGGAATCCCCGCAATTCCGCATTTTTAATGAACATGTTGCTTTTTTTTCCGCGATGCGATTTTTTCGCGGAAAAAAATCGCAACATATGCACAAAAAATGCGGAATACCCTGTAAATAATAGGAGGCATATGTAAGCGTTTTTTTCGCGTTTTTATCACGTTTTTATAGCGAAAAAACGCGAAAAAAACGCGAAAAATCCTGAACGTGTGCACATGGCCTAAAGGTTTCCTACCGACTGAAGATTGGCAACCTGACCTGTACTACTGTCATCCTTGCTCAACGAAAGTTTTTAAGGTTTTTTCCCTCCATTTTTTTTTAGACTTGTAGTATTTTCCCACACTCCTCATAATGGGTGGAGCTGGGGTAGGATGTAGACGTGAAGGCAAAGCTTGTCCAATTCGTGATAAGCTGTGAGTTCTTTACACCACAAATCCTACTCCAGTCACTGACTGCAGTAAAATTTGTGGTAAGGTGCACACAGAGGCATACACCACTGTTCAGAAACTCCGTATTCAATAAGAGGCATGCTCTCCTTAATGAATCAGACACCTCCGACTCCAGCACGTCCCATCAAGATGGCCAAAGTGAAGAACACCTATCTTGATGAACCAGGGCTTAAGAATCTCAGTAAATGAACACATTGCAATCATAGAAATGCTCCACCAACTCAGACTACAAAGAGATGAATATAAAGACTAAAGAGACAAAGTCACACTTAGCGACGCTGCAGCGATACAGACAACGATGCTGATCACTGCAGCGTCGCGGTTTAGTCGCTGTGTGGTCGCTGGAGAGCTGTCACACAGACCGCTCTCCAGCGACCAACGATGCCGAGGTCCCCGGGTAAACATCGGGTTACTAAGCGCAGGGCCGCGCTTAGTAACCCGATGTTTACCTTGGTTACCAGTGTAAAATGTAAAGTAACAAACAGTACATACTCACCTTCGCGTCCCCCGGCGTCCGCTTCCTGCACTGACTGAGCGCCGGCCCTAACAGCAGAGCGGTGACGTCACCGCTGTGCTGTACTTTCATTTTATGGCCGGCAGTCAGTCAGTGCGGGAAGCGGACGGCAAGGGACCTGACGTGCACCGGAATGTGAGTATGTAATGTTTGGGTTTTTTTACATTTACGATGGTAACCAGGGTAAACATCGGGTTACTAAGCGGGGCCCTGCGCTTAGTAACCCGATGTTTACCCTGGTTACCAGTGAAGACATCGCTGGATCGGTGTCACACACACCGATTCAGCGATGTCAGCGGGACCTCAACGACCAAAAAAACGTCCAGGCCATTCCGACACGACCAGCGATCTCACAGCAGGGGCCGGGTCGCTGGTACGTGTCACACATAGCGAGATCGCTATGGAGGTCGCTGTTGCGTCACAAAACTTGTGACTCAGCAGCGATCTCGCTAGCGATCTCGCTATGTGAGACGGGGCCTTAAGAGAAAGCAGCAGACTCCATTCACCCACCTCCTCTTCATCCGCCCGAAAGTAAAACAGAAAATTCACCACCAATTTCACCAGACGCTTCTTCATTACTGAATAAAGAGAAACTGTGTTAAAACAAAACCAGTAATAATTGTATTAGTATGAATTATTGAGTAAAACTGTCCCTCTCAAGGTATAAACTGCACAGGCAGCGGAGGGAAACCCGTACTGATGCATGCTTGATGAATAAATATTAGAACATGTGCAAATAAATAAATTAAAAAAAAATATAATATATATATAGTACAGACCAAAAGTTTGGACACACCTTCTCATTTAAAGATTTTTCTGTATTTTCATGACTATGAAAATTGTACATTCACACTGAAGGCATCAAAACTATGAATTAACACATGTGGAATTATATACTTAACAAAAAAGTGTGAAACAGCTGAAATTATGGCTTATATTCTAGGTTCTTCAAAGTAGCCACTTTTTGCTTTGATGACTGCTTTGCACACTCTTGGCATTCTCTTGATGAGCTTCAAGAGGTAGTCACCAGGAATAGTTTTCAATTCACAGGTGTGCCCTGTCAGGTTTAGTAAGTGGGATTTCTTGCCTTATAAATGGGGTTGGGACCTTCAGTTGTGTTGTGCAGAAGCCTGGTGGATACACAGCTGATAGTCCTACTGAATAGACTGTTAGAATTTGTATTATGGCAAGAAAAAAAGCAGCTAAGTAAAGAAAAATGAGTGTCCATCATTACTTTAAGAAATAAAGGTCAGTCAGTCTGAAAAATTGGGAAAACTTTGAAAGTGTCCCCAAGTGCAGTGCAAAAACCATCACGCGCTACAAAGAAACTGGCTCACATAAGGACCGCCCCAGGGAAGGAAGGAAGACAAAGAGTCACCTCTGCTTCTGAGGATAAATTTATCCGAGTCCCCAGCCTCAGAAATCGCAGGTTAACAGCAGCTCAGATTAGAGACCAGGTCAATGTCACACAGAGTTCTAGCAGCAGACACATCTCTTCAACAACTGTTAAGAGGAGACTTTGTGCAGCAGGCCTTCATGGTAAAATAGCTGCTAGGAAACCACAGCTAAGGACAGGCAACAAGCAGAAGATACTTGTTTGGGCTAAAGAACACATGGAATTAGACCAGTGGAAATCTGTGCTTTGGTCTGATGAGTCCAAATTTGAGATCTTTGGCTCCAACCACCGTGTCTTTGTGCGATGCAGAAAAGGTGAACGGATGGACTATACATGCTTGGTTCCCACCGTGAAGCATGGAGGAGGAGGTGTGATGGTGTGCTGATGACACTGTTGGGGATTTATTCAAAATTGAAGGCATACTGAACCAGCATGGCTACCACAGCATCTTGCAGCGGCATGCTATTCCATCCAGTTTGCGTTTAGTTGGACCATCATTTATTTTTCAACAGGACAATGACCCCAAACACACCTCCAGGCTGTGTAAGGGCTATTTGACCAAGAAGGAGAGTGATGGGGTGCTACGCTAGATGACCTGGCCTCCACAGTCACCAGCCATGAACACAATCGAGATGGTTTGGGTTGAGCTGGACCGCAGAGTGAAGGGCCAACAAGTGCTAAGCATCACTGGGAACTCCTTCAAGATTGTTGGAACACCATTCCCAGTGACTACCTCTTGAAGCTCATCAAGAGAATGCCAAGAGTGTGCAAAGCAGTCATCAAAGCAAAAGGTGGCTTCTTTGAAGAACCTAGAATATGAGACAATTTCAGTTGTTTCACACTTTCTTGTTAAGTATAGAATTCCACATGTGTTAATTTATAGTTTTGATGGGCTTCAGTGTGAATGTACAATTTTCATAGTCATGAAAATACAGAAAAATCTTTAAATGAGAAGGTGTGTCCAAACTTTTGGTCTGTACTGTATATATACATATTTTTTTTATTAGGTGTAATAACAATAGTAACAACATAATAATAACAAATACATCCAAAATTTGCCTCATTAATAGAACAAGGAACCTGGTGTTAGGCAATTCCTGTTTATTCCCCCTAGAAATGTATAAAATGGACAACTGCATGTCTTGCTCCCACAAAGTGACCATGTCCAATCAGTGGCAACAGTGCAGAGAAACGCCCCCTGCTGGTAACATTGTAGTTTATCAAGGCATTTATTCATTTCCAGGTAGAATAACAAAGGAACCTCTCAACAGTAGTGTTGAGCATTCCGATACTGCAAATATCGGGTATCGGCCGATATTCGCTGTATCGGAATTCCGATACCGAGTTCCGATATTTCTGCGATATCGGAATCGAAAGTCCCCACAGTGCAAAAATCACTATAATGGAGTGTGGGCGGTGCGTAGGCGGAGACTGCGTGTCTGTGCGGCCTCTCCGGGGTCTGTACGACCTGCCGGGGGGTCTGTGCGGCCTCTCCGGGGTCTGTACGGCCTGCCGGGGGGTCTGTGCAGCCTCTCTGGGGTCTGTACAGCCTGCCGGGGGGTCTGTGCGTCTGTGCAGGCATCGTCCGATGGGACTACAAGTCCCATCGGACGATGCCTGCTACACTGACAGTGATTGACACATTAGCCAATGATGGGACAGTAGTAGTCATCAAAAAAAAAAAAAAAATGCTACATACTACATACATACATGCATACATACATGCATCCTACATGCATGCTACCTACTACATGCATGCTACCTACTACATGCATGCTACCTACTACATGCATGCTACCTACTACATGCATGCTACATGCTACATGCATGCTACATACTACATGCATGCTACATACTACATGCATGCTACATACTACATGCATGCTACATACTACATGCATGCTACATGCATGCTACATACTACATGCATGCTACATACTACATGCATGCTACATACTACATGCATGCTACATACTACATGCATGCTACATACTACATGCATGCTACATACATACAAACTACATACATACATACTACATACATCCATACATACTACATACATCCATACATACTACATACATGCTACATGCATACATACATACAGTACATTAAACATAGATTTCATACTCACCATTACTTGTCATTTTGATCCCCGAAGCCACTGTCATCTGCAAAAAATATGAAAAAAAAACAAACAACCAATATACTCCCTGTCCGCAGAAATCCACGAGTGTCCCACGACAATCTCCCGTGGAGAGCAGCAGCAACAGCTGTTGCAACCGCTCTCCAGGGGCCCCAGGAACACAATGACGGGAGGAAGGTATCCTTCCGCCACTGTATTCCGCCGCCGCTGTAAAAAAAAAAAAGTCCCTAGTCTCACTTTATGGCATTGCTGGCTGACAAATTTTCCCAGGCAGCAATTGCCATGAAGTGACACTTTGAACTCAGGTAACCTCAGTGATGCACTGCAGGAGCTATTGTCTGCTGTCAGTGTGTCACTGAGGGTCCTATAGAGCAGTGACATCACCCGATGTCACTGTTCTATAGGGGAGATCATCGTGGGACACTCGTTATTAATTGGACTACGGCGGACAGGTAGTATATGGTTTATTATTTTACGTTTTTTCCAGGCGCTGAAGTATGGTAAGTATGGTGAAATGAAGAATATTAAAATACTTTTTCCTAATGTGTGCGTGTTATTAACCCTTTTCTTCCTATTGGATTAATAACGGATAGGCGTCTTAATGACGCCTCTCCGTTATTAACCCCGCTTAATGTCACCTTACGATAGCAAGGTGACATTAACCCCTTATTACCCCATATCCCGCTACACGGGAGTGGGAAGAGAGGGGCTAAGTGCCGGAATTGGCGCATCTTACAGATGCGCCATTTCCGGGGCAGCTGCGGACTGGTATTTGTAGCCGGGGGGGGGCAATATCCATGGCCCCTCTCTAGGCTATGAATATCAGCCCGCAGCTGTCTGCGTAGCCTTTCTGGCTATAAAATAGAAGGGGACCCCACGTCATTTTTTGGGGGGGTCCCCCTATTTTAATAGCCAGTAGAGGCTACGCAGACAGCTGCGGGCTGATATTCATAGCAGGCTACAAATATTGGCCCCCTCCCGTCGGCTTTCCCCCTCTGGCGCAGAAAATTGCGCGGGAGCCCACGCCGTTTTTTTTTTTCTCTAAATTCAACGCTCATAAAGGCCTCTTTCACACTTGCGTCGGTACGGATCCGTCGCTATGCGTTGGGCCGACGTACCGACGCACGTTCTGAAATTTGTACACGACGTGGGCGGCGGATGCAGTTTTTCAACGCATCCGCTGCCCATTCTGAAGTGCGGGGAGGAGGAGGCAGAGTTTCTGCCGCTCATGCGCGGTAGAAAATGGCGGATGCGACGGACAAAAAAACGTTCACTTGAACGTTTTTTCGTGCCGACAGTCCGACAAAACACGCTAACGTCGCTAATACAAGTCTATGGGTAAAACACACATCCTGCGAGCACTTTTGCAGGATCCATTTTTTTCCACCGGATCCGTGTTTTACCGCCGGATCCGTTTTTTCCTGCCAGATCCATTTTTTTCCGCCGCATCTGTTTTTTCTCGTTGTATTAGCGCCGGATTGCGCCTGATGGCCAGACGTTTCATCCGTTTTTTTGCCGGATCCATCAAAAAAGCTGTTTCTGCCTGACGGATAACACATACAGAGGAACGTTTTTTCTGTCCGGCGAAAACACACAGCGCGACGGATCCGGCAAAAAAACATATGAAACTGAGATGTGAAGTGATGAATCCGGCCTCTGAATCTGTTTTTTCATGCATGTTACCATTCAAATCATGCACACTTTCCGTTTATTTTTTTTCCAAAAACCGCATCAAAACTGCACCAAAAAGCTACATCAAAAACTGCACCAAAAACTGCATTAAAAACTGCATCAAAACCTGCATAAAAAACTGATGCGGTTTTTGGTGCAGGTTTTTGGAAAATAAATAAACGGAAAATGCGCATGATTTGAATGGAAACATGCATGAAAAAACTGGACAAAAACCATTCCTATGTGTTTTCCGTCCGACGGATCCTGCAAAAAACGGATGAAACGTGTGACCATCAGGCGCAATCCGGCGTTAATACAACTCTATGGGAAAAAAACGGATCTGGCGAGAAAAAAAAAGGATCCGGCGAGAAAAAAAACGGATGCTGCAAATGTGCTCGCAGGATGCGTTTTTTTTCCGACTTGTATTAGCGACGGATCGCGACGAATGGCCACACGTCGCGTCTGTCGTGCAACGGATCCGTCGTGTTTTGGCGGACCGTCGGCAAGAAAAAACGTTCAAGTGAACGTTTTTTCGTCCGTCGCGTCCGCCATTTTCTATGCGCAGCAGAAACTCTGCCCCCTCCTCCCCGCACTTCAGAATGGGCAGCGGATGCGTTGAAAAACTGCATCCGCTGCCCCCGTTGTGTACAAATTTCACAACGTGCGTTGGTACGTCGGCCCGACGCATAGCGACGGACCCGTACCGACGCAAGTGTGAAAGAGGCCTTTATGAGCGTTGAATTAAAAAAAAAAAAAAAAAAACGAAAAAAACAGCGTGGGCTCCCGCGCAATTTTCTGCGCCAGAGGGGGAAAGCCGACGGGAGGGGGCCAATATTTGTAGCCTGCTATGAATATCAGCCCACAGCTGTCTGCGTAGCCTTTACTGGCTATTAAAATAGGGGGACCCCCCCCAAAAAAATGACGTGGGGTCCCCCTATATTTTATAGCCAGAAAGGCTACGCAGACAGCTGCGGACTGATATTCATAGCCTAGAGAGGGGCCATGGATATTGCCCCCCCCCCCCGGCTACAAATACCAGTCCGCAGCTGCCCCGGAAATGGCGCATCTGTAAGATACGCCAATTCCGGCACTTAGCCCCTCTCTTCCCACTCCCGTGTAGCGGTGGGATATGGGGTAATGAGGGGGTTAATGTCACCTTGCTATTGTAAGGTGACATTAAGCCGGGTTAATAACGGAGAGGCGGCAATAAGACGCCTATCCGTTATTAATCCAATAGGAAGAAAAGGGTTAATAAAACACACACACATTAGGAAGAAGTATTTTCACCCCTTCATGACGTTGGGAATTTTCCGTTTTCCCGTGTTCGTTTTTCACTCCCCTCCTTCCCAGAGCCATAACTTTTTTATTTTTCCGTCAATTTGGCCATGTGAGGGCTTATTTTTTGCGGGACGAGTTGTACTTTTGAACGACATCATTGGTTTTACCATGTCGTGTACTAGAAAACGGGAATAAAATTCCAAGTGCGGTGAAATTGCAAAAAAAGTGCAGTCCCACACTTGTTTTTTGTTTGGCTTTTTTGCTAGGTTCACTAAATGCTAAAACTGACCTGCCATTATGATTCTCCAGGTCATTACGAGTTCATAGACACCTAACATGACTAGGTTATTTTTCACCTAAGTGGTGAAAAAAAATTCCAAACTTTGCAAAAAAAAAAAAAATGCGCCATTTTCCGATACTCGTAGCGTCTCCATTTTTCGTGATCTGGGGTCGGTTGAGGGCTTATTTTTTGCGTGCCGAGCTGGCGTTTTTAATGATACCATTTTGGTGCAGATACGTTCTTTTGATCGCCCGTTATTGCATTTTAATGCAATGTCGCGGCGACCAAAAAAACGTAATTCTGGCGTTTCGAATTTTTTTCTCGTTACGCCATTTAGCGATCAGGTTAATGCTTTTTTTTTTATTGATAGATCGGGCGATTCTGAACGCGGCGATACCAAATATGTGTAGGTTTAATTTTTTTTTTATTGATTTATTTTGATGGGGGCAAAAGGGGGGTGATTTAAACTTTTATATTTTTTTTTATTTTTTTCACATTTTTTTTAACTTTTTTTTTTTAACTTTTGCCATGCTTCAATAGCCTCCATGGGAGGCTAGAAGCAGGCACAGCACGATCGGCTCTGCTACATAACAGCGATCATCAGATCGCTGCTATGTAGCAGAAAATCAGGTGTTCTGTGAGCGCCGTCCACAGGGTGGCGCTCACAGCTGCCGGAGATCAGTAACCATAGAGGTCTCAAGGACCTCTATTGTTACCATTCTAAAGCACCGCCGACCTCCGATCATGTGACGAGGGTCGGCGATGACGTCATTTCCGGCCGCCCGGCCGGATGCGGTAGTTAAATGCCGCTGTCTGCGTTTGACAGTGGCATTTAACTAGTTAATAGCGGCGGGTGAATCGCGATTTCACCCGCCGCTATTGCGGGCACATGTCAGCTGTTCAAAACAGCTGACATGTCCCGGCTTTGATGCGGGCTCACTGCGGAGCCCTGCATCAAAGAAGGAACTCACCTCGGACATACTATCCCGTCCGAGGTCAGTAAGGGGTTAATATTCTTCATTTCACCATACTTCAGCCTGCAAAAAACGTAAAATAATAAACCGTATACTACCTGTCCGCCGTAGTCCAATTAATAACGAGTGTCCCACGACGATCTCCCCTATAGAACAGTGACATCGGGTGATGTCACTGCTCTATAGGACCCTCAGTGACACACTGACAGGAGACAATGGCTCCTGCAGTGCATCACTGAGGTTACCTGAGTTCAAAGTGTCACTTTATGGCAATTGCTGCCTGGGAAAATTTGTCAGCCAGCAGTGCCATAAAGTGAGACTAGGGACTTTTTTTTTTTTACAGCGGCGGCGGCATACAGTGGCGGAAGGATACCTTCCTCCCGTCATTGTGTTCCTGGGGCCCCTGGAGAGCGGTTGCAACAGCTGTTGCTGCTGCTCTCCACGGGAGATCGTCGTGGGACACTCGTGGATTTCTGCGGACAGGGAGTATATTGGTTGTTTGTTTTTTTTCATTCGGGGATCAAAATGACAAGTAATGGTGAGTATGAAATCTATGTTTAATGTACTGTATGTAGCATGCATGTATGTAGCATGCATGTATGTAGCATGCATGTATGTAGCATGCATGTATGTAGCATGCATGTATGTAGCATGCATGTATGTAGCATGCATGTATGTAGCATGCATGTATGTAGCATGCATGTATGTAGCATGCATGTATGTAGCATGCATGTATGTAGCATGCATGTATGTAGCATGCATGCATGTAGCATGTATGTATGTAGCATGTATGTATGTATGTAGCATGTATGTATGTATGTAGCATGTATGTATGTATGTAGCATGTATGTATGTATGTAGCATGTATGTATGTATGTAGCATGTATGTATGTATGTAGCATGTATGTATGTATGTAGCATGTATGTATGTATGTAGCATGTATGTATGTATGTAGCATGTATGTATGTAGCATGTATGTATGTAGCATGTATGTATGTAGCATGTATGTATGTATGTATGTATGTATGTATGTATGTATGTATGTATGTATGTATGTATGTATGTATGTATGTATGTATGTATGTATGTATGTATGTATGTATGTATGTATGTAGTATTTTTTTTTTTCATTCAACACATTAGCCGGATGATGGGACTACTACTGTCCCATCATTGGCTAATGTGTCAATCACTGTCAGTGTAGCAGGCATAGCCCGATGGGACTTGTAGTCCCATTGGACGATGCTCGCACTGAGACCCCCCCACGCCGCAGAGACACCCCCAATGCCACAGACACCCCCACCCACGCCACACAGACACCCCCACCCACGCCACACAGACACCCCCACCCACGCCACACAGACACCCCCACCCACGCCACACAGACACCCCCACCCACGCCACACAGACACCCCCACCCACGCCACACAGACACCCCCACCCACGCCACACAGACACCCCCACCCACGCCACACAGACACCCCCACCCACGCCACACAGACACCCCCACCCACGCCGCATCGAGCCCCGGCACGCTGCATAGAGCCTGGGCAGCCCGGATACAGCGCCGCATAGAATTAGATCCCGGGCAAGCCTGCACAGACCCTGCCCGCATACACAGACACTCACAGTGTCCGCCCACGCACCGCCAACACTCTTCCCCCTCCAGAACAGCATATAGAAGGACAGAAAGGGCTGATTTACATTCCGATATTTATGTCCCATTCACTTGTATTGGTATCGGGTATCGGTATCTGATATTTTTTGGATATCGGCCGATCCAATCCGATACCGATACTTTTGAATATCGGAAGGTATCGCTCAACACTACTCAACAGTTGTCAATGAGAACACCCACAATGTTTATAATAAAAACAAACATTAGGGAAACTGGCAAATCCTCTGAAATTAGGGAACCTGTCAGAAGGATGAAGCGGTCTATATGGGCAAGTAGGTCATCGGAAGCTGAATACAATGATACCTCAATATCTGCGATCCGATGTCTTATTCCAGAGAAATCCATGTTTCTCCCATTAGTAAGTGAGCTGGACACTTCTCTTCATGATAATCTGTCTCCAGAGATTAGAATATTTCCAGAGAGGGAGTTACCAGTGTGATATGTAATGGCTTGCACTCGGCTCTGATCTCACAGAGCACACAGTATAAAGTGATTACAAACATTTACAGCGGCAGTACTCAGTAGCGGCCCCTCTGCTGCAGAGCTGTGCCCGATTATAACAGTACAGCAGAGCTGAACATTGTCTTATTACAAACACACATGGCACACGTGTTGTCCTCCAACAGTGCCATCCGCTCTGCTGTACAGTGCTCCTCCCACACAGCATACCTGCGAGAAATGTGTGTCAACTCGCAAGTAGACTTTCAAATAAATGCTTGTATTTATTCAATTCAGGACTTCACCAAAGTGCTGAGTGGGAGGACAATGCAATAGGTCACATTTTGACCCATCCTGGGTTTTTTTCAAACGTTGGTAAAGTGAAAATATACAAGATTAATGTGCTGTACAAAATATACTGCGATATGACATGTAATGTATAAATGTAAAAAATAAAAGTCCAGAATAAAAGGCAAATGCAAGGTTGAAACACAATAATCATAAGGACTATACGAGCATCGGCTATACTAGAGAATGAGTCAAATGTAGCAAGATACACAAAAATTATGCAGTAAGATAAATTAGTGGTAACCAATAGCGATAAGCGAATGTGCTCTGATAAGGTGTTATCTGAGGGTCTTCGGCGTGCTCGAATAATATGTTAGAGTTCCGGCATTTAGATAAATCCCTGCATGTGTTGCAGCTGTCTATAAACAGCCACGAGACATGCAGCCACGGTGACGCAAACATGTTTTTCAAGCACGCCGAAGACCCTCGGTTACCACCCGAGCATGCTCGGATAACACCTTATCTGAACACATTCGCTTATAACTAGAAACTACCAAATGGGATAATGATGCTGAAGATAGTAATAATCATGGATTATGGGATGAAGGAAAAAGAGAAGGCTGTACAGAGGGGTGGTAAAGTGATAATAGAAAAAGGCACTAGGTATATGAGAAGGTGGAAGTGTTGAAGGACTGTAAGCAGTGAAAATGGCAGAGAGGAGGAGGGTTTGCTAGGGTAAAGACCTATAAGGAGGAATAGGCTGTGTCAGCAGAGAGTATACAAGTGCCATGTTATACTGTAGGAGATACAGGTGTACAGTTGGGAAAATCGAGCAAAGCTGGAGGAAATCCAGACATAGGGGAGGAGGGTAGTAGGTAAGAGGAAGTTCGATAATGGTAACAACCTGTGTCCAATTACCAAGAGGGAGAGGTGATTAGAGCTGCACGAAATCCAGCAGTGGTGTGGAGTTGGCGGGTTGGTTAAAAAGACCGGCGGAAGCAGAGTCACAGTATTAAAATCTAGCAAATTTTATTTGGTCTTGATCAAAACAACAATAAATATAAATATAAAATAAGTAAGTAATGAGATACCGTCCTCTGGGGAATACATATACAATCTAAGACCACAGGTGCATAATCATGTTCAGCGACCTCATGTAATTTGTTAACAAGAAGCACTTGGTATAAACAATATATAGAAGTTCCTATTAATTGGTAGACCCAAGTTTTAGTTATACATCATTCAATAGTTGGGATACCAACCCATACCACAGTATATCTGGATCATTACCAGGAAAGGTATATACATAGAATAAAGTGCCAAGTGTCTATATAAATCTCTTAATATTTGTGCCAATGGCTAGTTATAGTGCTATTATGTATAAAGGGCTGGTGATCACACCATGCCTCATATTGAATTCACAGTATCAGCATAAGAGTAGCATAAGAGTAGGGTGCTATACATGACCTGCACGTGTTGTCCAAAAGGCTACATTCCCCCGGAAGAAGCAAGACGCGAAACGCGCGTTGGGGCCTTTTGGACAACACGTGCAGGTCATGTATAGCACCCTACTCTTATGCTACTCTTATGCTGATACTGTGAATTCAATATGAGGCATGGTGTGATCACCAGCCCTTTATACATAATAGCACTATAACTAGCCATTGGCACAAATATTAAGAGATTTATATAGACACTTGGCACTTTATTCTATGTATATACCTTTCCTGGTAATGATCCAGATATACTGTGGTATGGGTTGGTATCCCAACTATTGAATGATGTATAACTAAAACTTGGGTCTACCAATTAATAGGAACTTCTATATATTGTTTATACCAAGTGCTTCTTGTTAACAAATTACATGAGGTCGCTGAACATGATTATGCACCTGTGGTCTTAGATTGTATATGTATTCCCCAGAGGACGGTATCTCATTACTTACTTATTTTATATTTATATTTATTGTTGTTTTGATCAAGACCAAATAAAATTTGCTAGATTTTAATACTGTGACTCTGCGTCCGCCAGTTTTTCCTTTTTTTGGTATTTATATGTATTTTGGAAGTGTCACCTCAAGAGCCTGGATTGAATAGGTTGGTTAAAAAGACCACCCAGAGCAGAACATCAGAGCAAGAAGTGAGGCATCAACGAGGCTTGGATAGTGGGGCATGCGCTGTAGTGCAGAGGAGCGATGATGTGTGGGAGGGGGGTTGTCTATGACCAGGGGAAATTGCAGGTATTAACCCGAAATGTTAGGCAGATAACGAGTAAATGGAGAATGACAGAGGGGAAGCGGAAACCATATAGAGCTGGGGACAAGTATAGTGTGATTATACATAGAGATGAGCGAACATCGTCGGCTCCCTCCTTATTCGGCTAGCTACAGCACTTACCGGAGAAGCTGCAGAGGGAACCCGGATACCTGGAGCGCTCCGGATAATCAGGTGTCCGGCTCCGCAGCCGCATGTGTCACGGGTATGTGACAGGCACAGCACGTGTATGGAGAGCCTGTTTGTTATGACTGTCACACAGCCGTGACACATGCAGCTGCAGAGCCGGACACCCAATTATCGGAGCGCTCCAGGTATCCGGGTTCCCTCTGCTGCTTATTCGGTAAGTGCTATAGTTGGCTGAATACGGAGGGAGCCGACGATGTTCGCTCAGATCTAATTATAAAGTGTCAGCTCTTACACGTTTCACACCGATAACTCCCCCTTCATATATAATAATCCCTGGAGACAGATTCTCATGCAGATCAGTGTCTGGCCCAGAACAGCTCATTTACATACAATAATATGGATTTCTCTTGAATAAGGCTGGTTTCACATTTGTGGATGAGGGCTTGAAGGAGGGCTGCGTAGTTCCTGTGAAGTCCTGCCCACTGCCACTAAACTTACTTCAGCTTCGCCTACGTCGTCATGCATTCTCATTCTTTAACATTAGGTACGCAGGCCATGCGGATGTATGCGGATGCCTCGGCATGCGTCGTTTTGACACTGCGCCGACCTGCTTCGAACGCAACATTTTGTTGCGGTCGGCGCAGCAAAGGTAAAGCAGAGAGCTGATATTATCAGGTTGGGAAGGTCCATGATCATTGGGATCTTACCAGCCTAAAAATACCAAAGTGGTGCATCACATGATTTGGTCCAATTCCAGCGCTATTCATGGCTCTTTCCGTTTGCCCTAGTGCATTGGCAATCAGGGTAGATACTTAGGGTTGATGTCAGCTATGAAGTGTCCAAACACAGCTGACATCAAGCCCTGATGCTTGAAATGGAAAGGTATCCATCAGACCCCAATTACTAATGGAATAAGGAAAAACAAAAATAAACACTCCCTGACACTTTCCCTCGTTCACCAGTTAACCCACAAATTTCCAAGCAGATCCAACACAGTTCACTGAACCAGACGCACAAAGCCTATGGAGATTAATGCTAATGCTTCAAAGGCTTTTGCAACAGCCACTACTCATCGTGACCCGGAGAGTCAGAATAGTGGTGACGTTACTAGAATCTCCGCTCCTTAGAGTCACGGGGTCATGCACAGTGCAGTGTTACCCCCAAAGTGGTTGCTGCAAAAGCCTAAGGTGCATCAGAATGAAGGTCCATAGGCTTTGTATGTCAGACGGCAGACATGCTTGGAAGTTTTGGGGTTAATAAATTGGTGAATGAGGGAACGTGCCAGGGAGCATTTATTTCAATAAAGCATTGTGCGTTTCTTCATGGGTTAGTGATGAGGGTGTTAGTGAGGGGTTAATCTTTGCCAATGGAGAAGTAACTCTTCTATATCTTGGGAAAGATTTCATTAGCATATCTGCTAGCATGCAATTTAGCTACTAAATGAATACTAAGTATATTTTGGCCTCAATTTATCAGATGGGGCGGCTATATACATCTGTTAACTGTATAAGCGCTGGGGACTTATGATTTGGCATAATGAAATGATTTACTAAAAATGTCTTTGTATTATTTTTATACATGATACCTGCTTAGAAAACGGTATATGGGCTTGTGCAATATTTTTTCTCCTTTATTTTTCATTTCTGCACTATTGGAGATTGTTTTCACGCCTATATTAATAACGAATTAATAGGGGAGCGAGGGACTGTCCTCGTTGAGTGGGGGCGACAACCTCCACAGCTAGGCAAAAGTACATCAGGCCTATTGCAGGGACATTGGAGTTTATTATTGATCTGTTTTCATCAGTTATTCACTATTTTTTTGCACTGGGTAGATGTTTGTTTTAGAATCTATTATAATAAAGGCTATTTTTTTTTAAAGGGAATTTATGTGCACCACATCTACTATATAACTGTCTAAGGGTCACTTCCGTCTGTCCTTCTGTCTGTCTGTTGCGGATATTCATTGGTTGCGGCCTCTGTCTGTCATGGAAACCAAGTCGCTGATTTGCCACGACCAAAAGCCCACGACCAATCAGCGACGGCCATAGTCTGGCAGCGAAATGGCCGCTGCTTTACTGCCCTGCAGTCAGCGCTGAGCGCTCACACAGGGTTAATGCCAGCGTTCACGGACCGCGGTGTAACGCACTCCGTTAACGCAGCTATTAACCCTGTGTGACCAACTTTTCACTATTGATGCTGCATACGTAACCCTGTGGACGCCGGGGGACGTGACAGACATCAGAATGTGAGTATGTAGTTTGTTTTTTTTTAACTTTTACAATGGTAACCAGGGTAAATATCGGGTTACTAAGCGCGGCCCTGCACTTAGTAACCCGATGTTTACCCTGATGCTTACCCTGGTTACCCGGGTGCTGCAGGGGGACTTCGGCATCGTTGAAGACAGTTTCAACGATGCCGAAGTCGTTCCCCTGATCGTTGGTCGCTGGAGAGAGCTGTCTGTGTGACAGCTGCCCAGTGACCACACAACGACTTACCAACGATCACGGCCAGGTCGTATCGCTGGTTGTGATCGTTGGTAAGTCGTTTAGTGTAACGGTACCTTTAGACCTGCATTTGTAGGCCGGGTGCACACGATCTGGAAGTGGCGGCACATGTTCGCTGTGTCCTAAGTGCCGCCGGCTATTGAAAGCAGGTGACTCCGCATGTGATCACTGAGCCGTGCGGAATCACTGCGTCCTATACACTGTATGGGTGAAATCTCTCTGGTGGAGACGCTAGAGAAATAGACAGGCTGCAGTCTGGAGAGATGTCACATGTCCGGCTCTGCAGGTGGGATCTCTAGAAACCCCATCCACTGTGCTGTAACATCAGTACACAGGGTCCAGCCCGCAGCGATTACTGACCGTGTGCACATAGCCTTAAAGCATTTCTACCTAATTCACTGAGGTCAATGGGGACAACACACTGACATGAAGCAGACATAAGCGACGTGTGCACTCAGCCTAATAATCTCCCCCTACCATGCGGCCACTAGCAACGCTCCGCATCTGCCTGACACCACGGGGCACGGGGTGCAGCCGCCTCCAGCCCAGCACCGGCCCCCACTAATGTCTCCTCCCGGCACTCACCGCTGCCTTTCTTGGGGCCCCTCATGTGCAGCTCCGCCGCCTGCTCCGCTCTCTGCCGGGAGAGGGACAGCAGCTCCTTCTCGTTGTAGCGCATCCTGAGCACATGGCCCGGAGCCCTCCCGACACCGAGCGCAGGACACCGAGCACTCACCGGCCGTTACCGCCCATATTCACACTGCACGCCGGGCACAGCCTGCAGCCGGAACTGTAAGTTATGTGAAGGTGACGTCATATCCGGGTAGTTCAGCCACACTTCCGGGGGAGAGCGAGGGAGCCACGAAAGTGGGGAGGTAAGAGAGTGATGGGGTGATACAGGCGGTATTGCACTCTGTGTGTGTAGTGCCCAGTCCTGTGTGTGCCCTGCAGTACAGATGTGCCAGCAAACATAGGGCGGCCATGGGGGGAGGCGCTCGTCCCTGAAGTGCCCAGTCGTGTGTGCCCTTCACTGCAGATGTGCCAGCATACATAGGAGCCGCCATGGAGGGAGGCGCTCGTCCCTGTAGTACCCAGTCCTGTGTGTGCCCTGCTGATGTGCCAGCATACATAGGAGCCGCCATGGAGGGAGGCGCTCGTCCCTGTAGTACCCAGTCCTGTGTGTGCCCTGCACTGCAGATGTGCCAGCATACATAGGGCAGCCATGGAGGGAGGCGCTCGTCCCTGTAGTACCCAGTCCTGTGTGTGCCCTGCTGATGTGCCAGCATACATAGGGGTGGCCATGGAGGGAGGCGCTCGTCCCTGTAGTACCCAGTCCTGTGTGTGCCCTGCTGATGTGCCAGCATACATAGGAGCCGCCATGGAGGGAGGCGCTCGTCCCTGTAGTACCCAGTCCTGTGTGTGCCCTGCTGATGTGCCAGCATACATAGGAGCCGCCATGGAGGGAGGCGCTCGTCCCTGTAGTACCCAGTCCTGTGTGTGCCCTGCTGATGTGCCAGCATACATAGGGCAGCCATGGAGGGAGGCGCTCGTCCCTGTAGTACCCAGTCCTGTGTGTGCCCTGCTGATGTGCCAGCAAACATAGGGCGGCCATGGGGTGAGGCGCTCGTCCCTGAAGTGCCCAGTCGTGTGTGCCCTTCACTGCAGATGTGCCAGCATACATAGGGCGGCCATGGGGGGAGGCGCTCGTCCCTGTAGTACCCAGTCCTGTGTGTGCCCTGCACTGCAGATGTGCCAGCATACATAGGAGCCGCCATGGGGTGAGGCTCTCGTCCCTGTAGTACCCAGTCCTGTGTGTGCCCTGCTGATGTGCCAGCATACATAGGAGCCGCCATGGAGGGAGGCGCTCGTCCCTGTAGTACCCAGTCCTGTGTGTGCCCTGCTGATGTGCCAGCATACATAGGAGCCGCCATGGAGGGAGGCGCTCGTCCCTGTAGTACCCAGTCCTGTGTGTGCCCTGCTGATGTGCCAGCATACATAGGAGCCGCCATGGAGGGAGGCGCTCGTCCCTGTAGTACCCAGTCCTGTGTGTGCCCTGCTGATGTGCCAGCATACATAGGGCAGCCATGGAGGGAGGCGCTCGTCCCTGTAGTACCCAGTCCTGTGTGTGCCCTGCAGTACAGATGTGCCAGCAAACATAGGGCGGCCATGGGGTGAGGCACTCGTCCCTGAAGTGCCCAGTCGTGTGTGCCCTTCACTGCAGATGTGCCAGCATACATAGGGCGGCCATGGGGGGAGGCGCTCGTCCCTGTAGTACCCAGTCCTGTGTGTGCCCTGCACTGCAGATGTGCCAGCATACATAGGAGCCGCCATGGGGTGAGGCTCTCGTCCCTGTAGTACCCAGTCCTGTGTGTGCCCTGCTGATGTGCCAGCATACATAGGGCGGCCATGGGGGGAGGCGCTCGTCCCTGTAGTACCCAGTCCTGTGTGTGCCCTGCACTGCAGATGTGCCAGCATACATAGGGCAGCCATGGAGGGAGGCGCTCGTCCCTGTAGTACCCAGTCCTGTGTGTGCCCTGCTGATGTGCCAGCATACATAGGGGCGGCCATGGGGGGAGGCGCTCGTCCCTGTAGTGCAGAGTCCTGTGTGTGCCCTGCACTGCAGATGTGCCAGCATACATAGGGCAGCCATGGAGGGAGGCGCTCGTCCCTGTAGTACCCAGTCCTGTGTGTGCCCTGCTGATGTGCCAGCATACATAGGGGCGGCCATGGGGGGAGGCGCTCGTCCCTGTAGTGCCCAGTCCTGGGTGTGCCCTGCACTGCAGATGTGCCAGCATACATAGGGGCCTCCATGGGGTCAGGCGCTCGTCCCTGTAGTGCCCAGTCCCGTTTGTGCCCTGCACTGCAGATGTGCCAGCATACATAGGGCAGCCATGGAGGGAGGCGCTCGTCCCTGTAGTACCCAGTCCTGTGTGTGCCCTGCTGATGTGCCAGCATACATAGGGGCAGCCATGGGGTCAGGCGCTCGTCCCTGTAGTGCCCAGTCCCGTGTGTGCCCTGCACTGCAGATGTGCCAGCATACATAGGGCAGCCATGGAGGGAGGCGCTCGTCCCTGTAGTACCCAGTCCTGTGTGTGCCCTGCTGATGTGCCAGCATACATAGGGCGGCCATGGGGGGAGGCGCTCGTCCCTGTAGTGCAGAGTCCTGTGTGTGCCCTGCACTGCAGATGTGCCAGCATACATAGGGCAGCCATGGAGGGAGGCGCTCGTCCCTGTAGTACCCAGTCCTGTGTGTGCCCTGCTGATGTGCCAGCATACATAGGGGCGGCCATGGGGGGAGGCGCTCGTCCCTGTAGTGCCCAGTCCTGGGTGTGCCCTGCACTGCAGATGTGCCAGCATACATAGGGGCCTCCATGGGGTCAGGCGCTCGTCCCTGTAGTGCCCAGTCCCGTGTGTGCCCTGCACTGCAGATGTGCCAGCATACATAGGGCAGCCATGGAGGGAGGCGCTCGTCCCTGTAGTACCCAGTCCTGTGTGTGCCCTGCTGATGTGCCAGCATACATAGGGGCAGCCATGGGGTCAGGCGCTCGTCCCTGTAGTGCCCAGTCCCGTGTGTGCCCTGCACTGCAGATGTGCCAGCATACATAGGGCAGCCATGGAGGGAGGCGCTCGTCCCTGTAGTACCCAGTCCTGTGTGTGCCCTGCTGATGTGCCAGCATACATAGGGGCGGCCATGGGGTGAGGCGCTCGTCCCTGTAGTGCCCAGTCCTGGGTGTGCCCTGCACTGCAGATGTGCCAGCATACATAGGGGCCTCCATGGGGTCAGGCGCTCGTCCCTGTAGTGCCCAGTCCTGTGTGTGCCCTGCACTGCAGATGTGCCAGCATACATAGGAGCCTCCATGGGGTCAGGCGCTCGTCCCTGTAGTGCCCAGTCCTGGGTGTGCCCTGCACTGCAGATGTGGCAGCATACATAGGGGTGGCCATGGGGTGAGGCGCTCGTCCCTGTAGTGCCCAGTCCTGTGTGTGCCCTGCCCTGCTGATGTGCCAGCATACATAGGGCGGCCATGGGGTGAGGCGCTCGTCCCTGTAGTGCAGAGTCCTGTGTGTGCCCTGCACTGCAGATGTGCCAGCATACATAGGGGAGCCCATGGGGTCAGGCGCTCGCCCCTGTAGTGCAGAGTCCTGTGTGTGCACTGCACTGCAGATGTGCCAGCATACATAGGAGCCGCCATGGGGTGAGGCTCTCGTCCCTGTAGTGCCCAGTCCTGTGTGTGCCCTGCACTGCAGATGTGCCAGCATACATAGGGGCGGCCATGGGGTGAGGCGCTCGTCCCTGTAGTGCCCAGTTGTGTGTGTGCCCTGCAGTACAGATGTGCCAGCATACATAGGGGCGGCCATGGGATGAGGCGCTCGTCCCTGTAGTGCCCAGTCCTATGTGTGCCCTGCAGTACAGATGTGCCAGCATACATAGGGCGGCCATGGGGTGAGGCGCTCGTCCCTGTAGTGCCCAGTCCTGTGTGTGCCCTGCAGTACAGATGTGCCAGCATACATAGGGGTGGCCATGGGGTCAGGCGCTCGCCCCTGTAGTGCCCAGTCCTGTGTGTGCCCTGCACTGCAGATGTGCCAGCATACATAGGGCAGCCATGGAGGGAGGCGCTCGTCCCTGTAGTACCCAGTCCTGTGTGTGCCCTGCACTGCAGATGTGCCAGCATACAACGGGGCGGCCATGGGGTCAGGCGCTCGCCCCTGTAGTGCCCTTTCCTGTGTGTGCCCTGCACTACAGATGTGCCAGCATACATAGGGGCAGCCATGGGGTCAGGCGCTCGCCCCTGTAGTGCCCTTTCCTGTGTGTGCCCTGCACTACAGATGTGCCAGCATACATAGGGCAGCCATGGAGGGAGGCGCTCGCCCCTGTAGTGCCCAGTCCTGTGTGTGCCCTGCCCTGCAGATGTGCTAGCATACATAGGAGCTGCCATGGGGTGAGGCGCTCTCCCCGGTATTGCCCCTAATCCTTATGCTGTGGTCACTTGCCTGCATAGTGGAGCTGGTGGAAAGGGATGGAGCAGCCGCCTGGTCCTGTTGGAAGTATCACCAGCTCTAATCATTGCCCTATTGTTTATTTAGGTGATTATGCCGATAACCTTCTATGGCATAGGCCTTGGTACCTGTTAGGTGTGAGCCATCAGAAGAAAGCACGCCATACACAATAGATGTCCACTGAACCATGATTTGGCCGGCATCTATTGTTCCCATGGTTTATCTTCAGAAAACAAAAAGATCCTTATTTTTCCTGACATCATCTGCCAGGAAAGAGTCTGGAGGATACACTTTAGACTGTTAGCCGATATTGGCAGGCTCAGACAATGCTAATCTAATATGGGTGGTGGCCATAAGGGCAGTCATGCACGTTAAGGTACCGTCACATTAAGCGACGCTGCAGCGATATAGACAACGATGCCGATCGCTGCAGCGTCGCTGTTTCGTCGTTGTGTGGTCGCTGGAGAGCTGTCACACAGACAGCTCTTCAGCGACCAACGATGCCGAAGTCCCCGGGTAACCAGGGTAAACATCGGGTTACTAAGCGCAGGGCCGCTCTTAGTAACCCGATGTTTACCCTGGTTACCAGTGTAAATGTAAAAAAAAAAAAACACTACATACTTACATTCCGGTGTCTGTCGCGTTCCCCGGCGTCCGCTTCCCTGCACTGTGTAAGCGCCGGCCCTAAAGCAGAGCGGTGACGTCACCACTGTGCTCTGCTTTACGGCCGGCCAGCGCTGACACAGTGCAGGGAAGCGGACGCCGGGGAACGCGACAGACACCGGAATGTAAGTATGCAGTGTTTGGTTTTTTTTACATTTACACTGGTAATCAGGGTAAACATCGGGTTACTAAGCGCGGCCCTGCGCTTAGTAACCCGATGTTTACCCTGGTTACCAGTGAAGACGTCGCTGAATCCGCGTCACACACACCGATTCAGCGATGTCAGCGGGTGATCCAGCGACGAAATAAGGTGCTGGCCTTCTAGCTCCGACCAACGATGTCACAGCAGGATCCTGATCGCTGCTGCGTGTCAAACACAACGATATCGCTATCCAGGACGCTGCAACGTCACGGATCGCTATCGTTATCGTTGTTAAGTTGTTCAGTGTGAAGGTACCTTTAGACTCTGTTGAAATCCATGGATGCACAGTGACTTGGCTCCCATGGTAAATGTATCTACTGTTGTGTTTACTGCTATGTCAAGATTGCCTCTGTAAAATTATTATTGTTTATTTATATAACACCATTAATTCCATGGTGCTGTACATGAGAAGGGGTTACATACAGGATACAGTTGTCACTTACAGCAAACTAACAATGACAGACTGGTACAGAGGGACGAGGACCCTGCCCTTGCGGGCTTACATTCTACAGGATGGTGGGGAAGCAGACAGTAGGTTGGGAGGTTACAGCATCTCTGTTGTTTGTGAGGCGGTAGCTCCGGTAGTGATGAGGAGGCAGTGGGGCTGTAAGCTTTCTTTAAAAGGTGGGTTTTCAATTTTCTTTTTAACCACCAAGCCTGATTTTTATTCCCACTCCCACCGAACTGATTTTTACCGTATGTCGGAGGAATAGTGCGGATACATGTGGGGGGGGGGAAGGGGGATGAGATGCATTTTTACTGCGTTGGGGTGGAGAGAGTGTTGATGCGATTTTTATCGTTTGTGGGAGGAGTTCGGATGCTTTTTTTTTTACTGTGTGTGTGTGTGTGATTTTTTTTTTTATCGCGTGTGGGGAAAAGTGTGGAGGTGACCTTTACCGTGTATGGAGAGGACAGTGTGGAAGTGATTTTTTTTTTTTTTTTTTTTTTTTTACCGTGTACACTTCCTGACAGCAGTTATGTCCCTTATCCATGTTATGTCAATAACAGCTTATAACCTGATGTTAAATTCATCCATTGGTTATATAAATTATTCTTTTGAAAGCTGAAACCCTCCGAAATGTGGTTTAAGTTAAGAAAATAAATTGGCATCAATGCAGAAATATTGATCAGTTAATGGACACAGAATGGTCAGATGTTGGCAAGACAAAAAGACAATTGCTTGGGGGCAGTTTTTACCGTTTGTGTGGGAGATTGGATGCGATTTTTACTGTGTGGGGGGAGAGGGAGAGTATGGATGCGATTTTTACTGTGTGGGAGGGATGGGAGAGTGTGGATGCAATTTTTAACGTGTGCTGGGGGAGCGAAAGTGTTGATGCGATTATTACCGTATTTTGTGTGTGTGTGTAATTTTTACCGTATTTGAAGGGGGGATGTGGATGCGATTTTTACCGTGTGGAGGTGCTTGGATGCAATTTATAAAGTGTTGAGGAGGGTGTGGATTGTGAATGCGACTATACTGCTTGGGGGGGGTGGAGTGTGGATGTGACTATACAGTGAGTGTGGATATGCTTATACTGTGTGGGTATGGTTTCGATTATTCTTTGTGTGTGTTGGGGGGATGGTTTTGATTATACTGTGTGTGTTGGGGGGGATGGTTTTGATTATGCTATGTAGGTGGAGTGTGTATGCGATGATACCGTGGGGGTGGTTGCAATTATACTGTGTGGCTGTAAGGGGATGGTGTGTGTATGCAATTGTATTGTGTGTCGGGTGGAGTGTGGATGCTATTATACTGTAGGGGGTAGTTTTGATTATACTGTGTGCTGGGGTGGTGTATGGATGTGAATATACTGTGGGGGGGGAGTATGGATGTTATTATACTGTAGGGGGTGGAGGGAGACTATAGGTGCGACTATACCTTTTGCGGGAGAGTATAATGTGATTATAATTGATTGTACTGCAGGGACGGAGAATATGAGTGTGACTATGCTGTGAGGGGGGGGGGGCTCTGGATATGATTGTACTGGGTGGAGAAGGGGTGCTGTGATGTGTTAACTAGGACTTTGCACTCTGTATATTACACTAGGGGCACAGTCCCCCTGGATGTGTGTATTGAACAGGGTGGAGAGCCGTGTAGATTTTACTAGGTGATAGGGAAGCACTCTGGACGTGTATTTTTAATTTATAATCAGCGATGATGACTGTAGTGGGCAGGATTAAAATAATTAAGAGGTCGGACACTTTCTATTGTTACTGCGGGTTTCCCCACAGATTGCACAGCTATCTTGTCCATACAGTGGCGGCTGGTGGAGGAGCATGTGACCAGACCTGTCCATCAGCCTCCAATAGAAAAGCAGCTTTCCGATGTGATCTGTATTCCAATTGGAGGAGGCTGATGGTCAGACGCGGCCCCTCTATCAGCAGCCATTGTATGGACAGAAGTCTTGATCAGTCAAAGATTTTTTTTTTTTTTAGTAAAGATGATCATTAAAATACTTTATGCTGACTTGATAAATCTACCATCACTGTAATTGTGATCCAGTTCCAACTAACCACTTGTAATCACTGCAAACACTCGCTGTCATTAACAGTTATGACAGCACATGATGCCCGAGGTCGGTAACTCGTGGATGTTCGGAATATCGTTACTACCAAAGACCACTAAGTGCATGTTTTCTTCTAGAACTGAACAGTTATATTTGTGTTAATATTAAGAGAAATTGACGCCTATTACGTAGAGCATCAATTTGCTATATGATGAATGAAAACATTTAAAATAATTTTTTTGTCGTTTTAGGTTTCTTTCTTAGTGTGTCCCCAAAGAACTCTTAACCATGGATTTCCAACACAGAGCCGGTGGGAAAACTGGGAGCGGAGGAGTCGCCTCGGCATCTGAGAGCAACAGGGATAGAAGGGAACGTCTCAGGCAGCTGGCATTGGAGACAATTGATATTAACAAGGTGCTGACATGATGTGCATAGTATGGGAGGCAGTCGTCCAGGTGTCCTACTATGTTGGCAAATGTTTCATCAGAGGCATACATTGTTTTATTAGATAGTAAGACCTCCGTGGCTGTCTGTGTAATCTTTCTGCTGTGATATTATTTCATAACATTATATTTGACACCCCTTGTGTACATTTTATAGTTTTGTTTGGAGTTATGAGAGCAGTAAATGTAGCTGTGAGGATAAAGGTCGTAAATTGCTGGATTCTTAATAATAATAATAATAATAATAATAATAATTTTTATTCATATAGCGCCAACATATTCCGCAGCGCTTTACAACTTATAGAGGGGACTTGTACAGACAATAGACATTACAGCATAACAGAAATCACAGTTCAAAATAGATACCAGGAGGAATGAGGGCCCTGCTCGCAAGCTTACAAACTATGAGGAAAAGGGGAGACACGAGAGGTGGATGGTAACTCTTAATTCTTAATGTTACAATTTAAAGGAGGTGTCAATTTAAAACAAGTGATCACCTTTCCACGGAATATGAAAATATGAATAAAAACTAAACATTGCTTTTTTATATATTTGTATAAAAAAAGCAATACATTGTGCAGTTATATGTATACTTCTATATGTATCCTAAAACAGCCCTAAAAATAATACTATTTGTCCCACATAAAACAGTATCATACAAGCTCCTTTAGTAAAAAAAAAAAAAAAAAAATGTATAGTTGCTGAAAGCGGAGAGACCAAAACTAATAAAATTGATTCGTCATTAAGGAGTTAACGAAGATGTTTTGTGGCATCCTACAAAAACAATGAGAACCGAAAAATAAAGAGACTGGACAGGTTTGTCATAAATACAGTGTGTCCGTAAAGTCATGGTGCACTTTTGACCAGTTACAGGATCTCTTTATAGTTTACATTTTGGCACCCTTTCTCCGGCCCAATCATATCAGACCTGTTGATGAGGAGAGATAACAAGAACCAATCAAACAACACAAACTCATTTAAGCTGTTGCTGAGCCCCCAGTCTGATTAACCCCTTATAAACTGAACTCTGATTAATACACTGCCAGGTCTGTGACCTCATGCAACCACAAGCTTATGCCAGCAGTGTGGTTTTCCATGCCAGATGTGAACAGTACAGAGGAAAGTTCAGTGTGTTCTGTGGCTCGCTAAATTCGAATCTGTGACCAAAGTGCTACGTGAATATCGGCGCGTTTATAACGAAGCGCCACCACATAGGAATAACATTACTCGGTGGGATAAGCAGTTGAAGGAAACCGGCAGTTTAGTGGAGAAACCCCGTTCTGGTAGGCCATCAGTCAATGATGAGTCTGTAGAGGCTATATGGGATAGCTACCTAAAGAGCCCTAAAAAATCTGTGCGTGCGTGTGCTCGACAATTACACCTCAGCAAGACTACAGTTCACAAGGTGTTAAAGAAACGTCTCTGGTTTACGGGGTACAAACTGCGGCTGTTGCACACTATGAAACCAGCGGATAGACCCAAACGATGCCACAGATATGCTTCATGAGATCAACAATGATGCAAGATTTTTCCAGAAGATTGTGTTTAGTGATGAGGCGACCTCCCATATCTGTGTACATTGAACGTATCAACGACATTAATCACTTAAAACAGAGAATCACAGACGTTATTCACTCTGTTATACCAGACGTCCTTACCCGTGTGTGGCAAGAACTTCACTATCGTTTGGATGTGTATAGGGCATCAAATGGAGCCCACATCGAACTGCACTGAATAGGTATGAAGCTGGGAGAGTTTTTCTTTTATTTGGGGCAGATTTCACATTTCTATCGTATTTTGTTGCTTTCCAGTGACTGGTCAAAAGTGCACCATGACTTTACAGACACACTGTATTTAAACTACAGATGTGCACTAATCAATGCGAGTCGGTACATCGTCCTTAGACATGTTACACTATATTCTGTCCTTACACCTCCTTATTGGCATATTTTATATTAACTTTTTTTAGTACTAAATTTAAAGCCACACTCTTTTCTAGGCATAGTTTACACTGTCTAGTTTTTTCACAAAGTGTCTAAAAAAACAGACAAAAACTGGCACAAAACATAGGTTTTTTGGTAACAAATTAAGGGCAAACTTCCTAATTTTATTTTTTGTCTTAGACCAAGATAAAATAGGTGGAATTTCTATAAGAATTTGCACTGTGTCTATTTTCTTGAGCTGTTCAATATCTGTGGTGGTGTCTTATTGTACTCCTCTCATGTCCCATAGGACCCCTATTTTATGAAGAATCACCTTGGATCATATGAGTGCAAGCTGTGTCTTACCCTGCACAATAATGAGGTAAGGTAAACCATACGTAACCCTCTGATAACATCCCACAGAGCTTCTGTACTGCTAGCTGATCTCGTTGCAGAGTCATTACATGTCATCTCCTTCTGTATGACAACCACAGATTGTAAATGTCTCAAGCAGTATTTTAACCTGAAGAGCGGCACTTCTCAATATAAATTGGAGAATGAAAGGTCATTTTAGCAATTGTGTAAAACCCCCAAATATTGTATTTTCCATGCTTCTCGTCAATCCATTTGGCTACTTGGATTATGTGTGGGAAACATGCTCAAGTGCCAAAGTACAATTTAGAAACTATTGATGCCAACTCCTCTTCTTAGGGTTTCCATTCATCCCAATGAGTCACATCTAAACTTTTGGCATCTTATTTGGAACTGCACGGTGCTAAGGAGATACTGGAGTGAAGTGGTCTCCACATTGTCACGGATAACTGTAAGAATTTTGTGCACTGGAGCTGTGTGTATGGGGAATTGTGGATGAGGAAACTTGGCCACACTATGGTAGAATAATTCTCTGTGAGACTTTATATCCTTCCAGGGAGGCAATAGCTCCGAGATGGATGGGGGGGGGGGGTGAATGATACAATACAGTATGAGAATATAATATACTAGTTGGTGGCCCGATTCTAGAGCATCGGGTATTCTAGAATATGTATGTATGTATGTATGTCGCACTGTGAGTGGGGGTTAAATTCCACACCAATATCGCTGATTGGTCGCGCCCGGCTGGCCGATCAGTGAATAGTGGTTCAAATCTGGCGCCAATTCGCGGCCGGACTGCGCCTGTCGCTGATTGGTCGCTGCCAGCCGGGCACGACCAATGACCGAAGCGGTGTTTAAATGCCGCGCCAATATCGGTGATTGGTTGCGGCCGGCCGTGAGCTACCAGTCACTGAAGCGGTGTTTAAATCCCGTGCCAATATCGCTGATTGGTCGCGGCCAGCCGGGTACGACCAATGACCGAAGCGGTGATAAATACCGCGCCAATATCAGCAAAGCGTGGTTTAAATCCCGCGTCAATTCACAGCTGGACTGCGTCTGTCGCTGATTGGTCGCAGGATGTCGGGGGTTCGGGGTGCAGGATACGCCACGTAGTATATAACACAGCCACGTAGTATATAGCACAGCCACGTAGTAAATAGCACAGCCACGTAGTAAATAGCACAGCCACGTAGTAAATAGCACAGCCACGTAGTATATAGCACAGCCACGTAGTATATAGCACAGCCACGTAGTATATAGCACAGCCACGTAGTATATAGCACAGCCACGTAGTATATAGCACAGCCACGTAGTATATAGCACAGCCACGTAGTTTGTAGCACAGCCACGTAGTATTTAGTATATAGCACAGCCACGTAGTATGTAGTATATAGCACAGCCACGTAGTATGTAGTATATAGCACAGCCATGTAGTATGTAGTATATAGCACAGCCACGTAGTATGTAGTATATAGCACAGCCACGTAGTATATAGCACAGCCACGTAGTATGTAGTATATAGCACAGCCACGTAGTATATAGCACAGCCACGTAGTATATAGTATATAGCACAGCCACGTAGTATATAGCACAGCCACGTAGTATATAGCACAGCCATGTAGTATATAGCAGCCACGCGGTAAATAACACTGCCCATGTAGTATATATCAGTCACGCAGTATATAACACAGCCCAAGTAGTATACAGCAGTGTGGGCACCATACCTCTGTTAAAAAAAAAGAATTAAAATAAAAAATAGTTATATACTCACCCTCCGGCGTCCACCGATGCGCGCGAGCGGCGAGGCTGCCGCCAGCTTCCGTTCTTAGTGATGCATTGCGAAATTACCCAGATGACTTAGCGGTCTTGCATAGGCAGCATCAGTAGTAAAACGTTTGTCGCACAGTGTTAATAGCAGCGTTAACAGACTGCGTTACACCGCGTTATGCCGTGGTGTAACGCAGTCGGCTTAACAAACTACTAAAATGCTATGTGGGCGGCAGGCGCTGACTGGGGGGGGGGGGGGGGAGTATGGAGGGGCCACTGACTGCACTGGCTGCAGTGGAGTAGGGAGCGGCCATTTTGTGGCCGGACTGTGCCCTTGGGATTTCCGTGACAAACAGACGGAAGTGCCCCTTAGATGATTATATATAGATATATATATATATATATATATATATATATATATATATATATATATAGATATAGATAGATAGATAGGTACAGAGGATGTTCCCAAAAGTCTCATAGAATTTGGGAGAAGTGGTTGGAATCAGCCCTGACACTCTTGTTCCGCAGTCCTTTAACTGCCTCAGTTTCATGTTCTGTACCCTGTGTTCCAGGTTTTCAGATAGATGAGATAAGATTCCTGATATAAATGGACCAAAGAGTGTATTCTTGTTTATATTTTAAAATTATATAGATAATAATAATAATAATTTTTATTTATATAGCGCCAACATATTCCGCAGCGCTTTACAACTTATAGAGGGGACTTGTACAGACAATAGACATTACAGCATAACAGAAATCACAGTTCAAGACAGATACCAGGAGGAATGAGGGCCCTGCTCGCAAGCTTACAAACTATGAGGAAAAGGGGAGACACGAGAGGTGGATGGTAACAATTGCTTTAGTTATTTAGACCAGCCATAGTGTAAGGCTCGGATGTTCATGTAAAGCTGCATGAACCAGTTAACAGCCTAAGTATGTAGCAGTACAGACACAGAGGGCTATTAACTGTATAAAGTGTATGAGAACATGATGCGAGGAACCTGATTATGTTTTTGTTTTTTTTTAATAGGCCACACAGGGATAGTTAGGTTAATGCGTTGAGGCGGTAGGCCAGTCTGAACAAATGCGTTTATAGGGCACGCTTAAAACTGTGGGGATTGGGGACTAATCGTATTTACCTAGGTAGTGCATTCCAAAGAATCGGCGCAGCACGTGTAAAGTCTTGGAGACGGGAATGGGAGGTTCTGATTATTGAGGATGCTAACCTGAGGTCATTAGCGGAGCGGAGGGCACGGGTAGGGTGGTAGACTGAGACCAGAGAGGAGATGTAGGGTGGTGCTGAGCCATGGAGTGCTTTGTGGATGAGGGTAGTAGTTTTGTACTGGATTCTGGAGTGGATGGGTAGCCAGTGTAATGACTGGCACAAGGTAGAGGCATCGGTGTAACGATTGGTGAGGAATATGATCCTGGCAGCAGCATTCAGGACAGATTGGAGCGGGGAGAGTTTGGTAAGAGGGAGGCCGATTAGTAGAGAGTTACAATAGTCCAGACGAGAATGAATAAGTGAGACAGTAAGAGTTTTTGCAGAGTTGAAAGTAAGAAAAGGGCGAATTCTGGAAATGTTTTTGAGATGCAGATAAGAAGAGCGAGCCAATGATCGGATGTGGGGGGTGAATGAAAGCTCGGAATCAAGGATGACCCCCAAGGCAGCGGGCATGTTGCTTTGGAGTAATGATGGAACTGCACACGGAGATGGCAATGTCAGGCAAAGGTAGGTTAGTAGAGGGAGAGAACACGAGGAGTTCAGTTTTTGACAGGTTCAGTTTCAGATAGAGGGAGGACATGATGTTAGAGACAGCGGTAAGACAATCACTGGTGTTTTCTAAGAAGGTCGGCGTGAAAACAGGAGAAGAGGTGTATAATTGGGTGTCGTCAGCACAGAGATGGTTCTGGAACCCAAATCTACTGATTGTTTGTCCAATAGGGGCAGTATACAAAGAGAAGAGGAGGGGGCCTAGGACTGATCCTTGAGGAACCCCAACAGTAAGGGGAAGGTGAGAGGAGGAGGAACCAGCAAAACATACAGTGAAGGATCGGTCAGAGAGATAGGAGGAGAACCAAGAGAGAACGGTGTCCTTGATGCCGATGGAGCGGAGCATAGTGAGGAGGAGCTGATGATCCACAGTGTCGAATGCTGCGGAGAGATCAAAGAGAATTAGCATGGAGTAGTGACCATTAGATTTAGCTGTTAGTAGGTCATTAGAGACTTTAGTGAGGGCAGTTTCAGTAGAGTGTAAAGAGCGGAAGCCAGATTGAAGAGGGTCGAGAAGAGTTATCTGAGAGATAGCGGGTAAGACGGGAGTGGACCAGGCGTTCGAGGAGTTTAGAGATGAAGGGAAGATTAGAGACAGGTCTATAATTAGCGGCACAATTTTGGTCGAGGGAGGGTTTTTTAAGTAATGGATGTATGATGGCATGCTTAAATGAGGAGGGAAAAATACCGGAAGTGAGGGAAAGGTTGAATATTTTTGTTAGGTGAGAGGTGACAGCCGGGGAAAGGGACTGGAGGAGATGTGACGGAATGGGGTCACTGGTGCAAGTGGTCGGGCGAGAAGATGCAAGGAGCCTGCTTACTTCTTCTTCTGTAACTGGTTCAAAGTCAGAGAGTGAACTAGATGCAGTGGGGGAGGGAGGACAGTGCATGGTATGAAGAGATTGGGAGATGATTTCCTGTCGAATGTGGTCAATTTTTTCTTTGAAGTAATTGGCCAGATCGTCAGCGCGGAGATCTGTGGTTGGGGCCTGCTCTCTTGGGTTGAGTAGGGACTGGAAAGTATCGAAGAGACGTTTAGGGTTATTGGACAGCGAGGTGATGAGGGTGTTGAAATAGGTTTGTTTGGAGAGGTGAAGGGCAGAGTTGTATGTTTTTAGCATGAACTTATAATGGATGAAATCTTCGGGTAGCTTAGATTTTCTCCACAGACGTTCGGCGAACCTGGAGCACCGCTGCAGGAAACGTGTTTGCAGCGTGTGCCACGGTTGTCGCCGTCTGTGTCGAGTTGTTCTATGTATAGGAGGTGCAGCTTCATCCAGGGCAGTTTGCAGGGTTTCATTGTAATGGTTCAGAGCAGCATCAGGACATGAGATGGAGGAGATTGGGGCCAATGAGGACTGCAAGTTCTTCATAAGTTTCTGGGTGTTAATGGCCTGTATGTTTCTATAAGTGTGGAGAGTGGGGGTGACCTGAGCGGGATGGCAGTTCTTGATAGAGAATGAAAGAAGGTTGTGGTCAGACCTCAATCTTTGATATGTTTCTACATAGTCCTGGTGTCAGACGAGTGCGGTGTTTTCAACATACAGCTATATGTCAATAAATCCTACTGTATTACAGATATAGGCCTGGATCACACATGTGAGAAATACGGGCAAGTCTCGCATGTTATTACCTGGCACAGCACCTGGCACTCAGGAGCGGAGCGTGTGGCTCCATGTATTGCTATGCGGCCGCACGCTCCGCTCCTGAGTGACGGCGGCAATGCCGGGTATTAACATTCGAGACTCGGCCATATTTCTCGCATTTGTGATCCAGGCCTTATAGTAAGGGTGTGATGTAATTTTCAACGTTAGTTTGAATGGACATCTGTCAATGTTGGTAACCAATCCGGATACATAACCTGTTACTGTATTTAGTGTTTATCCTGAAGTATTTTTCAATAAAAAAAAGAGTTTAATATTTTTTCATTTAGTGATAGTTTTCCTTTTTCCTTAGGGCAGTTATCTGGCACATACACAAGGAAAAAAGCATCAGACCAATTTGTAAGTTGCTCTTGTTTTCTGACAGGTGTAATTTGGTGACCTCTGGATGTTATGAGTCTAATTATGGGAGATTTGGCTCACTTTCTTGTTATATTTAGGGCTCGGCGTGCGGCAAAAGAAGCTAAAGAGGCCCCTGCACAGCCAGCCCCTGAAAAAGTTAAGGTTGAAGTAAAAAAGTTTGTGAAGATTGGTCGCCCTGGTTATAAAGGTAGATGAAGGCTTTGAGGTTGTGATACGGTTTGACCATCTGCATTCATTATATGTTTATATATTGTGCATTTTCACCTACAGTAACAAAGCAAAGGGACTCTGAAAGTGGCCAGCAGTCTCTGCTATTCCAGGTAACAGTCCTTACATTTTGTTTTTCTTCTCTGCATCCTTAGAACAGTTTATTTTTTGCTGGCCTGGTATCGAATAATGTACTTCAGTTTTTTGGGCCATTTTATCTAGTTATCTGTATATAGAGGTGTTTGGACACCAATCCTTAAATGTTTATATAATTTATTGGGTGTTGTAGTACTAGTTGACCCTAAATAATGCAATAATGCATGTTATCAATACAAAAACATAATTGCTAAAGTGGATTCCCCCCCTTTTATGAAGTGTATTTGTGATGTATAGCAGATGATTGTTTATACCATTGAAAGAGGACTTTGTTAAAAAAAATGTAGTTAAAATACCTGGTAAAAGTCGCTGAACTCACCTAACTATGCCGCTCTTTTCTGTTGTGTGCTGTGTCACTCCATTTCAGTGAGATTCATATTTGTTGCTTTTGCACCTCAGTATGTGAAATCTCTGCTTGCCGACCACCTGATAGTTTCTTCACAATCTATTCTGGGGGCGTGCACTTTCAGTCCTCCCTCCCAGATGCTGCCAAACATCGCTCGGCAGATGATCAAGCAGTCAATAAAGCAGTCCTTGATAAGCTGTGATTGGCAGCATCTGGGAGGGAGGGGTGAAACTGTACTCCCGCAAAGGGAAAATTCTAAGGAAACTCCCAACTGCACTGTAAGCAGAAATTTCACATAGTGCGCTTCAAGACAAATGAATGTGAATATCTCGGAAATGGAATGGAAAAATGGAAATGAATAATGGAAACTTGGGGCTTTTACAAGGTATGTACCATATTTGTTTTGGTTTTTTTTAGAGCAAGTGACAAGTCATCTTTCAGGTTTATATAATTATGCTCAGATATATAGACTAAACTTGAATTTCTCCCTCCTTTCCTTTATCAAATTGCAATGTTTCTAAAGATTCGGTTGCATTGTGTGTAAGAGATAACATGGGCATAACATACTCTGGTTAGTCTGTAGTTTCTTTTTTGTTTCTGCACAAGTGTTTCTTGTATCACCATCATCACAATGTAAGCATATCATAATGTTTTCCATCTTATTTTTTTCTTTTGTCTGTTTTAGATACTTTATTCTGCTGTCTGCTTTAACACATTTGGATTATGGGAATGTTTATTTCTTTTTGTAGTAGATATGTACAAACCTTAATATCTACAGGATACTGCAATGATACTCTGCATGTGAGTAGTAATGACTACTTTTTTTTTTTTTGCAGATTGACTATCCAGAGATATCAGAGACCATCATGCCTAGACACCGATTTATGTCAGCTTATGAGCAGAGAATTGAACCCCCAGACAGACGTTGGCAATACCTTTTAATGGCAGCAGAGCCCTATGAAACTATTGCTTTTAAGGTTTGTAGTGTCCCGCACTGAACCAGATGTACATAAATATTATACATAAGGTATGCTGTTATACATTGAATGGAACAAAATAATATAAAAATAATCCTTACAACTAAAGGCAGGGGTCTCCAACCTGTGGCTCAAGGACCTGTCTGCCAGCTTTGTGTATTAGCACCAAGTCTATCAAATACTAGGTAGCATTAATGTAGAGGAAAAAATGCTGCATTCACCTAAAGCTTTACTGTCTTCACATGACCGGATCCAATTTCATTTGTTACTGTAATATGGCTGTATAATTGCTGCCACATAAATATGATGATCCTTGCATCTTGTACAATTTAACATGTAGTGTATTGTAGAAAATAAAAAAATATTATTTATTTTTACGAGTACTATAAAACATTAAAAATAAAAACCCCTACACGAGGGAGAGAGGAAAAAAATAAATAAGAAAGGAAAAAAAATAAATAAATGAACTTCATCAGCCCTTTCTTTGGGCTCCAGAAGATTTGGGATTGGTTTTGGCCAATTTTAAATATGCTGGCCCGTTTTATGCATATTAATAAATAGCTTGTGTGTCTGTCTTTTCCAATGAGAAATTGTACAAAGTTGATTTGAGAGACACTTAGTTGATTGATTCGACTAAGATTTCCTTAAATCTTCCACCCATTTTTCTTGACTACTGTATTCATACTACTTGGTACATAATGTTAATAGAACTGTATATGTCAGCAATAAGGCATTTTTCTTGATTAAAAAGTATAATTTCAGCACGATTTTAATTATGTGATTTTGGTCTTTTGTTTAGGTTCCGAGCCGGGAGATTGACAAAGTGGAAGGAAAATTCTGGACGCATTGGAATAGAGAAACTAAACAGGTAGCAATATTTATTTAGTCTCTGTAGCTAACCTTACCATGTAGCATAGTTGTGTTCATTGTCAAAATGTAGGTACTTTGTTCTAGAGACTATTCACCTAAAAAGAATTTGTAGAAAAATGTAAGCATGCAACATGAGAAAAAGAATGGCATGGCTGGACTTCCCACATATAAGGAGTAATAAATGTTCTGCTCATCTCCTATGGCATCTCAAGCTCCTAGTCTCATCTGGTTGATGGGGCAGGAACAAACCTCGGGCCGGTATTGGGTTGTAGAGATGCAGTTTTACTCAGACACATGGTTCAGCACTCCTGTTCAAAACATTCTATTAAGCAGTAATTCTTAAATTATTCCATATTAAAGAGTTATTCCATCCAATTAAAAAAGGTCATCATGTAGAAAAATATATTAATGGCCGCAACCAAAAGTATATAGCATATCAAGTACCGTTAGCTGGTTTCCTGCATTTCTGCACTTGCTTACTCAGCTGAAGAATATCTAGTTAGCAAGGAAGGTGTAATTAACACGCCATAGTACTACCTGGATTCACATCAAAAGGAAATATGAGTTATCTTATATGGGAGAGCAGGAGGTAAAATGCATCTAAAGTCCCAGTAATCCATTTCTGCCTGACAACCACTACATTAAAGGGGTTGTCAGGTATAGTGTCAGCAGCCGGATGTAATCAGTTGCGAAACAGCACAGCTCTGCCAACTGTCACAGTGGCCGCAGCGGAGTACTGCCTTCACAGTAAAAACAGATACATAATGAGAATCGTGGAATTTAAAAAAAAAAAAAAAAGCCCTATTTAATATCCACAAAGAATTGGCTATGATTTTGAGATGGGGGTGTAAATTTGTAAAGATGGCATAAACCATATGCAATAAGATATCGACAGGAGGCAGAACCACACATACATGGTTGGAGGACTAATGCATTTTTTTTAGGCATGGGACAATAAAATGTGGCCTAAGGCAAAGATGTGAAAAAAACACTATTCATATCTACACCCAAAAATCTCTTAATTGTAGTACTTGATATGTAAGATATACAGGAAAAATATGTATCTTTGTACAGTGTCAGCCAGTAGATAGAAAAATCTTAGTTTTAGAGTCCTCAGTGGTTGATACCTTTTTAATGGCTAACTGACAAGATGGTGTCATAGCCGCTTTCTAGACTACTCGGGTCTCTTCATCAGGCTCAGTGTAACATCTGAGAGGGTCACATATTTATACACAGCAGGACACAGGAATAATGCAGAAATAAGATGGGAAGCAGAACCATCAATGTGGGACAGGGAGTGTTGCTGGAAGTCCCAGCCATGACCCATCTTCAATGCTCTTACTGAGGGAAGAAGGTTGTTGGCCAAAATCTTGCGATTCATGACCCAATCCATCCTTCCTCTAATATGGTGCATTTGTGCGTCCTGTCCTCTTTGCAGAAAAGCACACCCAAACTATTATGTTTCCCCCACCATGCTTCATGGTTGGGACAGTGTTCTTGGGGTTGTACTCATCCTTCTTCTTCCTCCAAAAACGGCGAGAGAAGTTGATACCAAAAAGTTCTATTTTGGTCTCGTCTGACCACATGACAGATTTTGCACATGCGCATTGCAGTGTGACCTCGCGCGTGCGCATTGCAGTGTGACCTTGCGCGTGCGCATTGCAGTGTGACCTTGCGCGTGCGCATTGCAGTGTGACCTTGCGCGTGCGCATTGCAGTGTGACCTTGCGCGTGCGCATTGCAGTGTGACCTCGCGCATGCGCAGTATTCTTGCCCATCTGCGGGCAAAGCTGAAAAGCATCTGCCGGCGCCTGTGCTCACAGTTAGCATATATACTCGTGTATAAGCTGAGTTTTTCAGCACTTTTTTTGTGCTGAAAATGCCCCCCTTGGCTTCTACATGAGTCAAAGTACAAAAAGCTGGTGGGGGAGGGAGGGCGGCGGAGCAACGGGTGCCAGGTGCCAGTGCACACACCATACCTACCTGCGCGCCCTCGGTGCTGGCACTGCATCTCGTTCCGGCCGCCGGTACCAGTCTGCTGCTCTTCCTGTGCTCAGCGGTCACGTGGTACCGCTTATTAAGGTGATGAATATGGACACGTCTCCACTCCCATAGGGGTGGAGCGCATATTCAAACTTTTTTTTAAAATATATTTATTTAGCTCAAAAAAGCATTTATTGCTGTACAAAAAAAGCGGCAAAAACGCACTTTTTTTTCTGCAGTGTTTTTCCTGCCAAGAGAGCAGAAACCTTGCAGCAATTTCTGCAAGCAGATACTCAACGTGCACACATAACCTAAGTATGGCTGGTTAAGATTTGCATGTAAACTCCAGTTGTTGCAATATATTTGCGCAACTCCAGAATTGTGATTTATCAAGCTGTTTTATGCCATAATTTTATGCCAGTGGTCTCAGTGTGCGCTCTCCATTGCTGTTATACGAGGTTTTATCTCTCTAGCATAGGGGTAATGTACTGGTGCTAGCCAGATCCAGCAATATAGGAGCTGTGTGTAAATATAGGCAATGAGCAGTAAACAATGAAAAATCCCCATGTTCTTGTGAACGGAAAGGATTTTTATTAAGTAACTAGCTGAAGAGCCCGGCGTTGCCTGGGCATAGTAAATATCTGTGGTTAGTTATAGCACCTCACTTCTCTTATTTTCCCATCACGCCTCTCATTTTCCCCCTCACATCTCTCATTTTCTCCCTCACATCTCTCATTTTCCCCCTCACTCCTCTTATTTTCCCCCTCACTCCTCTCATTCCCCCCTAACACTTGTCGTTTCGACCTCACATCTGTCATTTTCCGATCACTCCACTATTTTCGCTCACTCCTCTCATTTTGCACTCACACCTTTTCATTTTCACCTCACACCCCTCATTTTCACCTCACAGCTCTCATTTTCCCCTCAGTATATACATGTTTGTCATCTCCCTTATATATAGTATACACCTGTATGTCATCTCCTGTATATAGGATATACCTTTATGTCATCTCCCCTGTAAATAGTATATACCTGCTGTATGTCATCTCCTTCTGTATATACCTGTGTCATCTCCTCCTGTACATAGTATATACCTGTATGTCATCTCTTCTGTATATACTATATACCTGTATGTCATCTCCTATATATAGTATATACCTGTATGTCATCTCCTGTATATAGTATATACCTGTATGTCATCTCCCCTGTATATAGTATATACCTGCTGTATGTCATTTTCTCCTCTATATACCTGTATGTCATCTCCTCCTGTATATAGTATATACGTGTGTCATCTGCTCTTGTATATAGTATGTACCTGTATGTCATCTCCTCCTGTATATACCTGTGTCATCTCCTCCTATATATAGTATATACCTGTGTCATCTGCTCCTGTATATAGTATATATCTGTGTCATCTCTTGTAATAGTATATACGTGTCATCTCCCCTGTATATAGTATATACCTGTGTCATCTCCTCCTGTATATAGTATATATCTGTGTCATCTCCCCTGTATATAGTATGTACCTGTATGTCATCTCCTCCTGTATATAGTATGTACCTGTATGTCATCTCCTCCTGTATATAGTATGTACCTGTATGTCATCTCCTCCTGTATATAGTATATACCTGTGTCATCTCCTGTATATAGTATATACCTGTGTCATCTCCCCTGTATATAGTATATACCTGTGTCATCTCCCCTGTATATAGTATGTACCTGTATGTCATCTCCCCTGTATATAGTATATACCAGTGTGTCATCTCCCCTGTATATAGTATATACCTGTGTGTCATCTCCCCTGTATATAGTATATATCTGTATGTCATCTCCTCCTGTATTAGACCTCGTTCACACATTATTTGCTCAGTATTTTTACCTCAGTATTTGTAAGCTAAATTGGCAGCCTGATAAATCCCCAGCCAACAGGAAGCCCTCCCCTCTGGCAGTATATATTAGCTCACACATACACATGTGACTGACAGCTGCCGCATTTCCTATATGGTACATTTGTTGCTCTTCTAGTTTATCTGCTTATTAATCAGATTTTTATTTTTGAAGGATAATACCACTTTTGTGTGTGTTTTAGGGCGAGTTTCATGTGTGAAGTTGTGTGTTGAGTTGCATGTGGCTACATGCATGTAGCGACTTTTGTGAGATGAGTTTTGTGTGGCGACATGCGTGTAGCAACTTTTTGTGTGTCGAGTTGCATGTGACAGGTTAGTGTAGCAAGTTGTGTGCAGCAAGTTTTGCGCATGGCGAGTTTTATGTGTGGTGCGTTTTGAGTATGTGCAAGTTTTGTGTGAGGCAACTTTTGCATGTGTTGCAACTTTTGTGCATGTGGCGAGTTTTGCGTGAGCCTAGTTTTGCGCGTGGCGAGTTTTGAGCGGCGACTTTTGTGTTTCGACTTTTATGTGGCGAGGTTGGCGTACAGTCATAGTCAAAAGTATTGACACCCCTGCAATTCTGTCAGATAATACTCAGTTTCTTCCTGAAAATGATTGCAAACACAAATTCTTTGGTATTATTATCTTCATTTAATTTGTCTTAAATGAAAAAAACACAAAAAGAATTGTCCTAAAGCCAAATTGGATATAATTCCACACCAAACATAAAAAAGGGAGTGGACAAAAGTATTGGCACTGTTTGAAAAATTATATGATGCTTCTCTAATTTGTGTAATGAACAGCACCTGTAACTTACCTGTGGCACCTAACAGGTGTAACTAAATCACACTTGCAGCCAGTTGACATGGATTAAAGTTGACTCAACCTCTGTCCTGTGTCCTTGTGTGTACCACATTGAGCATGGAGAAAAGAAAGAAGACCAAAGAACTGTCTGAGGACTTAAGAAACCAAATTGTGAGGAAGCATGAGCAATCTCAAGGCTACAAGTCCATCTCCAAAGACCTGAATGTTCCTGTGTCTACCGTGCGCAGTGTCATCAAGAAGTTTAAAGCCCATGGCACTGTGGCTAACCTCCCTAGATGTGGACGGAAAAGAAAAATTGACAAGAGATTTCATTGCAAGATTGTGCGGATGTTGGATAAAGAACCTCAACTAACATCCAAACAAGTTCAAGCTGCCCTGCAGTCCGAGGGTACAACAGTGTCAACCTGTACTATCCATTGGCGTCTGAATGAAAAGGGACTGTATGGTAGGAGACCCAGGAAGACCCCACTTCTTACCCCGAGACATAAAAAAGCCAGGCTGGAGTTTGCCAAAACTTACCTGAAAAAGCCTAAAACATTTTGGAAGAATGTTCTCTGGTCAGATGAGACAAAAGTAGAGCTTTTTGGGCAAAGGCATCAACATAGAGTTTACAGGAGAAAAAAAGAGGCATTCAAAGAAAAGAACACGGTCCCTACAGTCAAACATGGCAGAGGGTCCCTACAGTCAAACATGGCGGAGGTTCCCTGATGTTTTGGGGTTGCTTTGCTGCCTCTGGCACTGGACTGCTTGACCGTGTGCATGGCATTATGAAGTCTGAAGACTACCAACAAATTTTGCAGCATAATGTAGGGCCCAGTGTGAGAAAGCTGGGTCTCTGTCAGAGGTCATGGGTCTTCCAGCAGGACAATGACCCAAAACACACTTCAAAAAGCACTAGAAAATGGTTTGAGAGAAAGCACTGGAGACTTCTAAGGTGGCCAGCAATGAGTCCAGACCTGAATCCCATAGAACACCAGTGGGGAGGTCTAAAAATGGCAGTTTAGAGAAGGCACCCTTCAAAAATCATGGACCTGGAGCAGTTTGCCAAAGAAGAATGGTCTCAAATTCCAGCAGAGCATTGTAAGAAACTCATTGATGGTTACCGGAAGCAGTTGGTCGCAGTTATTTTGGCTAAAGGTTGTGCAACCACGTATTAGGCTGAGGGTGCCAATACTATTGTCTAGCCCATTTTTGGAGTTTTGTGTGAAATGATCAATGTTTTGCTTTTTGCTTCATTCTGTTTTGTATTTTTTCATTTAAGACAAGTTAAATAAAGATAATAATACCAAAGAATTTGTTTGCGCAATCATTTTCAGGAAGAAACTGAGCATTATCTGACAGAATTGCAGGGGTGTCAATACTTTTGACCATGACTGTATGTGTGGTGAAATGTGTGCTGAGGGTGATATGTGTTCAAGCACGTGGTAGTGTGTGGCGCATTTTGTGTGTGTGTTCATATCCGCGTGTGTGGTGAGTATCCCATGTTGGGGCCCCACCTTAGCAACTGTACGGTATATACTCTTTGGCGCCATCGCTCTCACTCTTTACGTCCCCCTTGTTCACATCTGGCGGCTGTCAATTTGCCTCCAACACTTTTCCTTTCACTTTTTCCCCGTTATGTAGATGGGGCAAAATTGTTTGGTGAATTGGAACGCACGGGGTTAAAATTTCGCCTCACAACATAGCCTATGACGCTCTCAGGGTCCAGACGTGTGACTGTGCAGAATTTTGTGGCTGTACCTGCGACGGTGCAGATGTCAATCCCTGACACACACACACACACACACACACACACACACACAGAAACTCACACACACACACACTCAGCTTTATATATTAGATTTGCAAAATTACTTGTTTTAAAAAGCAATTTCACTATTTATGATAGAGAATAACCGTTTCAAGTATGTCTGCTGTTTGCATTTCTTCTTACAATATTATAGTCATTGCTTTAATACTTGTTTTCCTACCACTTAATTACCTTATTTTGTATTTTTAGTTCTTCTTACAATTTCACTTCAAGATGGAGAAACCACCAACTATACCCAGCATAGCCCCTGCACCTCCTGGTGTTAAACGGCCTCCACCACCTCTGCTGAATGGAATGCCACCTCGACCACCCCTTCCAGAAAACATGCCTCCTCCACCTCCAGGTGGAATGTCATTACCTCCCATACCTCCTGGAGCACCAGCTCCTCCAGTGCCCCCTCCTCAACTTCCTCCTGCTCCTGGAGTGCCACCTCCTGGTGTACCACCTCCTGTACCTCCTCCAGCTTTGCCACCTCCGGGTGTTCCACCTCCTGGTGTACCACCTCCACCACCTAATCCTGCTGTGCCGCCTCCTGGGGTTCCACCACCTGGAATTCCTCCTCCTGGAATTCCTCCACCAGGGGTACCTCCACCACCAGGCCCTGGAGTTCCTCCACCTCCTGCTCCAGGCGTCCCTCCTCCAGCTCCAGGGGTTCTTCCACCTGGACCCATGCCGCCAATGATGAGGCCTCCCTTACCAAGTGAAGGACCAACAAATATCCCCCCACCACCACCCACAAATTGAGTCCATGTATGCTCTTTGCTATGGGCATATTTTCACCATGCGTTTTTTTTTCTTTTGTAGGATTTTTCTGATTTGTTGATCATTTAATAAATTGACGATTTTAAGAACACGGACTCCTTTTTTTTTCTAACATTTCTTTTGAGAAACATTAATCTATGGTGTATTTCTTTACAGTGTAATTGGACCTTATCAAGCTTTGTGACATAGCTAGGCATGACTACAGTTAGTTTTTAATTGTGAAACACCATATCATTTTAATAGGAGTGTACACTATAAATGACCACAACTTTACAGTGTTTACATTTTTGGAGAACTGGTATTAACATTTTTTGCTTTTAATACAAACTAGGATGTTTCATATAATATCTCTTGATAGTAATTTGAATAATTTCAGTTTTTTTTACTTTGAAAATAATGTCCTGTTCTTAGTCTTAATTTCTTAGTACAATAATAAATGATTGGGGATAGCAACTAATGTTAAATAGTAATATAGATTTGTCATAAGAATGTTAAACTATGAACATGTGTAGGTGATGTTAACTGTTTATGGTCTTGTATGGTAAACAGCAATGAAGAAGGCTCCTGCTGCAGTCAGTTGTCCATTGGCAATGTACAGACTTGTGTTAATGATGACAAGGAAAAGAGTTATGTCTGATCTCTTGGGAAATACACTGCTTAAAAAAAATAATAAAGGTAACACTAAAATACCACATCCTAGATATCACTGAATGAAATATTCCAGTTACAAATCTTTATTCATTACATAGTAGAATGCGTTGCAAACAATCAAACATAAAAATGATCAATGTAAATCAAAATAAATATCCAATGGAGGTCTGGATTTGGAATTATACTTAAAATCAAAGTCGGAAATCAAATTACAGGCTGATCCAACTTCAGTGGAAATACCTCAAGACAAGGAAATGAAGCTCAGTAGTGTGTGTGACCTCCACGTGCCTGTATGAACTTCCTACAATACACTTTATGAGGCGGTGGATGTTCTCCTGAGGGATCTCATCCCAGACCTTGAATAAAGCATTAGTCAACTCCAAGACAGTCTGTGGTGCAGCGTGGCATTGCTGGATGGAACGTGACATGCTGTCCCAGGTGTGCTCGATTGGATTCCATTCTGGTTAACGGGCAGGCCAGTCCATCGCATCAATGCTTTCATCATGCAGAAACTGCTGACACACTTTACCACATGAGACCTTGCATTGTCATTCATCGGAATGGAACCCAGTGTACCTGCATATGATTTCACAATGGGTCTGAGGATCTCATCCCGGTACCTAATGGCAGTCAGTGTACCTCTGACTAGCACGTGAAAGGGCTGCGCGGGCCTCCAAAAAAATGGCTCCCCACACCATTACTGACCCACTGCCAAAACCGGTCATGCTGGAAGATGTTGCAGGCAGCAGAACGTTCTCCATGGCGTCTCCGGACCCTTTTGAACCAAGAGAAAAATAGACCATTAAGAAGTTAAATTTATAATATGTATTTAAAATCAATTTTTACCTAAAAGTGGTGCCACAATAGTGAAAAAAATATAAGGACCAACAGGGAATAAGTATAATAACCTGCAAGGCTAATCTCTCCCTAGGAGAGCCCTAAGGGTACCGTCACACATTGAAATTTTCATCGCTGCGACGGCACGATTCGTGACGTCGCAGCGTCGTATAATCATCGCTCCAGCGTCGTAGACTGCGGTCACGCGTTGCAATCACGGCGCTGGAGCGATGCCGAAGTCCCCGGGTAACCAGGGTAAACATCGGGTAACTAAGCGCAGGGCCGCGCTTAGTAACCCGATGTTAACCCTGGTTACCAGCGTAAATGTAAAAAAACAAACAGTACATACTCACCCGTCGGTGTCCTTCAGGTCCCTTGCCGTCTGCTTCCTGCTCTGAGTGCAGCCGTACAGTGAGAGCAGATCACAGCACCGCTGCGCTCTGCTCTCACTTTCCGTCCGGCACTCAGAGCAGGAAGCAGACGGCAAGGGACCTGAAGGACACCGACGGGTGAGTATGTACGGTTTGTTTTTTTACGTTTACGCTTGTAACCAGGGTAAACATCGGGTTACTAAGCGCGGCCCTGCGCTTAGTTACCCGATGTGTACCCTGGTTACAAGCGAAGACATCGCTGGATCGCTGTCACACACAACGATCCAGCGATGTCAGCGGGTGATCAAGCGACGAAAGAAAGTTTGAAACGATGTGCTACGACGTACGATTCTCAGCAGGGTGCCTGATCGCAGTGGCGTGTCAGACACTGCGAGATCGTAACGATATCGCTACAACGTCACGAATCGTGCCGTCGTAGCGATAAAAATGCCACTGTGTGACAGTACCCTAAGGGTACCGTCACACAGTACCATTTTAATCGCTACGACGGCACGATCCGTGACGTCGCAGCGATCGTATGATTATCGCTCCAGCGTCGTAGACTGCGGTCACACGTTGCAATCACGGCGCTGGAGCGATGCCGAAGTCCCCGGTAACCAGGGTAAACATCGGGTAACTAAGCGCAGGGCCGCGCTTAGTAACCCGATGTTTACCGTGGTTACCAGCGTAAATGTAAAAAAAACAAACAGTACATACTCACATTCCGGTGTCTGTCCCCCGGCGTTCTGCTTCTCTCCACTGTGTAAGCGCCATAGCCGGAAAGCACAGCGGTGACGTCAGACGTCACCGCTGTACTCGCTTTCCGGCCGGCGCTCACACTGCAGAGAAGCTGAGACGCTGGAGGACAGACACCGGAATGTGAGTATGTACTGTTTGGTTTTTTTACGTTTACGCTGGTAACCACGGTAAACATCGGGTTACTAAGCGCGCCCCTGCGCTTAGTTACCCGATGTTTACCCTGGTTACAAGCGAACACATCGCTGGATCGCTGTCACACACAACGATCCAGCGATGTCAGCGGGTGATCAAGCGACGAAAGAAAGTTCCATACGATCTGCTACGACGTACGATTCTCAGCAGGATCCCTGATCGCTGCTGCGTGTCAGACACTGCGATATCGTAACGATATCGCTAGAACGTCACGAATCGTACCGTCGTAGCGATCAAAATGGTACTGTGTGACAGTACCCTAAGGGTACCGTCACACAGTGGCATTTTGATCGCTACAACGGCACGATTCGTGACGTTCCAGCGATATATTTACGATCTCGCTGTGTCTGACACGCTACTGCGATCAGGGACCCCGCTGAGAATCGTACGTCGTAGCAGATCGTTTGAAACTTTCTTTCGTCGTCAAGTGTCCCGCTGTGGCGGCATGATTGCATCGTGTAACAAAGGTTGTATACGATGTGCGCACAGTAACCAACGGCTTCTACATCGCAAATATGTCATGAAATTATCGCTCCAGCGTCGTGCATTGCGAAGTGTGACTGCAGTCTACGACGCTGGAGCGATATTGGAGCGACGCTGGAGCGTCACGAATCGTGCCGTTGTAGCGATCAAAATGCCACTGTGTGACGGTACCCTTAGGGTACTGTCACACAGTGGCACTTTTGTCGCTACGACGGTACGATTCGTGACGTTCCAGCGATTTCCATACGATATCGCTGTGTCTGACACACAGCAGCGATCAGGGACCCTGCTGAGAATCGTACGTCGTAGCAGATCGTTTGGAACTTTCTTTCGTCGCTGGATCTCCCGCTGTCATCGCTGGATCGTTGTGTGTGACAGCGATCCAGCGATGCGTTCGCTTGTAACCAGGGTAAACATCGGGTTACTAAGCGCAGGGCCGCGCTTAGTAACCCGATGTTTACCGTGGTTACCAGCGTAAAAGTAAAAAAAACCAAAGAGTACATACTTACATTCCGGTGTCTGTCCCCCGGCGTTCTGCTTCTCTGCACTGTGAGCGCCTGCCGGCCGGAAAGCGGGCACAGCGGTGACGTCACCGCTGTGCTTTCCGGCTGGCGCAGACACAGTGGAGAGAAGCAGAACGCCGGGGAACAGACACCGGAATGTAAGTATGTACTCTTTGTTTTTTTTTACTTTTACGCTGGTAACCACGGTAAACATCGGGTTACTAAGCGCGGCCCTGCGCTTAGTAACCCGATGTTTACCCTGGTTACCTGGGGCCTTCGGCATCGTTGGTCGCTGGAGAGCTGACTGTGTGACAGCTCCCCAGCGACCACACAACCACTTACCAACGATCACGGCCAGGTCGTATTGCTGGTCGTGATCGTTGGTAAATTGTATAGTGTGACAGTACCCTAAGTGGAGCCGACCAGAATAGAATCTTCTGGTAAACTCAGCCATTGAATAGAAGGTGTGACCCCTACCCCCTTCAGGGGCGGATCCCAGGAGCTCAGACAATCCATTCTTATTTTGAGATCAGATATGAGTTGACTTTGGAAGGAGAAGGAGTGGGGATTCTTAGCTGAGGCAAGACCCCACGTACATCTGTGACTGTGGAAGCGAACGGGGCGAGACTTGAGCTGAGGACATATCTCGTCGTTCGAGGGATTGTTTTGTGATCGCTTGGACTCGTGTGGACTATTGTTTTGTTAGCTGGCACAAGGATTATCGGGAGGTGCCCCCGAACCGATTCCGTTGGACTAATTGTGGACTCTGTAGATCTACCTGCATGTGTTGTTCCAGCGTTCTGGATAATAAATCTGTGGAATCATCCCTTGGCCTGTTGTCCCTTCTTGCTCTGCCGTACACCCCGTCACAGGGTCTATGACAGTGTTCAAATTCCACCAATAGGAAAAATACCTGCTGTTGCAGGGTGCCGTCCGGCAGATCATGGACAGGTGTATTGTGCTTGCGCCAGCCATTTCAGTAAGAGGAGGCAGAGAAACCGGTGGACGGAGGTACCGGGGGGCTTAGGAACCTCATTTCTCTCTCCTCTGACAAGTATTTCATGTCAGAAGAAAGAGAAATGTTTTTAATAGCTGGCACACATTTTTTTATGTGATCAATGTTATTGATTGAATAACATGATCGAGAGCTGGAAAACCCAGCCCTGGCTGTGTTGTACAGGGTCTTGGCTAGCTGAAACTCTGGGGGGGGGGGGGGAGTTGTAACCTTATTCCCGATCGTTGTTTTAAAATTGCACCTGCTGCCAATTTTCTGCACATAAGTTCCTATATTTTCATGCATAGTTGAATCACTTGGAATTGTTTCCATGTTGAATGTATGGTTTTTGGCTGCAATTCATCCAGAAGATCACTTCTGGCAATTTGTCAGAACAGTAGTTGGGGTTAAGCGGATTCCCACTGGTTGCTGGCAGTTCTGAGCTGCTGATCCTGCTGGTCATCATCCAATTTCAAAAGGAAATAAGCATGAAATGCCCTTCAGCTGCTGCATTAAGTTTACTTGGCTGACCACTACATCTATGATCCTCAAAGTTGCCCATTTCTTGGTATCCTCAATACTGGTGAATACTTACCCATCATGCAATCCCATCAAGGAGGCATCTGATCGATTCTAAATTTATTCTGCTGCAGGAAGATGACTCAAAACATACAGCCAATGTAATTAAGAACTATCTTTAGCATAAAGAATAAGGAGTCCAGGAAGAAATGTTATGGCCTGCAGAAAGTCCTGAGCTCAACATGAAGAGACAAATGGATTTACAATAGCCTACATCCACAGGAGATCTGTAATTAATTCTCCAAGATGTTTTGAACCACCTCCCTGTCGAGTTCCTTAAAAAACTACTAATGTATTGGGTGATGTATGTCAAGGAACAGCCCTCCGCTAACTCCAATTGTCAGGACAATACGCAATTGACCAACGATTAATGGATGAGGCAACAGCTGCTTTCACTATTATACTGATTATTGGGAAACTCACGGTGACTATATAGTAAATACCCAACCGATTCCAATACATGAAATATATATATATTATACACCCTGGTACGGTCACTGCCAAGCTCCACAGTAACCCAACAAAAATTACTAGCTGCCCCCACTAATCGCTTTACAGGCCAACTGGGCACCCATTACAAATAGCGTATGGCTTTGGAGATGCGGTTTATAGAGCATGAAGAACAAATCTATTCAATTTTGTATATTTAATCTGAAAATTAGGCAGTGTGTATACAAATATACAAAATATTTTACAAAGGAGATAAAACAATGCAGCATATACAATAACGTAAAAGAAAATGGTATAACAAAAGAAAATTACTAAATCTGGGTCACAGAAATGGCTAATTTATGGAGGGAAGAACTCCAGTGAAATGTGGATCAATCCTACACAGCAATGTATCTTCCTGGCATTGAACGAGGATCATAATTGGCATTGGTGTTATACTAACACAGGTTACACCCACATAACTCCCCTATTGGTGGTAGTGGTTGTGTCTTGAGGAAGAAGGTGGATAACTTTTAAATTCGTAGACTTTATGACCGCTAATAACATTTTAATCTTCATCTCCCGAGTCCATTTATGGGATTCCGTCAGAAGCACAAAGAAAACAGCCTGAATTCTGCACAGTATGTCTCTTGGTTTGATGACCCGGTACATGGCCAAAGATTGACACAATTGCAACATCACCAGGTGAGCGAGCACTTGCAATTTAGATGTACATTTACAGTTGTGGCCAATTCTGCAATTCTGTCAGATAATACTAAGTTTCTTCCTGAAAATGATTGCAAACACATTCTTTGTTATTATTATCTTCATTTAATTTGTCTTAAATGAACAAACACAAAAGAGAATGAAGCAAAAAGCAAAACATTGATCATTTCACACAACCTTTAGCCAAAATAACTGCGACCAACTGCTTCCGGTAACCATCAATGAGTTTCTTACAATGCTCTGCTGGAATTTTAGACCATTCTTCTTTGGCAAACTGCTCCAGGTCCCTGATATTTGAAGGGTGCCTTCTCCAAACTGCCATTTTTAGATCTCTCCACAGGTGTTCTATGGGATTCAGGTCTGGACTCATTGCTGGCCACCTTAGAAGTCTCCAGTGCTTTCTCTCAAACCATTTTCTAGTGCTTTTTGAAGTGTGTTTTGGGTCATTGTTCTGCTGGAAGACCCATGACCTCTGAGGGAGACCCAGCTTTCTCACACTGGGCCCTACATTATGCTGCAAAATTTGTTGGTAGTCTTCAGACTTCATAATGCCATGCACACGGTCAAGCAGTCCAGAGGCAGCAAAGCAACCCCAAAACGTCAGGGAACCTCCGCCATGTTTGACTGTAGGGACCGTGTTCTTTTTTTTTAATGCCTCTTTTTTTCTCCTGTAAACGCTATGTGGATGCCTTTGCCCAAAAAGCCCTACTTTTGTCTCTTCTGACCAGAGAACATTCTTCCAAAACGTTTTAGGCTTGTTCAGATAAGTTTTGGCAAACTCCAGCCTGGCTTTTTTATGTCTCGGGGTAAGAAGTGGGGTCTTCCTGGGTCTCCTACCATACAGTCCCTTTTGATTCAGACGCCGACGGATAGTACGGGTTGACACTGTTGTACCCTCGGACTGCAGGGCAGCTTGAACTTGTTTGGATGTTAGTCGAGGTTCTTAATCCAACATCCGCACAATCTTGCGTTGAAATCTCTTGTCAATTTTTCTTTTCCGTCCACATCTAGGGAGGTTAGCCACAGTGCCATGGGCTTTAAACTTCTTGATGACACTGCGCAGGGTAGACACAGGAACATTCAGGTTTTTGGAGATGGACTTGTAGCCTTGAGATTGCTCATGCTTCCTCACAATTTGGTTTCTCAAGTCCTCAGACAGTTCTTTGGTCTTCTTTCTTTTCTCCATGCGCAATGTGGTACACACAAGGACACAGGACAGAGGTTGAGTCAACTTTAATCCATGTCAACTGGCTGCAAGTGTGATTTAGTTATTGCCAACACCTGTTAGGCTAGGTTCACATTGCGTTAGGGCAATCCGTTTAGCGCTAGCGCTAGCGGATTGCGCTAACGCAATGTATTTTTAGGGGTCGCGTTTGGGGTTCGCGTTAACGTCCCCGCTCTCGCAGATCCCCGATCTGCGAGAGCGGGGAACGGACCTCGGGCGCGCCGCGGACGCTGCAAGCAGCGTCCGAGGCGCGCTACAAAAGAACGGCACATCGCTAGCGTGAGCCGAAAAAGGCACGCGCTAGCGATGCGCTTCAGGCAAAAAGAACATTGCTGTCAATGGGTGCGCTAACGGACCCGTTGCACGGCGTTAATTGCGACATTTTCGCCGTGCAACGCTGTCCGTTAGCGATCACCCAAAAACGAAATGTGAACCTAGCCTTAGGTGCCACAGGTAAGTTATAGGTGCTGTTAATTACACAAATTAGAGAAGCATCACATGATTTTTCCAACAGTGCCAATACTTTTGTCCACTCCCTTTTTTATGTTTGGTGTGGAATTATATCCAATTTGGCTTTAGGACAATTCTTTTTGTGTTTTTTTCATTTAAGACAAATTTAATGAAGATAATAATACCAAAGAATTTGTGTCTGCAATCATTGTCAGGAAGAATCTGAGTCTTATCTGACAGAATTGCAGCGGTGTGAATACTTTTGGCCATGACTGTATATGCATAAATAGCGGTTCGTGCTACTAAAATCCAGGTGAATTCCACAAATATTACCCTGGTATAAAAACAATCATAAGTGTAAATGTGAATCGTACAAAAAATATCAACCAAAACACATAAATGTGTGGAACAACTGTTGTGCTACAGTGAATAAATCCAACACAATGATAAAAAGAAAGTAGTGCTCAAATGAATGGTAATACCATGAGGTGAGTGTGAAGGAAAGGCAGGTAATCACAGTAAGAATATAGGAAATTGTATCAGAAGTGAAAAATCACTTACAATGAGATTGTGAATCCCTGGCTCCTGGATGGCGTCCTTCCCAGGAGTGGTTGACCAACAAAAATCGCTCAAAAAGCAAGGCGTATAATAGGCGTGTAATAGTCCACATGGGCCCCCAATAAATTAGGGTAACCGCTATGCAAGGAGAAAGCCTCGGCGCTTTGACAAAAAAAAAATTCTGCCTGTCTGCAGTTTTCCAAAGATCACCTGAACAAGTCAGTAAGTTACTGGAGCAATGTTATGTGGATAGATTAGACCAAAATAGAGATTTTGGTTTAAATAAGGAGCGTTATGTTCTGAGAAAGAAAAACACGGCAGCATAAAAACCTCATTCAATCTGTGAAACGTGGTAGAGTATCATTATTTGAGACTGTTTAGCTGTATCTGATCCAGAATAGCTTGACATCGTTGATGGAAAAGAGCACTCTGAATTATTAAAGCAATTTCTAAAGGAAAATGTCAGGACATCTTTCCATGAGCTGAATCTCAAGAGAAAGTGGGTCATGCTACAAGACAAGGACCTAAACCACACATTTTGACCTACAAAAAAGGTTAAATAAAAATAAAGGTAAAGTTTTGGAATGGCCAAGTCAAAGTCCTGAACGTAATCCTATATAAATGTTGTAGAAGGACCTAAGTGAGCAAGTCATGGGGGAAATAAGTATTTGATCCCTTGCTGATTTTGTAAGTTTGCCCACTGACAAATACATGAACAGTTTATAATTTTAAAGGTAGGTTAATTTTAACATTGAGAGATAGAATATCAAAAATAAAATCCAGAAAATCACATTGTATAAATGTATTTGCATTTTGCAGTGAGAAATAAGTATTTAATCCCCTACCAATCATTAAGAGTTCTGGCTCCTACAGACCAGTTAGACGCTCCTAATCAACTTGTTACCTGCATTAAAGACAGCTGTCTTACATAGTCACCTTTATAAAAGTCTCCTGTCCACAGACTCAATCAGTCAGACTCTAACCTCTACAACATGGGCAAGACCAAAGAGCTTTCTAAGGATGTCAGGGACAAGATCATAGACCTGCACAGAGCTGGAATGGGCTACGAAACCATAAGTAAGACGCTGGGTGAGAAGGAGACAACTGTTGGTGCAATAGTAACAAAATGGAAGAAATACAAAATGACTGTCAATCGACATTGATTTTGGTCACCATGCAAAATCTCACCTCGAAGGGTATCCTTGATCATGAGGAAGGTGAGAGATCAGCCTAAAACTGCATGGGGGAACTTGTTAATGATCTCAAGGCAGCTGGGACCACAGTCACCAAGAAATCCATTGGTAACCCATTATGCCGTAAAGTTTTAAAACCCTGCAGTGCCCGCAAGGTCCCCTGCTCAAGAAGGCACATGTACAGGCCCATCTGAAGTTTGACAATGGACACCTGGATGATTCTGTGAGTGATTGGGAGAAGGTGCTGTGGTCAGATGAGACAAAATTGAGCTCTTTGGCATTATCTCAATTCGCCGTGTTTGGAGGAAGAGAAATGCTGCGTATGACTCAAAGATCAACGTCCCCACTGTCAAGCATGGAGGTGGAAACATTGTTTTGGGGTGTTTCTCTGCTAAAGGCACAGGACTACTTCACCGCATCAATGGGAGAATGGATGGAGTCGGCGGAAGACACGGGCATAGGCACAGGAACCTGCGGATGCTGGCTGTAATTAACCCCTTTCTGACATCGGACGTACTATCCCTTCGAGGTGGGGTGGGCCCGTATGACCACCGACGGGATAGTATGTCCAGCACGATCGGCCGCGTTCACGGGGGGAGTGCGGCCGATCGCGGCCGGGTGTCAGCTGACTATCGCAGCTGACATCCGGCACTATGTGCCAGGAGCGGTCACGGACCGCCCCCGGCACATTAACCCCCGGCACACTGCGATCAAACATGATCGTAGTGTTCCGGCGGTATAGAGAAGCATCACGCAGGGAGGGGGCTCCCTGCGTGCTTTCCTGAGACCCCCGGATCGCGTTGCTCCGAGGGTCTCTTACCTCCTCCCTGCAGCAGGCCCGGATCCAAGATGGCCGCGGCATCCGGGTCCTGCAGGGAGCCTCCAGGAGCTGTGCACGTCAGATCGCCGATCTGACACAGTGCACAGCAAAGTGTCAGATCGGCGATCTTACACTATAACATCATGCCCCCCCCCCCCCGAGGCAATGTTATATTGTAAAGAAAAAAATTTTCACATGTGTAATAAAAAAAAAAAATCCCCCCCCCCAAAAAAAATATATTCTTCCTATAAATACATTTCATTATCTAAATAAAAAAAAATAAAAAAAGTACACATATTTAGTATCGCCACGTCCGTAGCAACCCGACCTATAAAACTGTCCCACTAGTTAACCCCTTCAGTGAACACCGTAAAAAAAAAAAAAAAAAAACGAGGCAAAAAACAACGCTTTATTATCATACCGCCAAATAAAAAGTGGAATAACACGCGATCAAAAAGACGGATATAAATAACCATGGTACCGCTGAAAACGTCATCTTGTCCCGCAAAAAACGAGCTGCCATACAGCGTCATCAAAGAAAAAATAAAAAAGTTATAGTCCTCAGAATAAAGCGATGCAAAAATATTTTTTCTATAAAATAGTTTTTATCGTAAAAAAGCACCAAAACATAAAAAAATGATATAAATGAGGTATCGCTGTAATCGTACTGACCCGAAGAATAAAACTGCTTTATCCATTTTACCAAACATGGAATGGTATAAACACCTCCCCCCAAAAGAAATTCATGAATAGCTGGTTTTTGGTCATTCTGCCTCACAAAAATCGGAATAAAAAGCGATCAAAAAATGTCACGTGCCCAAAAATGTTACAAATAAAAACGTCAACTCGTCCCGCAAAAAACAAGACCTCACATGACTCTGTGGACCAAAATATGGAAAAATTATAGCTCTCAAAATGTGGTAACGCAAAAAATATTTTTTGCAATAAAAAGCGTCTTTCAGTGTGTGACGGTTGCCAATCATAAAAATCCGCTAAAAAACCCACTATAAAAGTAAATCAAACCCCCCTTCATCACCCCCTTAGTTAGCGAAAAATTAGGGTTAGGGCTAGAGTTAGGGCTAGGGTTAGGGCTGGGGTTAGGGCTGGGGTTAGGGCTGGGGTTAGGGCTAGGGTTAGGGCTAGGGTTAGGGCTAGGGTTACGGTTAGGGCTAGGGTTAAGGCTACAATTAAGGTTGGGGCTAAAGTTAGGGTTAGGGTTGGGGCTAAAGTTAGGGTTAGGGTTTGGATTACATTTACGGTTGGGATTAGGGTTGGGATTAGAGTTAGGGGTGTGTCAGGGTTAGGGGTGTGGTTAGGGTTACCTTTGGCATTAGGGTTAGGGATGTGTTTGGATTAGGGTTTCAGTTATAATAGGGGGAGTTTCACTGTTTAGGCACATCAGGGGCTCTCCAAACGCAACATGGCGTCCCATCTCAATTCCTGTCAATTTTGCATTGAAACGTCAAACGGCGCTCCTTCTCTTCTGAGCTCTCCCATGCGCCCAAACAGTGGTTTACCCCCACATATGGGGTATCAGCGTACTCAGTACAAATTGTACAACAACTTTTGGGGTCCAATTTCTTCTCTTACCCTTGGGAAAATAAAAAATTGGGGGAGAAAAGATTGTTTTTGTGAAAAAATATGATTTTTTATTTTTACGGCTCTGCATTATAAACTTCTGTGAATCACTTAATGGGTCAAAGTGCTCACCACACATCTGTCATGGGGAGACAAGGAGGGCGAGAGCTAATAACCCGGGCCCCTGCAATTTCCCTCAGACTAAGGAAACCCTGTCTGACCCTCTACCTGAAGTTTACACTGAAGGTGTGCATGTCCAGGCCTTCACCCTCACCCTGACTCCTGATTCAGCCCTAGACTGAACACCACCGCCCACCACCCAGTGAATGCAATAGACCAATACCCACAGTTATAACAAACAAGGATAAAGGAAAATATACACCACGCCGCAGTCAATCAGGAATACACTATAAATGTGCAGGGCAAAATAAATACAAATATAGGAAGGAGTAAATAAGACAAAGGAAAATACACCACCAGCAACGATTCTCCAACAACCAGCTCTCCACTCCGGACCGAGATAACTACGGATAAGACAGAAGCTATAATCGGCGACGCCCAAAGATCAGGAGAACCATTTAAAGGAAATGGGCATGGCGCAGCTTCTAATCTGAGGATCAGATAAATTAACCCCGGAGCAGCCAGACGAAAACTAGCCGACGCCAATGAGCAAACAGTGGTCAACGCGGAATTACCGCTGTCTGTCAGACGACCTGGTCTGAACAGTGTCCGACATGACAGTACCCCGCCTTCTACGAGGGACCCCAGGGCCCTCACGGCTTATAGGACCCGGCTTGTCCGGATGGCGACGATGAAAACACCTGACCAGCCGATCCGCATGAATGTCCGAGGCTGGTACCCAGGACCTCTCCTCAGGCCCATAACCACACCAGTGTACCAAATATTGTAAAGTGCGGCGCACCACACGAGAGTCAACCACCCTGGAGACTTCAAATTCTAGGTTACCATCCACCAAGACTGGAGGTGGCATAGGCGCCGCGTCCACAGAACCCACCACCTTCTTAAGAAGAGACCTGTGGAACACGTTGTGTATCTTATACACCGTAGGGAGCTCCAGTCGGTACGCTACTGGGTTAATGACGGCGGTGACCCTAAATGGACCAATAAACCGTGGACCCAATTTAAGGGATGGTATCTTGAGTCTTATGTTTTTTGTGGATAACCACACCCAGTCATCCACACTCAGGTCCGGACCTGGCACACGCCTACTGTCAGCCACACGTTTGTACCTACACCCACACTCGACAGGCGCTGTTTCACTCTCCTCCAGACTGATGACAATTGTGTTCCTAACTGGTCTTCCTCCGGAACGCCGGAAGAGCCTCTCTGACTCAACGTACAAAACTGAGGATGTAGCCCGTAAACACAAAAAAACGGAGACTCCCCAGACGACTCCTGGCGGTGATTATTGATGGCAAACTCAGCCAAAGGAAGAAAGGTAGACCACTCCTCCTGGTTATCAGAGACAAAGCAGCGTAAGTACTGCTCCAAATTTTGGTTCATACTCTCGGTCTGACCATTTGACTGGAGATGGAACGCAGACGAATGAGACAACTTGATCCCCAGCCGTGAGCAAAATGCTTACCAAAATTTTGCTACAAACTGAGTACCCCTATCTGACACGATGTCAGACGGAACTCCATGAAGCCTGACCACCTCCTGCACAAACACCTGAGCAAGAGTCTTAGCGTTAGGTAAAGAAGGCAAAGACACAAAGTGCGACATTTTTGAAAACCGATCCACAATCACCAAAATGACCGTGTTCCCAGCTGAGGGAGGCAAATCAGTGATGAACTCCATGGAGATTTCCATCCAGGGCTTACTAGGTACCTCCAGAGGAAGTAGTGTGCCAACAGGACGGGAGCGGGGCGTCTTCGCCCTAGCGCACGTGGTGCAAGCTGACACATATGAGACCAAGTCCTGTCGGACTTTGGGCCACCAAAACCGACGTGACACCAACTCCAAAGTACCTCTAACCCCTGGGTGGCCAGCCAGGACAGTATCATGATGCTCCACCAACACCTTTAGGCGGAGATGAAGCGGTACAAAAGATTTGTTGATGGGAAGCTCAGATGGTACCTCCTCCTGAGCCTCGGCAATCTCAGCCTCAACCTGGTAGTGAGGGCTGAAACAACAACACCCTTTTGGAGAATGGGTACTGGGTCTTCCCGAGGTTCTCCCCCCAGAAAACACCTGGACAGAGCATCCGCCTTAGTGTTTTTAGACCCTGGTCTGTAAGTGACAACAAAGTTGAACCACGTGAAAAACAATGCCCAGCGAGCCTGCCTGGGAGACAGACGCTTGGCAGACTCCAAATACAGCAGATTCTTATGGTCGGTAATAACAGTGACCTGATGTACCGACCCCTCCAAGAAGTATCGCCATTCCTCTAAGGCCAACTTAATAGCCAACAACTCCCTGTTGCCGATATCGTAGTTACGTTCAGCGGACGACAGTTTTTTGGAGAAATAGGCGCACGGACGCAAACCACTCAAGGATGAGCCTTGAGATAGTACCGCCCCCACACCAACCTCAGACGCATCGACTTCCACGACAAAGGGTTACGTCTGGCTGCACAAGAATGGGGGCTGAAACAAAACTGTTCTTGAGAAATTCAAATGCGCGAACAGCAGCCTCAGGCCAAACGGAGAAATTGGTACCCTTTTTAGTCATGTCAGTTAGCGGTTTAGCAATGATAGAAAAATCCTTGATAAATTTCCTATAGTAGTTAGAAACCCAAGGAACCGCTGAAGTGCTTTCAGGTTATCAGGACGTTCTCAATGCAGCACCGCTTGCACCTTAGCGGCGTCCATTTTAAAACCAGAAGCAGACACAATATAACCCAAGAACGGCAACTCTTGAGCAAAAAATACACATTTCTCAGGTTTAGCATACAGCTTATTCTCTCTGAGAAGCTGTAACACCTGCCTGACATGATCTAAATGAGCATCACGGTCGCAAGAATATATGAGGATGTCTTCTAGGTACACGATAACGAATTTCCCCAAAACATGCGAGAACACATCATTGATGAAATTTTGGAACACTGCAGGTGCGTTAGTTAACCCAAAAGGCATCACCAAATTTTCAAAATGACCCTCAGGGGTATTAAAAGCCGTCTTCCACTCATCACCTTGACGGACTCTTATGAGGTTGTACGCCCCCCTGAGGTCAAGCTTGGTAAACCACTTAGCACCTGCCACCTGGTTGAACAAGTCAGGTATCAGTGGCATAGGGTATGGATCACGAACCGTAATCTGGTTCAACTCCCTGAAATCCAAACACGGGCGTAATCCGCCATCTTTCTTCTTCACGAAGAAGAACCCTGCTGCCACCGGCGAGGATAACGCCCTGATGTGCCCTTTGCTCAAACTTTCAGAAATGTAATCCTTGAGCGCTTGTCTCTCCGGACCGGAGATGTTGAACATCCTTGCTTTAGGCAACTTGGCCCCTGGTTTAAACCTGATAGAACAGTCATAGGAGCGGTGTGGTGGCAACTCTGAACAACCCTTCTCAGAGAACACATCCGCATAATCCTGAAGTGACTCAGGAACGCTTGAAGTCACAGCGGACACACATGTGGCCAGGCAATTCTCCTGACAGAAATCACTCCACTGGATTATGTCCTGAGTTTTCCAGTCAATCACCGGGTTGTGTGTAGACAACCATGGAAAACCCAGAACCAATTGTGCCGGAAGACTCTTGAGCACCTTACATGTGACCTGCTCGAAATGAAGAACCCCATGTGGAGTTTAACCTCAGCCACGAACTCAGTAATCTCCCCCTGTGGAAGAGGAGCAGAATTGATGGTGACCACACGGATAGGATGAGGCAGTTTTTCAATCTTAAAACCAGCAGTGCGCGCAAACTCCTCATCAATGAGATTTGTGGCGGAACCACTATCCACAAAAATAGTGATTGGTATCTCTCTGCCAGCGACAACAACTTTGGCAGGGAGCATGCACTGCACTGAGAAATCATCATGGAGGATATACATAAGCTCAGATTGGACTCCTCCACTCCCTCTGAGCTCAGAAGTTTTCCGCCGTTGCGTTTTTCTTTAACAGCAGAGGACAGATATTAATAAAATGACCAGTTTTACCGCAGAAAAAACAGGCTCCCTGCTTCCTGAGTACAGGGGTACGGTTCTTAACATGTGACACCCCTGCGATTTGCATAGATTCCGTGGGCTCACCTGCAGCAACCTCACGTGAACCTAAACCTTCACCCACAGGCGGCGTCTCATGATTCACCTGATGCAAACGGCGATCAATGCGGACAACAAGACTCATAGCGGAATCTAGTGAAGCAGGAGTCTCGTACATCAGGAGGGCTTTTTTAACCCTATTAGAAACTCCATGAATAAAGTGACTCCGTAATGCTGGCTCATTCCACTGAGTGTCAACCGCCCAGCGGCGAAATTCAGAACAGTAATCCTCTGCAACACGCTCCCCCTGGCAAATAGTGCGTAACTTAGATTCTGCTAGAGCCATTCTGTCTGGATCGTCGTAAATGTGTCCTAGAGCAGAAAAGAAACTCTCTACTGAGTTAAATGCAGCAGAATCAGACAGCAAGGAAAATGCCCATGCTTGGGGATCCTGTTGTGTATCCGCTTTTTGGGCTCCCCTGGTGGTTGCTGGTGGTACTGGTGGCTTGTTTGCACTTTGCTTCTTCTGTTCACCTGCTTCCATCAGTGTTTGGGAGTTTCCTATTTAGCCTTGCTCTCCAGTCATTTCCTTGCCGGTCATCATTGTAACCAGAGCCTTCGGTTGCATGTTCCTGCTACTAGTCTGCTGATCAGCTAAGTGGACTTTGTCCTTTTGTTTTGTACCTTTTGTCCAGTTTGCAGTTTTTGTAATTCTCTTTAGCTGGAAGCTCTTGCGGGCTGAAATTGCCACTCCTGTGTCATGAGTTGACACAGGAGTCTTAAAGTAATTTCAGGATGGTTTTTGAAAGGGTTTTCAGTTGACCGTGAAGTCCTCTTTTGTATCCTTCTGCTATCTAGTAAGTGGACCTCTCTTTGCTAAATCTACTTTCATACTGTGTATGTCTTTTCCTCTTAATTCACCGTTATTACATGTGGTGGGCTGCTATCATCTTTTGGGGTATTTCCCTAGAGGTAAGCCAGGTCTGTTTCTTCCTCTACCAGGCGTAGTTAGTCCTCCGGCTGGCACGTGGCATATAGGAAGCCGTAGGTATGCTCCCTGGCTACTGTTAGTTGTGTGGTAGATTTAGCTCACGGTCAACTCGAGTTTCCATCACCCGAGAGCTCGTTCGTTACTTATGTGTTTTTTACGTTCCCTTGCCATTGGGAACCATGACAGTATGACCGGCCTACAAAGTGTTAATTGTTTGGGCTGAAGCAGGAGAAAAAGAAGTGTTGAAGGGAAATTTTTTTTTTTTTCTTTCCCTCAGAGTTTTGCTGCCTAGCCCTTAATTGCTGTCTAGCTGCTTCTTACCTCCTCTTAACCCTTGAATGGCTCTGACCTTAGCTGTTTAACATGGATGTCCAGAGTTTGGCTGCAGGTTTAAATAATCTTGCTACGAAGGTTCAAAATTTACAAGATTTTGTTATACATGCTCCTATTTCTGAACCTAAAATCCCTACACCAGAGGTGTTTTCCGGAGATAGATCTCGGTTTTTGAATTTCAAATATAATTGTAAATTATTCCTTTCTCTCAGACCTCACTCCTCAGGAGATCCTGTCCAGCAGGTTAAGATTGTAATCTCTTTGCTGCGAGGTGTGTTGTGAATTTGCTTTTTGCTCCCTCTAGTGGTTACTAGTTTTTTGACTCTGGTTTTTCTGTCATTCCTTTTATCCGCACCTGGGTCGTTAGTTAGGGGTGTTGCTATATAAGCTCCCTGGACCTTCAGTTCAATGCCTGGCAACGTAGTTATCAGAGCTAGTCTGCTGTGCTCTTGTCTACTGATCCTGGTTCCAGTTATATCAGCTAAGTCTGCCTTTTGCTTTTTGCTATTTGTTTTGGTTTTGTATTTTTGTCCAGCTTGTTCCAAATCTATATCCTGACCTTTGCTGGAAGCTCTAGGGGGCTGGTGTTCTCCCCCCGGACCGTTAGACGGTTCGGGGGTTCTTGAATTTCCAGTGTGGATTTTGATAGGGTTTTTGTTGACCATATAAGTTACCTTTCTTTATTCTGCTATCAGTAAGCGGGCCTCTCTGTGCTAAACCTGGTTCATTTCTGTGTTTGTCATTTCCTCTTACCTAACCGTCATTATTTGTGGGGGGCTTCTGTCCAGCTTTGGGGTCCCCTTCTCTGGAGGCAAGAAAGGTCTTTGTTTTCCTCTACTAGGGGTAGCTAGATTCTCCGGCTGGCGCGTGTCATCTAGAATCAACGTAGGAATGATCCCCGGCTACTTCTAGTGTTGGCGTTAGGAGTAGATATATGGTCAACCCAGTTACCACTGCCCTATGAGCTGGATTTTTGTATTCTGCAGACTTCCACGTTCCTCTGAGACCCTCGCCATTGGGGTCATAACAGTTTGCCAGGCCAGTATTAAATGTTTAATGCATTGCAGAAGAGGGATTATAAGAAAGAAGATTCTGAGTTTTTTTTTTTCTCCTTCCCCTTTACCTCAGAGTGGCTATGCTTGCTGCAGACATGAATGTCCAGACCTTGATTACAAGTGTGGACCAGCTGGCTACTCGTGTGCAGGGCATACAAGACTATGTTATCAGAAATCCTAGGTCAGAACCTAAAATACCGATTCCTGAACTGTTTTCCGGAGACAGGTTTAAGTTTAGGAATTTCGTGAATAATTGTAAATTGTTTTTGTCCCTGAGACCCTGTTCATCAGGAGATTCTGCTCAGCAAGTAAAAATTGTTATTTCGTTCTTAGCGGGCGACCCTCAGGATTGGGCTTTTTCGCTGGCGCCAGGAGATCCGGCATTGGCTGATCTTGATGCGTTTTTTCTGGCGCTCGGTTTACTTTATGAGGAACCCAATCTTGAGATTCAGGCAGAAAAGGCCTTGCTGTCTATGTCTCAGGGGCAGGACGAGGCTGAAGTGTATTGCCAAAAATTTCGGAAATGGTCCGTGCTGACACATTGGAACGAGTGTGCACTGGCCGCTAATTTTAGAAATGGCCTTTCTGAAGCCATTAAGAATGTTATGGTGGGTTTTCCCATTCCCACAGGTCTGAATGATACTATGGCACTGGCTATTCAAATTGACCGGCGGTTGCGGGAGCGCAAAACCGCAAATTCCCTCATGGTGTTGTCTGAACAGACACCTAATTCGGTGCAATGTGATAGAAAAACCGCAAATTCCCTCATGGTGTTGTCTGAACAGACACCTGATTTAATGCAATGTGATAGAATCCTGACTAGAAATGAGCGGAAAATTCATAGACGCCGGAATGGCTTGTGCTACTACTGTGGTGATTCTACACATGTTATCTCAGCATGCTCTAAACGTATAGCTAAGGTTGTTAGTCCTGTCACCGTTGGTAATTTGCAACCTAAATTTATTCTGTCTGTAACTTTGATTTGCTCACTGTCATCTTATCCTGTCATGGCGTTTGTAGATTCAGGTGCTGCCCTGAGTCTCATGGATCTCTCATTTGCTAAGCGCTGTGGATTTACTCTTGAACCATTAGAAAATCCTATTCCTCTTAGGGGTATTGATGCTACACCATTGGCAGCAAATAAACCGCAGTATTGGACTCAGGTTACCATGTGCATGACTCCTGAACACCGCGAGGTGATACGTTTCCTGGTTTTACATAAAATGCATGATTTGGTCGTTTTAGGGCTGCCATGGTTACAGACCCATAATCCAGTCCTGGACTGGAAGGCTATGTCAGTCTCAAGTTGGGGCTGTCGTGGTATTCATGAGGATTCCCTGCCTGTGTCTATTGCTTCTTCTACGCCTTCGGAAGTTCCGGAGTATTTGTCTGATTATCAGGATGTCTTCAGTGAGTCTGAGTCCAGTGCACTGCCTCCTCATAGGGACTGTGACTGTGCTATAGATTTGATCCCAGGCAGTAAATTTCCTAAGGGAAGACTGTTTAATCTGTCGGTACCTGAACATACCGCTATGCGTTCATATATCAAGGAGTCTCTGGAAAAAGGACATATTCGTCCGTCTTCTTCCCCTCTTGGTGCGGGATTCTTTTTTGTGGCAAAAAAGGACGGATCTTTGAGACCTTGTATTGATTATCGGCTTTTAAATAAGATCACTGTCAAATTTCAGTATCCTTTACCGCTGTTGTCTGACTTGTTTGCCCGGATTAAGGGTGCCAAGTGGTTCACCAAGATAGACCTTCGTGGTGCGTACAACCTTGTGCGCATTAAGCAAGGTGATGAATGGAAAACCGCATTCAATACGCCCGAAGGTCATTTTGAGTACTTGGTGATGCCTTTTGGGCTCTCCAATGCGCCTTCAGTTTTTCAGTCCTTTATGCATGACATTTTCCGGAAGTATCTGGATAAATTTTTGATTGTTTATCTGGATGATATTTTGGTTTTTTCTGATAATTGGGATTCGCATGTGGAGCAGGTCAGGTTGGTCTTTAAAATTTTGCGTGAAAATTCTTTGTTTGTCAAGGGCTCAAAGTGTCTCTTTGGTGTACAGAAGGTTCCCTTTTTGGGGTTCATTTTTTCCCCTTCTGCTGTGGAGATGGACCCAGTCAAGGTCCGAGCTATTCTTGATTGGACTCAGCCCTCGTCAGTTAAGAGTCTTCAGAAGTTCTTGGGCTTCGCTAACTTCTACCGTCGTTTTATCGCTAATTTTTCTAGCATTGTGAAACCTTTGACGGATATGACCAAGAAGGGCTCCGATGTAGCTAACTGGGCTCCTGCTGCCGTGGAGGCTTTCCAGGAGTTGAAACGCCGGTTTACTTCGGCGCCTGTTTTGTGCCAGCCTGACGTCTCACTTCCCTTTCAGGTTGAGGTGGATGCTTCGGAGATTGGGGCAGGGGCCGTTTTGTCGCAGAGAGGCCCTGGTTGCTCTGTTATGAAGCCTTGTGCCTTTTTCTCTAGGAAATTTTCGCCTGCCGAGCGAAATTATGATGTGGGCAATCGGGAGTTGTTGGCCATGAAATGGGCATTTGAGGAGTGGCGTCATTGGCTCGAGGGTGCTAAGCATCGTGTGGTGGTCTTGACTGATCACAAAAATCTGATGTATCTCGAGTCTGCTAAACGCCTTAATCCGAGACAGGCCCGCTGGTCATTGTTTTTCTCCCGCTTTGATTTTGTTGTCTCGTATTTACCAGGTTCAAAGAATGTGAAGGCCGATGCTCTTTCTAGGAGCTTTGTGCCTGATGCTCCTGGAGTCGCTGATCCTGTTGGTATTCTTAAAGATGGAGTTATCTTGTCAGCTATTTCTCCGGATCTGCGACGTGTGTTGCAGAGATTTCAGGCTGATAGGCCTGAGTCTTGTCCACCTGACAGACTGTTTGTCCCGGATAAGTGGACCAGCAGAGTCATTTCCGAGGTTCATTCCTCGGTGTTGGCAGGTCACCCGGGAATTTTTGGCACCAGAGATCTGGTGGCCAGGTCCTTTTGGTGGCCTTCCTTGTCAAGGGATGTGCGGTCATTTGTGCAGTCCTGTGGGACTTGTGCTCGAGCTAAGCCTTGCTGTTCTCGTGCCAGCGGTTTGCTCTTGCCCTTGCCTGTCCCGAAGAGACCTTGGACACATATCTCCATGGATTTCATTTCTGATCTTCCGCTATCTCAGGGCATGTCCGTTATCTGGGTGATATGTGATCGCTTCTCCAAGATGGTCCATTTGGTTCCTTTGCCTAAGCTGCCTTCCTCTTCCGATCTGGTTCCTGTGTTTTTCCAGAACGTGGTTCGTTTGCACGGCATCCCTGAGAATATTGTGTCAGACAGAGGATCCCAGTTCGTTTCCAGGTTCTGGCGATCCTTTTGTAGTAGGATGGGCATTGATTTGTCGTTTTCATCTGCTTTCCATCCTCAGACTAATGGACAGACGGAGCGAACCAATCAGACTTTGGAGGCTTATTTGAGGTGTTTTGTCTCTGCTGATCAGGACGATTGGGTGACATTCTTGCCGTTGGCTGAGTTTGCCCTTAATAATCGGGCTAGTTCCGCCACCTTGGTTTCGCCTTTTTTCTGCAACTCTGGTTTCCATCCTCGCTTTTCTTCGGGTCATGTGGAGCCTTCTGACTGTCCTGGGGTGGATTCTGTGGTGGATAGGTTGCAGCAGATCTGGAATCATGTGGTGGACAACTTGAAGTTGTCACAGGAGAAGGCTCAGCGCTTTGCCAACCGCCGCCGCGGTGTGGGTCCCCGACTACGCGTTGGGGATTTGGTGTGGCTTTCTTCCCGCTTTGTTCCTATGAAGGTCTCCTCTCCCAAATTTAAACCTCGTTTTATTGGGCCTTACAAGATATTGGAAATCCTTAATCCTGTATCTTTTCGTCTGGATCTTCCTGTGTCGTTTGCTATTCACAATGTATTTCATAGGTCCTTGTTGCGGCGGTACATTGTGCCTGTAGTTCCTTCTGCTGAGCCTCCTGCTCCGGTGTTGGTTGAGGGCGAGTTGGAGTACGTGGTGGAGAAGATCTTGGATTCTCGCCTCTCCAGGCGGAGGCTTCAGTACCTGGTCAAGTGGAAGGGCTATGGTCAGGAGGATAATTCCTGGGTGGTCGCCTCTGATGTTCATGCGGCCGATTTAGTTCGTGCCTTTCATGCCGCTCATCCTGATCGCCCTGGTGGTCGTGGTGAGGGTTCGGTGACCCCTCACTAAGGGGGGGGTACTGTTGTGAATTTGCTTTTTGCTCCCTCTAGTGGTTACTAGTTTTTTGACTCTGGTTTTTCTGTCATTCCTTTTATCCGCACCTGGGTCGTTAGTTAGGGGTGTTGCTATATAAGCTCCCTGGACCTTCAGTTCAATGCCTGGCAACGTAGTTATCAGAGCTAGTCTGCTGTGCTCTTGTCTACTGATCCTGGTTCCAGTTATATCAGCTAAGTCTGCCTTTTGCTTTTTGCTATTTGTTTTGGTTTTGTATTTTTGTCCAGCTTGTTCCAAATCTATATCCTGACCTTTGCTGGAAGCTCTAGGGGGCTGGTGTTCTCCCCCCGGACCGTTAGACGGTTCGGGGGTTCTTGAATTTCCAGTGTGGATTTTGATAGGGTTTTTGTTGACCATATAAGTTACCTTTCTTTATTCTGCTATCAGTAAGCGGGCCTCTCTGTGCTAAACCTGGTTCATTTCTGTGTTTGTCATTTCCTCTTACCTAACCGTCATTATTTGTGGGGGGCTTCTGTCCAGCTTTGGGGTCCCCTTCTCTGGAGGCAAGAAAGGTCTTTGTTTTCCTCTACTAGGGGTAGCTAGATTCTCCGGCTGGCGCGTGTCATCTAGAATCAACGTAGGAATGATCCCCGGCTACTTCTAGTGTTGGCGTTAGGAGTAGATATATGGTCAACCCAGTTACCACTGCCCTATGAGCTGGATTTTTGTATTCTGCAGACTTCCACGTTCCTCTGAGACCCTCGCCATTGGGGTCATAACAGAGGTGACCCTCAAAATTGGGCATTTTCATTGGCACCAGGGGATCCTGCGTTGCTCAATGTGGATGCGTTTTTCCTGGCTTTAGGGTTGCTTTATGAGGAACCTAATTTGGAGATTCAAGCTGAAAAAGCTTTGATAGCCCTATCTCAAGGGCAAGATGAAGCGGAGATATACTGCCAAAAATTTCGTAGGTGGTCTGTGCTTACTCAGTGGAATGAGTGCGCCTTAGCGGCAAATTTCAGAGAGGGCCTTTCTGATGCCGTTAAAGATGTTATGGTCGGGTTCCCTGCGCCTACAGGTCTGAATGAGTCCATGACAATGGCAATTCAGATTGATCGGCGTTTGCGGGAGCGCAAACCCGTGCACCATTTGGCGGTATCTTCTGAAGAGACGCCAGAGAAAATGCAATGTGACAGAGTTATGTCCAGAAGCGAGCGGCAGAATTATAGGCGTAAAAATGGGTTATGCTTCTATTGTGGTGATTCTGCTCATGTTATATCGGCATGCTCTAAGCGTACTAGGAAGGTTGACAAGTCCATTTCAATTGGCACTTTACAGTCCAAATTTATTTTGTCTGTAACCTTGATTTGTTCATTATCAGTTATTACCGTGGATGCCTATGTGGACTCGGGCGCCGCTCTGAGTCTTATGGACTGGTCCTTTGCCAGGCGCTGTGGGTTTGATTTAGAGCCTCTGGAAGTCCCTATACCTCTGAAGGGTATTGATTCTACACCTTTGGCTTGTAATAAACCACAGTTCTGGACGCAAGTGACTATGCGTATGACTCCAGACCATCAGGAGGTGATTCGCTTCCTTGTGTTGTACAATTTACATGATGTTTTGGTGCTTGGATTACCATGGTTACAGTCTCATAACCCAGTCCTTGACTGGAAGGCTATGTCTGTGTTAAGCTGGGGATGTCGGGGGGCTCATGGGGACACTCCTATGGTGTCCATTTCGTCATCTATTCCATCTGAGATTCCGGCATTTTTGTCTGATTATCGTGATATTTTTGAAGAGCCTAAGATTGGTTCACTCCCTCCTCACAGGGATTGTGATTGCGCCATAGATCTGATTCCTGGCAGTAAATTTCCAAAGGGTCGTTTGTTTAACCTATCTGTACCTGAACATGCTGCTATGCGCGAGTATATTAAGGAGTCCCTGGAAAAGGGACATATTCGTCCTTCCTCATCACCTTTAGGAGCCGGTTTTTTCTTTGTCTCTAAAAAGGATGGCTCTCTGAGGCCTTGTATTGATTATCGTCTCCTGAATAAAATTACAGTCAAATATCAGTATCCGTTGCCTTTGCTGACTGATTTGTTTGCTCGCATAAGGGGGGCTAAGTGGTTCTCTAAGATTGATCTTCGTGGGGCGTATAATTTGGTGCGAATTAAGCAGGGGGATGAGTGGAAGACCGCATTTAATACGCCTGAGGGCCATTTTGAGTATTTGGTAATGCCTTTCGGCCTTTCTAATGCACCTTCTGTCTTTCAGTCCTTAATGCATGATATTTTCCGGGAATATTTGGATAAATTTATGATTGTGTACTTGGATGATATTTTGATTTTTTCTGATGACTGGGAGTCTCATGTTCAGCAGGTCAGGAGGGTTTTTCAGGTTTTGCGGGAGAATTCTTTGTGTGTAAAGGGTTCAAAGTGTGTTTTTGGGGTTCAAAAAATTTCATTTTGGGGGTATATTTTTTCCCCTTCTTCTATTGAGATGGACCCTGTCAAGGTTCGGGCTATTTACGACTGGACGCAGCCTACTTCTCTGAAGAGTCTCCAGAAATTCTTGGGCTTTGCTAATTTTTATCGTCGATTTATAGCTGGTTTTTCTGGCGTTGCTAAACCTCTGACGGATTTGACTAAAAAGGGTGCTGATGTTGCCAATTGGTCCCCTGCTGCCGTGGAGGCCTTTCGGGAGCTTAAGCGCCGCTTTTTGTCTGCCCCTGTGTTGCGCCAGCCTGATGTTTCTCTTCCCTTTCAGGTTGAGGTCGATGCTTCCGAGATCGGAGCGGGGGCGGTTTTGTCGCAGAAAAGTTCCGACTGCTCAGTGATGAGACCTTGTGCGTTCTTTTCGCGAAAATTTTCGGCCGCCGAGCGAAACTATGATGTTGGTAATCGGGAGCTTTTGGCCATGAAGTGGGCATTTGAGGAGTGGCGTCATTGGCTTGAGGGTGCCAGACATCAGGTGGTAGTTTTGACTGATCACAAGAATTTAATTTATTTGGAGTCTGCCAGGCGCCTGAATCCTAGACAGGCACGTTGGTCGTTGTTCTTTTCCCGGTTTAATTTTGTGGTCTCGTACTTACCGGGTTCTAGGAATGTGAAAGCAGATGCTCTTTCTAGGAGTTTTGAGCCTGACTCTCCTGGGAATTCTGAACCTGCTGGTGTCCTTAAGGATGGAGTGGTTTTGTCTGCTGTCTCTCCAGATTTGCGACGTGCTTTGCAAGAATTTCAGGCGGATAGACCTGATCGTTGTCCGTCTGGTAGACTGTTTGTTCCTGACGAGTGGACCACTAGAGTCATCTCGGAAGTTCATTCTTCTACTCTGGCAGGTCATCCGGGAATTTTTGGCACCAGAGATTTGGTGGCTAGATCCTTCTGGTGGCCTTCCCTGTCTCGAGATGTGCGTGTTTTTGTGCAGTCTTGCGATGTGTGTGCTCGGGCCAAGCCTTGTTGTTCTAGGGCTAGTGGGTTGTTGTTGCCCTTGCCTATTCCGAAGAGGCCTTGGACGCACATCTCTATGGACTTTATCTCGGATCTCCCTGTTTCTCAGAAGATGTCTGTCATCTGGGTGGTGTGTGACCGTTTTTCTAAAATGGTTCATTTGGTGCCATTGCCTAAGTTGCCTTCCTCATCTGAGTTGGTCCCTCTGTTTTTTCAAAATGTGGTTCGCTTGCATGGTATTCCGGAAAACATCGTTTCTGACAGGGGTACCCAGTTCATGTCTAGATTTTGGCGGGCAGTCTGTGCCAGGTTGGGCATTGATTTGTCCTTTTCGTCTGCATTCCATCCTCAGACCAATGGCCAGACGGAGCGAACTAATCAAACTTTGGAGACCTATTTGAGGTGTTTTGTGTCTGCGGATCAGGATGATTGGGTTGCCTTTCTGCCCTTGGCGGAGTTTGCTCTTAATAATCGGGCTAGTTCTGCCACTTTGGTTTCTCCTTTCTTTTGCAATTCAGGGTTTCATCCGCGTTTTTCATCTGGTCAGGTTGAATCTTCGGATTGTCCTGGAGTGGATGCGGTGGTGGATCGGTTGCATCGGATTTGGGGACAAGTGGTGGATAATTTGGAATTGTCCCAGGAGAGGACTCAGCAGTTTGCTAACCGTCGTCGTCGTGTTGGTCCCCACCTTCGCGTTGGGGACTTGGTGTGGTTGTCTTCCCGTTTTGTCCCTATGAGAGTTTCTTCTCCCAAATTTAAGCCTCGGTTCATCGGTCCTTATAGGATTTTGGAGATTCTTAACCCTGTTTCCTTTCGTTTGGACCTCCCGGCATCTTTCGCTATCCATAATGTGTTCCATCGGTCGTTGTTGCGGAGATATGAGGTACCGGTGGTTCCTTCTACTGAACCTCCTGCTCCTGTGCTGGTGGAGGGTGAATTGGAGTACGTCGTGGAGAAGATCTTGGACTCCCGTATTTCCAGACGGAGACTTCAATATCTGGTTAAATGGAAAGGCTATGGTCAGGAAGATAATTCTTGGGTAACTGCCTCTGATGTTCATGCCTCGGATTTGGTTCGTGCCTTTCATAGGGCTCATCCAGATCGCCCTGGCGGTTCTTGTGAGGGTTCGGTGCCCCCTCCTTAAGGGGAGGGTACTGTTGTGTATCCGCTTTTTGGGCTCCCCTGGTGGTTGCTGGTGGTACTGGTGGCTTGTTTGCACTTTGCTTCTTCTGTTCACCTGCTTCCATCAGTGTTTGGGAGTTTCCTATTTAGCCTTGCTCTCCAGTCATTTCCTTGCCGGTCATCATTGTAACCAGAGCCTTCGGTTGCATGTTCCTGCTACTAGTCTGCTGATCAGCTAAGTGGACTTTGTCCTTTTGTTTTGTACCTTTTGTCCAGTTTGCAGTTTTTGTAATTCTCTTTAGCTGGAAGCTCTTGCGGGCTGAAATTGCCACTCCTGTGTCATGAGTTGACACAGGAGTCTTAAAGTAATTTCAGGATGGTTTTTGAAAGGGTTTTCAGTTGACCGTGAAGTCCTCTTTTGTATCCTTCTGCTATCTAGTAAGTGGACCTCTCTTTGCTAAATCTACTTTCATACTGTGTATGTCTTTTCCTCTTAATTCACCGTTATTACATGTGGGGGGCTGCTATCATCTTTTGGGGTATTTCCCTAGAGGTAAGCCAGGTCTGTTTCTTCCTCTACCAGGCGTAGTTAGTCCTCCGGCTGGCGCGTGGCATATAGGAAGCCGTAGGTATGCTCCCTGGCTACTGTTAGTTGTGTGGTAGATTTAGCTCACGGTCAACTCGAGTTTCCATCACCCGAGAGCTCGTTCGTTACTTATGTGTTTTTTACGTTCCCTTGTCATTGGGAACCATGACAGGATCCCCGCTTAATAATGACAACACCAGGCCCACACGTTGAGCCTCATTACCAGAGGAGATCGGGCGCATACGGAAATACAGTTTGCAAGCTTCACGAAAAGAAACAAATTTACTGGGGTCCCCAGCAAATTTTTCAGGCAAAGGAAACTAGGGCTCATTAACTCCTCCTGTCGCTCCAGCTTGTATATTAGATACTGCTAGTCCCTGTTGCTGCACTGCTCCCCTCAACTCAGTGACCTGTAGGGACAGCGCCTCCAACTGGCGGGTTATGGAAGTCATGGGATCCATGACAAAACACAGAGAAGAAAAAAAAAAAGGAACCCCTTTTCTTTTTCTTTTTTTTGTGTTAGGCCGATTATAATGTCACAGGGAGACAAGGAGGGTGAGAGCTAATAACCCGGGCCCCTGCAATTTCCCTCAGACAAGGGAAACCCTGTCTGACCCTCTACCTGAAGTTTACACTGAAGGTGTGCATGTCCAGGCCTCCACCCTCACCCTGACTCCTGATTCAGCCCTAGACTGAACACCACCGCCCACCACCCAGTGAATGCAATAGACCAATACCCACAGTTATAACAAACAAGGATAAAGGAAAATATACACCACGCCGCAGTCAATCATGAATACACTATAAATGTGCAGGGCAAAATAAATACAAATACAAGAAGGAGTAAATAAGACAAAGGAAAATACACCACCAGCAACGATTCTCCAACAACCAGCTCTCCACTCCGGACCGAGATAACTACGGATAAGACAGAAGCTATAATCGGCGACGCCCAAAGATCAGGAGAACCATTTGAAGGAAATGGGCATGGCCCAGCTTCCAATCCGAGGATCAGATAAATTGACCCCGGAGCAGCCAGACGAAAACTAGCCGACGCCAATGAGCAAACAGTGGTCAACGCGGAATTACCGCTGTCTGTCAGACGACCTGGTCTGAACAGTGTCCGACATGACAACATCTAGATAAGTTCCTTAAGGGGGTCTACTTTCCAAAATGGTGTCACTTGTGGGGGGTTTCAATGTTTAGGCACATCAGGGGCTCTCCAAACGCAACATGGCATCCCATCACAATTCCTGTCAATTTTGCATTGAAAAGTCAAATGGCGCTCCTTCGCTTCCGAGCTCTACTATGCGCCCAAACAGTGGTTTACCCCCACATGTGGGGTATCTGCGTACTCAGGACAAATTGTACAACAACTTTTGGGGTCCAATTTCTCCTGTTACCCTTGGTAAAATAAAACAAATTGGAACTGAAGTAAATTTTTTGTGAAAATAAGTTAAATGTTCATTTTTATTTAAACATTCCAAAAATTCCTGTGAAACACCTGAAGGGTTAATAAACTTCTTGAATGTGGTTTTGAGCACCTTGAAGGGTGCAGTTTTTAGAATGGTGTCACACTTGGTTATTTTCTATCATATAGACCCCTCAAAATGACTTCAAATGAGATGTGGTCCCTAAAAAAAAAAATGGTGTTGTAAAAATGAGAAATTGCTGGTCAAATTTTAACCCTTATAACTCCCTAACAAAAAAAAAGTCAGTTCCAAAATTGTGCTGTTATAAAGTAGACATGTGGGAAATGTTACTTATTAAGTATTTTGTGTGACATATCTCTGTGATTTTATTGCATAAAAATTCAAAGTTGGAAAATTGCAAAATTTTCAAAAATTTTCGCCAAATTTCCATTTTTTTCACAAATAAACGCAGTTAATATCAAAGAAGTTTTATCACTATCATGAAGTACAATATGTCACAAGAAAACAACGTCAGAATCACCGGGATCTGTTGAAGCGTTCCAGAGTTATAACCTCATAAATGGACAGTGGTCAGAATTGTAAAAATTGGCCCGGTCATTAACGTGCAAACCACCCTTGGGGGTAAAGGAGTTAAGGAGGAAAGGAGTCTGACCGGTGGAGTCGGCTACGGCGCTGTTAAGCGCAAACTCCGCCCATGGTAGCAAGGATGCCCAGTTGTCCTGCCTGTCAGAAATAAAATGTCGCAGATATGTGACCAGGGTCTGGTTGGCCCTCTCTACCAACCCATTTGTCTCGGGATGATATGCTGAGGAGAGATTCAACTCAATGCTGAGTAGACGACAAAGCTCTCCCCAGAATCGAGATGCAAACTGAGGACCCAGGTCACTGACAATTTTGTCTGGCATACCGTGTAGGCGAAAGATCTGTTTGATAAACAACGCCGCCAGAGCCCGTGCAGAAGGTGGCTGTGGAAGAACACCAAATGCACCATTTTGGAAAAATGGTCGGTGATCACCCAAATAATGGTGCAACTACGAGACTTGGGTAAGCCCACCACAAAATCCATCCAGACCATCTCCCAGGGCCTGTCCGCCACCGGCAGGGGGTGAAGCAACCCAGCTGACCGTTGACGAGGAGACTTGTTCTTGGTGCAGGAGACACACGCCCAAACATAGTCTGCGACGTCACGGGCCATATGCGGCCACCAGTATGTCCTTGCCAGTAGCTCAGATGTCCTTTTGGTCCCAAAATGTGTGGGGTCTTGGTCTCGGGTCATGTCCAGGCTCAACCAGAGCCTGAAATATCTCTCCCTGACAGGTTCTCTGGAGGGAGAGATAAATTAATGGTTTTCAAAGAAGTGTGTAAATTATATTTCAGGTTTCGCCCTCGTTCCTCAGGGAGTGAGGAACAGCGTATGGGGATTGTAGTCTCCCTTCTTAAGGGTGATCCCCAATCCTGGGCCTTCTCCCTGCCCACCGATTCACCATCTTTGCAGTTGGTGGACGAGTTTTTCATGGTATTCACGCTGGTTTATGGGGATCTTGATGGCGTCTCCCTGACTTAATCTAGACTCTGTAAGATCAAGCAGGGAGGTTGGCTGGCTGAGGAGTACTGCTCACAGTTTCGGAGATGGACCACTGACACTCTTAGGAGTCAATATTTGTCAGGGTCCGTCAGCTAGGCTTCAGGATACACTAGTGCAGTATGCTACTCCTGGGTCATTGGAGGCCACCATGGCCCTTGTTATTCAGGTGAATAGACGCCTCAGGGAGAGATATACACTGAATCTACCCCGTTTTCTTTCTAGGGAGGAGGACTCACTGGTGCAGATGGACGAACCCATGCAGGTGGGAGGTGTCTCCTCTCAAACTAGGTTGCTTGCGGTTCACCGTGGGACAGGGCATGCTTTTTCTGTGGCCTGACTGATCATTATTATCATATCAATGTCTACCCAGCTTGGTCAAAGTTGGTACCCCATCACAAAAGCTGTGTTTCCCTGGTCATGTGGAAGGAGACGACCAGGGTGTGTACATTGGACTGTGAGCACAGGTTCCATTACAGTACATGAGGTGTTGACATGTCTGCCACTAGGAATTTCAGGGCCCCATATTGGCAACATTTTGGGGGCCTCCTTGAGACTTCTCCCAGGCTTCACCCCAGCTCAGCCTCCACCTCTCAAACTTTCCACAGTCCCACTACCCACTCTTGGAAAAACTCTTCTGCACCACATCCTCACCAATCACTCATTAACAGTTCCCATCGAACACCAGTTCACATATATAGCCTGCAGCTTTTGTTTTGGCCAAAAGATTTTTTTAAACCGCCACCACAAGGTAGACTCTTTTGGCTGGGCACCACTCTATTCTAAACTATTAAACATTTGTTAAAATATCCAAAACCTTTTTTGGTATATTTTTATTTTTGTTTAAGGGAATTAGTGGACATACATTTTTTTCTTAGTGACCGAATAATGCCACACACAAGGGACAAATACCACCACATCATGACCAGACCACATATTACCACCACATAGTGACCAGATCATACCACATATAAGGGACAAGTACATAACCAGACCACACATTACCCCATCATTTAATACCACATACAAGAAACAAATACAGCCACACCATGGCTGGATGACATATTACCTTCACATGGTAAATGAATAATACCACATGCAAGGAACAAATACCACCACAACATGACCAGACCACATATTACCACCACAGTGACCGAATATTACAATACTGATAATTCTGATAATTAATAAAAGAAATCTACAATACTAAATGCCATCATACAAAGGAGATCTGTATATACTGTCGTTGTACAGGTAATACCGTGATCACTGGTGACATTATACACAGGAGCTCTGTATATAGTAAACAGTATACAGTGACAGTGTACAGGTAACACACTGACTTACCAGTGACATCTCTAGCTGAAGTCCTTCAGCTTTGCTTTTCTTTTTCATGCAGCACAGACCACCATCACTTCTTCCAGCCAGGGCTCGTCTCTATTTAAAATAATACAGTTATCTAGAGCACATTCCCAACTTTTTCCCTTTCTTCTACATTACACAACTGAATACAGACGTGCACCCACCAGTAATATATAATTAGCTATTATACAATCCACCATTCCAAATATAAATTATAATTCACCACTGTGCCCTCACTAACTATAAATGGCCACTTTGCCCTCCTAATAAATGTATAAATTAATTAGCCCCTGTACTCTTTCCCCAGTTCAATACCAGTCACTGCATCCTCAATGGCCTCCACTACAACCCCTGATTCATTATATTTACACGCCCCTTATGCCTCAATTCAATACCAGTCACTGCATCCTCAATGGCCTCCACTACGCACCCCTAATTCATTATATTTACACGCCCCTTATGCCCCAATTCATGTCTCTCCTATCCTCACCCACTAATTCTTTATCAACTTCTCTCCCCCACATTCAATACATAATTTTCTTTCCCTCACCCTCAATTTATCACCATTTGATGCCCCACACCAATTCATCATAGAGGATATAGCGTGGCACAGCTGTGAGTGGTGCCTAAGTAGGATCCTAGCCCATGAGTAATAATCAGAAAAAACTTGGCACTCAACTTTTAGATGATCGTGAAAATTTTTATGCAGTCCAATCACAACGTTTCGGTCACTCTATGGACCTTTATCAAGTACTGCAACGAATATCATGTATAACAAATCAAACACATATCTCAAATACATGAAGCCATGAATGAGAGACAAAATGCATAAAGCTATAAACACAAGACAAAAAGGGCTAAACTCAAAAGTAATATGGCATCATATGCATGCTTAGAGTGCAGAAAGGAAATTGGGAAAAAAAAAGAAAATAATAGAAAAAGGGTATGGGGATACCTACCCGACTGCTCAGGGTTGACTAGCTCCAATGTACTGGGATTAGAGATCTAAAAACATTAGAAGATGTACCTAAGTGGTCATGAAGATGAAGTAGAGATGAGTAACCAAGGTAAGTAAATGTACCGTGTAGATTGGGGTATACTTATTAAAGGTTCGATAGAGTGATTGGTAGGCAAGTAGACCCTAGGGGGACAGATGGAGCTATTAGGATATACTATTTAAATGAGGCGATATGGAACAGAGAAAAATTAACAAATAATTGTACCAACTGAATTGTTCCTTTGTGTTGTGTGTCCTCTTGAATAGGTGCAAGATATCTGTGAAGAGGAGGGGGAGGTTTGAACAAAAGGGCAGAAAAATGAAACAAGCGCTCTAAATAAATGACAGTAGTGCTTACTTTTTAAGATACTGTAAGGCCGGGATCACACACAGCGAGATACGGCCGAGTCTCGCAGGTTAAAACCAGGCTCTGGCACCGGCACTCTGGAGCGGAGTGTGCGGCCGCATAGCAATACATGGAGCTGCACGCTCCGCTCCGGAGTGCCAGTGCCAGAGCTTGGTTTTAACCTGCGAGACTCGGCCGTATCTCGCTGTAGTGTGACTCTAGCCTAAGGCGCATAAACGTATCTCAGTGTATTGAGGGGAGGATCATCCTATAGTGGGATTGTAGGAAATCGTTCAGGTCTTGTAAATGGGGTCTGTCATGATCTCCATGGCCAGAGAACTAGCATAAGCCTCAATAGGAACAAGCTCTTGGAAGATGTAACTATACTGACCATGAACTAAACCTACCGCATCATCTAGAAGTAGCCAGGTAGCATGTCCTACTTTTTATCCCTATATGCCCAGCGCCGGCCGGAGAACTAAATAATGCTAGCAGAGGGAAATATAAGACCTGACTCACCTCTAGAGAAATGCCCAAAAAGGAGACAGAGGCCCCCCACATATATTGGCGGTGATATGAGATGAAACAACAAACGCAGCAGGAAAATAGTTTTAGCAAATTTGAGGTCCGCTTTCTAGATAGCAGAAGACAGAAAGCATACTTTCATGGTCAGTAGAAAACCCTAACAAAACACATCCAGAAATTACTTTAGGACTCTGGCATTAACTCATAATACCAGAGTGGCAATTCCTGATCAACAAGAGCTTTCCAGACACAGTAACGAAACTGCAGCTGTGAACTGGAACCAAAATACAAAAACAAAACATGGACGAATGTCCAACTTATCTAGTAGATGTCTGGGAGCAGGAACAAGCACAGAGAGGCTTCTGATAACATTGTTGACCGGCAAGCATCTAACAGAGAAGCCAGGTTATATAGCGACACCCAGATCTAATCAAAACAGGTGAACAGGGAAGATGATGTCACAAGTTCAATTCCACCAGTAGCCACCGGGGGAGCCCAGAATCCAAATTCACAACAGTACCCCCCCCTCAAGGAGGGGGCACCGAACCCTCACCAGAACCACCAGGGCGATCAGGATGGGCCCTATGAAAGGCACGAACCAGATCAGAGGCATGAACATCAGATGCAGTGACCCAAGAATTATCCTCCTGGCCGTATCCCTTCCACTTGACCAGATACTGGAGTCTCCGTCTGGAAACACGGGAGTCTAGGATTTTTTCCACAACGTACTCCAACTCACCCTCAACCAACACCGGAGCAGGAGGCTCAACGGAAGGCACAACCGGTGCCTCATACCTGCGCAATAACGACCGATGAAAAACGTTATGAATAGAAAAGGATGCAGGGAGGTCCAAACGGAAGGAAACAGGGTTAAGAATCTCCAATATTTTATACGGACCGATGAACCGAGGCTTAAACTTAGGAGATGAGACCCTCATAGGGACAAAACGAGAAGACAACCACACCAAATCTCCAACACAAAGCCGAGGACCAACACGACGGTGACGGTTGGCAAAAAGCTGAGTCTTCTCCTGGGACAACTTTAAATTGTCCATCACCTGCCCCCAGATATGATGCAATCTCTCCACCACCGCATCCACTCCAGGACAATCCGAGGATTCCATCTGACCGGAGGAAAATCGAGGGTGGAACCCCGAATTACAGAAAAACGGGGACACCAAAGTGGCAGAGCTGGCCCGATTATTGAGGGCGAACTCCGCCAATGGCAAAAAAGCAACCCAATCATCCTGGTCAGCAGACACAAAACACCTCAGATATGTCTCCAGGGTCTGATTAGTCCGCTCGGTCTGGCCATTAGTCTGAGGGTGAAAAGCAGACGAAAAAGACAAATCTATGCCCATCCTAGCACAGAATGCCCGCCAAAATCTAGACACAAATTGGGTTCCTCTGTCAGAAACGATATTCTCAGGAATACCATGCAAACGAACAACATTTTGAAAAAACAGGGGCACCAACTCGGAAGAAGAAGGCAATTTGGGCAGGGGAACCAAATGGACCATCTTAGAAAAACGGTCACACACCACCCAGATGACAGACATCTTCTGAGAAACAGGCAGATCAGAAATAAAATCCATCGAGATGTGTGTCCAAGGCCTCTTAGGAATAGGCAAGGGCAACAATAATCCACTAGCCCGAGAACAACAAGGCTTGGCCCGAGCACAAACGTCACAAGACTGCACAAAGCCTCGCACATCTCGTGACAGGGAAGGCCACCAGAAGGATCTTGCCACCAAATCCCTGGTACCAAAAATTCCAGGATGACCTGCCAATGCAGAAGAATGTACCTCAGAGATGACTCTACTGGTCCAATCATCAGGAACAAACAACCTATCAGGCGGACAACGATCCGGTCTATCCGCCTGAAACTCCTGCAAGGCCCGCCGCAGGTCTGGAGAAACGGCTGACAAGATAACTCCCTCCTTAAGAATACCTGTGGGGTCAGAGTTGCCGGGTGAATCAGGCTCAAAACTCCTAGAAAGGGCATCCGCCTTAACATTCTTAGAACCCGGTAGGTATGATACCACAAAATTAAACCGAGAGAAAAATAATGACCAGCGCGCCTGTCTAGGATTCAGGCGCCTGGCGGTCTCAAGATAGATCAAATTTTTGTGGTCAGTCAATACCACCACCTGATGTCTGGCCCCCTCGAGCCAATGGCGCCACTCCTCAAACGCCCACTTCATGGCCAAAAGCTCCCGATTCCCAACATCATAATTCCGCTCAGCGGGCGAAAATTTACGGGAAAAGAAGGCACAAGGCCTCATCACGGCGCAGTCAGAACTTTTCTGCGACAACACTGCCCCAGCCCCGATCTCAGAAGCGTCGACCTCAACCTGAAAAGGAAGAGTCACATCAGGCTGACGCAACACAGGGGCAGAAGAAAAACGGCGCTTAAGCTCCTGAAAGGCCTCCACAGCATCAGGGGACCAATTAGCAACATCAGCACCCTGTCTAGTCAAATCGGTCAATGGCTTAACGACATCCGAAAAACCAGAAATAAATCGACGATAAAAGTTGGCAAAGCCCAAAAATTTCTGAAGACTTTTAAGAGAAGAGGGCTGCGTCCAATCACAAATAGCTTGAACCTTGACAGGATCCATCTCAATGGAAGAGGGAGAAAAAATATATCCCAAAAAGGAAATTCTCTGAACCCCAAAAACGCACTTAGAACCCTTGACACACAGAGAATTAGACCGCAAAACCTGAAAAACCCTCTTAACTTGCCGGACATGAGAGTCCCAATCATCCGAAAAAATTAGAATATCATCCAGATACACTATCATAAATTTATCCAAAAAATCGCGGAAAATATCATGCATAAAGGACTGGAAGACTGAAGGGGCATTAGAAAGACCAAAAGGCATCACCAAATACTCAAAGTGGCCCTCGGGCGTATTAAATGCGGTTTTCCACTCATCCCCCTGCCTGATCCGCACCAAATTATACGCCCCACGGAGATCAATCTTAGAGAACCACTTGGCCCCCTTTATGCGAGCAAACAAATCAGTCAGCAACGGCAATGGGTATTGATATTTAACCGTGATTTTATTCAAAAGCCGATAATCAATACATGGTCTCAAAGAGCCGTCTTTTTTTGACACAAAGAAAAAACCGGCTCCTAAGGGAGATGACGATGGACGAATATGTCCCTTTTCCAAGGACTCCTTTATATATTCTCGCATAGCAGTATGTTCAGGCACAGACAGATTAAATAAACGACCCTTTGGGTATTTACTACCCGGAATTAAATCTATAGCACAATCGCACTCACGGTGCGGAGGTAGTGAACCCAGCTTGGGTTCTTCAAAGACGTCACGATAATCAGACAGGAACTCAGGGATTTCAGAGGGAATAGATGATGAAATGGACACCAAAGGTACGTCCCCATGAGTCCCCTTACATCCCCAGCTCAACACAGACATAGCTCTCCAGTCAAGGACTGGGTTGTGAGACTGCAGCCATGGCAATCCCAGCACCAAATCATCATGTAGATTATACAGCACCAGAAAACGAATAGTCTCCTGGTGATCCGGATTAATACACATAGTCACTTGTGTCCAGTATTGTGGTTTATTATTAGCCAATGGGGTGGAGTCAATCCCCTTCAGAGGAATAAGAGTCTCCAAAGGCTCTAAATCATACCCACAACGATTGGCAAAGGACCAATCCATAAGACTCAAAGCGGCGCCAGAGTCGATATAGGCGTCCGTAGTAATAGATGACAAAGAGCAAATCAGGGTCACAGACAAAATAAATTTAGACTGTAAAGTGCCAATGGAAACGGATTTATCAAGCTTTTTAGTACGCTTAGAGCACGCTGATATAACATGAGTAGAATCCCCACAATAGAAACACAACCCATTTTTCCGTCTAAAATTCTGCCGCTCGCTTCTGGACAGAATTCTATCACACTGCATGTTTTCTGGCGTCTTCTCAGTGGACACCGCCAGATGGTGCACTGGTTTGCGCTCCCGCAGACGCCTATCGATCTGAATGGCCATTGTCATGGACTCATTCAGACTTGCAGGCACAGGGAACCCCACCATAACATCCTTAATGGCATCAGAAAGACCCTCTCTGAAAGTAGCCGCCAAGGCACACTCATTCCACTGAGTAAGCACAGACCATTTACGGAATTTTTGGCAGTAAATTTCAGCTTCATCTTGCCCCTGCGATAGGGACATCAAAGTTTTTTCTGCCTGAAGTTCCAAATGAGGTTCCTCATACAGCAAGCCCAAGGCCAGAAAAAACGCATCCACATTGCGCAACGCAGGATCCCCTGGTGCCAATGCAAAAGCCCAATCTTGAGGGTCGCCGCGGAGCAAGGAAATCACAATCCCAACCTGCTGTGCAGGGTCTCCAGCAGAACGAGATTTCAGGGACAAAAATAACTTACAATTATTTCTAAAATTCTGAAAGCTAGATCTATTCCCTGAGAAGAATTCCGGCAAAGGAATTCTCGGCTCTGATACCGGAGCATGAACAACAAAATCTTGCAAACTTTGTACTTTCGTGGCGAGATTATTCAAACCTGCAGTTACACTCTGTAGATCCATTATAGACAGGTGAACATAGAGCCATTCAAAGATTAGAAGGAGAGAGAAAAAAAAGAAAGACTGCAGCATAGACAGACTGGCAAGTGATCCAATTAAGAGCACACTAACTACTAGAGAAAAAAAAAAAAAAAAAAAAATTTTCAGCAGACTTCTTATTTCTCTCCTTTCTCAGCCAAGGATTTTAACCCTTTAGTGGGCCGGTCAAACTGTCATGATCTCCATGGCCAGAGAACTAGCATAAGCCTCAATAGGAACAAGCTCTTGGAAGATGTAACTATACTGACCATGAACTAAACCTACCGCATCATCTAGAAGTAGCCAGGTAGCATGTCCTACTTTTTATCCCTATATGCCCAGCGCCGGCCGGAGAACTAAATAATGCTAGCAGAGGGAAATATAAGACCTGACTCACCTCTAGAGAAATGCCCAAAAAGGAGACAGAGGCCCCCCACATATATTGGCGGTGATATGAGATGAAACAACAAACGCAGCAGGAAAATAGTTTTAGCAAATTTGAGGTCCGCTTTCTAGATAGCAGAAGACAGAAAGCATACTTTCATGGTCAGTAGAAAACCCTAACAAAACACATCCAGAAATTACTTTAGGACTCTGGCATTAACTCATAATACCAGAGTGGCAATTCCTGATCAACAAGAGCTTTCCAGACACAGTAACGAAACTGCAGCTGTGAACTGGAACCAAAATACAAAAACAAAACATGGACGAATGTCCAACTTATCTAGTAGATGTCTGGGAGCAGGAACAAGCACAGAGAGGCTTCTGATAACATTGTTGACCGGCAAGCATCTAACAGAGAAGCCAGGTTATATAGCGACACCCAGATCTAATCAAAACAGGTGAACAGGGAAGATGATGTCACAAGTTCAATTCCACCAGTAGCCACCGGGGGAGCCCAGAATCCAAATTCACAACAGGGGTCTGAGCTTTTGCCTATAATAAATTTGTCCCATTAATGTGAGGGAAAGCAAATATGCATTAAGGAGACAAGAGTAAAGGAAATGCTTACTCATGTGGAGTCCCACTATGTCCCAGAGGAGCGTTGGTGTCAGCCCTGAAGAGATGATATAATGTCTCTTCAGGGCTGACACCAACGCTCCTCTGGGACATAGTGGGACTCCACATGAGTAAGTGCCTTACAGTATCTTAAAAAGTAAGCACTACTGTCATTTATTTAGAGCGCTTGTTTCATTTTTAGTCCTTTTGTTCAAACCTCCCCCTCCTCTTCACAGATATCTTGCACCTATTCAAGTGGACACTCAACACAAAGGAACAATTCAGTTGGTACAATTATTTGGAAATTTATCTCTGTTCCATATCGCCTCATTTAAATAGTATATACTAATAGCTCCAAAGCTTTAAATACGATTTCCTACAATCCCACTATAGGATGATCCTCCTCTCAATACATTGAGATACGTTTATGCGCCTTAGGCTAGAGTCACACTACAGCGAGATACGGCCGAGTCTCGCAGGTTAAAACCAAGCTCTGGCACTGGCACTCCGGAGCGGAGCGTGCAGCTCCATGTATTGCTATGCGGCCGCACGCTCCGCTCCAGAGTGCCGGTGCCAGAGCCTGGTTTTAACCTGCGAGACTCGGCCGTATCTCGCTGTGTGTGATCCCGGCCTTACAGTATCTTAAAAAGTAAGCACTACTGTCATTTATTTAGAGCGCTTGTTTCATTTTTCTGTCCTTTTGTTCAAACCTCCCCCTCCTCTTCACAGATATCTTGCACCTATTCAAGAGGACACACAACACAAAGGAACAATTCAGTTGATACAATTATTTGTAAATTTATCTCTGTTCCATATCGCCTCATTTAAATAGTATATACTAATAGCTCCATCTGTCCCCCTAGGGTCTACTTGCCTACCAATCACTCTATCGAACCTTTAATAAGTATACCCCAATCTACACGGTACATTTACTTACCTTGGTTACTCATCTCTACTTCATCTTCATGACCACTTAGGTACATCTTCTAATGTTTTTAGATCTCTAATCCAAGTACATTGGAGCCAGTCAACCCTGAGCAGTCGGGTAGGTATCCCCATACCCTTTTTCCTTTATTTTCTTTTTTTTTCCCAATTTCCTTTCTGCTCTCTAAGCATGCATATGATGCCATATTACTTTTGAGTTTAGCCCCTTTTTGTCTTGTGTTTATAGCTTTATGCATTTTGTCTCTCATTCATGGCTTAATGTATTTGAGATATATGTTTGATTCGTTATACATGATATTCGTTGCAGTACTTGATGAAGATCCTTAGAGTGACCGTAACGTTGTGATTGGGCTGCTTTAAAATTTTCACGATCATCTAAAAGTTAAGTGCCAAGTTTTTTCTGATTATTACTCACGGATTAGGATCCTACTTAGGGACCACTCACAGCTGTATCCTCTATGATGAATTGGTGTGGGGCAACAAATGGTTATAAATTGAGGGTGAGGGAGAGAAAATTATGTATTGAATGTGATCATCTAAAAGTTGAGTGCCAAGTTTTTTCTGATGATTACCACCCAAATTTATCATCATTTGTTGTCCGTGTCAGGACTCTGAACATTTTTTACCTTTTGTGCATTACTGCCCTTTTCCTAGATGTCGTCTTTGGTCTCATGTGCACTGTCTTCCTGCTATAAAACTCCACCCCAGCCTTCAGTCTGTGCTAGAGTATTCTGCCTTGCATCCAGCTCCTGACCTCTGATTACTCCCTGGCTATACACCTGCTCCTGTGAACATGTGTGGTGATCCTGCTACTCTGCTCTGAGTTCCTGCTGCATACACAAGTTTCCAGTAATCCTCCTTCATCTGCTGCTTGTGTTTACTTCCATCTGCATTTGCTGGACATGTAAGCTGTTTCTGCTTTGCAATAACCTGAGACTATTAACCAGGCCTCCCTGGTTGAGCTAAGATATGATTTGAACTGCCTAATAAGCATATCTATCTGTGCCTGGACTAAGACAAGGATTTATTCGTGTCAAGTAACCTCAAGAATAACTGTGCTTCATAGACTTTCTGCTTGGTTGCATTTTCCTCTGAAGTTTCCTATAGACTGCTAAGCTGCGTTTATTATTTGCACCAAGTGTTGTGGACTTGAGTTTCTCTCTGCACCTGTTTGAATCACCGTGTGATAATATAGACTTTACCACTTATAAAACTGTGTCCTGTAGTTGTCTTGTCCCACGCAAAGAGTTTCCTGAGTTATCCCCTATAATTATTACAGTCCGTCTCCAACCCTCAATTCATCATTTACTGTTGCTATCCTCAAGTCTCAATACATCATTTATTCCCAGCGCCCTCAAAATTCATCATTACTTGCTCTCCTTAAATTCATCATGTGCAGTCTCCCTCCCCCACTCACTTCATCATTTACAATCCCCCTCACTCACTTCGTCATTTGCAGTCCCCTTCCCAAACTCACTTCATTTGCAGTCCCCCTCCACAACTCACTTCATTATGTGCAGTCCCCCTCCCCCCACTCACTTCATCATTTGCAGTCCCTCATGTCTTCAATTGCAGTCTCCCATCTTCCCTCTTTTCATCATTTGCAGTTCCCCTCACTTCATCATGTGCAATCCCCCTCCCCTCAATCACTTGATCATTTTCAGTCACCCTCCGCACAACTTCATCATGTGCAGTCACCCCCATACAACTTTATTATGTGAAGTCCCCTCCCCAGAACTTCATCATGTGCAATCCTCCTCCCCTCAATCACTTCATCATGTGCAGTCTCCTCCCCACAATTTCATACCTAGCAGAGAGGACTATATTACAGGACAGGGGCCATTATTTAACAATGGGGGTCAGGAGGAAGGATGTTATTATTGGACAAGGACATTACAGGAGATGGAACATTATTACAGGATGGAGACCAAGATGGAGGCCAAGATGATAGACATTATTACAGGGGTTCATAGATCTGACAAAGATTCTAGTAGGAGCTCCAGTCCAAGTTTTGAACTGGGAGCAGTAGGATCAGAAGAGAACAGCGGCACTGAAGTAGGCCAAATCCAGAGATCCGGCCAACTTCACAGTAGTGCTACAAGTTCTATTGGAATGAGCCTGTTGGAGCTGCGCTCCTTGCCTGGGAGACCAGCCGATGCTGATAAACTGCAGCGGTGGGCAGTAACAAAAAAAAGCAGTAAACAATGGAAATAAAAATCCCTTTCTTTTTAGAGAACAGAGAGAATGCTTAATAAGAAGTAAATTACATACATAGTAACATAGTTGGCAAGGCCGAAAAAAGACATTTGGCCATCCAGTTCAGCCTATATTCCGTCAGAATAAATCCCCAGATCTACATCCTTCTAAAGAACCTAAAAACTGTAAGATACAATATTGTTAGGCTCCAGAAAGACATCCAGACCTCTCTTGAACCCCTCGACTGAGATCGCCATCAACACCTCCTCAGGCAAGGAATTCCAGATTCTCACTGCCCTAACCTATGCTGGTGGAAAAACCTTCTCTCCTCCAGATGCAGAGAATGACCCCTTGTGACTGTCACCTTTGTTTTTATAAACAGATCCTTGGAGAGATATTTATATTGTCCCCTTATATAATCTTACATGGTTATTATATCGCCCCTCAGTTGTCTTTTTTGTAGATTAAATACTCCTAATTTTGCTAATCTCTCTGGGTATTGTAGTTCTCCCATCCCCTTTATTAATTTTGTTGCCTTCCTTTGTACTTGCTCTAGTTCCATTATATCCTTCCTGAGCACCAGTGCCCAAAACTCTACACAGTACTCCATGTGTGGTCTAACCAGAGATTTGTACAGAGGCAGTATATTGCTCTCATCATGTGTATCCAGACCGCTTTTAATGTACCCCATGATCCTGTTTGCCTTAGCAGCCGCTGCCTGGCACTGGCTGCTCCAGGTAAGTTTATCTTTAACTTGGATCCCCAAGTCCTTCTCCATGTCAGATTTAGCCAGTGGTTTCCCGTTCAGTGTGTAATGGTGATATTCATATCTTCTTCCCATGTGTATAACCTTACATTTATCATTGTTAAACCACATCTGCCACCTCTCGGCCCAAGTTTCCAACGTATCCAGATCCATTTGTAGCAGAATACTATCTTCTCTTGTATTGACTGCTTTACATTGTTTTGTATCATCTGCAAATATCGATATTTTACTGTGTAAACCTTCTACGAGATCGTTAATAAATACGTTGAAGAGACTAGGTCTCAACACCGACCCGTATGGTACCCCACTGGTTACAGCAACCCAGTTACAGAATATACTATTTATATCCACCCTCTGCTTTCTATCACTAAGCCAGTTACTTACCCATTTACACACATTTTCTCACAGACCCAGCATTCTCATTTTGTGTACCAACCTCTTGTGTGGCACGGAATCAAACACTTTGGAAAAATCAAGATATACCATGTCCAATAAGTCACCTTGGTCCAGTCTATAGCTTACCTCTTCATAAAAACTGATTAGATAAATTCAAAGCCATGAGTCTGACCAGACGTGTCTGACCATCTTTCAAATAACAGATTTCTAATTACTCTGAATTAGACTAGAATTCCATGATGCACTTACCCATTCATCACCGCTGTACTATCATCCTCATGACCACCTGTATCATCTAATTAAGTTGTTTTGTCTACCCACAGCTATGCTCATCCACTCAGCTTTCCTGCTGTCTGTCTATATGAAGTGCATATAATCTCCACCTGGTATGCTTATCCACTCAGCTTTCCTGCTTTGTCTTTCTATATGAAGTGCATATAATCCCCACCTGGTATGCTTTGCTTAGCCATTATTTTATATCCATATGTACTTCATTCTACTTGCGTCTCCCTTGCATACCTGAGTTGTCAATCTAACCCCTCCCCCTCTTTATGACCTGGCTTAACTGTGAACATGTGCACTGGACACACATGCCCACATCCCCTTTCAGCTGCGAGCCCTTAGGTGCACATGACTTCAAAGCCATGAGTCTGATGAGACGTGACTGACCATCTTTCAAATTACAGATTTCTAATTACTCTGAATTAGACTAGAATTCCATGATGCACTTACAAATTCATGACTGCAGTATTATCATCATCCTCATTACCACCTGTATCATCTAATCGAGTTGTTTTGTCTACCCACAGGTATGCTCATCCACCCAGCTTTCCTGCTAGGTCTGTCTATATGAAGTGCACATAATCCCCACCTGGTATTCTTATCCACTCAGCTTTCCTGCTTTGTCTGTCTATATGAAGAGCATATAAACTCCACCTGGTATGCTCATCCACTCTTCTTTCCTGCTTTGTCTATCTATAGGAAGTGCATATAATCCCCACCTGGTATGCTCATCCACTCAGCTCATCCACTCCAGATTTCTAATTACTCTGAATTAGACTAGAATTGGAATGGAATTCACTGGAAGGTAAAGGAATAGAAAACTACTTTAATGTTTCGGTTTCTTTTTACATTCACCCCCATACTGCTTTATTTCTTCCTGTCTCTTGTAATCCCTCCACCCAGTAAGGAACCAGTCATTTCTCCCTCCATCCTCCCCAGCCACCTTACCTCCACCACAGAACTGTTCCTCCACATACAATCCTTTTTCTCCAGACACACACGGCCACATCATGTCCTATCCAACTCCCACCTTCTAACGCTCTGTCTGCTACTCCTCATTGCTGGTGACGTATCCCCTAATCCTGGCCCTCCTCAACCCATCCCCACACTCATTTCTAACCCCCTGCCACCATCATCTACACATCTTCGCAACAATGATAACCTCATACTCATTCATCCAGCCCCTACTCCCCCGCTCTCCCTACCTGGAGCACTATGGAACGCACGCATCTACTCCCTCTCCAACCTCCAGCTGGCTGTCATCTACCGCCCCCCAGAACTAGAAATCTCCACCTTTCTTGACCACTTCACTACCTGGCTACTTCATTTCCTCTCAGCCGACATCCCCACTATCATCATGCGTGACTTCAATATCCCCTTTGACACTTCCACCCCTGCTGCCTCTAAACTTTTATCTGTCACTGCCTCCTTTGGTCTCACTCAATGGTCCTCCGCAGCCACCCACAAAGATGGCCACACATGGACCTCATCTTCACCCGCCTCTGTTCCCTTACCAATCTCACTAACTCACCCCTCAACCTGTATGACCACAACCTACTGACATTCTATTCCCTCTCCTGTCCTAGTGCACAACCCACCCTCCACAAACTCACTCACCCTCGCAGAAATCTCAAACACCTAAATTTACACTCACTCTCTGAGTCCCTTCTCCCTCTTACAGACATAGTTTCCTTCCATGACACAGATGCTGCTGCCACTTTTTATAACACCACAATAACAGCCCCGACTGACCAGCCTGACCAAAGAACTGAGATGGGATTCCAGGGTCACTGAGTGGAGATGGAAGAGATCTCGTTCTGCTGAGCACTTTATCACATACAAGCAGTCCCTCAAAAGCTTCAAGTCCACTCTCACTGCCGCAAAAGAAACCTACTTCTCATCTCTCATATCCTCCCTGACTCACAAACCTAAACAGCTCTTCAACACTTTCAATTCTCTACTCTGTCCCCCAGCACCTCCTCCCTCTCCTCTCATTTCTGCTGGAGACTTTGCCTGTTTCGTTAAGCAGAAGATCGATAACATCAGACAAAGCTTTGGCCCGCAGCCCCCAATGCCCTTCTTCTTGACTGCTTAGCCCAGTTCTTCAAGAGCCAGCTTCTCCACCATGACAGACAATCAGCTCTCCACCATTCTGTCAAGATCACATCTCACCACTTGCACGCTTGACCCGCTCCCATCCCCTCATCCATAACCTTACCAAAGTCTTCATCCCAACCCTAACACAACTCTTCGACCTCTCACTTACAAACGGTGTCTTCCCCTCATCCTCCAAACATGCATTAATCACACCTATCCTCAAAAAACCCTCCCTCGACCCATCCTCTCTGACCAGCTATCACTCGATATCCCTTCTCCCTTATGCCTCAAAACTACTGGAACAGCATTTCAATCTTGAACTGTCCTCCCACCTCTCCTCCTGCTCCCTCTTTGACCAGTTACAATCTGGCTTACGACCACATCACTCAACTGAAACTGCCCTAACTAAAGTGACCAATGACCTACTAACCACCAAGAGCAAGCGACACTACTCTGTCCTCCTCCTCCTGGACCGGTCTTCTGCCTTTGACACTGTGAACCATTCCCTCCTGTTACAGATTCTCTCATCTCTTGGCATCACAGATTCGGCCCTATCCTGGATCTCATCATATCTAACAGACCGGACAATCAGTGTCTCCCTCTCCCACACCGCCTCCTCACATCGCCCCGTGTGTCGGTGTTCCCCAATGTTCAGTTCTAGGACCCCTACTCTTCTCCATCGACACCTTCGGCCTGGGACAGCTCATAGAATCCCATGGTTTACAATATCATCTCTACGCTGATGACATGCAGATCTACCTATCTGGACCTGACCTCACCTCCTTACTGACCAAAATACCAGATGTCTGTCTGCTATTTCATCTTTCTTTTCTGCTCGCTTTCTAAAACTGAACCTGGACAAAACATAATTCATCATCTTTCCCCCACCTCACTCTACCCCTTCACCCGACCTATCCATCAATGTCAATGGCTGCTCACTTTCCCCAGTCCCACACTCTTGGTGCCTCGGTGTGATCCTTGACTCTGCCCTTTCTTTAAAGCCACATATCCAAGCCCTTGCCTCCTCCTGCCGATTCCAACTCAAAAACATTTCCCAGATCTGGTCATTCCTTGACCATGAAACCACAAAAACACTAGTGCATGCCCTTATCATCTCCCGCCTCGACTACTGCAACCTCCTACTCTCTGGCCTTCCCTCTAGCACTCTGGCACCACTCTGATCCATCCTAAACTTTGCTGCCCAACTAATCCACCTGTCTCTCTGTTATTCCTCAGCTTCTCCTCTCTGCCAGGCCCTTCATTGGCATCCTATTGCCCTGAGGCTACAGTTCAAAACCACTAGCAATGACATACAAAGCCATTCACAACCTATCTCCTCCATACATCTGTGATATGGTCTCCCGGGTATCTACCTAAACGCAACCTTTGATCCTCTCATGATCTCCTTCTCTACTCCTCTTTTCTCTTCCACCCACAACCGCATACAAGACTTCTCCCGTGCTTCCCCTATACTCTGGAACTCTCTACCCCAACACATCAGGCTCTGGCCTACCACAGAAACCTTCAAAAGGAACCTGAAGACCCACCTCTTCCGAAAAGTCTACAACCTGCAGCGATCCTCTGCTGAACCGCCGCATGACCAACTCTACCCTCTCCTAGTGTATCCTCACCCATCCCCTGTAGACTGTGAGGCTTGCAGGCAGGGTCCTCTCTCCATCTGTACTTGTGTGTGCCTTGTTTTACTCATGTTTATTGTACTTGTCTATATTTGACCCGTTCACATGTAAAGTGCCATGGAATAAGTGGCGCCATAAAATTGTATAATAATAATAATAATTAGGTTGGTTTGACAGGAGCGATTCCTCATAAGCCCATGCTGATATGGAGTTAAACAGTTATTCTCTTTGAATTGTTTTTACAAGCACTTTGTAATTTTACACAATAGGCATGGTTCACATTATGGGCCCAATTTGTCATTTGAATCTCTTTTTAAGTCACTGTTCTTTTTCAACTTGTGGTTTTCACTGATATTTTTAGATACAAATTAATCAAAATGACACATGCAATTTATGAATGTTGCGCAAAGCTCAAAATTGTTATTACTTTCTGTTTTAACTAGTTTCACAAGTTTTCAGTGGGTAAAATCACATGCCTTGCAAAATGTTGCAAAAAAAAAAAAAAGCCAAACTGATTGACGTACATAAAATCACTCCAGGGGGACATTGTAGTACAGTTATGCCAAGTTTTGTGACTTTTTTAAAAAAATGGTATTTCTTGAATCTGTCTAAAATATCTGGAAAAGCGACAATGACGTAAAAAATCAGAAAACAAAACTGCAAAGGACAACTTGAAAAAAACGCAAATGGTTTGATGAACTTATCTAAAAAAAAGTTAATAATTAAGAGGTATTCACGGCAAAAAACTGAAATGCAGTGATCAATGGGGCCCGCAGTTCATTTGCCTGGCTGGAAACGCAACCTCACTGATCGGCAGTAACCTTGATAACGTCACCGCTGCTTACTGATGCAGCTCATTCATTAGTGGTTCTCAGCTTGGATGATCACAGTCCAGGTTGAAAACTTTTAATGCCCTAGACATGGATTACAGCGTGGGACAGATTGACGGACAGGTGAGGGATATTGTTGTTTTTCATTTTTGTTTTATTACAGGAGACCAGGGATTCAATGGTATGGGCTTGTGGTGAGTATAACTGTGTTTATTATTTGTAAATAAAAATGGAAAAGTGCCCTTTGTTTTATTTCAAATAAATTACTTTATTCTGTCTGTGCATTTACAAAACAACTATAGGATTAGTAACGGAGAGGCATTTTATAGATTCCTCTCCTTTACTAAGCCATGGATTTGTTGTCATCTGACAATACAAAGGTGACATCAACCCCACAAATATGAACCCCACTTGCCACCACTACAGGGCAAATGGGAAAAGCTGGGCAAAACGCCAGAATTAGCACATCTTATAGATGCTAGTTGTGCTTTTTCTGGGTGGCTGTGGGCTGCTATTTTTAGGCTGAGGAGGCAATATTCATGGCCTCTTACCAGCCTGAGAATACCAGCCCCCAGCTGTCTGCTTTAGCAAGGCTGGTTGTAAAAAAATGTTGGGGCACCACTCTGGTTTTTTTTATTATTTAATTGAATAATTTAGAAAATCGGAGTGGGGAGACTTCTATTTCTGATAACCAGCCTTGCTAAAGCAGACAGATGAGGGTTGCACCCCCCAGCTGTGAGCTGGTAATCAAAAGGACAGGGGAATCCACAAAGGTCTTTTTAAATTATATACTTACAGTGCAGGTGCCGGCTGATAAATACTCCTATCAGCTGCTCCCGCTCTCACTGTGGGTAGTCCTATAAGCTGACACCAGTGACCGGAGATAAACATTATACCTCTGATCACAGCTGCACGCTCACACTATCTTTTGACAACATGGGAACTGCGGCTGTCTGACCAGCAGTGATGATTTTACTGCTGATCAGAAGTGGTGTTTACCGCGCTGTCATGCACATGACAGCATGGCAAACACTGGATGTTTAGGCCCCCTATTCAAGTGAACGGGGTCCAGGTTCGTGTACTGTTCTGGCACCCGAACCCAATCTTTTAGTAACTGTTCAGCTGAATCTGAACCTCCTGGTGTCCGCCCATCTTTAGTGAACTTTGAATTTTGCCTTGTTGAATGATCCCTGTAACACAGTACATTTGTGAACACGGATGAAAAGTGCCTGTTTAATATCTCAGCCTTTTCTTTGTCCTCTATACTGTAATTATATTGCTATTGTCACCTTTAAAGGGCCGATACCATGTTATTTTCTCTTTGGCACTGATGTATTTATAAAAACTTTGGGGATTTATTTTAATGTCGTTGACAATTTGTTTCTCTGTAGATAACTTTGTCAGCTTGATTTATTTTTTACATTTCTTATTTAAATCTTTATACTCCTAAAATGCTATTTCAGTATTCTTGGCTTTCAAGATTTTGAATGCCCTTTGTTTTTGTCATATTAAACTTTGTACTGTCTTATTTATCCATAATGGTTTCTTTTTATTCCTTGACATTTTATTACCAGGGGATACAAGTTTATTGCAGCATTCTAGTAGTATTTCCTTAAAAATGCTCCATTTATGTTTAGTATACCCAATTACCATGACATGGTCCCAGTCTACAGGATTCTTCCCTTAATATATTGAAATCAGCTTTCCTAAAGTTCCAGGTTTTGACATTTGGGCCGGGGTCACACTAGAGAGGAATATTGACGAGGGAGAGACGCAAAAACAACGCATTGCACTCGGACCAATGTTTCTCTATGGGGCAGCTTCCATCAGCCGTATATTTCTCAACCGTAGTTTACGGGCTGAGAAAATCGCAGCATGCTGCATTTGTCAGCGTATTGTGCAAAAAATCCACCAATGAAAGTATATGGGCCAAGAAAAATACAGATTACACATGCACCATGCGTGTGACTTGCGAGAAATACGCATCGGTGTTCTATAGAAAAGCCGGTAATTCAGTGCGGTGTACAGTAAAACCACACTGACAGGTTAGAATAGAATAAAATTAATGTCTACACATAGAATAGGTAGATATATATATCTATGTCATTGACACACACATATATATACAGTATATATTTAATACAGAACTAGATAGCAGAAAAGCCAGTAATTCAATTGCCGGCTTTTGCTATCTCCTTATCAAACCCGACAGGATATGAGACATGGTTTACATACAGTAAACGATTTCATATCCATTATATTTTTACATATCCCTCACTAATAATGTTAGCAGTGTGTGTGCAAAATTTGGGAGCTCTAGGTGTTAAAATAAAGGGGTAAATCACGGAAAAAACTGGCGTGGGCTCCCGTGCAATTTTCTCCGCCACAGTGGGAAAGCCAGTGACTGAGGACAGATATTAATAGCCTAGAGAGGGACCATGGTGATAGGACCCCCCTGGCTAAAAGCATCTGCCCCCAGCCACCCCAGAAAAGGCACATCTGTAAGATGCGCCTATTCTGGCACTTAGCCACTTTCTTCCCACTCCTGAGTAGCGGTGGGATATGGGGTAATACGGGGTTAATGTCACCTTGCTATGTAAGGTGACATTAGGCCAGGTTAATAATGGAGAGATGTCAAGAAAACCACCTATCCATTATTAATACAGTAGTAATAAAGGGTTAAATAAACACACACATTATGAATAAAGTATTTTAATGAAATAAATAAACACATGGGGTTTTAATATCTTTATTCCACGCTCAATCCAACTGACGACCCTCGTTCTCCTGAAAAAAAAGGAAAAATAAAAAAACTACAATACAATAAACAACAACTTGATGCAGCATTTCATCCTCTCCCTGTTCGGCTATATTAGGAGGCTTGTATCCAATTCCAATTACTCCAATTAGCAGCTTTCCAAGGGTAACAGGAGAGAGAAATTGGACCCAAAAAGTTGTTGTACAATTTGTCCTGAGTACGCAGATACCCCATATGTGGGGGAGAACCACTGTTTGGGCGCATGGCAGAAGGGAAGAAGCGACGTTTGACTTTTCAATGCAAAATTTACTGGAATTAAGATTGGACGCCTGTTGTGAATTCCGTTCTCGGGCTCCCTCCTGTGGTCATGAATGGTACTTTGGTGAGTTCTGTCCTTGGACACCCTCTGGTGGCTTTGAGTGGAACTGCTGATCTTTGAGGTTGGCTTTCTCAGCTGCCCTCGCTTATTGCTTCTGCTGGCTTCCCTATTTAACTCTGCCCAGGTCGTTAGTTCATGCCAGCTGTCAATGTCTCAGTACTGGTTCAGATCTCTCTTGGATTTCTCAGATTACCTGTCTACTCCAGCAGAAGCTAAGTCCCTGCTAGTTCATTTGCTGTTCATTGGTTTTTGAATATATTTCTCAGTACATGCCATGTTTCTAGTCCAGCTTGCTATTATGATATTTCCTTGCTAGCTGGAAGCTCTGGGGGTGCAGAGCTGCACCTCCACACCGTGAGTCGGTGTGGAGGTCTTTTTGCACACTCTGAGTGGTTTTTGTAGTTTTTAATACTGACCGCACAGTTCCCTTTCCTATCCTCTGTCTATCTAGAGAAGATTCGGCCTCCTTTGCTAAAATCTGTTTCATTCCTGTGTTTGTTACTTCCCTCTTAACTCACAGTCAATATTTGTGGGGGGCTACCTTTACTTTGGGGAATTTCTCTGAGGCAAGGTAGGCTGCTATTTCTATCTTTAGGGGTAGTTAGCTCTTAGGCTGTGAAGAGGCATCTAGGGAGAGTTAGGCACGCTCCACGGCCATTTCTAGTGTGTGTGATAGGATTAGGAATTGCGGTCAGTAGAGTTACCACCTCCTCAGAGCTTTTCCAGGTTTTCTGTTTTAACCATCAGGTCATTTCGGGTGCTCCTAACCACCAGGTCCACAACAGACGCCATGTCGCGTTTGGAGAGCCCCTGATGTGCCTAAACAGTGGAAACCCCCCACAAGTGATAGCATTTTGGAAAGCAAACCCCCTATGGAACTTATCTAGATGTGTTGTGAGAACTTTGAACCCACAAGTTTTTCACTACAGTTTATAACGCAGAGCCGCGAAAATTAAAAATCCTTTTTTTTCCACAAAAATGATTTTTAGCCCCCAAATTTTTATATTCCCAAGAGAAACAGGAGAAACTGGACCCCAAAAGTTGTTGTTCAATTTATCCTGAGTACGCCGATACCCCATAAGTGGGGGTAAACCCCTGTTTTGGCGCACGGGAGAGCTCAATGCAGAATTGGCTGGAATTGAGATTGGACGCCATGTCACGTTTGGAGAGCCCCTGATGTGCCTAAACAGTGGAAACCCCCCAATTCTAACTCCAACCCTAACCTGAACACACCCCTAACCCCAACACACCCCTAACCCCAATTCCAACCTTAACCCTAACCACACCCCTAACCCTGACATACCCCTAACCCTATTCCCAACTCTAATCCCAACAGTAAATGTAATCCAAACCCTAACCGTAACTTTAGCCCCAACCCTAACACCAACTTTAACCCCAACCCTAACCGTAGCACCAACCCTAACTTTAGCCCTAACCCTAATGAGGAAAATTGAAATAAACACATTTTTTATTTTATTATTTTTCCCAAACTAAGGGGGTGATGAAGGGGGGTTTGATTTACTATTTATAGCTTGTTTTTATAGCAGGTTTTTGTTTGGCAGTTGTCACACACTAAAAGATGCTTTTTATTGCAAAAAATAGTTTTTGCATCACCACAGGACGAGTTGACGTTTTTACTAGCACCATTTTCGGGCACATGACATTTTTTGATCGCTTTTTATTACGATTTTTGGGAGGCAGAATGAACAAAAAACAGCAATTCATGAATTTCTTTACAGGGGGGCCATTTATACCATTCCGCATGTGGTAAAATTGATAAGGCAGTTTTATTCTTCGAGTCAGTATGATTACAGCGATACCTCATTTATATCATTTTTTGATGTTTTGGTGCTTTTATACAATAAAAACTATTTTATATAAAAAATTATTATTTTTGCATCGTTTTATTCTGAGGGCTATAAGTGTTTTATTTTTTTGCTGATGACACTGTAAGGCGGCTCTTTTTTTGTGAGACAAGATGACGCTTTCAACAGTACCATGTTAATTTATAGCGGTCTTTTTGATCGTGTGTTATTCCACTTTTTGTTCGACAGTATGATGATAAAGCATTGTTTTTTGCCTCGTTTTTTTGTTTTGTTTTACGGTGTTCACTAAAGCGGTTAACTAGTGGGACAGTTTTATAGGTTGTGTCGTTACGGACGCGGAAATATTAAATACGTGTACTTTTATTGTTTTTTTCTATTTACATAAAGAAATTTATTTTTTGGGAAAAATATTTATTTAGTTTTTTTTCTATATTTAGGGATTTAAAAAAATATATTTTTACATAGGTTAATTTTATTTTTTTACATTGTAACAGGGTGGGACATCACTATATAGTGTCAGATCGCTGATCTGACACTTTGCAGAGCACTGTGTCAGATCAGCGATCTGACAGGCAGTGCAGGAGCCTTGCCGGCGCCTGCTCTCTGCAGGCACTGACAAGCCACCTCCCTGCAGGACGCGGAAGGACCCCGTGGCCATCTTGGATCTAGGGGCCTGCAGGGAGGAGACCCTCGGAACAACGCAATCACATCGCATTGTTCTGAGGGTCTCAGGGAAGCATGCAGAGAGCCCCCTCCCTGTGCGATGCTTCCCTATGCCACCGGAACACTGCGATCTTGTTTGATCGCAGTGTTCCGGGGGCTTAAAGTGCCAGGAGCGGTCCGTGACTGCTCCTAGCACATAGTGTTGGATGTCAGCTGTGATAATCAACCGACACCCGACCGCGTTAGCGCAGCTGATCGCATATGACGTACTATCCCGTCCATGGGAATTAAGTCCCATGTCACATAGACGGGACAGTATGTCCATTAGCAGAAAGGGGTTAAACTTATAGGTTCACAGGACTTGTTTGCAAAGTGCATCAGGCTTGTTTAGATGGTCTTTAGAATACTTCTGATGTTGAATTTTATTTTGAGAATGCATGAGAGGTTTTCTTCTGATGACTCTTCCATGAAAGCCATATTTGTGCAGGTGTCTCTCAACAGTACAACAGTAGAACAATGTACAACAACTCCAGAGTCTACTAAATCTTAATGAAGGTCTTTTGCGGTCAAGCAGGTGTTCTGATTTGCCTTTCTACAGCTCTAGCAAAAATTAAGAGATCACCACATCAAAACCCTGTCATGGGCAGCCCAATCTCCAGACCTGAACCCCATTGAAAACCTCTGGAATGTAATCAAGATGATGATGGATAGCCACAAGCCATCAAAAAAAGAACTGCTTACATTTTTGCGCCAGAAGCAGTGTGAAAGACTGGTGGAAAGCATGCCAAGACGCATGAAAGCTGTGATTAACAATCATGGTTATTCCACAAAATATTGATTTCTTAACTCTTCCTGAGTTGAAAGATTAGTATGGCTGTTTCTAAATGATTCTGAACTTGTTTTCTTTGCATTATTTGAGGTCTGAAAGCACTGGGTTTTTTTTAATTTTGACCATTTCTGCTTTTCAGAAAAAAAAATACAAAATGTATTGCTTGGAAATTCAGAGACATGTTGTCAGAAGTTTATAGAATAAATGAACAATTTACATTTTACTCAAAAATATACCTATAAAGAGAAAAATGTGAGGAACTGAACATTTTGCAGTGGTCTCTTAACCCCTTCACCCCCAAGGGTGGTTTGCACGTTAATGACCAGGCCAATTTTTACAATTCTGACCACTGTCCCTTTATGAGGTTATAACTCTGGAACGCTTCTATGGATCTTGGCGATTCTGACATTGTTTTCTCGTGAAATATTGTACTTCATGATAGTGATAAAATTTATTCGATATAATTTGCGTTTATTTGTGAAAAAAATGAATATTTGGCGAAAATTTTGAAAATTTCGCAATTTTCCAACTTTGAATTTTTATGCCCTTAAATCACAGACATATGTCACGCAAAATACTTAATAAGTAACATTTCCCACATGTCTACTTTACATCAGCACAATTTTGGAACCAAAATTTTTTTTTGTGACGGAGTTATAAGGGTTAAAAGTTGACCAGCAATTTCTCATTTTTACAACACCATTTTTTTTTAGGGACCACATCTCATTTGAAGTCATTTTGAGGGGTCTATATGATAGAAAATACCCAAGTGTGACACCATTGTAAAAACTGCACCCCTCAAGGTACTAAAAACCACTTTCAAGAAGTTTATTAACCCTTCAGGTGTTTCACAGAAATTTTTGGAATGTTTAAATAAAAATGAACATTTAACTTTTTTTCACAAAAAAATTATTTCAGCTCCAATTTGTTTTATTTTACCAAGGGTAACAGGAGAAAATAGACCCCAAAATTTGTTGTACAATTTGTCCTGAGTACGCTGATACCCAATATGTCGGGGTAAACCACTGTTTGGGCGCATGGCAGAGCTCGGAAGGAAAGGAGCGCCATTTGACTTTTCAATGCAAAATTGACTGGAATTGAGATGGGACGCCATGTTGCATTTGGAGAGCCCCTGATGTGCCTAAACATTGAAACCCCCCACAAGTGACACCATTTTGGAAAGTAGACCCCCTAAGGATCTTATCTAGATGTGTGGTGAGCACTTTGACCCTACAAGTGCTTCACAGAAGTTTATAATGCAGAGCCGTAAAAATAAAAAATCATATTTTTTCACAAAAATGATCTTTTCGCCCCCAATTTTTTATTTTCCCAAGGGTAAGAGAAGAAATTGGACCACAAAAATTGTTGTGCAATTTGTCCTGAGTACGCTGATACCCCATATGTGGGTGTAAACCATTGTTTGGGCGCAGGGCAGAGCTCGGAAGGGAAGGAGCGCCATTTGACTTTTCAATGCAAAATTGACTGGAATTGAGATGGGACGCCATGTTGCATTTGGAGAGCCCCTGATGTGCCTAAACATTGAAACCCCCCACAAGTGACACCATTTTGGAAAGTAGACCCCTTAAGGAACTTATCTAGATGTGTGGTGAGCACTTTGACCCAACAAGTGCTTCACAGAAGTTTATAATGCAGAGCCGTAAAAATAAAAAATCATATTTTTTCACAAAAATGATCTTTTCGCCCCCATTTTTTTATTTCCCCAAGGGTAAGAGAAGAAATTAGACCACAAAAGTTGTTGTGCAATTTGTCCTAAATACGACGATATCCCATATGTGGGGGTAAACCACTGTTTGGGCGCATAGCAGAGCTCGGAAGGGAAGGAGCGCTATTTTACTTTTCAATGCAAAATTGACTGGAATTAAGATGGGATGCCATGTTGCGTTTGGAGAGCCCCTGATGTGCCTAAACATTAAAAACCCCCACAAGTGACACCATTTTGGAAAGTAGACCCCCTAAGGAACTTATCTAGATGTGTTTTGAGAGCTTTGAACCCCCAAGTGTTTCACTACAGTTTATAACGCAGAGCCGTGAAAATAAAAATTCTTTTTTTGTTCACAAAAATGATTTTTAGCCCCCAGTTTTGTATTTTCACAAGGGTATCAGGATAAATTGGACCCCAAAAGTTGTTGTCCAATTTGTCCTGAGTACGCTGATACCCCATATGTGGGGGGGAACCACTGTTTGGGCGCATGACAGAGCTCGGAAGGGAAGGAGCGCCATTTGGAATGCAGACTTAAATGGATAGGTCTGCAGGCGTCACGTTGCATTTGCAGAGCCCCTGATGTACCCAAACAGTACAAACCCCCCACAAGTGACCCCATATTGGAAACTAGACCCCCCAAGGAACTTATCTAGATGTGTTGTGAGAATTTTGAACCCCCAAGTGTTTCACTACAGTTTATAACGCAGAGCCGTGAAAATAAAAATTCTTTTTTTTTTTCACAAAAATGATTTTTTAGCCCCCATTTTTGTATTTTCACAAGCGTATCAGGATAAATTGTACCCCAAAAGTTGTTGTCCAATTTGTCCTGAGTACGCTGATACCCCATATGTGGGGGAGAACCACTGTTTGGGTGCATGACAGAGCTCGGAAGGGAAGGAGCGCCATTTGGAATGCAGACTTAAATGGATTGGTCTGCAGGCGTCACGTTGCATTTGCAGAGCCCCTGATGTACCCAAACAGTACAAACCCCCCACAAGTGACCCCATATTGGAAACTAGACCCCCCAAGGAACTTATCTAGATGTGTTGTGAGAACTTTGAACCCCCAAGTGTTTCACTACAGTTTATAACGCAGAGCCGTGAAAATAAAAATTCTTTTTTTTTCACAAAAATGATTTTTTAGCCCCCATTTTTGTATTTTCACAAGGGTATCAGGATAAATTGGACCCCAAAAGTTGTTGTCCAATTTGTCCTGAGTACGCTGATACCCCATATGTGGGGGGAACCACTGTTTGGGCGCATGACAGAGCTCGGAAGGGAAGGAGCGCCATTTGGAATGCAGACTTAAATAGATTGGTCTGCAGGTGTCACGTTGCATTTGCAGAGCCCCTGATGTACCCAAACAGTACAAACCCCCCACAAGTGACCCCATATTGGAAACTAGACCCCCCCAAGGAACTTATCTAGATGTGTTGTGAGAACTTTGAACCCCCAAGTGTTTCACTACAGTTTACAACGCAGAGCCGTGAAAATAAAAAATCTTTTTTTTCCCACAAAACTTATTTTTTGGCCCCCAGTTTTGTATTTTCCCAAGGGTAGCAGGAGAAATTGGACCCCAAAAGATGATGTCCAATTTGTCCCTGAGTACGCTGATACCCCATATGTTGGGGTAAACCCCTGTTTGGGCACACGGGAGAGCTCTGAAGGGAAGGAGCACTGTTTTCCTTTTTCAACGCAGAATTGGCTGGAATTCAGATCGGATGCCATGTCCCGTTTGGAGAGCCCCTGATGTGCCTAAACAGTGGAAACCCCCCAATTATAACTGAAACCCTAATCCAAACACACCCCTTACCCTAATCCCAACAGTAACCCTAACCACTCCTCTAACCCAGACACACCAACCCTATTCCCAACCATAAATGTAATCCAAACCCTAACCCTATCTTTAGCCCCAACCCTAACTGTAGCCCCAACCCTAGCCCCAACCCTAGCCCTAACCCTAGCAATAACCCTAGCCCTATCACTAGCCCTAACACTAGCCGTAACACTAGCCCTAGCCCTAACCCTAACCCTAGCCCCAACCCTAGCCCCAACCCTAGCCCTAACCCTAGCCCTAACCCTAACCCTAGCCCCAACCCTAGCCCTAACCCTAGCCCTAACCCTAGCCCCAACCCTAACTGTTGTGTATCCGCTTTTTGGGCTCCCCTGGTGGTTGCTGGTGGTACTGGTGACTTGTTTGCACTTTGCTACTTCTGTTCACCTGCTTCCATCAGTGTTTGGGAGTTTCCTATTTAGCCTTGCTCTCCAGTCATTTCCTTGCCGGTCATCATTGTAACCAGAGCCTTCGGTTGCATGTTCCTGCTACTAGTCTGCTGATCAGCTAAGTGGACTTTGTCCTTTTGTTTTGTACCTTTTGTCCAGTTTGCAGTTTTTGTGATTCTCTGTAGCTGGAAGCTCTTGCGGGCTGAAATTGCCACTCCTGTGTCATGAGTTGACACAGGAGTCTTAAAGTAATTTCAGGATGGTTTTTTGAAAGGGTTTTCAGTTGACCGTGAAGTCCTCTTTTGTATCCTTCTGCTATCTAGAAAGTGGACCTCTCTTTGCTAAATCTACTTTCATACTGTATATGTCTTTTCCTCTTAATTCACCGTTATTACATGTGGGGGGCTGCTATCATCTTTTGGGGTATTTCCCTAGAGGTAAGCCAGGTCTGTTTCTTCCTCTACCAGGCGTAGTTAGTCCTCCGGCAGGCGCGTGGCATATAGGAAGCCGTAGGTATGCTCCCTGGCTACTGTTAGTTGTGTGGTAGATTTAGCTCACGGTCAACTCGAGTTTCCATCACCCGAGAGCTCGTTCGTTACTTATGTGTTTTTTACGTTCCCTTGCCATTGGGAACCACGACAGTATGACCGGACAGGAAATGACTGGAGAGCAAGGCTAAATAGGAAACTCCCAAACACTGATGGAAGCAGGTGAACAGAAGAAGCAAAGTGCAAACAAGTCACCAGTACCACCAGCAACCACCAGGGGAGCCCAAAAAGCGGATACACAACACCTAACCCTAGCCCTAACCCTTGCCCTAACCCTAACCCTAGCCCTAACTCTAGTCCTAACTCTAGCCCTAACCCTAACTCTAATGGGAAAATGGAAATAAATACATTTTTTAATTTTTTTATTTTTCCCTAACTAAGGGGGTGATGAAGGGGGGTTTGATTTACTTTTATAGCGGGTTTTTTAGCGGATTTTTATGATTGGCAGCCGTCACACACTGAAAGACGCTTTTCATTGCAAAAAATATTTTTTGCGTTACCACATTTTGAGAGCTGTAATTTTTCCATATTTGAGTCCACAGAGTCATGTGAGATCTTGTTTTTTGCGGGACGAGTTGACGTTTTTATTGGTTACATTTTCGGACACGTGACATTTTTTTATCGCTTTTTATTCCGATTTTTGTGAGGTAGAGTGATCAAAAACCAGCTATTCATGAATTTCTTTTGGGGGAGGCGTTTATACCGTTCCGCGTTTGGTAAAATTGATAAAGCAGTTTTGTTCGTCGGGTCAGTACGATTACAGCGATACCTCATTTATATCATTTTTTTATGTTTTGGCGCTTTTATACGATAAAAACTATTTTATAGAAAAAATAATTATTTTGGTATCGCTTTATTCTCAGGACTATAACTTTTTTATTTTTTTGCTGATGATGCTGTATGGCGGCTCGTTTTTTGCGGGACAAGATGACGTTTTCAGCGGTACCATGGTTATTTATATCAGTCTTTTTGATCGCGTGTTATTCCACTTTTTGTTCGGCGGTATGATAATAAAGCGTTGTTTTTTGCCTCGTTTTTTTTTTTTTTTTCTTACGGTGTTTACTGAAGGGGTTAACTAGTGGGGCAGTTTTATAGGTTGGGTCGTTACGGACGCGGCGATACTAAATATGTGTACTTTTATTGTTTTTTTTATTTTATTTAGCTAAAGAAATGTATTTATGGGAATAATATATTATTTTTTTTTCTTTATTTAGGATATTTTTTTTTTTTTTTTTTTTTACACACGTGGGGAATTTTTTTTTAACTTTTTTACTTTGTCCCAGGGGGGGACATTACAGATCATTGATCTGGCAGTGTGCACAGCACTCTGCCAGATCTGCGATCTGCTGTGCAGGGCTGCAGGCTTACCAGCGCCTGGTTTGAGCAGGCACTCGGTAAGCCACCTCCCTCCCTGCAGGACCCGGATGCTGCGGCCATCTTGGATCCGGGACCTGCGGCGAGGAGGGAGGTAGGAGACCCTCGGAGCAACGCGATCACATCGCGTTGCTCCGGGGGTCTCAGGGAAGCCCGCAGGGAGCCCCCTCCCTGCGCGATGCTTCCCTATACCGCCGGTACACCGCGATCATGTTTGATCGCGGTGTGCTGGGGGTTAATGTGCCGGGGCGGTCCGTGACCGCTCCTGGCACATAGTGCCGGATGTCAGCTGCGATAGTCAGCTGACACCCGGTCGCGATCCCTCCGTGAGCGCGGCCGATCGGCTATGACGTACTATCCCGTCGAGGGTCAGATAGGCCCAGGTCACCTCGACGGGATAGTACGTCTAAGGTCACAGAGGGGATAATTTTTGCCAGAGCTGTAGCTATGCTACGAGCAGCTCTTACTGTTCCTGTTAACTTCCATTTTTTTTATTACATTTCAAACTGAGTAAAGAGCAACTTGAAAATGCTTTGTTATATTCTTATAGCCTTCTCCTGCTTTGTGGGCCTCCACCATTTTTATTTTCAGCTAGGCAACTGCTTAGACGAACCCATGGCTGATGTTTTTTGGCACAAGGTTAAAAGGGGCTGGGTTTTTATAAAGCTAGGAAATTTGCATTACTTGGCCTTTCCTATTGATGATAGTGATCAAGCCATTACTATAACAGGCTAATTAAGATTTGAAACCTTGGTCAAAGTTATCTGAGCACACAAATCTTCAGGGCAGCCTAAACGTTTGTCCATTTTCCTTTTTGGAACTTTTAAAATGTAAAAGATGAAAATATATTCATATATTTTTTTCCCTAAAATGCAAAGGAAATGTATCATCTTTATCTATAGGGCTTTTAAAGATAATCTCATCTTCAACTTGCTTAGCTGATCACAATAACAGTAATTTTGACCGGGGGGCTAAACTTTTACATGCCACTTTATCCGTTGACATTTGAATGAAATAAAATGTTATGGCAGGAGGACCACACTCCTGACACAGAGACATAAAAAAGCTTGACTGCAGTTTGCCAAAATGCACATGATTACGTCAAAATCCTTCTGGGAAAGCATCTGGACAATAGAGCTTTTTGGTAAAGCACATCACTCTACTCTTTACCAAAAAGCAATAAGGCCTAAGAAGAAAAGAACACAGTACCTACAGTCAAGTATGATGGAGATTCAACTATGTTTTGTGGTGTTTTGCTGCCACTGGCACTGGGTACCTTGACTGTGTGCAAGGCATCATGAAATCTGAAGATTACCAAAGGATTTTGGGTCGCAGATCTTAAAATTGCTTTTGGGAGAAGGCACCCTTCAAACATGATATGAGCAATACCCACTGATACATAATCAATACCAATTAAGGTTCAAATGCCTTTATCACAAGGACGCGATCAAATTGATCATGGAGACTCCAAAATACATAGCTCCTATACAAACTAACGGAGTAATGTCCAAACTTTTAAATATTGGAAATCTATTTTCTTTATACAGTAATATAAAAAATGTAAAATAACAGACAAATGACACGAAAAAAATACAGAAGAATGCACATCTGTATAGCCGCTGGAGATGTAGGTTGGCAAACTCCCAAGTCACATTCAGGGGGGTGATTAATTCTGACATCTGATTAGAGAAAAGCGCTTCTCCTTGGCAAAAACACAGGTCCGACTCTTCAAGGACCAGGAGATTAGATAAATGATGACATAAGTTGATAAGACATCTACTGAATAAAAATATAAAAACATACACAAATTAAAATCCAAATAGGGAGACCACCAGAAGCTTATACAAATGAAGAGAAGCTTAACTGCTCATTTAGACCCACAGGAGTCATAGTGTCTAGAGTGGCTATCCACCGACATTCTATCTGTGTCAAAGTATGTTTCCAATCGCCACCCCTAATGCCACACCTAACACGATCAATACCATGCACTCTCAGATCCTTTGGATTGCATTTGTGGTGTGACCTGAAATGGCGAGGGATCGTCTTCCACCTCACTTGTGGCCGTAATATCCCTGACATGCTCGCGTGTGCGAACAAGCAAATCACGTGATGTAAGGCCAATGTAAAATTTGTTGCATGGACATTTTGCCATATATATCACATGAGTGGTGCTGCACAGGATGTAATCTGTGATCTTAAATTCTCTTTTGTGGTCAGCAGAGGTGAATGACATGCGTCTCACATGATTACGGCAGGCCACGCAGTCACCGCAAGGATAAAATCCCCACTTCCCGTTGCCCACCCCATATAGCCAAGGTTCGTTTGCCACATAGCGACTCCTCCCCAGAATATCTTTCAGATTTTTACCCCGTCTTGCAGTCATGAGGGGTGAATCAGACAGATATCTGGCAAGTGTACGGTCAGTTTTAAGGATAGAACAGTGTCTATTCATAATGCTGCGTATAGTTTACCATTGATAATTATTATTATTTATTTATATAGCACCATTGATTCCATGGTGCTGTACATGAGAAGGGGTTACATACAAATTAAGTAGTAATGTAAAATATCTTATTTTAGACTCCTCCTGTTTATCTTTCATTTCCCTTTTCACTGCAAGGAGATCATGTCTCTTAGGGTATGTTTCCACGTTCAGGAAACGTTGCGTGTTTGACGCTGCGTTGAGCCGCAGCATCAAACACGCAGCGTCCAGATGTTACAGCATAGTGTTGGGGATTTCAAGAAATCCCGTCTCTACTATGCATTAACCCCTTCATGACCGTGGAATTTTCCGTTTTTCCGTATTCGTTTTTCACTCCCCTCCTTCCCAGAGCCATAACTTTTTTATTTTTCCATCAATTTGGCCATGTGAGGGCTTATTTTTTGCGGGACGAGTTGTACTTATGAACGACATCATTGGTTTTACCATGTCGTGTACTAGAAAATGGGAAAAAAATTCCAAGTGCGGTGAAATTGCAAAAAAAGTGCAATCCCACACTTGTTTTTTGCTTGGCTTTTTTGCTAGGTTCACTAAATGCTAAAACTGACCTGCCATTATCATTCTCCAGATCATTACGAGTTCATAGACACCTAATATGACTAGGTTATTTTTTACCTAAGTGGTGAAAAAAAATTCAAAACTTTGCTTAAAAAAAAAAAAAAAAAAAAAAATTGCGCCATTTTCCGATACTCGTAGCGTCTCCATTTTTCATGATCTGGGGTCGGTTGAGGGCTTATTTTTTGTGTGCCGAGCTGGCGTTTTTAATGATACCATTTTGGTGCAGATACGTTCTTTTGATCGCCCGTTATTGCATTTTAATGCAATGTCACGGCGACCCAAAAAATGTAATTCTGGCGTTTCGGATTTTTTTCTCATTACGCCGTTTAGCGATCAGGTTAATGCTTTTTTTTTTTGATAGATCGGGCGATTCTGAACGCGGCGATACCAAATATGTGTAGGTTTGATTTTTTTTTAATTGATTTATTTTGATTGGGGCGAAAGGGGGGCGATTTAAACTTTTATGTTTTTTTTATTTTTTTCACATTTTTTTTAACTTTTTTTTTTTACTTTTGCCATGCTTCAATAGCCTCCATGGGAGGCTAGAAGCTGGAACAACTCGATCGCCTCTGCTACATAACAGCGATCATCAGATCGCTGCTATGCAGCAGAAAATCAGGTGTGCTGTGAGCGCCGTCCACAGGGTGGCGCTCACAGCTACCGGCGATCAGTAACCATAGAGGTCTCAAGGACCTCTATGGTTACAATACTGAAGCATCGCCGACCCCCGATCATGTGACGGAGGTCGGCGATGACGTCATTTCCGGCCGCCCGGCCGGATGCGGTAGGTTAAATGCCGCTGTCTGCATTTGACAGCGGCATTTAACTAGTTAATAACTGCGGGTGAATCGCGATTTCACCCACCGCTATTGCGGGCACATGTCAGCTGTTTAAAACAGCTGACATGTCCCGGCTTTGATGCGGGCTCACCGCGGAGCCCTGCATCAAAGCAGGGGACCTGACGTCAGACGTACTATCCCGTCCGACGTCAGGAAGGGGTTAAAAGACACATGCAGCAGACCCGCAAAAACGGACATGCGGCGCGTCTTTTAAGAACGCAGCATGTCCTTACAATGAGCAAAACACGCAAGAACACCGCAGGTGACCTGCCAGTGACCCCAGGTGCAGATTTTGTCAGGATTTGACCTGCATAAAATCCTGACCAAATCCTGATGCAATCCTGAACGTGGACACATACCCTTAGAGTTCCTGGCATGGGTATATCCCCTTTTAATGCTTCTTTTACTATATCCACGTGCCAGGAAACTCTCCCCAAGGTCAACAGACTGCCTTTCAGAAGATTCTTCGGACGTACATATTCTTCTCACATGTAAGAATTGGCCAATAGGAATGGCCACGATCGTGGAACTAGTGTGGGAAGAGGAGGCATGGAGGACCGACGTTTCCTTATGGAACATAACCCTATGGATGACTCCATCCTCCTGAACAATCAACCTGATGTTGAGAAAAAAATAGTATGAGGATGAAAGTTATATGTGAGCCTGATGTTGAGATCGTTACGATTAAGCTCCCTCATAAACATGTGAAGTTCTTCCACGGCCCCTGCCAAATAAAATATTGTCTATATACCGGTACTATCCCAAAATCTAGGGGGGGTGGAGTGCGCACCCCCCTGGAATATGCTCCTCTCCCAGTACCCTAAAAAGAGGTTAGCACAGCGCCCCCATGGCAGTGCCACAACTCTGAAGATAGTAAAAAAATTATGTGTCAGGGCAAATCGCAAAAGTCTCAACACCAGGCTTCTGGTCTCGACATCAATGTTGCTAGATTATCAAAGCATTTTAGGTCACAGATCTTAAAATTGCTGTTGGGAGAAGGCACTCTTCAAATATGAGAGACCTGGAGTGGTTTGCAAAAGCAGGATGTTCCAAAATTCCAGTTGAGAGGTGTTAGAAGCTTGTTGATGCTTATAGGAAGCAATTGATTGTTGGCATTTATTCCAAAGTGTGTGCATTCAAATATTAAGTTGAGGATTCTAACAATTTTGTCCAGCCCATTTTGGGGGGTTTTGTGTGAAATTATGGTGCCTTTTCTTTTGCATTATTTTGCTGTTGTTTCAATATATACAAAGTAAATAAACGTGTATAATAAAACATGTGTAATTGCTATAATTTTCAGGAGCAATTTTAAGGGTGCCAACACTTTCAGCTGACTGTCTACATAGACATGTAAGCCAATACAAACACATATACAGAGATGTGCATATAGACCATTGTGACAAAATAGAGAGGTGAAGGCGGAAGTGTTGGAGATCTTAAGCCCATGCCATGGCTAGACCCCACAGCTTGATAAAAATAGTAAACAGAATGAGTTGTCTGCTTGCTACAGACCGTGACGAGGATCCGCTCCGCAGTCACCTACATGGGGCATCAGGCTTTGCATTTAGCTCGCCACTTTATCACTAATGTACACCATTAGTATAATGTTTGTTTCAAATGGCTATATGCTACTTACTAAAGGTGACTAAACACAGAAAATAGTTGTCACCTGAACCCTTGCTCAGCTGACAGCTATCTCTTGCATTTCCACTAAACACATGAAGCCTCAGCTAAACCTTTATGTATTCTCTACGAAAAGAGAAAAACACGTTTAAGAGTCGATATTGACTTTTAGGATTACTATATCCAATAGGTGGCACTAAAGTTCAAGTCCTCTTGCTCCCTAAAGAATCTATTTGCATATTTAAATTCCTAGAGGAGCATTGCATTGCATATGTGAAGATCTGAGGTTGTGGATTGTACTAATCACCTAAGCAGGTTAATCAATACAATTAGTTTTATTTCTTCTGTCCACGGTCTTACAGCAACTCCGGGTAGATGGCCACTATGAGATGCTCCCAGTCCGTAAGATCTTAACCCGGGACCTTTAGTTCTACTGCCGCCATACCATGAGATACACACTGTCTCCCAACTTTTGGTTGGCCCACAGCTTTTGTATCTCCAGCCGGTAAAGTCAGCAGTCACAGCCTATGCTCCTCCAGATGACGAACACCATGACCATAGTACATGTATCCAGCTCCAGCTTGCAGCAACAAATTGTCCCAACCTGGATTCTCCAAAAGTTTTCATGGGTTCAGTGATGGGCAGTGGAGCATATCAGTATCCTACCAAGTGGAGTGATGGTTTCTTGGGCTCATGTCCTGGTCAGTCTCTCTGGAGATAGAGGAAGCCCCCTTTTTGTATTCCACAGCTCTCATTCAGGGCATTCTCCAACAGGATTGGGGGAAGGTGAGGGGAGGTAATTCCTCATTGTTCAATTAACCCGCATATTTGTTCTTCAAGGTGTGTAATCAGCTGCCATTCCACAGATTAACATGCAACAAGAGTCAACGTACAGGCTCATATGAAACAATGGCTCATGTCCAATGACCTACTGAACAAAGGAACAATAAGTCTGGCATAACTAATTATAATTCACCCTTGCACCAGGCCAGAGTGACGCTGTGTTGTCACAGCCTATAAGTCTCCTCACAATGACATGACACTCTCCACAAGGAGAAACATTCCCCCTTAGACTCCAAGTCAGAGGCCTCTCGACCAGCCAAATCCGATATCCTGCTTTGCCCTGAGGAAGGACAAACACCCCAAAACACATGTAGATGCTAATGGAGTTTCTGGTTTGGCTTCTTACCCTTATTCATATGATAAGGCTCGTTAAAGGGTCGATTTTAAATTTTAGGATTGCTACATGCAATAGGTGGCGCCAGAGTTCAAGTTCTCTTTCATTCTGAAGACAAGCTATTTGCACACTGTGTGAGTGGAAAAGTGGTAAAGTTTGCATGTTGTTATTCATTGTCAATAAGACTTAAAGAGGAGGACTTGTCACCTGATGAAAAGTGACCAGTTTATGCTCTTATTTTAATCCTGCTGCCCCATAAGTATTCCATATTTAATTTACTATATAGTTCCAGAGAGATATGGGTCTTTTTATTTACTGCTAATCTTTATAGTCTTTACCATAGGAGTTTCTCACAGGCTAATAAAGCAAGATAGCAGAAAGACATGCCCCAAAGAATCAGTGATAAAAACTTGGTAAAGACCTAAATAAAAAAAGCCCACATCTAAAACTGAATGGCAGATAAAAAAAAATAAATGCCAGAAAACCAAAAAAAAAGAAACAGAATACGCAGTGGAACAAAGGGAATAACATAGGCAGAAAAACTGGCCACTTTTGACCTGGTGGCACGTCCTCTGAAGTGTGAGAACCCACAAAAAACATGACAATAGAAAAATTGGGGTAGAGTTATTAAATTGTTTTAATTTAGACAACTTAGATTTGTTTAGGACTAGATACTTGCATGGACCGCAATGTATGAATAGACCGTGGCTCTTCTGACCTACTGTAAGCATGGCAGCCTCATACAATTAAGATGTCATGCCCAGGTCAGGAGTTCCAGGGTGGTCCATGCATTGCGGTCCGTACTTGGACATCTGCATGACCTCTTAGACATTTGCTAGATTTTAGGCAATACTTGTACGGATGCACAATACTGTCTAAAACACATTATACTATAACCTAAGGCAAGGCATGTTAGCTATTTTTATTTTTTTTAAACAAACCAAGTTAAGTGAATTTCCCTTTTAAAACTCTCATACAAATTGGACACAAAATACATAACATTGAATATTCTGACTAGTACACATCTCACACTCTTCTCTTTTACCAAGTCATATTGAGCAATAAACTTAAAAGGAGTCTGTCAGTAGGCTCAACTCTCCTAAGCCATCTGTATTACACACTTGGTTGTGGAACCACTGCGCCACTGTCTGGGAAGAGCATGGAGGGGAGTAACTAAATGACCACCTGGTTTTTCACTAGAGCCACTGATCATGTGGTTAGACTTGGTTGGGATCCAGGTGGACACCAGTTACCACTCCAGGACAAACTTCGGAGCTGCAGCAGCTGACCCCGCCTAAGGGGTGTAGGGAAGCAGAGGTGGACTCGGAGAGTCAGGAAAGTCAGGAACTGGATAGCAGGAGGATGAATACTGTAAGGTTGATAGACAGGATGGGAACTGGAACACAGGAACAGACGGGACAGGTTACAGGAACACAGGACCTGGTTCTGACTAGGTCGTAACAGATGCGGACCAAACTGGTCAAGATCAAGACTTGGTATGGGCACTTCGGGATCAGGAGCGGGTTCAGACAGGAAAGACAGGATCATTATCTGGAGGGCAAGCAGGATCAGGTACAGACAGGATGGACAAGTTCAGAATTAGGGAATATTGGTCCCTGTACCAACCTTAATACTTAGTCGGACCTGTACAACACTAATGGATTATAGTGGCTAAGGCACCTCCCTATAGGGGAGGGTGCCTTAGATACCTGATGTCTCCCAGCTATTGGTAGGACATATTCAGAAGCACAGACGCTGCTCCTTTCAGAAGGAGGGAGCGTGCGTGCACCCTAAGCAAACACCCAGGAGACCTGGGTGCCATACCCAGGTTCTGGGAGAAAGCAGATGCTGTTGAGATAAGGAGCAGTGCGGGAGGGTAAGCAAACACGCCGGTGTCCCTACCGAGAGGAGGAAGGAGACTCATACAGGTTGGCAGCTTCAACTTATAAGATATGGCAATTTGCTTGATGACTTCAATGGAACCGATGAAGCGAAGAGCCAATTTGTAGAATGGCATCTTGAGATGATGTACTTAGAAGATATGCACAACTTATCCCCTGGATGATAACAAGGTGGAGCCAAGTGTCTTTTGTCAGCATGCCTCTTCATACATTCCGATGATTTCTCTAGAGTGGCTTTGGTTTCCTCCCACATCTTAGAGGAATTCTTGGTGGGAGAATCAGCTGCTGGTATGCCAGAAGTGGCTAACACTGGAAGAGGGATTCCTGACTGTTGACTGAAGACTATGAAGAAGGAAGATCTTGCAGAAGACTCACTTGCATGATTGTTATAGAATTATGCCCAGGGTAAGGGCTTGACCCAATCGTCATGATGTGCATTCGTGAAATGAGGCATGAATTTGGCCCAAACTTGGTTAACTCTCTCTACCTGTCTGTTGGATTGAAGGTGGTATGCAGAAGAGAAGTCCAGTACCATGTTCAGAAGTTTGCACATAGCTCACCAGATTCTGGATGTGAATTGGATACTTCTGTCGGACACAATGTGAAGAGTGAATCTGTGAACATGGAAAATGTGCTGGATGAATCTCTCCACAAGCTCCGGAGCAGACGGAAGGCCCAGCAATGGGGTAAAATGAGACATTTTCCAGAAACAATCCACCACTACCGAGATGATGGAGCATCCAGAGGACACAGGGAGGTCCATAATTATGTTCATGGCGATGTGCTGCCAAGGCGCAGAGGGCAGAGGAAATGGCAGGAGTCGCCCGAATGGGAGTTTTGTTGTGGGCACAGGAAGGACTGGTGGAAACGAAATTCATGATATCCTTACCCATGGTAGGCCATCAATAGTGACGTGAGATGAGCTGCAATGTCTTTCTCTGTCCGGAATGACTGGCCACCTTGGAGGCGTGCCCAAATAGCAGGACTTGCCTCTTATGCGATTATGACACCTACTGTTGTGAATTAGACTTTTTTGGCTCCCTCTTGTGGTCACTAGTGATATGACTCTGGGATTGTCTTTCCTCAGTTTGGCACCCACCTGGGTCGTTAGCCCAGGGGTGTTGCTATTTGAACTTCCTGAATTCTCAGTCTGGTGCCTGGCATCGTTGTAATCAGTCCTTTCTGTTTGCTCCTGTCTGCTGGTCCTGGTTTTTGCAAAATTAAGCTTCCTTGTTTTTTGGTTATTTGTATTGCTCTTATTTTTGTCCAGCTTGTACTAAATGTGATTCCTGATTTTGCTGGAAGCTCTAGGGGGCTGGTATTCTCCCCCCGGGCCGTTAGACGGTTCGGGGGTTCTTGAATATCCAGCGTGGAAATTTTGATAGGGTTTTTGCTGACCGTATAAGTCATCTTACTATATTCTGCTATTAGTCAGTGGGCCTGTCTTTGCTAAATACCTAGTTCATTCTTACGTTTGTCTTTTCTTCTTACCTCACCGTTATTATTTGTTGGGGGCTTGTATCCAACTTTTGGGGTCTTTTCTCTGGAGGCAAGAAAGGTCTATCTTTTCCCTTCTAGGGTTAGTTAGTTCTCCGGCTGGCGCGAGACGTCTAGAACCAACGTAGGCACGTTCCCCGGCTGCTGCTATTTGCGGTGCTAGGATTAGATATACGGTCAGCCCAGTTCCCACTGCCCTATGAGCTGGTTTTTTGTGTTTGCAGACTTGGTATTTATTTCTGAGACCCTCTGCCATTGGGGTCATAACAACCTACATCTTTCCAGGAGGAACTTGGGACAAGTTTACTAGAGCCACAGTAACCATCTTGGATGGCTAAATGATAACTTGGGTTTCCTCTTCTTAGTCGATGGACAGGAAGTACCAAGAAAGAGCATCAGCCTTGATGTTCTTGTCAGCTGGCTGAAAATGCAGAACAAAGTCAAAATGGGGAAAATCAGCGAACCCCTGCCCGGGTGGCAGCACGGGCGCAACATATGCATTTTCTGACATAGCATGTAAGTTATACTCACCTCATATAGATTTAGCCTGGTTTGAGCAATTTGAATATGTCTTTAAATGTTGTGACACGTATTTAGCACATTTCCTCTCTGGCCTCAGGCTCATTTAACTATAGTGAGCAACAAAAAGCACAACAAACATCAGCATAGCTAGAGAAAATCCTTATTAGACTATCATTAGGCAATTTAACTACTTATACTGAAACCATAGAACAAAAGGACCACAAATACGTATTAGGACAAGTCGCTAAAGAACACAACGAAAAAATTATGGGTCACAAGGGCCCAAAAAAACAACCACCACGTCCGATTTAGAACAATGTATAAAACAATAATCTTTATTAATACATAGACATTGTAGAAACTATACAAATATAAAATCAAAAAGGAGCAAGTGTATGCAAACAAATTGGGATCACCACAAAATAAGAATTTATACAAAATCCAGCTTTATTCAAGAAACTCCACACAAAGACATAAAAACATATTAAAACAACCCCCTAAAAGTATGACCTGGGGTAATGGGTCCATATAGATCATTGATAGAAATTGTAACATAGCAAATAGCCACTATACAGCCGATATATACATGGAACACAGAACCAAAAATATGCAACACACGGGCATTAAATGGTGCGATGTAATAACACAGATGAAGTAATACACCCTTTACTATTCTATGTCCCACAACAAAAAATCTACAGATAGAAAAACCTAAAATACACTTAGGGGCATAGTGAGCACCGTGTGGCTGCCTAGACCCTAGTATTCAGGTCCCATATTAACTCACCCTACCTAACACCTAGGCGGTAATAGGGCTCCTAGCAGCGTTGGTTCAGTGGATATCTGGCAGGCTGTAGCGTAGCTGTGACCCACGCGTATCGACGCCCGTAGCGTCTTCCTCAAGGTCGATATGTTATCGACCTTGAGGAAGACGCTACGGGCGTCGATACGCGTGGGTCACAGCTACGCTACAGCCTGCCAGATATCCACTGAACCAACGCTGCTAGGAGCCCTATTACCGCCTAGGTGTTAGGTAGGGTGAGTTAATATGGGACCTGAATACTAGGGTCTAGGCAGCCACACGGTGCTCACTATGCCCCTAAGTGTATTTTAGGTTTTTCTATCTGTAGATTTTTTGTTGTGGGACATAGAATAGTAAAGGGTGTATTACTTCATCTGTGTTATTACATCGCACCATTTAATGCCCGTGTGTTGCATATTTTTGGTTCTGTGTTCCATGTATATATCGGCTGTATAGTGGCTATTTGCTATGTTACAATTTCTATCAATGATCTATATGGACCCATTACCCCAGGTCATACTTTTAGGGGGTTGTTTTAATATGTTTTTATGTCTTTGTGTGGAGTTTCTTGAATAAAGCTGGATTTTGTATAAATTCTTATTTTGTGGTGATCCCAATTTGTTTGCATACACTTGCTCCTTTTTGATTTTACTATGTTTGGTATGCAAGTGGTGATCCCCTAGTATTTATTTTATATGCAGGTGGTGCCCACTCACTAAGTGCTTTTCTGAACTATACAAATATACATCGCATTATCAAAAACAGGTGAAGTGCAGTACCACATGGTGTACATGGACACCGCATAGACATAAAAACAGATTAAGGGCGCATGGAGCCAGGAACACACACACCCATATTAGACATAGCGAGCAAGGGGTTAGAAAAACTCCTATTCCACAGGGCTATATATAAATCACAGGGAAACACCCATTCTCATGTATGGTTAGATATATAAAACCACCTTGCTGGAACCATAATCCTTGCAAATCTAATATAAATATCAATTACCACTACACTATGTTCCAAATTATTATGCAAATGACATTTTTCTCTGATTTTCCTAAATGGTCGGTCCAAATGACAGTCAGTCTAATAAAAGTCATCACCCGTTAGAGTATACATCAAATTTTATTGAAGAAACCTCCCAATGATAACAGTATAATCTCCAAAATGAATAAAAACTCAAAATGCACTGTTCCAAATTATTAGGCACAGTAGAATTTCTAAAGATTTGATATGTTTTAAAGAACTGAAAATGCTCATTTGTGGAATTTGCAGCATTAGGAGGTCACATTCACTGAACAAAAAAGCTATTTAACTCCAAAACCTCCTAACAGGCCAAGTTACATGTTACCATAGGAACCCTTCTTTGATATCACTTTCACAATTCTTGCATCCATTGAACTTGTGAGTTTTTGGAGAGTTTCTGCTTGTATTTCTTTGCATGAAGTCAGAATAGCCTCCCAGACCTGCTGTTGTGATGTGAACTGCCTCCCACTCTCATAGATCTTTAGCTTGATGATAATCCAAAGGTTGTCGATAGGGTTGAGGTCAGGGGAAGATGGTGGCTACACAATGAGTTTATCTCCCTTTATGCCTATAGCAGCCAATGACTCAGAGGGATTCTTTGCAGCATGAGATGGGGCATTGTCATGCATGAAGATGCTTCTGCTCCTGAAGGCATGTTTCTGCTTTTTATGCCATGGTAGAAAGTTGTCAGTCAGAAACTCTATACACTTTGCAGAGGTCATTTTCACACCTTCAGAAACCTTAAAGGGCCCTACAAGCTGTTCCGGACCAAAACATGACTCCTCAACCTCCTTGCTGACATCGCAGCCTTGTTGGGACATGGTGGCCATCCACCAACCATCCACTACTCCATCCATCTGGACCATCCAGGGTTGCTCGACACTCATCAGTAAACAAGACTGCTTGAAAAATAATCTTCATGTATGTCTGGGCCCACTGCAACCATTTCTGCTTGTGATCACTGTTTACGGGTGGCCGAATAGTAGGTTTATGCACCAAAGCAAGCCTTTGAAGGATCCTACACCTTGAGGTTTGAGGGACTCCAGAGGCACCAGCAACTTCAAATAACGTTTTGCTGCTTTGTAATGGTATTTTGGCAGCTGCTCTCTTAATTCAATGAATTTGTCTGGCAGAAACCTTCCTCAATATGCCTTTATCTGCAAGAACTCTGTTTCAGTCATAAATCTCTTCATAGTATGATGATCACTCCTAAGTTTTCATGAAATATCTAATGCTTTCATACCTTGTCCAAGGCATTGCACTATTTAACACTTTTCAGCAGCAGAGAGATCCGTTTTATTTCCCATATTGCTTGAAACCTGTGGCCTGCTTAATAATGTGGAACATCATTTTTAAGTAGTTTTCCTTTAATTAGAATCACCTGGAAAACTAAATATCACATGTGTTTAAGATTGATTTCAGTGATCCATTGAGCCCTGAGACACAATACCATCCATGAGTTTATTTTAAAAACAAAACGATTAAATCTTTATGACACTTAAATCCAATTTGCATAATAATTTGGAACAGTGTAAATGAAGATACGGTGTTATGATCCCAATGGCAGAGGATCTCTGATATCCCGGCAAGATAGCAAAAATATAAATACTGCTCTAGGGAGGTGGAAACTGGGCTAACCGCATACCTGATCCTGACACAAACAACTAAAAGTAGCCGGTGAACGTGCCTACGTTGGTTCTAGACGTCTCGAGCCAGCCGGAGAACTGACTACCCCTAAAGGGAAAAAATAAGACCTCGCTTGCCTCCAGAGAAATTGAACCCCAAAGATATAGAAAGCCCCCAACAAATAATAACGGTGAGGCAAGAGGAAAACACAAACGTAGAGATGAACTAGATTCAGCAAAGTGAGGCCCAATAGTCTAGATAGCAGAAAATAGATAGTGGACTATGCGGTTAGCAGAAAACCCTACAAAACATCCACGCTGAACATTCAAGAACCCCCACATCGACTGACGGTGTGGAGGGAGAATATCAGCCCCCTAGAGCTTCCAGCGAGTCAAAAATCAAATATAAAGCAAGCTGGACAAAAACACTGAATAATGCAAACGATCCAAATTGTACAAAACAGACTTAGCTTTTCTTGCATGAGGCAGACTGAAAGGAATCCGGAGGAGACCAAATAGGTCTGGATACAACGATGCCAGGCAAGAGACTGAGTCCAGAGGAGACTCAAATAGGAAACACCCGCTGCTTAACGACACAGCTGAAGCTCAGGCCTGCAACAAGACATACCTAACACAATACCGTTAGTGACCACCAGAGGGAGCCCAGAAACACAGTTCACAACAGTACCCCCCCCTTGAGGAGGGGTCACCGAACCCTCACCAAGACCCCCAGGGCGATCAGGATGAGCAGCGTGAAAGGCATGAACCAAATCAGCCGCATGAACATCAGAGGCGACAACCCAGGAATTATCCTCCTGACCATAGCCTTTCCACTTAACTAAATACTGGAGTTTCCGTCTAGAGATACGAGAATCCAGAATCTTCTCCACCATGTACTCCAACTCGCCCTCAACCAAAACCGGGGCAGGAGGCTCAACAGCAGGAACCATAGGCACCACGTACCGCCGCAACAAGGACCTATGGAACACATTATGAATAGCAAAAGACGCTGGAAGGTCCAAGCGAAAAGACACCGGGTTAAGGATTTCCAAAATCTTATAAGGACCGATAAAGCGAGGCTTGAACTTAGGAGAGGAGACTTTCAAAGGAACATGCCGAGAAGACAACCAAACCAAATCCCCAACACGAAGTCGGGGACCCACACCGCGGCGGCGGTTGGCAAACCGCTGGGCCTTGTCTTGTGACAATTTCAAATTGTCCACCACATGGTTCCAAATCCGCTGCAACCTATCCACCACAGAATCAACCCCAGGACAGTCAGAAGGTTCAACCTGACCCGAGGAGAAACGAGGATGAAAACCAGAGTTGCAGAAAAAGGGTGAAACCAAGGTGGCAGAACTAGCCCGATTATTAAGGGCAAACTCGGCCAGTGGCAAAAAGGTAACCCAGTCGTCCTGATCAGCAGAAACAAAACATCTCAAATAAGTCTTTAACGTCTGATTAGTTCGCTCGGTCTGGCCATTAGTCTGAGGATGAAAAGCCGACGAAAAAGACAAATCAATACCCATCTTAGCACAAAAGGATCGCCAGAATCTGGACACAAACTGGGATCCTCTGTCAGATACAATATTCTCAGGGATGCCATGCAAACGAACCACATTCTGAAAGAACAAAGGAACCAAATCAGAGGAGAAAGGCAACTTAGGCAAGGGCACCAAATGGACCATTTTAGAAAAACGATCGCACACCACCCAGATGACAGACATCTTCCGAGACACCGGAAGATCCAAAATGAAATCCATGGAACTGTGCGTCCAAGGCCTCTTCGGGATAGGCAAGGGCAAAAGCAACCCGCTGGCACGAGAACAGCAAGGCTTAGCCCGAGCACAAATCCCACAGGACTGCACAAAAGAACGCACATCCCGCGACAAGGAAGGCCACCAAAAGGACCTGGCCACCAAATCTCTGGTACCGAAAATCCCAGGATGTCCCGCCAACACCGAAGAATGAACCTCAGAAATAACTCTGTTGGTCCATCCATCAGGGACAAACAATCTTTCCGGTGGACAACGATCAGGCCTATCAGCCTGAAATTTTTGCAGCCCTCGTCGCAAATCTGGGGAAATGGCAGACAAAATTACTCCCTCTCTGAGAATACCAGCCGGCTCAGAGACTCCCGGAGAATCAGGCACAAAACTCCTAGAAAGTGCATCAGCCTTCATGTTCTTCGAACCAGGCAGGTACGAGACCACAAAGTTAAAACGGGAGAAAAACAACGACCAACGGGCCTGTCTAGGATTCAGGCGCTTGGCAGACTCGAGGTAAATCAGATTTTTATGATCAGTCAAGACCACCACACGATGTCTAGCTCCCTCGAGCCAATGTCGCCACTCCTCAAATGCCCACTTCATGGCCAACAACTCCCGATTACCAACATCGTAGTTCCGCTCAGCAGGCAAAAATTTCCTTGAAAAGAAGGCGCATGGCTTCATCACGGAGCCATCAGAACTTTTTTGCGACAAAACAGCCCCTGCACCAATTTCAGAAGCATCAACTTCAACCTGGAAGGGAAGAGAGACATGCGGCTGGCACAAGACTGGCGCTGAAGTAAACCGACGCTTCAGCTCCCGAAAGGCCTCCACGGCCGCAGGAGACCAATTCGCAACATCAGAACCCTTCTTGGTCATATCCGTCAAAGGTTTAACCACGCTGGAGAAATTAGCGATAAAACGACGGTAAAAATTAGCAAAGCCCAAGAACTTCTGCAGGCTCTTAACAGACGTGGGCTGAGTCCAGTCATGAATGGCACGGACCTTAACTGGGTCCATCTCCACAGTAGAAGGGGAAAAAATAAAACCCAAAAAAGAAACCTTCTGTACCCCAAAGATACATTTTGAGCCCTTCACAAATAGAGCATTCTCCCGCAAAACCTGAAACACCATCCTGACCTGGTTCACATGGGACTCCCAATCATCAGAAAAAAACAAAATATAATCCAGATAAATAATCATAAATTTATCCAGATATTTCCGGAAGATGTCATGCATGAAGGACTGAAACACAGAAGGAGCATTAGATAACCCGAAAGGCATCACCAGGTACTCAAAATGACCCTCAGGCGTATTAAATGCCATTTTCCATTCATCTCCCTGCTTTATGCGCACAAGGTTATACGCACCACGAAGATCTATCTTGGTGAACCAACTGGATCCCTTAATCCGAGCAAACAAATCAGACAACAATGGCAAAGGATACTGAAATTTAACAGTGATCTTATTCAGAAGACGATAATCAATACAAGGTCTCAGAGACCCGTCTTTCTTGCCCACAAAAAAGAATCCTGCACCAAGAGGGGACGAGGATGGGCGAATATGTCCCTTCTCCAAAGACTCCTTTATATAACTCCGCATCGCGGCATGCTCTGGCACAGATAAATTAAAGAGTCGTCCCTTAGGAAACTTACTACCAGGAATCAAATCTATAGCACAATCACAGTCCCTATGAGGAGGAAGGGCACTGGACCTGGCCTCATTAAATACATCCTGAAAGTCTGACAAAAACTCAGGGATCTCAGAAGGAGTAGAAGAAGCAATAGACACCAATGGAGAATCGCCATGAATCCCCTGACACCCCCAACTAGACACAGTCATAGCTTTCCAATCTAAAACTGGATTATGGGCCTGTAACCATGGCAGACCCAAAACGACAACATCATGCATTTTATGCAGTACCAAAAAACGAATCACCTCCTGATGTACAGGAGTCATGCACATGGTCACCTGCGTCCAATACTGAGGTTGATTCTCTGCCAATGGCGTAGAATCAATTCCTCTAAGAGGAATAGGATTTTCCAAAGGCTCCAGGACAAAACCGCAGCGCTTGGCAAACGACAAATCCATCAGACTTAAAGCAGCACCAGAATCCACAAAAGCCATAACTGAGTAAGAAGATAATGAACAAATTAAAGTCACAGACAAAATAAACTTAGGCTGAAGAGTACCAATGGCGACAGGATTAACTTTTTTCTTTAAACGTTTAGAGCATGCTGAGATAACATGTGTTGAATCACCACAGTAGAAACACAACCCATTTTGACGTCTATGATTTTGTCGCTCGGCTCTGGTCAGAATTCTGTCACATTGCATAGAATCAGGTGACCGTTCAGACAGCACCGCCAAAGGATTATCAGATTTGCGCTCCCGCAAACGTCGATCAATTTGAATGGCTAGAGCCATTGAATCATTTAGACCTGTAGGGATAGGAAACCCCACCATCACATCTTTAATGGCTTCAGAAAGACCATTTCTGAAATTTGCGGCCAGTGCACACTCATTCCATTGAGTAAGCACGGACCATTTCCGAAATTTTTGGCAATATACCTCAGCTTCGTCCTGACCCTGAGAGATAACCAGCAACATTTTTTCAGCCTGATTTTCAAGATTAGGCTCCTCATAAAGCAAACCAAGTGCCAGAAAAAATGCATCAACATTCACCAATGCAGGATCTCCTGGCGCCAGAGAGAAGGCCCAATCCTGAGGGTCGCCGCGCAAGAAGGAAATAACAATCTTAACTTGCTGAGCGGAATCACCAGAGGAACGAGGTTTCAGAGACAGAAACAATTTACAATTATTCCTAAAATTCAGGAATTTAGATCTATCTCCAAAAAACGGCTCAGGAATAGGTATTTTTGGTTCAGACATAGGGCTATGGATAACAAAATCCTGAATGCTTTGCACCCTAGCAGCAAGCTGATCCACACTAGAAGTCAAAGTCTGGACATTCATATCTGCAGCAGAGTTTCAGCCACTCAGAGAAAAAGGGGATGGAAGAAGCTAGGCAAACTGCAGCAAAAAAAAAAAAAAACAACAAAAAAAACCAAAACTCAGAACTTCTTTTTAATCCCGCTTCTGCGATGCATTAAACATTTTCTTTGGGCCTGGCATTCTGTTATGATCCCAATGGCAGAGGATCTCTGATATCCCGGCAAGATAGCAAAAATATAAATACTGCTCTAGGGAGGTGGAAACTGGGCTAACCGCATACCTAATCCTGACACAAACAACTAAAAGTAGCCGGTGAACGTGCCTACGTTGGTTCTAGACGTCTCGAGCCAGCCGGAGAACTGACTACCCCTAAAGGGAAAAAATAAGACCTCGCTTGCCTCCAGAGAAATTGAACCCCAAAGATATAGAAAGCCCCCAACAAATAATAACGGTGAGGCAAGAGGAAAACACAAACGTAGAGATGAACTAGATTCAGCAAAGTGAGGCCCAATAGTCTAGATAGCAGAAAATAGATAGTGGACTATGCGGTTAGCAGAAAACCCTACAAAACATCCACGCTGAACATTCAAGAACCCCCACATCGACTGACGGTGTGGAGGGAGAATATCAGCCCCCTAGAGCTTCCAGCGAGTCAAAAATCAAATATAAAGCAAGCTGGACAAAAACACTGAATAATGCAAACGATCCAAATTGTACAAAACAGACTTAGCTTTTCTTGCATGAGGCAGACTGAAAGGAATCCGGAGGAGACCAAATAGGACTGGATACAACGATGCCAGGCAAGAGACTGAGTCCAGAGGAGACTCAAATAGGAAACACCCGCTGCTTAACGACACAGCTGGAGCTCAGGCCTGCAACAAGACATACCTAACACAATACCGTTAGTGACCACCAGAGGGAGCCCAGAAACACAGTTCACAACAATACGGGTGAGATGAACACAGGGTCCGTGCGCCCTCCCCGACGCACGTTTCGGTTGTCACACTTTCCTCAGGGGGCCCCCTGAGGAAGGTGTGACAACCGAAACGTGCGTCGGGAAGGGCGCACGGACCCTGTGTTCATCTCACCCGTCTCTTCATTTAGAGGTAATTGATATTTATATTAGATTTGCAAGGACTATGGTTCCAGCAAGGTGGTTTTTTATATATCTAACCATACATGAGAATGGGTGTTTCCCCGTGACTTATATATACCCCTGTGGAATAGGAGTTTTTCTAACCCCTTGCTCGCTATGTCTAATACGGGTATGTGTGTTCCTGGCTCCATGCGTCCTTAATCTGTTTTTATGTCTATGCGGTGTCCATGTACACCATGTGGTACTGCACTTCACCTGTTTTTGATAATGCGATGTATATTTGTATAGTTTCTACAATGTCTATGTATTAATAAAGATTATTGTTTTATACATTGTTCTAAATCGGACGTGGTGGTCATTTTTTTGGGCCCTTGTGACCCACAATTTTTTAATTTAACTATAGGTACAGATTTTTGCTTTAAAAGTGATCAATTGATCCACTCATGACTATTGATCTTCAGCACTTTGCACTTTTTTGCGATTTTTTTTTTTACATTTTCTTATCATTTGGATTCCAGTCCTAATGGCTTATGATCATTCCCCTATCTCACCCTATATAATTGTATTTGCAATTTTTTATTTTTACTGCAATTATCATAGGTTACTCAATATTGTTCATCAGATGGGGAATTGAAGGTCATAATTACATTTGAATATCCCTATAGTTCAGGTGCTATGCCGTGGCTTTATTTTTCATTGTTGCCCGTTGTTGCTTGTTTTTAATTGAGATTCCCACTGTATTGATTTAATCCGCTGGTTAATCAAATTTTAATGTAAAACAATTTTTCGAATAAAATATTGTACATTTTATTATCTTATGGATGCCTCGGTTTTTTTTCCTTTCCATATGCAGAATTTGTTGAAATTATGTTGCTATTGAGGTTAATATACACCAGTGTTGGATATTGGTTATTTATACTAGGACATGGCTAGGGTCTCCACCTGTGACAGGGGTAGATACGGCCTCATGGAGGTGAGGATATCGGAAACAGGTCTATGCGGCAGTTGTACGGCCTATGTGGAGGTAGTGATTCTGCTTCCTTCTTGTCGAATGTCAGCATATGACTGGTAGGTGAATGGTAATCTTGGCAAAAAAAATAGTGCTACAGTGGGTCGAACTGGATGTACAGGTACAAGACACTTCTCATGAAAAGACAGTCCATGATGTAGCACCTCTCCAGATCTTCAGTCAAGGACGGGTTCATGAATGTGAAGCCACGGAAGATGGAGTAGGAAGCACATAGAAGTGGACAGTTGGCTCTCTCATCAACAGATGACACAAACAACAGATTCTGGAGGCATCGAACGGTTATAGTCAGGATTAAGGGTGGAGGTAAATTACTTTCGCCTAGGGTAGCCTTTCCTACCGACCCTAGGCTTGGGAGTTTTCTGACTTCTTGGGACAAGTGTGGATGACATGTCCTGTGCCTCCGCAATAAAGGCACAAGCGCCTGGCATGGTCAACCTGCATAGGCTCAGACGAGACTGTGGTCATGGAAGACTTAGGAAAGAGCAGCCTCTAGAAGGATGGAGCTAGACCAAGCAGTTTTATCTCACACGCGCTCCTGGAATCTGAGGTCGATACGGATAGCCAGGAAAATTAGGTCATCAAGAGTAACGGGAATATATCGACCTGATAGGTCATCCTTTATCCTTCTGGACAATGCCTCCCAGAAGGTGGCTACTAATGCCTTGTTTTTCCATCCCAGTTCAGAAGCAATCATGCGGAACCGGAAAGCATATTGGCATACATTCAAACTTGCCTGGCGCAGTCTGAGGAGAGAAGATGCAGCAGAGGTAACTCGGCTTGACTCATCAAAGACTTTGCGGAGCACCTCTAGGGAGGCCTGCAGATCCAAGATGACAGGGCCTCTTCAGTCCCACAAGGGCTAAACCCACACCAGGGATTCACTTCCAAGATGGGACATTAGGAATGCCACCTTCGCCAATTACATGAAAACTGGTGTGCCAGCAGTTCAAAATACACACTGGTTAATTAACCCTAGGCATTGCTTGGAATCACCATGAAAATGTGGTGGAGCAGAGAGATGAGGTACAGGACCTGGAGCATGACTTGCAGACTGAATAGTCACTGCCGATGCGGTTTGCAGTCACTGATGTCAGAGCGTCCAGGCGGGTGTTCATTGTCTGCAAATATGACAAGATCTTATCTTTCTGGTCTATCTGATGGGTCATCTCTTCGAACAACTCCGAGATTGGAAGGGAATGAGAGTCAGCGGGTTACATGGCCTTAGTTAACTGTTACGCAAGTGGTTGTGGAACCACTGTGCTTTGGTCTGGGGAGAGCCTGGAGGGGCGTAATTAAGCTACCACATGGTTCTTTACTAGTGTCCCTATGAATTAGTTAGACGTGGAGTCAGGTGGATGCCAGGTACCACTTCAGGACAGACTCCGGAGCCACAGCAGCTGATTTTTTAAGGGGTGTAGAGAAGCATGGGTTGACTCAGAGAGTCAGGAAAGCCGTGAACTGGATAGAATAAGGTTGGATACTGCATGGTTGGTAGACAGGATGGGAACTGGAACACAGGAACAGACGGGACAGGTTACAGCAACACACGAACCTGATTCAGACTAGATGGATGAGGGAGGCGGTAACAGGTGTGGTCTTGGTGGGTCAGGATAAGGTTTTGGTGTGGGCAGGATAGGATCAGGAGCGGGTTCAGACAGGATGGATTGGATGCAGATCAGCAGTAAACAGGAGTAACATAGCCAATGTCAAATATTCAATCTTTATTAATTCCATGAGTTGGATAAAAAAATGTAAAACACAATAAAAAACATGAAACGGCAAACAGAGGAAGAGGCCACACAGGATATCTTAGGCTACTTTCACACATCAGTTTTTTGCCTTCAGGCATAATCCGTCTATTTTTTCTAAAAATGGATCCAATGCAAATTGAGAAAAACTGATGCGCCGGATCCGTTTTTCTTTATCGGGCATACAATTTGGACTTCCTATTCCGGGGACGAGAGAGAGAGAGAGAAAAGAAAGAGAGAACTCCAGAATGAAAAATGCAGGAACAGGGCATGCTCATTGCAAAAAAGCTGATTTGGTAGCCGGATCCAGTCAATACAACACACGTTTCATCCGTTTATCGCTACAACTGTCGCTGGGCGTTTTTCGCCGGACAGAAAAAAAATTCATATGGACGTTTTCTCTATCTGCCGGAAACTAAATTTTTTACGGATCCGGCAAAGAAAAGATGAAACGTGTAGCCATCAGGCGCAATCCAGCGTTAATACAACTCTATGAGAAAAAAACGGATCCAGCGGGAAAAAAAACGGATCCTTTCTTTTAAAACTCGACGGATTGTGCCTGACGGCAAAAACCTGATGTGTGAAAGTAGCCTTACAATCAGTTATAAATATTCATCTTGGTGATATAAAACAATGTAAATACATGAATAGTAGTATAGTATAGTATAGTATGAATCATCTATTAGGGCTGTCCCACACGTCCAGATAATTCCGGTACCGGAATAAATCGGTACCGGAGTTATCCGTGTCCGTGTGCCTGGGAACTCACGGAGGCCATACCTGCGGCACACGTGTGCCGCCCGTATGGCGAGTGGGTACCACACGGAGCGTGTGGTACCCACTCTGCATGGTGCTGAAGCTGCGATTCATATCATCCCTGCAGCAACGTTTGCTGCAGGGAAAATATGAAGAATAGTGTTTAAAATAAAGATCCATGTGTCCGCCGCCCCCCCACCCCCTGTGCGCCCCCCCCCGCTGGTCAGAAAATACTCACCCGGATCCCCCGTCGGCAGTCGCTCCTTCCTGGTCTGGCCGCGGCTTACTGTATGCGGTCACGTGGGGCCGCTCATTTACACTCATGAATAGGCGGCTCCGCCCCTATTGGAGGTGGAGCCACATATTCATGAGTGTAATCGGCCGCATACAGTAGGAGGCGCGGCCAGACCAGGAAGGAGCGACAGCCGACGGGGGACCCGGATAAGTATTTTCTGACCAGCGGGGGGGGCGCACAGGGGGTGGGGGGGCGGCGGACACATGGATCTTTAGTTTAAACACTATTCTTCATATTTTCTCTGTAGCAAACGGTGCTACAGGGAACATATGAATGGCGGCTTCAGCACCATGTGGGGGGGACAGCGCTTACTGTAGCGCTGTCTCCGGCACGCCACACGGACCCCAGACGGAGAATGTCCGTGTGAGGTGCGTGTTTTACACGGACCCATTGACTCTATTGGGTCCGTGTAATCCGTGCGCTCCCACGAACACTGACATGTCTCCGTGTTTGGCACACGGAGACACGGTCCGCACACGGTCCGCACAAAATCAATGACATCTGAACAGATGCATTGATTTTTATGGGTCTACGTGTGTCAGTGTCTCCGGTACGGGAGGAAACTGTCACCTCACGTACCGGAGCCACTGACGTGTGAAACCGGCCTTACATACACATAGTTGAACGAATGTCACAAGATGGAGAATGTAGAGAAATACATACGGTATATAAATTAGATCTCAAATAGAAATACACTACCAAACTTTCAATAATCTTAGTGATTTAAGGTCGTGCACAACCAAAAATGTTCCACTATATACAACTAAACATTGCTCATTTTTAAAAGGAGTAAATGGTTAATAAGACCATGGTAAATGGTTAATAGGGAAAATGTATATCACTCCAGGGCATACTGTATATGTAAAGTACTTTGTACAGAACTACAAGATGTACTACCACATAACAGTGGACATAGTCCTACTGGTCAGTGTTTATCAAATAATGAGTATACTCAAAGATCAGCACATATGATTTTAGGGTATAATATAAATCAATAAAGGTATGAAACAACCGTTAACTTACACTGCTCAAAAAAATAAAGGGAACACTGAAACAACAGAATATAACTCCAAGTAAATCAAACTTCTGTGAAATCAAACAGTCCACTTAGGAAGCAACACTGTTTGACAATCAATTTCACATGCTGTTGTGCAAATGGAATAGACAACAGATGGAAATTATTGGCAATTATTAAGACACACTCAATAAAGGAGTGGTACTGCAAGTGGGGACCACAGACAACATCTCAGTACCAATGCTTTCTGGCTGTTTTTATCACTTTTGAATGTTGGTTGTGCTTTCACACTTGTGGTAGCATGATCCAGACTCTATAACCTACACAAGTGGCTCAGGTACTGCAGCTCATCCAGGATGGCACATCAATGCGAGCCGTGGCAAGAAGGTTTGCTGTGCCTGTCAGCAGAGTGTACAGAGGCTGGTGCACTACCAGGAGAAAGGCCAGTACACCAGGAGACGTGGAGCTGTAGGAGGGCAACAACTGTTGTGAACTCTATTTCTGGGCTCCCTCTTGTGGTCACAAGTGGTACTGTGTGAGTGCTGTCTTTCTGCAGGTTTGTGACTGGCATCAGCTGTCTCGTTATCTGTGGGCTGGTTTTCTATTTAAGCTCACTTGGACTCTCAGTCTATGCCTGCTGTCAATGTATTCAGTGCTATTCTGATTCCTTCTGACTACCTTGCTCCCAGTCTCTTCAAGAGAAGCTAAGTTTCCGTTTTGTTCATTTTTTGATCATCAGTGTTCTATTTGTTTCTTGTCCAGCTTGCTAATATTTGATTTCCCAGCTTGCTGGTAGCTCTAGGGGGCTGAGTTTCTCCCCCCACACCGTTAGTTGGTGTGGGGGTTCTTGAATTCTCAGCGTGGATATTTTGGTAGGGTTTTTTGCTGACCGCACAGTTCGCTATCTGTCTTCTGCTATCTAGTATTAGCGGGCCTCATTTGCTGAATCTGTTTTCATTCCTACGTGTGTCTTTTCTCCTTCCCTCACCGTTATTATTTGTTGGGGGCTTCCTATATCATTGGGGTTATTTCTCTTGAGGCAAGTGAGGTCTTGCTTTCTCTTTAGGGGTAGTCAGTTTCTCAGGCTGTGTCGAGACGTCCAGGATATTAGGCACGTTCACCGGCTACCTTTAGTGTGTTTGGATAGGATCAGGTTTTGCGGTCAGTCCAGTTACCATCTCCCTAGAGCTCGTGTCTATGTTTAGTTACTTAGCTAGTATTTCCTGTGATCCCCAGCCACTGGGATCATAACAGTACAGCAGGCCACAAAAGTGTTTAATGCATCGCATGAAGTGGGATAAAAGAAGTCCTGAGTACAATTTTTTATTTTTTTTCCTCCTTTGCTGCAGTCTGTCTAGCTTCTCTCATCCCCTTAATCTCTGGGTGGTTTTGAGCTCAGCTGCAGACATGGATATTCTGAGTCTGACTTCTAGTGTGTATCATCTTGCTGCAAAGGTGCAAAATATTCAGGATTTTGTTGTTCATAGCCCTATGTCTGAGCCAAAGATACCTATTCCTGAGTTGTTTTCTGGAGATAGATCTAGGTTTCTGAATTTTAGGAATAATTGTAAATTGTTTCTATCTTTGAGACCTCGTTCCTCTGGTGATTCCACTCAGCAAGTTAAAATTGTTATCTCCTTGTTACGCGGCGACCCTCAAGATTGGGCTTTCTCTCTGGCGCCAAGAGATCCTGCATTGCTGAATGTGGATGCGTTTTTTCTGGCGCTTGGACTGCTTTATGAGGAACCTAATCTTGAGAACCAGGCAGAAAAGGCCTTGCTGGCTCTTTCTCAGGGCCAGGATGAAGCTGAGGTGTATTGTCAAAAATTTTGGAAATGGTCGGTGCTTACTCAATGGAATGAGTATGCCCTGGCTGCAAATTTCAGAGAAGGTCTTTCTGAAGCCATTAAGAATGTTATGGTGGGGTTCCCCACGCCTGCAAGTCTGAATGACTCAATGGCTTTGGCCATTCAGATTGATCGGCGTTTGCGGGAGCGCAAATCTGCGCATCCTCTGGCGGTGTTCTCTGAACACAGACCTGAGTCAATGCAATGTGACAGAATTCAGACTAGAATTGAGCGACAAAGTCATAGACGTCAAAATGGGTTGTGCTTTTACTGTAGTGATTCTACTCATGTTATCTCAGCATGCTCTAAGCGCTTAAAAAAAAATCGCTAAACCTGTCACCATTGGTACTATACAGCCTAAGTTCATTTTGTCTGTTCTTTGTCATCCTACTCGGTTATGGCTTTTGTGGATTCAGGTGCTGCCCTGAATCTTATGGATTTGTCGTTTGCCAAGCGCTGTGGTTTTGTTCTGGAGCCTTTGGAATTTCCTATACCACTGAGGGGAATAGATGCTACGCCATTGGCTGAGAATAAGCCTCAGTATTGGACTCAAGTGACCATGTGCATGACTCCTGTACATCAGGAGGTGATTCGCTTTCTTGTACTGCATAATTTGCATGATGTTGTAGTTTTGGGTCTGCCATGGCTGCAGGCCCATAATCCAGTTCTGGATTGGAAAGCTATGTCTGTGTCAAGTTGGGGTTGTCAGGGGATTCATGGCGATGTCCCTTTGGTGTCAATTGCTTCTTCCACTCCTTCTGAGGTCCCTGAGTTTTTGTCGGACTACCAGGATGTATTTGATGAGCCCAGATCCGGTGCCCTGCCTCCTCATAGGGATTGTGATTGTGCTATAAATTTGATTCCTGGCAGTAAGTTCCCTAAGGGACTTTTTAATTTGTCTATACCAGAACATGCCGCGATGCGGAGTTATATAAAGGAGTCTTTGGCGAAGGGACATATTCGCCCATCCTCCTCCCCTCTTGGTGCAGGATTCTTTTTTGTGGCCAAGAAGGATGGTTCTCTGAGACCTTGTATAGATTATCGTCTTCTAAATAAAATCACGGTCAAATTTCAGTATCCTTTGCCATTATTGTCTGATCTGTTTTCTCGGATTAAGGGATCCAGTTGGTTCACCAAGATAGATCTTCGTGGTGCGTATAACCTTGTGCATTTCAAGCAGGGGGACGAATGGAAAACAGCATTTAATACGCCCGAAGGCCATTTTGAGTACTTGGTGATGCCTTTTGGACTCTCTAATGCTCCTTCTGTGTTTCAGTCCTTTATGCATGACATTTTCCGAGAATATCTGGATAAATTTATGATTGTGTATCTGGATGACATTTTGGTCTTTTCTAATGATTGGGAGTCCCATGTGAAGCAGGTCAGGATGGTGTTTCAGGTCCTGCGTGCTAATGCTTTATTTGTGAAGGGCTCAAAATGACTCTTCGGAGTACAGAAGGTTTCCTTTTTGGGTTTTATTTTTTCTACTTCTACTATTGAGATGGACCCAGTCAAGGTCCAGGCTATTCATGACTGGACTCAGCCTACATCTGTTAAGAGTCTTCAGAAGTTCTTGGGTTTTGCTAATTTTTACCGTCGCTTCATCGCTAATTTTTCTGGCATGGTTAAGCCCTTGACGGATTTGACCAAGAAAGGTTCTGATGTGACTAATAGGTCTCCTGCGGCAGTGGAAGCCTTTCGGGAGCTGAAGCGCCGGTTTTCTTCAGCTCCAGTCTTATGTCAGCCTGATGTCTCTCTTCCTTTCCAGGTTGAGGTGGATGCTTCTGAGATTGGAGCAGGGGCTGTTTTGTCGCAGAGAAGCTCTGATGGCTCTGTGATGAAGCCTTGTGCCTTCTTTTCAAGAAAGTTTTCGCCTGCCGAGCGGAATTATGATGTTGGTAATCGGGAGTTGTTGGCTATGAAGTGGGCATTTGAGGAGTGGCGACATTGGCTCGAGGGAGCTAGGCATCGTGTGGTGGTCTTGACTGATCACAAAAATCTGATTTATCTCGAGTCTGCCAAGCGCCTGAATCCTAGACAAGCTCGTTGGTCGTTGTTTTTCTCCCGTTTCGATTTTGTGGTCTCGTACCTGCCTGGTTCGAAGAATGTGAAGGCTGATGCCCTTTCTAGGAGTTTTGTGCCTGACTCTCCGGGAGTTTCAGAGCCGGCTGGTATCCTCAGAGAGGGAGTGATTTTGTCTGCCATTTCCCCAGATTTGCGACGAGTGCTGCAGAAATTTCAGGCTGATAGACCTGACCGTTGCCCACCAAAGAGACTGTTTGTCCCAGAGAGATGGACCAGCAGAGTTATTTCCGAGGTTCATTCTTCGGTGTTGGCAGGTCATCCTGGGATTTTTGGTACCAGAGATTTGGTGGCTAGATCCTTCTGGTGGCCTTCCTTGTCGCGGGATGTGCGTTCCTTTGTGCAGTCCTGTGGGATTTGTGCTCGGGCTAAGCCTTGCTGTTCTCGTGCCAGCGGTTTGCTTTTGCCTTTGCCTGTCCCGAAGAGGCCTTGGATGCACATTTCCATGGATTTTATTTCAGATCTTCCAGTATCTCAGAGAATGTCTGTCATCTGGGTGGTGTGTGATCGTTTTTCCAAAATGGTCCATTTGGTGCCCTTGCCTAAGTTGCCTTCCTCCTCCGATTTGGTTCCTTTATTTTTTCAGAATGTGGTTCGCTTGCAACGGCATCCCTGAAAATATTGTGTCTGACAGAGGATCCCAGTTTGTGTCCAGATTTTGGCGGATTTTTTGTGCTAAGATGGGCATTGATTTGTCTTTTTCGTCGGCCTTCCATCCTCAGACGAATGGCCAAACCGAGCGAACTAATCAGACGTTGGAAACTTATTTAAGATGTTTTGTTTCTGCTGATCAGGATGATTGGGTGACTTTTTTGCCATTGGCCGAGTTTGCCCTTAATAATCGGGCTAGTTCTGCTACTTTGGTTTCACCTTTTTTCTGCAATTCTGGTTTTCATCCTCGTTTTTCCTCGGGTCAGGTTGAGCCATCTGACTGTCCGGGGGTGGATTCTGTGGTGGATAGGTTGCAGCAGATTTGGAACCATGTGGTGGACAATTTGAAGTTGTCACAGGAGAAGGCTCAGCGCTTTGCCAACCGCCGTCGCGGTGTTGGTCCCCGACTTCGTGTTGGGGATTTGGTATGGCTGTCTTCTCGGTATGTTCCTATGAAGGTTTCCTCTCCTAAATTCAAGCCTCGCTTCATCGGTCCTTATAAGATTTTGGAAATCCTTAACCCGGTGTCTTTTCGTTTGGACCTCCCAGCATCGTTTGCCATTCATAATGTGTTCCATAGGTCTTTGTTGCGGAGGTATGTGGTGCCTGTGGTTCCTTCTGTTGAGCCTCCTGCTCCGGTGCTGGTTGAGGGCGAATTGGAGTACGTGGTGGAGAAGATCTTGAATTCTCGTATTTCCAGACGGAGGCTTCAGTATTTAGTTAAGTGGAAGGGCTATGGTCAGGAGGATAATTCCTGGGTTGTCGCCTCTGATGTCCATGCGGCCGATTTGGTTCGTGCCTTCCATGCGGCTCATCCTGATCGCCCTGGGGGTCTTGATGAGGGTTAGGTGACCCCTCCTCAAGGGGGGGTTACTGTTGTGAACTCTATTTCTGGGCTCCCTCTTGTGGTCACAAGTGGTACTGTGTGAGTGCTGTCTTTCTGCAGGTTTGTGACTGGCATCAGCTGTCTCGTTATCTGTGGGCTGGTTTTCTATTTAAGCTCACTTGGACTCTCAGTCTATGCCTGCTGTCAATGTATTCAGTGCTATTCTGATTCCTTCTGACTACCTTGCTCCCAGTCTCTTCAAGAGAAGCTAAGTTTCCGTTTTGTTCATTTTTTGATCATCAGTGTTCTATTTGTTTCTTGTCCAGCTTGCTAATATTTGATTTCCCAGCTTGCTGGTAGCTCTAGGGGGCTGAGTTTCTCCCCCCACACCGTTAGTTGGTGTGGGGGTTTTTGAATTCTCAGCGTGGATATTTTGGTAGGGTTTTTTGCTGACCGCACAGTTCGCTATCTGTCTTCTGCTATCTAGTATTAGCGGGCCTCATTTGCTGAATCTGTTTTCATTCCTACGTGTGTCTTTTCTCCTTCCCTCACCGTTATTATTTGTTGGGAGCTTCCTATATCTTTGGGGTTATTTCTCTTGAGGCAAGTGAGGTCTTGCTTTCTCTTTAGGGGTAGTCAGTTTCTCAGGCTGTGTCGAGACGTCCAGGATTTTAGGCACGTTCACCGGCTACCTTTAGTGTGTTTGGATAGGATCAGGTTTTGCGGTCAGTCCAGTTACAATCTCCCTAGAGCTCGTGTCTATGTTTAGTTACTTAGCTAGTATTTCCTGTGATTCCCAGCCACTGGGATCATAACAAACAACCCAGCAGCAGGACCGCTACCTCAGCCTTTGTGCAAGGAGGAACAGGAGGAGCACTGCCAGAGCCCTGCAAAATGACCTCCAGCATGGCACAAATGTCCATGTGCCTGCACAAACGGTTAGAAACCGACTCCATGAGGATGGTCTGAGTGCCCGACGTCCACAGAAGGGGGGTTTTGCTCACAGCCCAACACTGTGCAGGACGCTTGGCATTTGCCACAGAAGACCAGGATTGGCAAATTCGCCACTGGCGCCCTGTGCTCTTCACAGATGAAAGCAGGTTCACACTGAGCACGTGACAGACGGGACAGAGTCTGGAGATGCCGTGGAGAATGATCTGCAGCCTGCAACATCCTTCAGCATGACCGGTTTGGTAGTGGGTTAGTAATGGTGTGGGGTGGCATTTCTTTGGAGGGCCGCACAGCCCTTCATGTGCTCGCCAGAGGTAGCTTGACTGCCATTAAGTACCAAGATGAGATCCTCAGACCCCTTGTGAGACCATATGCTGGTGCGGTTGGCCCTGGGTTCCTTCTAATGCAGGACAGTACCAGACCTCATGTGGCTGGAGTGTCATCATTTCCTGCAAGATGAAGGCATTGAAGCTATGGACTGGCCCGCCCGTTGCCCAGACCTGAATCCGATTGAACACATCTGGAACATCATGTTTCTCACCATCCACCAACATCAATGTTGCACCACAGACTGTCCAGGAGTTAGAGGATGCTTTAGTCCAGGTTTGGGAGATCCCTCAGGAGACCATCTGCTGCCTCATCAGGAGCATGCCAGGCATTGTAGGGAGGCTATACAGGCACGTGGAGGCCACACACACTACTGAGCATCAGTTCCTTGTCTTGAGGCATTTCCACTGAAGTTGGATCAGCCTGTAACTTCATTTTCTACTTTGATTTTGAGCATCATTCCAACTCCCGACCACCGTGGGATATTAGTTGTGATTTACGTTGATCATTTTTAGGTTTTATTGTTCTCCACACATTCCACTATGTAGTGAATAAAGATTTACAACTGAAATATTTCACTCAGTGATATCTAGGATGTGGGATTTTAGTGTTCCCTTTATTTTTTTGAGCAGTGTATATGACAGTGGACATAGTCCTTCTTTAAGATATTGACCGTTGATATGTATAAATGTTAACCAATTCATGAACAGAAATAGATAAATCAGATGTGGCACTATTTAAACAAAGAAGTCCCTAGGGATAGGCTTACACATACCTGCAAAGAAAATATTTATAATCAAGGCACATAGAAGGCATATTAAAAACATGAGTATATATACCTTTGTGGACCCTGATGAAATACCCCTGATGCGCGTTTCACGTGGTGCTTATTCAGAGGGATAATGCAAGGGCCAAAGCACCGGCTATTTAAATGAGTCTTACCCAATGGAATGGCTGATCGTTATGGCATGCACGCACGCCGCTGGCCCCGAACCTGGAACAACGATGACTTGGCACCAGACATCACAACTACCCTTCCATACCAGACGCATCATGGCATGGGCGGGGAGAGGCAAGGCCAATGGACAAATTGCCAAGGAAATCGAACACAGACAGCTGCGCGAACTCCCACTGCGGACACAAGTGTCCTCTCATAGTGTTTGCCACTCTGCTGCATGCAGAGTTGTGCCTGATTATAACCAACACAGTACAGCAGAGATGAACCTTGCCTCAATACAAACACAACAAGCACAATAGCTAAGAGGAAAACATTGGACTATTCTGATGTGGCCTTCTATGAGCTCTGACCTAAATCCATCTGGAAAAGGCAACCTTCAAACAAGAGACCACTGGAGCAGTTTTGCTCTTGAGCAGTGGGCCAAAATACCTGTCGAGAGATGCAGAAGTCTCATTGACAGTTACAGGAATCGTTTGATTGCAGTGATTGCCTTGGAAGGTTGAGCAAGAAAATATTAAGTTAAGGGTACCATCACTTCTGTACAGGCCTGTTTTATTTTTTAAAAATTCTGTGAAAGCATGGTTGAAAAGCAATGTCTCACTTTCATTTGTTCATTTTCATAGATCTTTTATTTATTATTACTTTTGTCAGATTCAAGTTATTTCTGTGACCATTGTGGGTTTTTCTGTTATTAATCAAGGGGTACCAACAATTTTGACCACGTGTGTATAAGAAGAATTAGAACAAAATAAAGACTGCATGTCGAAGGATACAACTTAAGGCAAAACCCATAAAATCAGCATACTTCTGAGCTGGACTCTGTAATGCAAGATGAATCAACGACAAAACAGCTATTACACATGACCTAATAAAATTCATTTATCTTACTCATATAACTGGAATATGACTTAAAGAAAATACCTGGGGAAATACCTGGGAGAGGTAGGGACACAAGATTAAAAAATGTTACTTTGTGGTGCAGCCAACTCTGACAAAATTTCAGCAGACCAATGCATCAGAATTTTACTGATATATCGAACCTCAATTGATGGATCAACATTTTTCAATTAATTCACAGAATTGTTGTCCATCTTTACACTTGAACATCACAGATGACTGCCTCTCATAGTTTGGAAAACATTTTTAATACTTATTAGCATGGACCAACTTGGCTTCTATCTAGCAGTCCACTAAACCCCTCACATAAAGGGTCACACAGGGCTGGAGATCTCAAATGTAGCAGTAAACCTAGTTACATTGTCTGGCCATCACAGTATCGATTTCTGACACAACTCTTCAGCTGTCAGGTGACAAAGAACCTATAAAACACACGGTTCATAAAAAATGCTTTTTCAAGGGAACAATCTCAGTTGCCAGGTACAGATGGATAATTTTAGACATAGTCTACCTAGTGCAGCAATATTACAAATCTGTGACCTCTGTTTTTGATGCCACTGCTCCCTGGTGCACCAAAAACTTCACCTCAAAACATAATGCACCCTAGTCTCAACACTATCAAGGAGCTTAAAAAAATGGGGCTAAAGTTTAAACACCAGTGGCAAAAACACAAGTCCAGAAGTCAAAACTTATTGGACCAGCATCTCAAGAACTGCCAATCAATCAACAAAAAAAAAAATTCCAGTTTTCGGTCAACAACAGATTGGAAATGCAAGCAACAAGCCCATTACAGCTGTTCTGCATAGTAAAAAAAAACCTCTAGAATTCAAGCAGCCTAAGATCTACTATTCCATCATCACAACAATTCTGAAAAAGATTTCTGCTATCCGGTCTGGCTTCCGAAAAATATAAAAAAAATAATATCAAAGGCAATATTAAAACCTCAACTTGATGGTCGAAATGTGATCTGCTAGTAGAACCAGTTATCACAGAAATCCTCCAGAATCTCCACAGAACAACATGCAACCTCGACCCAGGCCCAACATCACTCTTGATGAAGTGTCATTGTAAGGAAATGGACATATTGTCCACGTTCCCCCTTGTAGAATAAGGGTGTTGTATGTGAATTATGATATGCGTTAATATTGTATATTGTGTGTTGCCCGACAGTAGGGAGAGTAAGGCTATGTTCACACGTTGCGGTTTTTGCTGCGGATCCGCAGCGGATTTGGCGCTGCGGATCCGCATCAGTTTTCCATGCAGGGTACAGTACAATGTTACCCTATGGAAAACTAAAACCGCTGTGCCCACTTTCCTTTTTTTCGCATGAAAATCCGCGCTGATTTTCTGCGGAAAAAAAGAAGTACCATGTCAATTCTTTCTGCGGATTCCGCAGCGGTTTTCCACCTGCACCAATAGGAAAGTGCAGTTGGAAACCCGCAGTGGAATCCGCAGTAGAAACCACACAAAAAACCGCAGTGAAAACCACCGCCGTTTTGCACTGCGGGTTTTCAAAATCAGGAGCTGAAAAATCCGCAGCAAAAAAAGGATAGTGTGAACAAGCCCTTAAAGTTAATGGTTGTGACTAGCCCAGAATGAGGGAGCCTAAGGTGTATGGACAGAGACAATTTCCTGTCAGATAGGGCCCAGAGTGTGTAGAAAGATGTAACATCTGATATGAGCAGTGTCACATGATGTGGGTGTCACCAACACGAGATGAGACTGTGACGGAAGATAGTGAGATCCCAGTAGAAGGAAGGGGAGAAGTCTACTTGTAATGGCCAGGGCTTAGTACTGCACACCCTCCTCCTATTCAAATCAGTAGGGGTCTCATGTACAGTACCCTGCAGCAGCCACTACAAGTAGATGGAGCAGCTCTGCAAGTGAGTAATTTCTGCTGGTGGCTGCAGCCTCCAACACCGGTAACAGCTGATCGATGGGAGTGCCAGATATCAGGCTAATGCCGATCAGACATTAATGACCTATCTTAAGGATAGGCATTCAATGTATAAGTAGTGGATAACCTCTTTAAGGTTAAGGGGTGGTGGGGGAGAAGGCAATGATGGTGGTGGGGGGAGGCAATGATGGTGGTGGGGGTACGCAATGATGATGGTGGTGGAGGCAATGATGACGGTGGTGTGGGAGGCAATGATGATGATGTGATAGAATACAGCGAAAAAACGGAGCATAAAAACCCCAAGAATCATAATAGTACAAAAGACAACTTTATTGTTACAGAAATACATATCAAAAAATATGTTAAAAATTAACACCCATGCTAGTAGGAAGTACAGAAGGAAAACTGTAGGTAGGCTGGAAAAAATGGGAAGAGCAAAATATATCCAGGGCAAGCACAATAACAACAATTAGGCTACTCCAAGTGAAGCCCGCGTGGCGAGGTTTCCAAATAGTCTAAAGGTGCCACTGTCAGCAGTAACCCACAAGAAACACTCCTAAGCAAATCAATTACCTATGCATGCTTACCCATCACGTAACCGGATTTTGAAAAAGTTTGACTGCGAAATGTGCGTCAGGGGGCCGCTGGGACAAGTGGGAGAGCAGTCCGGTTACGTGATGGTGGGGGGAGGCAATGATGGAAGTGTTGGAATGGGCAATAATGTTATGTAAAGGACAAAGATGGTAGTGGTGGAAAGGACAATGGTGATGGGGAGGAAGCAATGATGGTTGTGATGTAAAGGACAAAGATGGTAGTGGTGGAAAGGACAATAGTGGTGGGGGAGGAGGCAATGATGAAGGTGGTGAGTGAGAAGGCAATGATGGAGGTGGTGGTGAGTACAATGATGGGGGTGGAGGGGGAATCCATTATACCCTTTCAGGGGGCTGCATTATACCCTATAAGGGGGCTACATTATAATTCTGTGGGAGGCTGTATTATTCTCTTAGTGGGCTACATCATACTATACGAGTTGAGTTGCATTATGCCCTATGAGGGGGCTACCGTATATTCTATGGGGGGCTGCCTTATGAGGGGTAGCATTATACTCTGAGGGGGCCACATTATATTCTGTGGAGGGGCTGCATTATACCTTATGAGGGGGTTGCATTATATTTTGTGGGGAGCTGAATTATACCCTATGAGGGGGGCTGCATTATATTCCATGAGGGAGGCTGCTTTATATTCCATGAGGGAAGTTACATTATATTCTATGAGGGGGCTACCCCAACCCCTGCTACATAATTAAGATGTGTACTACCTTATATTATACTCTGATATTAGCGTGTTTTACCACATGATTGGTAGTCTTGTATTTATTTATATGTAGCTACATAGTGGGCCCCAAGAATGATTTTCCCTGGTAGGCCCAAGGTGCTTCAGTCCGACGCTGTATATTGGCTCCTCATCCTGCATACCAATTCCTTTGAAATATGGCGCACCACAGGGTATGGCTCTAGTCTGAATGCTGTTTGCCATTTACATGCTACCATTAGTTAAGATAATCCGTAGCCAGACACAAAATTATATCTGACATTCAAGCCAGGAGTCAGTGACCTATTCTCAGTTATAAATTCCTTCTTAGTAGGACTGAAAGAGTGGATGAGTGCCAGCTAGTTAAAACTGGACCCAGACAAAATTAAAGTCCCATTGATAGGAGATTCGCACCTAATAGCAAAATGTCAATCTACAACTTAAACACCTCTATCTTTTTAAACACAACCCTTCAAACCTCAGGACAGGTAAGCAATTTGGGAATAGGTATTGCCAGGGAACCATCACTCAGGAGAAGACTGGTTGTGGATGGCTTTGTATGTCATAATAAGGGCTTTGAACTGGAGTCTCTGGATGATAAGAAGCCAGTGAAGGGCTTGACATAGGGGAGGAGACAGATAGATTAGTCGGGTAGCAGAGTGAAGGATGGATTGGAGTAGTGCCAGAGTGCTGGAGGGAAGGAAGTTGCAGTACTCAAGGCGCGAGATGATAAGGGCGTGCACTAGTGTTTTTGTGGTTTCATGGTCAAGGAATGCGCGGATCCGGGAAATATTTTTGAGTTTGAGACGGCAGGACGAGGCAAGGGCTTGGATATGTTATGCAGCTTGAAAGAGAGGGCAGAGTCGAGGATCACCCCGAGGCACCGAGCGTGTGGGACTGGGGAAAGTGAGCAGCCAGTGACACTGATGGATAGGTCTGGTGGAGGGGTAGAGTGAGATGGGGAAAGATGATGAATTCTGTTTTGACCATGTTCAGTTTTAGAAAGCGAGCAGAAAAGGCCAAAATAGCAGACAGACAGTGGTAAGGTGAGGTCAGGTCAGGTCTGGATAGGTAGATCTGCGTGTCATCGGCGTAGAGATGATACTGCAATCTGTGGGATTCTGTGAGCTGTCACAGGCTGAAGGTATAGATGGAGAAGAGTAGGGGTCCTAGAACTGGACCTTGAGGAAAACCGACAGACAAGGGGCGAGGTGAGGAGGTGGTATCGGAGAGGGAGACACTGAACGTTTGGTCTGTTAGATATGATGACATCCAGGATAGGGCCAAGTCTGTGATGCCAAGAGATGATAGAATCGGTAGCAGGAGGGAGTCCACAGTGTCAAAGGCAACAGACAGGTCCAGAAGAAGAAGGACAGAGTAGTGTCGCTTCTTTCATTCTAAATATTTGTATAGAGAAAAGTCTCATCACGACACCGTTATATTATAGCCTACATTTAGTATCCGATTGCAGATGGTTCTCACATATTTACCCTTCTGCATTAAACATATATTGCCTGTTTGACCTCTTTTTGGCATTCAAACACAAAGCCAGCACATTGATAGATGAAGCGCCTTCAATAAAGGTTTTGTTGTCCTGACCATGTTCAAGGCCAAGGTACAGGAGATTCTTTCACAGAAGCAGCAGTCTAAAAATACATTGCTAGAGATCCTATCCCATCTGCAATAGAAAAAAAAAACATACACATGGGAGAAGTCCGGTTGGGAATAGACATCCCACAGTTTGTTCAAGGTTTAGGCTTTGTCCAAAACAAGAGAACATGCCTCCCTTTTGTATCGTTCCTGCCAGCATACTCTTACGCAACAAAAGCATCAAGGGTGTGACAGTACCAACTAAGCTGCTTAATTGGAAAGTGGTCTTTTTAAAGATGCCTCTGACCTAGGACACATTTAAAGAAACAGGCTCTAAATAGTGGTGCTACGTTGGACATATCCACCTTGTTGTATTTACAAACAGTGATGGGGATTTTTCACATTTGTTTGTGCTTTTTGTTTCCTTTTTTGGGCCAGACACTGCCTAGTAATGTTAAAGAGAAGGGAAGAGATGTAACACAGATAGATGAGGAGAGGCATCTAGCCTTGATGGAAGACTTGTCACAAGGTGAACATGTTAACCCTAAGGATGCACCACTTCCCGAATCAGGATGTGGAGGAAACATAGGCACTGGATGGGGAAACCTAGAAACCCATGGGATTCTGAGACAGTATGAGATTAATTTTCTGGACAAAGTGAAACAGAAGCAATGGGCAGATCTTAAATCATTCGGGATGTGCTCAGATGAGGTACATGCTACAGATAAAGAAGTTGTGAAAGAACTTGCAGAAATCATTACAGAACCAGAAGGGAAACAGCTTGTTGTCTTTCATCTTCAAAAAGGTTGGTTCAGACAAAGTGGGTTCACTTCAGGAAGCACATAAACTCCCCCAGTTGATTGATAATACATATCTAGTTAACAGTCCTAGAGTTTTTTTTGTGAAATTCAACAGTGGGTCTGGCATTGTATTTTTTTGATTATGTCTATAGAGATGTCTTCAATCAGTTATCATTATTGTATTTGCAACTTTTTTGTTAAGTTTTTAGTGTTTTGCTCTATTTTCATCTTTCCAGTTGTGCATTTTGGAAGCCTAATTAATCTACCCTTTTATGTTTGCTATTGTGTAGAGAGTTTAAGGCTTTCAAATGTTTTACTTGATTCATCAAAGTTGCAAAATTCATAAACCTTGACATTTTGAACAATTGGCACAAAACCAGCAATGAACGCCACCATACGAAAAAGAAAAGTGACTTCAAAAAACACAAGTGATAAATTGGGGCCATATGTTTTATTATCCATTTGTTATGAGTAATGAAAACTTTTTTGTCTAACCTACAGTGGACTGGGATAGTGGGGCCAGCTTCCAATTTCAAGGAACAGTAAAGCAACAGGTTACACCTCTTCTTCAGCACTTGCACTCACTCACAGCTGTCTTTTATCCTGACACACACAACCTCACAATGGAATCAAAAGTCATAATAACAGGTGAAGCTGTCCCAAAAAAACAGGTAAGAATAATTGATTTTGGAGTACTTGATACATTGTGACTGTAATACTTTGTGCAGTGTTCTTTACACAAAAGCATTTAAGGTCTCTATGACCTCCTGAATATTTTTTTCTAAAGCTTTTTTCTTTCTCGTTTGGAAATCCAATCACTTTGGGCTTCATATAAATCAAATCTTTAGGATGTACTTCTACATCAATTTGTGGAACCTCTGGCAAACATATTTGAAGCATATCTGGTAGAAAGTTTACTTTTTTTTAGTTAACCTGTAAATTAATTTATTTTTTTTCTGGTCCAAAAATAATAAAATACAATGAAAGCAAGAGTAAAAAGTTGTGTCAAGTATAAAATGATATATTTGTAAGCTGGACATAATTTCTGAGTTATTTATCTCACATACCTGGAAAGTTCTGTTCCTCTAATGATTATTTGTTCATTTAGGTCATTTGCTTGTCATCAGAAACTCACTACCTTGTTGTCAGGCTGAGTGAAGACGTGATGAGCATTGATCCAGAAGACCTAAGACTCAACACATCCTTTCAAGTAAAAACATATTCAGATGGTAAGATGTGTATGTATTATTGGATGCTCATGTTTTCTAGTTTGTTACATAGATTGTACAGATATAATTTTATACATCTGCATAGCATCTATTTTTAAAGGGGACCTCTCACCAAGAAAATACAGTCCAATCTGTTATAGAGCAGGGGGAGCTGAGCAGATTGATGTACAGTTTTGTTGGAAAAGATTGGGTATAACCTGTGTTTTCACCAGGGCCGGACTGGGACTAAAATTCAGCCCTGGCATTTGCAGTCACACAGGCCCACTGGTCACATGGTGACTGTATAATATCTTTGTACACTTGTAGGCTACAAGAAGTGAGGGGAGTGTAACACGACTATATAACATATAATTACAGCTGTATCCAGCATTACAGCACAGTCCCCATAGAATGTAATACAGCACAGCCCCCATAGAATGTAATACAGCCAGCCCCCATAGACTATAATACAGCACAGCGACATAGAATGTAATGCTGCACAGCCCCCATAGAATGTAATGCAGCACAGCCCCCATAGAATGTAATGCAGCACAGCCCCCATAGAATGTAATACAGCCAGCCCCCATAGAATGTAATACAGCCAGCCCCCATAGAATGTAATGCAGCACAGCCCCCATAGAATGTAATGCAGCACAGCCCAATAGAATGTAATGCAGCACAGCCCAATAGAATATAATGCAGCAGAGGCCTATAGAATGGAATGCAGCCAGCCCCATAGAATATAATGCAGCAGAGGCCCATAGAATGGAATGCAGCACAGCCCCATAGAATATAATGCAGCAGAAGCCCAAGGGACTTTGCCAATTGTAGGACCATGGGCGTGGTATACATGGCCACGTGCGTGTGTCCAAAAAATTACGTAGGCAAAACCAAGAGAGAGCTGAGGAGGAGGATCGGGGAACACTTGGGTGACATAAAGAACTGCAGGGACACCCCCATAGCACGTCACGTCTGGGAAGCCCACCAGGGTGACAACAGGGTACTCTCCTTCTGTGTCCTGGAGGTGGTAAAGCAGAATGGAAGAAGGGGTGATTGGGACAGGGTGATCCTACAAAAGGAGACCCAGTGGATATTTAGAATGGAGTCGGTTGTCCCAAGGGGACTAAATGAACGGTTAACTTATAGTTGCTTTGTGTGAACTGGGTTCACTGATCTAGCTTCCCCGTTGCCCTGACATAAATAAATAAAAAAGGCTGTGCAGATCTATTAGATGGTTTGCAGTGTATATTTTGGGAGACGAGTTAAAATTATCACTCCAATCATCCGCCAATATGGGCTTTAGGAAAAGATAACTAATGGTGGGGGTTGGGCTGACATATAAAGAGGGGTTATTTGGGGAATTCTGTTTAATTTCTGTAAAGGAATCTCCAACCCCCTCATTCTGGGTTATTCCACGTATGGTTTATAGGGCCGGTGTACACTCATACATATGTTGGAATCCATAGGTTATTAGAATTAATATACAGCTATTGATTAGCGGCACAATTACATTGTGATCTTTTTAATGTGTGCACACGAGATATGCTGTACAAAAGTGGTGATGCAATGGGTTTAATTATATCCTCGTTCCAGATATAGCATTACATCACTTACATTACTTGCGGGCATTTGGGTAATAGAGCATGTGCCGGAACAAGAATGGATATGAGAGATAAAAGAAATCGATAACTAAAAGTATCCCAAGAATACCTAGGCAGATAGAATGATTATGTCAGACCGTTCGGGATCTTAAAACGGCGCATGCGCAGCATGGGAGTGCCGGCGGTGATATGATAGGGTCCACAACAAAATGGAGTCCATTACAGCCAGCGCTGCTTGAGTGAATACGTCAGACCTCTAGGGTCTGGGAACGGCGCATGCGCAGTACGATAACGCCGTGAATGACAGGGGAGTAATGGCGGCCGCCATACACAATGTGAGGATCTGGACCGGGGGGCTACTTGAACACCTGCATTGCGAACTGTACACTAATCTTGAGGTATGAACGAACTCTTGCAATGCCGCCCTCTGGGTGGAGTTTATTTAAGCAGGCTCCTGTCAGTGTAAACCCTGCACCTACAACCAGGCATAGCACATCTCCGATGTGATTGTATCACACGGTTCTTCTTCCCATATGCCTCCTGAGGAACCACATCATGGGGGGGAAACGCGTAGAGGCGAGACCTGAACGCAGATAAGTGTATCAGGTTTTTTATATTTATTTCTTTTGTATTTGGGTCTTCCACTATGTGTGCACTCTGAAGATTTATATCAGTGATAATAAGTTGCATCAGTGTATAAAATAATTACTTTATTATTTTTTGTGTGTGCCCTCATAAAATGGAGACTACTATATCTCTTTTGTCATCTTGTGTGTTAAGCCATAAAGGGGTCTAATGTATAATATATAGATACTGTGGTTAGCCTATTTGTATAACTCCTGGTAAGGTGACTACATACTTACATTTTCACAGTAGTCCACTAGTATAGCTCCATAGACACTTCCGTACAGGAGTTTCCCTTGGTGTAGGGATTGGCCTAGGGCTATAAGGGGCAGCCGCCGATGAGCGGGGGCGCCATTTTGCGCTCAAGAGGGTGCCAACCTCCGCTGTCAGGCAGGGCAGTCCGGATAGGGAGTTTTGAGGGCCTAACAGCCAGTGAAGGAGGCTTAGAGCACACGGATAGGGGTGCCACAGGTTGCCTCATTAAAGGACTTTGAGGTTTTTATTTAATCTTTGATATAGAGGCACGAGAGTGGTTGACTATTGGCATTTGTTTGTTCATATATAGGTTTGCCCTAGGTGTGGGCAACTGTGGGGTGCCCTAGGTGTGGGCAACTGTGGGGTGTCCTATAATCCAAATAATAGGGACCTGCAGGGCATCCAGGGGTAGTCGTCGAGGAGCGGGGGCGCCATTCTGCGTCCAAGAGGGTGCCAACCTCCGCAGACAGGTAGGGAGTACCCTAGGGATAACTAGGTATCAGAGTATAGTCGGGTATCCTCCTGTCATACTACCCATGAACAAATAGGCCGGTTTTAAAAACTTATTCTTATATAGAGAGGTTTTTTAGGGGTTGTTTTGGTTTGTTATTCCTATATTTAAATAAAGTTTATTATGAATTAGTTTTTGGTTTACTTTCTTGTTTAATACTAATTTTGCATTATCGTTCAAAAAGTTTAATGCAGCACAGCCCCCATAGAATGTAATGCAGCCAGCCCCCATAGAATGTAATACAGCCAGCCCCCATAGAATGTAATACAGCCAGCCCCCATAGAATGTAATACAGCCAGCCCCCATAGAATGTAATGCAGCCAGCCACCATACAATATAATGCAGCACAGCCCCATAGAATATCTATTATATCTATATTTGTTAGCCAGCTTGTTATGCAATTGTTTTTGTTTCTAGATATTTAATTCTCTTCTGCTTGTCCTTATGCCAAGAGTTCGCATAACTGTTTTTCAAAGGGGTTTATGATCCATGTAGACCTGGACATTTGTTTATCTGATCACTACATTTATTGTGCCCTGCTGTCTCAATTGAGTTAGATTGATTGGTAACGAGAGGGAGGAAGACCAAAAAAAAAAAAAAAAAAAAAAAAGTGAGATCTAAGAGCTGGCCACCTATAAATGTAGATATAGCTTGGGGAAGCATTCATGCAGGGGGCATTCGTGCACTATTATTCGTGTACATTTTTTTTTTTTTTTTCAAAGTATATTTTTTTCTAAGTATTCAGCAGTTATAACATGGCAGTTAGACAGGGCAGGAGACAGGTAAGACAATCAAAATCTATTCCCTATTCAGTTGGCACACAGCAAATACTCACCATATGTATTTGTATAATCTATATCATGGCTGCTGCTTTCACACACAATCACCGCCCTTGCATCAACTCTTTACACTCCATCCATATCGGCCCCTCTGTCCTCTCCTCTCCTATGTATAGCACTCATGCTCTGTTCACATTGCTTAACAGTACAGATCCATTCAGTCCCACCATCCAACACAAGAGACGCTCTCACAAATCACTTAACCATCTGCTCACTCTTTCTATCCTCCTTCTCCTAGTTGCTGGAGACATCTCTCCGAACCCCGGCCCCCCATGTTATAGCCAGTTAAACCTCCCAACTGCTACACCCAGAAACCCCTCTAACCTTATTAATATTCCATGCATGCCTTCTGTCTCTTTCAATTGTGCTCTTTGGAATTCTCGCTCTGTGTGTAATAAACTCTCCTTCATTCATGACTTCTTCCTTTCTAACTCTCTTAATCTCCTGGCTCTTACTGAAACCTGGATCCAGCAGTCAGACACCACCGCTGCTGCTGCTCTCTCATTTGGTGGACTACACTTTTCTCATACCCCAAGATCAGACAACAGAGCAGGTGGAGGCGTTGGTCTGCTCCTTTCACCCAAATGTACCTTCCAAGTTATCCCCCAAGTACCCTCACTTGTATTCCCTTCCTTTGAGGTCCATGCTGTCAGATTCTACGTCCCCTTCTCCATGCGAGTGGCGGTGGTGTATCGTCCTCCCGGCCCCTCTCACCAGTTCCTGGATCATTTTGCCACCTGGCTTCCACACTTTCTCTCTTATGACACCCCCACCCTCATCATGGGTGATTTCAATATCCCAATTGCTTCTCCCCTCTCCCCATCTGCTTCTCACCTTTTATCTCTAACCTCCTCTTTCGGCCTCTCGCAGCATACTAACTCTCCAACACATGATGATGGAAACTCCCTTGATTTGGTCTTCTCCCGGCTTTGCTCACTGGATGATTTCACAAACTCCCCTCTCCCGCTCTCTGACCACAACCTTCTTTCATTCTCTATCAAGAACTGCCATCCCGCTCAGGTCATCCCCACTTTCCACACTTATAGAAACATACAGGCCATTAACACCCAGAAACTTATGAAGAACTTGCAGTCTTCATTGGCCCCAATCTCCTCCATCTCTTGTCCTGATTCTGCTCTGAAGCATTACAATGAAACCCTGCAAAGTGCCCTGGAAGAAGCTGCACCTCCTATACATAGAACAACTCGGCACAGACGGCGACAACCGTGGCACACGCTGCAAACACGTTTCCTGCAGCGGTGCTCCAGGTGCGCCGAACGTCTGTGGAGAAAATCTAATCTGCCCGAAGATTTCATTCATTATAAGTTCATGTTAAAAACATACAACTCTGCCCTTCACCTCTCCAAACAAACCTATTTCAACACCCTCATCACCTCGCTGTCCAATAACCCTAAACGTCTCTTTGACACTTTCCGGTCCCTACTCAACCCAAGAGAGCAGGCCCCAACCACAGATCTCCACGCTGACGATCTGGCCAATTACTTCAAAGAAAAAATTGACCACATTCGACAGGAAATCATTTCCCAATCTCTTCATACCAAGCACTGTCCTCCCTCCCCCACTGCATCTAGTTCACTCTCTGACTTTGAACCAGTTACAGAAGAAGTAAGCAGGCTCCTTGCATCTTCTCGCCCGACCACTTGCACCAGCGACCCCATTCCGTCGCATCTCCTCCAGTCCCTTTCCCCGGCTGTCACCTCTCACCTAACAAAAATATTCAACCTTTCCCTCACTTCCGGTATTTTTCCCTCCTCATTTAAGCATGCCATCATACATCCACTACTTAAAAAGCCCTCCCTCGATCAAAATTGTGCCGCTAATTATAGACCTGTCTCTAATCTTCCCTTCATCTCTAAACTCCTGGAACGCCTGGTCCACTCCCGTCTTACCCGCTATCTCTCAGATAATTCTCTTCTCGACCCTCTTCAATCTGGTTTCCGCTCTTTACACTCTACTGAAACTGCCCTCACTAAAGTCTCTAATGACCTACTAACAGCTAAATCTAATGGTCACTATTCCATGCTAATTCTCTTGGATCTCTCCGCAGCATTCGACACTGTGGATCATCAGCTCCTCCTCACTATGCTCCGCTCCATCGGCCTCAAGGACACCGTTCTCTCTTGGTTCTCCTCCTATCTCTCTGGCCGATCCTTCACTGTTTGTTTTGCTGGTTCCTCCTCCTCTCACCTTCCCCTTACTGTTGGGGTTCCTCAAGGATCAGTCCTAGGCCCCCTCCTCTTCTCTTTGTATACTGCCCCTATTGGACAAACAATCAGTAGATTTGGTTTCCAGTACCATCTCTATGCTGACGACACCCAATTATATACCTCTTCTCCTGTTATCACGCCGACCTTTTTAGAAAACACCAGTGATTGTCTTACCGCTGTCTCTAACATCATGTCCTCCCTCTATCTGAAACTGAACCTGTCAAAAACTGAACTCCTCGTGTTCTCTCCCTCTACAAACCTACCTTTGCCCGACATTGCCATCTCTGTGTGCGGTTCCACCATTACTCCAAAGCAACATGCCCGCTGCCTTGGAGTCATCCTTGATTCCGAGCTTTCATTCACCCCCCACATCCGATCACTGGCTCGCTCTTCTTATCTGCATCTCAAAAACATTTCCAGAATTCGCCCTTTTCTTACTTTCGACTCTGCAAAAACTCTTACTGTCTCACTTATTCATTCTCGTCTGGACTATTGTAACTCTCTACTAATTGGCCTACCTTTTACCAGACTCTCCCCGCTCCAATCTGTCCTGAATGCTGCTGCCAGGATCATATTCCTCGCCAACCGTTACACCGATGCCTCTACCTTGTGCCAGTCATTACACTGGCTACCCATCCAATCCAGAATCCAGTACAAAACTACTACCCTCATCCACAAAGCACTCCATGGCTCAGCACCACCCTACATCTCCTCTCTGGTCTCAGTCTACCAACCTACCCGTGCCCTCCGCTCTGCTAATGACCTCAGGTTAGCATCCTCAATAATCAGAACCTCCCACTCCCGTCTCCAAGACTTTACACGTGCGGCGCCGATTCTTTGGAATGCACTACCTAGGTTAATACAATTAATCCCCAATCCCCACAGTTTTAAGCGTGCACTAAAAACTCATTTGTTCAGATTGGCCTACCGCCTCAACGCATTAACCTAATTATCCCTGTGTGGCCTATTAATAAAAAACAACATAATCACGTTCCTCGCATCATGTTCTCATACACTTTATGCAGTTAATAGCACTCTGTGTCTGTACTGCTACATACTTAGGCTGATAACTGGTTCATGCAGCTTTACATGAACACCCGAGCCTTACACTATGGCTGGTCCAAATAACTAAAGCAATTGTTACCATCCACCTCTTGTGTCTCCCCTTTTCCTCATAGATTGTAAGCTTGCGAGCAGCAGGGCCCTCATTCCTCCTGGTATCTGTTTTGAACTGTGATTTCTGTTATGCTGTAATGTCTGTTGTCTGTATAAGTCCCCTCTATAAGTTGTAAAGCGCTGCGGAATATGTTGGCGCTATATAAATAAAATTATTATTATTATTATTATTATAGAATGTAATGCAGCACAGCCCCATAGAATGTAATGCAGCCAGCCACCATAGAATATAATGCAGCACAGCCCCATAGAATATAATGCAGCACAGCCCCATAGAATATAATGCAGCACAAGCCCATAGAATATAATGCAGCACAGGCCCATAGAATGGAATGCAGCACAGGCCCATAGAATGGAATGCAGCACAGGCCCATAGAATGGAATGCAGCACAGGCCCATAGAATGGAATGCAGCACAGGCCCATAGAATGGAATGCAGCACAGGCCCATAGAATATAATGCAGCACGGGTTCATAGAATGGAATGCAGCACAGGCCCATAGAATACAATGCAGCACAGGCCCATAGAATACAATGCAGCACAGGCCCATAGAATACAATGCAGCACAGGCCCATAGAATATAATGCAGCACAGGCCCATAGAATGGAATGCAGCACAGCCCCATAGAATATAATGCAGCACAGCTCCATAGAATATAATGCAGCACAGGCCCATAGAATATAATGCAGCACAGGCCCATAGAATATAATGCAGCACAGGCCCGTAGAATATAATGCAGCACAGGCCCATAGAATATAATGCAGCACAGCCCCATAGAATATAATGCAGCAGAGGCCCATAGAATGGAATGCAGCCAGCCCCATAGAATATAATGCAGCAGAGGCCCATAGAATGGAATGCAGCCAGCCCCATAGAATATAATGCAGCACAGGCCCATAGAATGGAATGCAGCACAGCCCCATAGAATATAATGCAGCAGAGGCCTATAGAATGGAATGCAGCCAGCCCCATAGAATATAATGCAGCAGAGGCCCATAGAATGGAATGCAGCACAGCCCCATAGAATATAATGCAGCAGAGGCCCATAGAATGGAATGCAGCACAGCCCCATAGAATATAATGCAGCAGAAGCCCATAGAATGGAATGCAGCCAGCCCCATAGAATATAATGCAGCACAGGCCCATAGAATATAATGCAGCAGAGGCCCATAGAATGGAATGCAGCCAGCCCCATAGAATATAATGCAGCAGAGGCCCATAGAATGGAATGCAGCCAGCCCCATAGAATATAATGCAGCAGAGGCCCAAATAATGGAATGCAGCACAGCCCCATAGAATATAATGCAGCAGAGGCCCATAGAATGGAATGCAGCCAGCCCCATAGAATATAATGCAGCACAGGCCCATAGAATATAATGCAGCAGAGGCCCATAGAATGGAATGCAGCCAGCCCCATAGAATATAATGCAGCAGAGGCCCATAGAATGGAATGCAGCACAGCCCCATAGAATATAATGCAGCAGAGGCCCATAGAATGGAATGCAGCCAGCCCCATAGAATATAATGCAGCACAGGCCCATAGAATGGAATGCAGCACAGCCCCCCCCAATAGCTCCACAATCCAGTCATCACTCATTGATAAAAAAAAACAAAAAAAAACACTCTACTCACCTTTCCTCCTGCCCCGCGCTGCTCTGGCTCTGGTCTCAGCAGTCGCAGTCTGCCCGCCTGGTCACACAGCAGGTGCGCGATGATATGACGTCATCGTGCACCCGCAGTGTCAGCGGCAGGCAGAGCGGGGAATGATGGGAGAGGAAGCGTCAGCAGACGCTCTCGCCTCCATCATTGCATTCAACTGTACCGGCGTCTATGACGCCGGTATAGTTGAATGCGGGGCCGGGAGTGCGCCGACAGGGGGGAGAGTGTGCCGACGGCGGCACACTCGAGCGGCCCACTACTGCCACCGGCCCTTCTGGCATTTGCCAGAACTGCCCGATGGCCAGTCCGGCCCTGGTTTTCACCATCTAAATCTCTTATCTTCTCTCTGTGTTTTCGGTCCAGTGGATGATCCTATCAGTGACTGACAGCTTTCTTTGTATAAGTGTGTATATAGAGATAGCTGTCAATTAGTGATACTGCCACCATCTGGACTGAAAAACCCGGGAATAGCAGATGTTTAGATGATTAAATCACAGGTTATACTGATCATTTTCCCATAAAACTATATATTCATCTGCTCAGCTCCCCCTTATCTATAACATGGTGCCTGTAGATTGGACTGCATGTTTGTAGTGACAGGTTCCCTTTAAATACACTTACTTTTTTGAGATGGTCAACCAAAATTGCAGTAAAACCTGGTATTCTAGAAGGTTGGTTCACTGTCATATATATATGAACACTGGAAATCACAGGACAGTCTGGATCCAGGTGGTCTTTTTCCACCGTATATACTGATAATTAAAAGTAAGAATTATCTTGAGCTACCTATACTTCTGTATTGCTACTGTTTAGTCTTACTCTAAGGGTCCCCAAAGGCAACAGATAGCTGTTGGCCAAAAAATGGTTCGGAAAATCGTTCAACCAGCAGCTGTCTCTCCTCTTTCATACATAGGAGCATTCAATTTGCCAAGTGCTTATGCGTTCTCTATAAAAAAGTGATTGCAAGATTCCTTTAAAGTTGGCTTATCTCGCCAAGAACAAAAGGATTGTCAATTCGAAAAAGAACATGCCAGGTCCTTATCTCCCCCGGCAGAGGATGAGAGTCAGAAGGCCCCCATACATACTGTGAGCCGAGCACGCTGATATCAGCAGGTTCATTTGATGTTAGATTAATGTCTATAGGGGACTTAAAGGGAATCTGTCAACTGATCTATGCTGCCCAAGCCACAGGCAGCATGAATCGGATCCTGGCTGCATAACTGCATACAGGTATATTTTTCTCTGAAAAGCTCTGGCATTACAGAGGAAGTATAGCTTGAAGATCTTGCCTGGGACTATATGCAAAGTCAAGTCTAGACCTCTGACTTACTTATCCCAGTGCCACTCTAGTTGATTTGATACAGGAAAGATATATATCTTGGTACCGTGTTAGCCAGTAGATAGAAAAATATAAAAAAACCTCACAATTCTAAATATTTCTCTAGTTGGTTCACAAGTCTCTTCGATGTGTCCACTTAGGTTGAGACCAGCCCATCACCTGTAGCAGCACAGGAAAAAGCCATGAAGCGGCAGTGCCGACTAACATCTGACACATTGTAACTACACAATACTCAGCACTGCTAATATCTTATTAAGCACATTGAGTAAATAGTAAGTGGGAAAATGAAATGATCACTTGGATTAAGAATCTCTACATCCCTCTTTAGCAGCAATCACTTCCATTTTTTGTAGCTAAGATAAGATAAATAAGCAAATTTAAGGAGGAATTTTGGATTGTTCCTCCCTGCAAATTTGTTTCCGTTCAGAAATATTTCTGGGATGCCTTGCATGCCACAGCATCTTGATACAGTTAGGTTCCGGCCATGGCAATTTCAGAAGACAACTCTTCTTTTTAATCTACTCTTTGGATGATTTACTAATGTGCTCTGATTCATTGTATTTTAAAACCGATTTTCCAACTTGGGATCAAGAACTGCTGCTCAACATTTTCTTGTAAAAAGTCTTGATGTACTTTCTTATTATTTTTCCCTCAGTGATCGCAATGCCTCCAGGCAGTTTGTAGGAAATGTATCTAAGTGTGGATTAATGTATACCCAGGACTTTAGCAATTCTTTACTAGCCTGGTCAAGTTTCATGTGTGTTTCTAACAAGTCTCCTGAAAGTTGTTTGCCATGAGACATGCTTCACATTAACCAGTCAGAGAGATTGTTATATTTTTCTCCCTACACTGTGGATGTTTCATAAATTGTTGTGCTCAATAAAAGTTATGAATAGTATTACTGTTTGTGTTATTAGTTTAGTTCTAATTGTATTTGTCTATAATTGTGATTTAAATAACAATCAGGCATTTTAAGCAATCAATGCAGAAATCAGGATAATGTCAAAAGCTTACTCAAGTCCCCATACACATTGGACCAAAGTTGGCCAAACCCACCGATATCGACGGACTCTAACATCTAATATGTATAAGGGCCCCCAACATCTCTCCGGGGAGTTAACAATCTGGCGTCTCTTTCATTCTTAAGAGATAAGCTTCTGCCAGTGATATCTTACAGTGGCTTTCTCATAGAGAACACAGTAGCATTCGGCAGGGCAATCGCTCCTGTCTATGGGAGAGGATAGCTGAGCAATCTTTTGACCGACAGCTATGTAATGTGTATGGGGTAGGGGGGCTTTATGCTCACATCTGAAGGTAGCTTGATATCAGAGAATAATAAAAGTGCTTTCTTTCTATCATTAGGATCTGCTCTTTCAACTACAGAAGCTGCATCACACTTGTTCGGAACGGATAAAAGGTGCTTTACCAAGATTACACCTGTCATATTTATGGTGTTAAGCCAAAGTGCTCCCATTAATAGGTCTAATCAAACTCTCTCAGTCACCAGGTAAGCATATGACCCATTTTTCTCTATTTTAGTTAGAAAATGTTTATGGTAATAACCTTCTCATTTTCAGCATTAATATAGTATCTAATAGTACAACCACATGTAAGTGATCAATGTTATAATTGTAATGTTGATTTTAGTTAAAGAAATTTATACCAAAAAGTAGAGAAAAACTATTTGGCGAAATTATAAAATTATGCAATATTACAATTATAAAATCAACCCTTATAGCATGCCCAATTCCAGCAACATGTAATATACGCACTGTCAGGATTCGGCATTGCTTGCCGATTCCAGCGGTCATCACATGATCACTACTTTCGGTGACAAACTGACTAGCTTCTCTTAATTAATGAAACAGGGGCTGTAGTATTTCACTGAACATTGAGCAAATTAGGAAGAGCAGCTAGACTGCATGTGATTGTAAATGTGCAACATGTGAGCATCCACATGATGACTACTCAAACCGTTAAAGGGGTTCTCTTAGAAATGTGCTAAAATAAATAAATAATACATATTGAAATATTAAACATTTTACTAAATACCTTCATTTAGCAAAAAGGTATACTTTACCTGGTGCACTGATATTTTCAAAGATGGCTGCTACCATCAATCACACCCCATTCTAGATTTCAGGACGGTCACATCATGAACGCACATTCATTCAGTCCAGCAACACTCCTCCACGTCCTGTCAGGTTCGGTGAGCAGAGGAATGCCCGTTCCAGGTACATGACAGGTCGTTGCTCTGACGTGACCTCTGTCTCGTGCTTCATACAGCCCATCCTGAAATCGAGGACGGGGTGTGAGTGACGGTAGCTGCCATCTTTGCATCCTGACAGTGTGCACTAGATAAAGCATACCTATTTGCTACATAAAGGTATATAGAAAAATGTTTAATATTTAAATGTGTATTATTTATTTTATTGCATTACATTTTTCGGAGAACCCCTTTAAGCTGTGTATAAGAATGGGTGCCAAATTAAATTTTTGCCCCAGGTGCTGGGAAATCTAGATTTGCCTCTGCTTCTCTATATTCTTTGCTATCCCTTCTTTCTCATCATGCTCTATTTCTCCTGCCATTACCACTTAGTATTGGCCTTTTTGGTGTTAGATCAATTTGCAGCAAGAAGGAAAAGAACAGAGCCGGGAAGCTACTGGGTATGTTAGTTCACCACCAAACACAGAAAAAGGAGGACCAGCATTCTGGCCACAGTAGAAAGTGATACCCGAGACAAAACTGTAATCTATATATAAAATGGTAAAATATATATATGACACTGAGCAAGATGGCTATATAGCATTAGGCACATAAAAAAGAAAAATTTGTAAATAAAATAAAAATAACAAAAAAATGGAAGAAAGACAAACAAAAATTAAGGACACTGAAGACAGTAGACAACTGAAAATCATGGTGTCATATATATTATTATTTATTATTATAGCGCCATTTGTTCCATGGCACTTCACATGTGAAAAGGGGTATACATAAAAAAAAAAGTAAAGTAATCTTAAGCAATACAAGTCATGACAGGAACAGTAGGAGAGAGGACCCTGCCTGCGAAGGCTCACAATCTACAAGGGAAGGGTGAGAATACTGTATGCGAGGGTAGAGCTGGTCATGCAGTAGTTTGGTTGAGCGGTGGTTACTGCAGGTTGTAGGCTTGTCGGAAGAGGTGGGTCTTCAGGTTATTTTTGAAGGTTTCGATGGTAGGCGAGAGTCTGATGTGTTGTGGTAGAGAGTTCCAGAGTAGGGGGAATGCACGAGAGAAATCTTGTATACGATTGTGTGAAGAGGAGATAAGAGGGGAGTAGAGAAGGAGATCTTGTGAGGATCGGAGGTTGCGTGCAGGAAAGTACCAGGAGACGAGGTCACAGATGTATGGAGGAGACAGGGTGTGGATGGCTTTGTATGCTATGGTTAGGCATTATATATTTTACTGTCTTGTTTTTTTACCTCCTTACACTACCAGGGGTGTTCAATACCACTTTGCTGCTTTTAGTATTACTTTTTGAAGTGTGAGCAAGTGCGGTTGTTTTTTAAATCTTTTCTCCTATATATAAAACTGCACACTATTTACAATCAATGTCTATTGCAACACACTTTATTTAAGGTGCCTTGTTGATTTTCAAATACTACCTAATGTGGAACAAACCTTCTAAGAAGGCAAACTGTGCTTACCGACAGATCAGTAATATTAATTAAGTGATGTGATAATCATCACATGGGAGAATGGCAGCATTATTTGTGCTATTAATAAAAGGGGATGTCTGCTAGGCTTTAATTGTGAATATTTATAAACAGACCTCCGAAAAAGCTTGAAATTGGAGTAAAAATACAAAGTCCATAAATGCCAATAATTAAATCAAACAGCTAACTGAAATACACGTATAGCCTTCCTAACGAAGCTTCAATGTTTTGGTGATGGTGATTTTACTTTGTGTAATAATCATAGAGGGACAATTGTGCTATTTGCCTGATATGAATATTGGCTTGCTTACCTTTTGGCAAACATTTACATCAGGTTTATATGTCTATGTCTACAGGGTTCACAATCAAATACTTAAATCTAAGGATGGATTTCTGGAAACCTTATCCCATTTCTCAACACTTCTAATGAGCTCTCACACTAAACCATCTTCTACTATCCATGTGTCCCTTGATCCTAACGATGAAAGCACTGGAAATCTTCATCCCCAGCTCCTGAATGTTACAGAGATAGAGGCATTGGAGTGGTTGGTGGACTCTCAAGAACCCCTTGTATTTCTCTTTTTACCTGGAAGCAAACATCACTTAGCTAAAAGAATACAAGAAAAACTGAATGGGACACTGCTTGAGAGAATCACAGAAAAGACAAGAGAGGTGCTAGAAGACACGAAAGACATTTTTTCAACTAGTGACCATGTCCAAATCCTTCAAAAACTCATTAACGCTTGCCATAACCACATGAACGTTAGCTATTTATCTGTAGATGAGAAGCAGTCACCACAGGTCATTAATGAACAACATAGGAAACTGCATTCACTGATGCTCCTTAAAACTTTACAGACAATTCATGTTTACTGGCAAGACCGCAAAAAATTATCACGACAGAACCGTGGAGCAGGCCTCAAACCTCATTGCCGCTTGCAAGAGCTGACCATTAACTTAAAACCATATGAAGAGTATAAGGACGTCCATTTCCCAGAAGAAATAAACATCAATAATTGTGTAGGGCCATGCCGCTTCCCACAGACCACCCAAAGTGATTACAAAGCCCATGTTATTATGCTCATTCAGCTCCAGGAGAGAAGACACTCTGGCCTTGATCGACCACCTTGCTGCGTACCTGTTCAGTACCAAGAACAGTGGCTGATGGTGGCACATGAAAATGGTATTAAACTTCACCTGTACCCCAATATGGTTGCTAAAGAGTGTGGTTGCAGATAGGTACAATACGTAGGATAATCATCATCAGTTTTATGGCAAATTTAAAGGAGCTCTTCCAGTATATGCAGTGTAGTAGAAGTACATTGAAATACTTACGGATTGCGGTCTTCTCTGGTTTCCAGCTCCGCTCTGGAGCACTTCTGAATCACGTGACTGCTCTGCAGCTTTGTTGGCTCCCACAACATCTACTATGTGGGGCGATGCTATTTTCACTTTGTAAGTCTATGAGACTCAGAAAAAGAAAGACTTCTGGTCTGCACACAAAACCCTGTATGAGCCGGTTAGTTTGATTTGATGTCATGTGGTCCAGAAGAGGACCAGCAATACAGAGACTGGTAAATATTTTAATACACGCAAACATACATATTTAAAAATGGAGGATAAATTTGCTGGGAGAGCTTCTTTAATAAGAACATTCTCAACTTGTGCATCTTATTTAAAGCCTACATGCTACAGTAATGTTAAATATACCCTGTGGCCTACACTCCAAAAAGGGTTGTCAATCTGATTCTTGTTCTTTTTTTTTCTGGACAATGTATTAAAAAAAAAACACAGATAGCCAACATTTTTAGAGACACATTGGAAAACTATAATGAATAACAAAGAATATACTACAAGCCTAGAATGCTGAAACATACTCAAACATATTAGTAGCATTCACCTTGAAATGGAAAACAACTATAATTAAGGTTATAATGTCTATTATATTTCACAGTAAATGCTATTGTATTCTTCTAACTTAATAAAAACACAAACTATAATCACAAACACAATAAGAAGTACTCTACTTTTTACAAACTGTACATACATTTACACATGGTTGGCAATCATGTCTCCAGGGAATTTCAGTTTCATTATATAATTAGGAGAGTTCCTCGATTTTAATTCTTGCAGCTGCGCTTTTCCACTTTTATCTTCATTGGAATCAGCCTCCATTTTGATCTGCAGATTTCATTCTACAGATTATTCCTGAACACTCTGCTATAAATCCCATGAAACATCAGCACAGTATCTGATTATCCTTTCTACCATATTAACCTAAATAAACTAATATATTATAAGATTATAATCAATGAGGCTGCATTGTGATCTTCATTACAACCAGGCGTGCCAGGAGCAGCAAAATCATAATCAGTAACAGTGATAGAAGTTTCTTTCAACGAGTATGAGGTAGAATCTATGTAGTTTCATCATATAGAAAATTCGGGCGACCCCTTTCAGAGAACATAAGAGTATGTAATTTTCAGAGGTCACATGACTTAACTGAATGAATTTTAAGGTGGAAAAGAACAACTAAGTAAGGTAATACGAGTTGAAGTGTATATGTACATGTACATATACACACACGGTATGTATATATTTACACACACACATACACGCGCGCACTGTGCAAAACATTTAGTCAAGTGTGGAAAAACTGCTTTAAAAAAAAAAGGTGTTAATAGTTTATTTTAATTAATTATAACAATGCAAAGAGAGAATAAAAGAGATAAATCTAAATCAAATCAATATTTGGTGTGACCAGCTTTTACCTTCAAAACCGCGTCAAAGCATCTGGGTACACTTGCACACTGGTTTTGAAGGAGCCCAGCAAGGAGTAGTTCCAAAACATATTGGAAAACCACAGAACTTCTGTAGATGTAGGCTTGCACAAATAATTCTACCTCTTTATGTAATCCCACACAGACTCAATGTTTATATCACAGCTCTGTGGAAGCCATATCATCACTTCCAGGACTCCTTGTTCTTCTTTATGGTGATGATAGTTCTCAAAGACATTGGCTGTGTGTTTGGCTCCAAACTTCTTCTGAAGCAGATCAACAACCCCATGAGACGTCTACTTGATGGTATTACATAATGGTTAAATATCTACCTGTGTATTGAGGAAACCATTCACCCTAGAATGTATGACAACTGAAATATACACTTTCACATAACCCGGGCCTTTTAGGTCCTTGTGCAAATCATATGGAGGAACTCCAAATAAATAAAGTTTTAAAAGTTGATTTCAAAATTGCAAAGTAAGATATGGAAAATGCACAACATTGTATAATTGTTTGCAAAAAATAACCTAACAGGGGTTACGCATTCTATTAACCATGACAACATTTCCAACCTCATTAGCCTGAAATGTAGCCCTAAACCTGCAAGGAACCTCCACAATGCTTCACTGTTGCCTGCAGACACTCATTATTGTAAAGCTCTCCAGCCCTTTGGCGAACGTATATTTCAAATTTTACATAATCAGAGCACCTGCTGCCATTTTTGTGCACTTCAGTTCCTAAAACTTTGTGCATAGTTGAGTTGTTTGGCCTTGTTTCCACATTTTTTCGCCACAGTTCTTCCATGAAGCCTACTTCTGGCCAGACTTCTCTGAACAGTAGATGGGTCTCATTAGCTGCTGACAGTTTTGAGCTAATGACATTGCTAGACATTTTCCAATTTCAAAGTAAGAATGATATGTCTTTTAGCTGCTGCACCAAGTTTTTCTGGCCAAGCCAAAGTGTATACATTCCTCAAAATGAACCATTTCTTGGTGTCCTTAGACATCCATGCAGATAGTTATCCATCATGCATCTGATTGGCTCCAAACTTATTCGGCAGCAGGACTACGGCCCTAAACATACAGCCAATGTGACAAAGAACCATCTTCTGTGTAAAGTAAAACAAGGGGTCTAGGAAGTCTTCATATGGCTCCTTGGTCTCAACATAATCATGCCTGTGTGGGATTACATGTAGAGAGAGAGAGATCTGCTTAAGTCTAAATCCACAGATCTGTGGTTAGTTCTCCAAGATGTTTGGAACAAGTGTACTTCGAAGAACTGAGGTTTTGATGCTCTTTTGAAAGAAAAGGTTGGTCACATAAATGATTAATTTAATTTAAATTGCTTGTTTGTTAATTCACTTTGTATTTTGTTAATTGATAAAAATGAAATATGAACACTTCAGTTTTTGAACGCATTCTTAATTTGTATCATATTCTTCACAACTGGCTAAAACATTTGCATAGTACTGTGAATATACATGTACTCAAACGTACATAATATATATATGTAATTTAGCCAGTGACGAGATGAATTCAATTGACAAAATAAATGATTAACCCCCCCACCCTCCCCCCAAAAAGCCTGAACTGCTACTTTAACAATACAAGACAGAGTACTGGGCACTTTTAGTATTATGTGAAGATTTTAAAAGGTTTTCCAAACATTTTTTTAGTCCATTGACTTGCTGAGGTAAAAAATAAACTGAGCCTTACATACCCACAGCTGCTCAAATACTGCTGCTGTCCTTAGGCACTGTAGACAGGACGTGAAAGTTGGCATAAGACCGTCGAACCAGCGACTTACGTCAGCAGTCACATCACCTCTGCAGCCGGTCAACAAAGACTGGGAAGAGCAGTAAAGAGGCAAAGCAACTATGGATGAGTGTAGCGGAGTTTGTTATTTTTAACCTCGGCAAGGATTAATCTTCTTTATGTATATAGGTAGTTTAGGTTACATTAGCTGAATAAGACATATATGAAAGGAAAAACGTGTATTTGTATAAGCTTACCTGCAGTGTAGTCACAAATAACTATTAGAAGTGTAACCTGTTTAAAGTATGTACATGAAAAGGATTTTAGTCTGGTTCCCGTCCTTTTGTAACTAGTGTTACAGAAAATTACAGCATGTTTCTATCCAAATTTTACATAAGCATTGTTGTATAACTTTATTAAATAAATTTTCTGAGAAGACTAGTAACAATGTCACTAGTGTCTTATTATTTACAAAGATGCTTGCATTTTCTTCATTGGGATTATTGTTACATCTTATAGCATTTTACCCCACGCCTATCGGCTCCGATTGGGGCTTACATTTGAATCCCTGCAAAACTGAATCATGGTGTGCTCTGTTGCACATAATTTTCAGCCGTATATGCCTACTAGATGCGGGCGTCTTGCTGCCAGTCTCAACTAGATGTGTAAGGCCAACAAATATGTACAACAGAGCATACTTTGACTCTGTCTACTTCATTATAATCAATTGCCCGTCGGCAAACACGCTAGAATCTGAGACACTAATTACATATCCCCATAGATGAGGGTACTACCACTGAGACCCACACTCCTCCCAGGATCGGTAACCCCACATCTCGTGACCACTGTCAGAAGAGAGATGACAGAGCATGTATTGCTTTCTCTATTTACTTTGTAGGAGTTCTGAAAAATTTTGCACAGTCACTGCTCTTGCAAAAATTCTGCCTGGGTATGTAAACTTTTGAGCACAACTGTATGTCTAAGATGTGACTACTCCTTTAATGATCAAGGGTCATCTGAGTATGACCATGTACGTAGGTACTCATTGAGTAGGATCTAAGATGTGAATACTCCATTAATGATCAAGGGTCATCCGAGTATGACCATGTACGTAGGTACTCAATGAGTAGGATCTAAGATGTGAATACTCCATTAATGATCAAGGGTCATCCGAGTATGACCATGTACGTAGGTACTCATTGAGTAGGATCTAAGATGTGAATACTCCATTAATGATCAAGGGTCATCCGAGTATGACCATGTACGTAGGTACTCATTGAGTAGGATCTAAGATGTGAATACTCCATTAATGATCAAGGGTCATCCGAGTATGACCATGTACGTAGGTACTCATTGAGTAGGATCTAAGATGTGAATACTCCATTAATGATCAAGGGTCATCCGAGTATGACCATGTACGTAGGTACTCATTGAGTAGGATCCCCTACTTGACTCCTAAGGCCAGTCTGAGCATGAATTTACATTAATAGCAAATTATACTAAATCTTTTCCCACAAAACTATATATCTGCTCAGGTACTGCGCTATAGTCTCCATATCATACTGTATGTACAAAGTCAATAGTTTCCTTTAACCCCTTCATACACCTTAATGTACATGTATGTCGTTGTGACCTGTTATTTACTGCACTACATCCCATATGTATAGCACGAAGATGGAGCATACACAGGAGCGATGCCCGTGCCATCCGCAGACGGAGCCAGCCGGTACAGACAAAATGGACTCCCGTTCCACAGCAAGGATTGTAGCTGTATATGATTCTAGCTGTTTAACTCTTTCCTTACTGGGAGTGTTACTGACTACCCATGAAATGATTTTAACAGAGTGAATGTGGTTCCTCTGTCAGTCCACAGGCATCCCCGCAGTGCGATTGCAGGGTGCTGATAGACCTTGAAATCCCATAGCAAACTAACAATGGCCTGTGTCTGCAACATTCCTCAGCCTATCAGATCCTGCTGAAGACAGGGTCTGATAGGCTGAGAGTTAAACGGTTAGACTGTCAGATAATGCAATGTATAAACTGTGCAATGTATTGTTTCATAGTTTTTAAGGTTTAAAGTAGCGACAATTGAAAGTAGCGACAATTTCATCTAGTTCAAGCTACTGTACAGGCAACATGAAAAAGTCACTGGCTGCACGATTCCAGCATTGTATGTCTGACACTGAAATGCTGTGGCGTGTCAGAGAAAAACATTCTCTAGAAGCCACTGGGTACCAAGCTGTATGAGAGACTGGTCGTATAGGGTCCCACTTCAGTAACATCTGGCTGCAATGTTTTTGGCCACCCACGCAAACAAAAACAGCATGAAAAATGCCATGGAATCAGAATCGCACAGGAAGTTTTTCTGATGTTACCCTTAATGTGGTATTCCCATCGCCAAGATCCTATCCCAATTATTTAGGCTGGGTTCACATTGCGTCCTGGCAGTCCGTCTAACGGACTACGTTACACCGCGGCATAAACGCAGTGTAACGTAGTCCGTTAACGCCGCCATTGAAAGCAATGTCGGACGCATCGCTAGCACACGCCCACAATGGGGGATGTGCCGTCATTGAGTGACGGACCCTGAGACGCGGGCTGCAGCCTTTCCGGGTCCGTCACTGCTAGCGCAGATAGAGCTAGCAGATGCTCTATCTGCGCTAGCGGGATGTAAACGTCGTCACTTGCGTTACAGCAGCCCGTTAGTGTATGTGCTGAACGGGCTGCTGCTAACGCAGTGTGAACTTAGCCTTAGTAGGTGTAATAATAATATCAGCAAATATCTCCAATTAAAAACGTAGTATAGTTTTGTGATTAGATATGGCGCTTACCTCATGTGCAGGGTATTGCAGGACCTTAGGTATCCATGGTTATGACCACTAACAACTAACTGTCACTATATCAGTGGATGTAACCATGGATACCTAAGGTCCTGCAATGCCTGCACATGAGGAAAGACACAGTGAATCAGAAAAACTATACTACATTTCTAATTGGAGGTATTTGCTAATACTATTATTATTATTACACCTACTACATATTGGGATATGATCTTGGAGATGGGAATACCCCTAAAAGTGTTAAACTACTGTAGATTCAAATATGCTTGCAGGCAACAATTGCCACACTATTCTACTGTTTTGAGTTTGAAAACAGCATTTGGTCAATACTTTGCCTCAGTATTTGAAGCCAAAATTCAGGAATGGATCCTGTAGAGAGATAAACTCGATTCACAACCCTTCAGTCTTTTCTTTTGGTTTCACTCTTGGTTTTGGCTTAAAAATACTGACGCACTGACGTGAATAAGCCCTAGGAACCAAATCCTGTCATCAATTATTCTTTGCTGCCTCAATGTCTCTACATATGCATTACTGATGGGGCATCTCTAAGCTACTCGGTGCTAAACTGTTAATTCCTACATCCAACAAGTAAATTATACTGACATAAGACAGCAGACTATGATAAAATCATGTAGCAGGCTGACTATCAGGAAATCTGCACAAGTCTGGAATTACAGAAGTTGCCTTATTCTATATTTGGACTTTTTCTAGTAATATCTTTTAACACTTTTTCCCAATCTGATCCCCTAATGAACCTCAAAACATCCTTGTATTGACAATCTTCTTAATGCTGAACTAATTATATAGTTTATGCTCATCAATAATTAGCACGCTTATGTATGGGAGAACTCGAAAGGTGAACCCTGAAAAGTAGATAGAGGAACATGGTATAAGGGCTATTCATAATGTACTTTCCTAACATTTTATTCATGTTTCTGACTCCAAAAACACCATAGTTAATCCTTTACTTAAGAAGGGGTTTGGCTGATGTGGGACAATAACTGAGATCACTAGTTGTGCATAAATGATCCAGTAATATATTGGAGTTCGGAGGTAAATGCCTTACCCTGGATAAACAAAGCATTAAAATCATGGGCTAAACATGAATATCAACTATGTAACTGAAATGTTTGCAAAATAGTTCTTTATAAACTAAATTCTTAGAGGTATTATGAGTTATTTCATTTGAGCAAACACATTTTTCTTTCCTCTTTATCATACCAATTTGAGCTGGCGAATAACCAAGGGTAAAAACTCAGATACCGCTGCTTACTGTTTAGATGTGTGCCGCCGTAAAACTGGGAGTTGTGCAGCAAAGAAACTAAAATATTTAAAATAAATAAATAGCTTACAATATTATTATTATCAGAAATGTTATCTTATTTTACATACTTTTTCTGCAGTCAACCAGTTTTTCACAGAACAGTTATCCTACAAATCAGGTTTATATATACAGTATTGTACAAAAATTTTAGGCAGGTGTAGACAAAAAAAAAAAGATGCAAAATAAGAATACTTTCAGAAACAGAAGTGTTAATAGTTTTTTTAATCAATTAACAAAATGCATAGTGAATAAACAAAAAAGCAACTCAAATCAAATCAAGATTTGGTGTGATCACCTTGCCTTCAAACAGAATCCATTCTTATAGGAACACTTGCACTAAGTCAGTGACATTGTAGGATTACAGACAGGTGTAGTAGTAACCAATTATACCAAACAGGTGATAATAATCATTTTCATATGTAGGTTGAAATACAGCTATAAACTGAAACAACTGTGTAGTAGGCTTAAAACTGGGTGAGGAACAGCAAAACTCTGCTACAATGGTGAGGTTGTAGAAAACAGCTTCATGTCACAGGTCAATACACCATGGCAAGACTGAGCTCAGCAAAAGATGGCAGTTATATTTCATCAGCTAGGTCTCTCCCAGACAAAGATATTGGAGTAAACTGGAATTTCAAGATGCACAATGTTCAAGGTGTTGGTTAAGGACAGTAGACCTAGTGTTCGAACAAGAAAACTTAGTGCAGCAGATGAAAGACATCATGCTTACCCGTATTTTTCGGCGTATAAGACGATTGGGCGTATAAGACGACCCCCAACTTTTCGGGGGTCATCTTATACGCTGTGTGTAGGGAGCGGTTCCAGATGGTTCCCAGGGTCTGGAGGAGAGGAGACTCCTTCAGGCCCTGGGATCCATATTCGTGTAAAAAAAAAATAAAAAAAAATATGGAAATACTTACCTTCCGACGGCCCCTGGAGTTCTCCCGACTCTCCGCGCTGCATGCAGCGCCTTCCGTTCCCGGGGATGCATTGCGCGCCGCAAAGGACCTTTGTGACGTCCCGGTCGCGTGACTGCAACATCAGTAAGGTTCTTGGCGACGCGCAATGCATCCCTGGGAACGGAAGCCGCCGCATGCACCGCTGAGGACCGGGAGAACTCTGGGGCCGTCGGAAGGTAAGTATATCCAGATTTTTTACTTGTATTCTTTTTACACATATATGGATCCCAGGGCCTGAAGGAGAGTCTCCTCCAGACCCTGCGAACCACCTGGGACAGCTCCCTGCACCATATTCGTCGACCTCAGAGCTCCGCACTTGTCGTGCTCGGCGTATAAGACGACCCCCGACTTTTGAGAAGATTTTCAGGGGTTAAAAAGTTGTCTTATACGCCGGAAAATATGGTACTTCCCTTCAAAATTAGAAGACATGCAGCAGTTCCATCAGTTCAAACCTGGTAGGAACCAGTGGAACGCTGCTACACCCTGTTCTGTTCACTGAAGTCTGTCCAGAAGCGGTCTTTATGAAATAAGTGTGGTCAAAAAGCCATGTATCGACAAGGAAATAAGGCCAAGTGATTAGTGATGAGTGAGTATACTCCTTACTCGGGTTTCGCCGAGCATGCTCGGGTGGTCTCCGAGTATTTGGATGTGCTTGGAGATTTAGTTTTCGTCGCTGCAGCTGCATGATTTACGACCGCTAGACAGCTTGAATACATGTGGGGAATGCCTGTTTGTTAGGGAATTCCCACATGTGTTCAGCCTGTCTAGCGGTCGCAAATCATGCAGCTGCGGCGACGAAAACTAAATCTCCGAGCACGCCAAAATACTCGGAGACCACTTGAGCATGCTCGAGGAAACCCGAGTAATGAGTATACTCGCTCATCACTACAAGTGACTCAAATATGAACAAACACATAGGAACTTTGGTGTATATGGCAGTTTATATGGGGTGTACAATTTTGAAAAGCATGGCAGTAACAGAAGGCAGAAGGATTGGAGAGTGGTTGAATGAATGGTACGGTCATTTATCTAAAGTGTCCCAGGAACGATTACTCATCATGACAATGCTAGGCTACATGGTGCTGGTGCTACTGTGAGCTACCACTGTGGCTTAAACATACTCCCATGGCCTGCAGCATCTCCAGACTTGTCTACGATCGAGAACATCTGGGATGTCATTGATTGGGAATTGCAAAGGGAATTGCTAGCATCAGATCTTGATAATTTGCATGCTTAAGTGCATTCCCCATGTCATGTGTTGCTCACACTCAGTACTGAATAAATCAAGATTACTTAATTGTTTATTCCTTCTGTTCATCATTTGCTTAAGATAAAAAGGCTAAATCAAGACATGGAGGATGTGTGTAGCAATAAATCCAGGTAAAATTGCTGTGGATTTGGAATTTTTTGCATCGGAAAAGGTACAGTCATTCACTTGTAATGTAAATTGCAGTAAATTTTCAATTAAAAAAAAATCTGCACTGCAAATACATGACAATTCCATCATTACAGAAAATGCCCTATCTATAGAAAACTAGTAAGATCAACTACATGGATAAAGCTCAGCAAAGTACATGAAGTTCAGGAGGAGCACAATACATTACATGTACTGCAGGTAGAAATTGTTACAATATACAGATGTAACATATCTAAAATGAACGTGTAAAGTAAATTAATATTCTTCAGTCACTGTTCATTTCTGCTTCGAATGTAGCACAGGTGGACAGGAGTACAGTACATGGAGTACAGGTGAATTGTAGTACAATAGATGAAATACAGGTAGAACATAGGACAGTACATCTAGCACAGGTACAGCCAAATTCATGTAGTACAGGAAAGAGCAGTTCAGAAAATATAAGATTGACCCCCAATTGATGCATTCATTTTTTCCCTATTTTCCTTCTGAAAATTTGGGGTGAGTCTTATGGTCTGGTGAGTCTTATAGTCCGAAAAATACGGTACTCAATTTGTTCAAATCCCAAAATGTCATGCCTTATACAAAATCGAATAAAAGAAAGATGTTCTAACAGTTAAATTATTCCTGCCATTACATTCCTGCCATTTCCTGATCTATCTAGCTTCCTATGAGGCAGCTGTAAATGAACATGAAAATAAATAAATAATTAAATATAAAAAATATATATATTCAAATGAAAACAATTATTAGGTTGTTTTTTTTATTTTAAAAAAGCAGCTAAAAAGCAGGAACTGTGTTAAAAAAAAAAAAAAATGCATTTTTAGATTGTCCAATTCCCTGCCGGTTTAGTGCCGACACTCCAATAATCCCCACACCCTTTGCTTACTTTGCTGCAGTAATGATGTGCACAACATGCACATGACTGGTGAATCCAATCAATTGTTGTTTTTACAACAAAAGACCACCGAGGCTAGTGGTTTGCAGCGGTCACGTGTGTGTACATCATATCATCGCTGCAGCAAAGCACACAGAGAGATCGCAAGAGCACAGGAGCTGAGGCAGCAGTCATTTTATCAGGTAATGCTTATTTTTTATTTTATCACATGTCCTGCTGTTAGGCTAGTTTTTACAGAATCACAAACAACCGCTTTAATTTTTTTTCTAATAAGTAGAAGACCATTTTTATTTAAATGAAATACCAGCAAATGGATTACATTTTTATTAGGGAATTTGATATTTTTTAGAAAGTCTAACTTAGTGTTGTGTCCAGACCCATAAAGTCTCGTTTTAAACTAATATATCTTTATTACTACAATCATACCTTTACTATTTGGCCGAGTTCAGATAGGCATACTTCACTGTCTATAAACAGACTGTAATGCCTGAACTCTATCCTGGTGAAGAGACCCGAGTAGTCTGGAAAGCTGCCATTTGTCACCATCTTTCAGTTAGCCATTAAAAGGTATTAGCTACTGAGGACTCTCAAATTTTAATATTTTTCTGGACTTCGTTGAGAATTTTCAGCCTCATATGTGTCTGTATGTGAAACTGTACAGTAAGTTCGGGTCAAGAGACTTGCAGTCAGTCTGCATCTTATGGTCCGTATATGGAACCACAAAATATGTCCATCTGAAGGCAGCCATTAAGTGTTATGATGATTCTGAATCTACGCAACTGAATGACCAGGATGGGGTCTGAGTCACTGGTGATAATTATAGACCATGCAGGCTATGTTCTTCACTTCACTGCATTCTTGTCACTGGGTAAATCTTCACACATGTACCCAAAGTACTGTCCCTCAGCCAAAGAAGAAAGATGTCCAGAGGCATTATCCATAATGTCGTGAATCATGCTTCCTCTTGTAGTCCTTTTCCTGGTGATACTGCTTATAACCCTTACTCTCCTTATTCTCTTTTCTTCCCTTGTCTTGTTTGAAGTATTTATGTTGTTCTTCTTTTTCTTTTCTGTATGACTTTCCAATAAAATCCTGTTTCTTTGAGTAGTCATGTTTCTTTTCATCATATTTTTTCAGATAACTTTTTTCTTGGTATGACTTTCCTTCTGCATCTGCAAAGGACTTGATTGGTTCTTTGGGTTTCTTATGAAATGGAAATATATCCCTTTTCTGAGAACCATCCTCAGATGCTATCCGTATCTTGCCAATTTTGGCTTCCATGTATTTGTTTTTAGGCTTTAACCCCCATTGTCCAGTTGGTTTTTGACTGTCTTTACTTAACTCTGCTTCCTCATAAGTTGGTGGTTCTTTTGTTACCAAATCTTCTTCAACGCTTATTGCTTCATCCTCTTCTTCACTTGTTAGCTCCTGTTCTTCAACTGCAGGCATTTCAGATTCCTCTAACATTGGAACATCTGGTTCTTCAATATCAGGAGAATCTGGTTGCTCGACGTCAGGTAACTCTGGTTCAGATGAACCAAACCAAGCTTCAAAAAACCATGGTTCTGACTAATAGAAAGAAATTGTTAAATATCAATCAGTAAAGAGAGTTCAGAGTCAGAATGCTGATTAAAATCAACCATACTGGTATGTAAGCATGGGTCCTGTATAATGTCTAGAAGGCTAATTTAGTAGTGCATGCATTATTGCATTTAGCACAATATGCATGGCTGCTAAATATTTTAAAACTACATTGGTAAAATGTGAATGTTGCCTCATCCAGTCAAAGACATAACAGAACACTTTTAAAGGACTGTAAATAAGGATTTTAGAAACATTGAGGACTCCTAAACATTTATATCACCATTAATATATGGCCCCTGACGAAGTCATATGTGAAACGTGCACTAGGGTTGTGGGCAGTGTGTGTCAAGAGGTTTACTAGGTTGATATGGAATTGCTGGGTATTATATTTAAGGTCATCTTCTTCTTTTTCATTGACCCCAATTTCCTCCCTTTTCTGTCCTGATTTTGCACTGAAATATTATAATGAAATTTTGAAAGTGCCCTGGATGAAGCTGCACATCCTTCATTTAGAACAACTCAGCACAGACAGCGACAAACCTGGCATATGCTGCAAATACATTTTCTCCAGCAGTGTTCCAGGTGCACCAAAAGTCTGTGGAGAAAATTCAATCTGGCTGAAGATTTCATCCATTATAAATTTATGCTTAAAACATACATCTCTGGCCCTCACATCTCCAAACAAACCTACTTCAACACACTCATCACTATCCAACAATCCTAAAAGACTGCAATATATTTCATTCTCTCCTCAATTCTCTCCTCAATCTGAGTGCTTCACACCTGAACGCACTTAGTTTTCCATATATTGCATAGCTAAAGTCTGCATGACTTTAGTCTGCAGTGTGATTTCTAGAAGTGTGTTCTAAAAGTGTGGATTACATTAGAATTAAAACCTGAAAGATGTATACAGACTGTGCCCTGCTACCTACCACCATCGCACTCTAACAAGCATCTCTATTCTTCCAACAGGTATGTTCATCCACCCAGCTCTCCTGCTATGAAGTGCACATAGTACATCACCCAGCTTTGCACACAGACTTTCCTCTGCTCCTAGCATTTTCATGGTATGTTCATCCACCCAGCTCTCCTGCTATGAAGTGCACATAGTACATCACCCAGCTTTGTACACAGACTTTCCTCTGCTCCTAGCATTTTCATGGTATGTTCATCCACCCAGCTCTCCTGCTATGAAGTGCACATAGTACATCACCCAGCTTTGCACACAGACTTTCCTCTGCTCCTAGCATTTTAATGGTATGTTCATCCACCCAGCTCTCCTGCTATGAAGTGCACATAGTACATCACCCAGCTTTGCACACAGACTTTCCTCTGCTCCTAGCATTTTCATGGTATGTTCATCCACCCAGCTCTCCTGCTATGAAGTGCACATAGTACATCACCCAGCTTTGCACACAGACTTTCCTCTGCTCCTAGCATTTTCATGGTATGTTCATCCACCCAGCTCTCCTGCTATGAAGTGCACATAGTACATCACCCAGCTTTGCACACAGACTTTCCTCTGCTCCTAGCATTTTCATGGTATGTTCATCCACCCAGCTCTCCTGCTATGAAGTGCACATAGTACATCACCCAGCTTTGCACACAGACTTTCCTCTGCTCCTAGCATTTTCATGGTATGCCTTTCAGCTAACCCCAACTTACCCTGTGATATTTATGACCTTGTTTACGTAGGCTTGATTGTATGCATCTGGTCCACCCTTAATTCTCTGACCAAGATGAGCAGAGACCACTCCTCTCTGCTTCACACCTGAACGCACTTAGGCTACGTTCACACTAGCGTTGTGCGCCGCTGCGTCGGCGACGCAATGCACAACGCACGCAAAAACGCGTCAAAACGCACGCAAAAACGCTGCGTTTTGCGACGCATGCGTTGGTTTTTGCCGAAAATCGGACGCAAGAAAAATGCAACTTGTTGCGTTTTCTTGGTCCGACGCTTGCGGCAAAAAAGACGCATGTGTCGCACAACGCAACAAAAAAAAACGCATGCGTCCCCCATGTTAAGTATAGGGGCGCATGACGCATGCGTCGCCGCTGCGTCGCCGACGCAAACCCGACGCACATTAGCTTAACGCTAATGTGAACGTAGCCTTAGTTGTACATATATTGCATAGCTAAAGCCTGCATGACTTTAGTCTGCAGTGTGATTTCTAGAAGTGTGTTCTAAAAGTGTGGATTACATTAGAATTAAAACCTGAATTGAACCTGAAGGGAACTGAAGGTAACTGGCCAGTCACTGCAAACAATGTTTCTGTTTATTTTCACTTTCACCCCTATCATCTTTCACTTTCTGCTACCTCCCCCAATCCCCACACCAAGTAAGGAACTGTTCATCTCCTCTTCAATCCTCCCCATCCATCTCACCTCCTCCTCTGAACTGTTCCTCAACATACAATCTGTCTCAAAGCACAGGCAGCCCCCTCATGCCCTCTCCTGCTCCCACCTGCTAACACTATCTCTGCTCCTTCTCACTGCTGGTGATATCTCTCCAAATCCTGGGCCTCCTCACCATATTCCCACAGTCATTTCTACCTCCCATCCACGCTCCATCACAAACTTCCGTACCCTCTCTAACCTTATACCCATTCGCCCAGCCCCCACTTCCCCAGTCCCACTAACAGGAGCTCTGTGGAACGCTCGCTCTGTCTGTAACAAGCTTTCCTACATCCATGATCTCTTTGTTACTACCAAACTCTCCTTCCTCGCCATCACCGAAACCTGGCTCACCCCTTCTGACACAGCCTCCCCTGCTGCACTCTCTTACGGTGGCTTCCACCTTTCTCACACACCCCGCCCCAGCAGCAAACATGGCGGAGGAGTTGGTTTTCTCCTGTCAGATAACTGCTCCTTCACCCCAATCCCACTGCCACCCTCTGTTACCCTCCCTTCTTTTGAGGTGCACTCTGTGCGCATCAACTCCCCCTCCAACCTCCAAGTAGCTGCCATTTACCGCCCCCCAGGGGTAGCCACCACCTTCTTTGACCACTTCACCACCTGGCTACTTCATTTCCTTTCCGCGGACATCCCCACTATCATCATGGGCGATTTCAACATCCCCATTGACACTTCCCTCTCAGCTGCCACTAAACTTCTATCTCTCACTTCCTCCTTCGGCCTCACTCAATGGTCTTCTGCAGCCACTCACAAAGATGGTCACACACTGGACCTCATCTTCACCCGCCTCTGCTCCCTATCTAACCTCTCTAACTCACCTCTTCCACTCTCTGACCACAACCTTCTCACATTCTCATCTCTCTCCACTCCATGTCTACAATCCCCACCCCACAAACTTTCACATCCTCGCAGAAATCTTAAACATCTTGACCTACATTCATTCTCGGAATCCCTCCTCCCTCTCACAGACATAAGTTCCATACACAATGCGGATGACGCTGCCGCTCTATATAACACCACAATAGCTGTAGCTTTGGAATCTGCTGCCCCACTTACACATACCAAAGCTCGCAAAATCAACAGACAGCCCTGGCACACCAGCCTGACCAAAGAACTGAGGCGAGCTTCCAGGGCTGCTGAGCGCAGATGGAAAAGATCCCACTCCAACGACCACTTCATCGCATTCAAACAGTCCCTCACTACTTTCAAGACCACACTCGCCACAGCTAAACAAACCTACTTCTCATCTCTCATATCCTCCCTGTCTCACAACCCTAAACTGTTATTCAACACCTTCAATTCTCTCCTCCGTCCCCCAGCACCTCCTCCCTCCCCACTTATCTCAGCTGAAGACTTTGCCTCATTTTTCAAGCAGAAGATTGATAGCAACAGAGACAGTTTTGGTCAACAAGCCCCAGAGCCCTTCTTCCCGACTTCCCAGCCCTCCACCTCCAAAACCAACTTCTCCACCATTACAGAAGATCAACTCTCCACTCTACTCTCAAGATCGCATCTCACCACCTGTGCACTTGACCCGCTCCCATCCCACCTCATCCCAAACCTCACCACAGTCTTCATCCCAACCCTAACCCATCTCTTCAACCTATCACTAACAACTGGTGTTTTCCCCTCAAGCTTTAAACATGCCTCCATCACACCTATCCTCAAAAAGCCCTCTCTTGACTCATCCTCTGTATCTAGCTATCGCCCTATATCACTTCTCCCTTATGCCTCCAAACTACTGGAACAACACGTTTACCTTGAACTGTCCTCCCATCTCTCTTCTTGCTCCCTCTTTGACCGCTTACAATCTGGCTTCCGGTCACACCATTCCACTGAAACTGCCCTAACTAAGGTCACCAACGACCTCTTAACCGCCAAGAGCAAGCGACACTACTCTGTTCTCCTCCTCCTCGACCTGTCGGCTGCCTTTGACACAGTGGACCATTCCCTATTATTACAGACCCTCTCATCCCTTGGCATCACAGACTTGGCCCTATCCTGGATCTCATCATACCTAACAGACTGGACATTCAGCGTCTCCCACTCACACACCACCTCCTCACCTCGCCCCCTATCTGTCGGAGTCCCGCAAGGTTCAGTCCTTGGGCCCCTGCTCTTCGCCATTTACACCTTTGGCCTGGGACAGCTCATAGAATCTCATGGCTTTCAGTATCACCTCTATGCTGATGACACACAGATCTATATCTCTGGACCAGATATCACCTCCCTACTAACCAGAGTCCCTCAATGTCTGTCCACTATTTCATCCTTCTTCTCCGCTAGATTTCTGAAACTTAACATGGACAAAACAGAATTCATCATCTTTCCCCCATCTCACGCGACCCCCCCAACGAACCTAACCATTACAGTAAATGGCTGCCCACTCTCCCCAGTCCCACAAGCTCGCTGCCTCGGGGTAATCATTGACGCTGATCTCTCCTTCAAACCACATATCCAAGCCCTTTCCACTTCCTGCCGACTTCAACTAAAAAATATTTCACGAATCCGTTCATTCCTCAACCAAGAATCTGCAAAAACCCTAGTCCATGCCCTCATCATCTCTCGCCTTGACTACTGCAACCTCCTGCTCTGTCGCCTCCCCTCGAACACTCTCGCACCCCTCCATTCTACTCTAAACTCTGCTGCCCGACTAATCCACCTGTCCCCCCGCTATTCCCCGGCCTCTCCCCTCTGTCAATCCCTCCACTGGCTCCCCATTGCCCAGAGACTCCAGTACAAAACCCTAACCATGACATACAAAGCCATCCACAACCTGTCTCCTCCATACATCTGTGACCTCGTCTCCCGGTACTTACCTACACGCAACCGCCGATCCTCACAAGATCTCCTTCTCTACTCCCCTCTTATCTCCTCTTCCCACAATCGCATACAAGATTTCTCTCGCATATCACCCCTACTCTGGAACCCTCTACCACAACACATCAGACTCTCGCCTACCATCGAAACCTTCAAAAAGAACCTGAAGACCCACCTCTTCTGTCAAGCCTACAACCTGCAGTAACCACCGATCAACCAAACCGCTGCATGACCAGCTCTATCCTCACCTACTGTATTCTCACCCATCCCTTGTAGATTGTGAGCCTTCGCGGGCAGGGTCCTCACTCCTCCTGTACCAGTTATGACTTGTATTGTTCAAGATTATTGTACTTGTTTTTATTATGTATACCCCTCCCCACATGTAAAGCGCCATGGAATAAATGGCGCTATAACAATAAATAATAATAATAACCGACAGGACATTTTTTTCCCTAATATGCACTGTCCTCCCTCCCACACTGCATCTAACTCACTTTCTGTCTTTGAACCGGTCTTGGTAGAAGAAGTTAACAGGCTCCTTGCATCTTCTCTCCCAACTACCGACACCAGCGACCCTATTCCATCACATCTCCTTCAGTCTCTTTCCCTCAGCTATCACCACTCACCTAACTAAAATATTCAATCTCTTTCTCTCAATTGGTACCTTTCCCTCCTCATTTAAAAATGCCAGCATACATCCATTACTTAAAAAAACATCCCTCGACCAGAACTGCACTGCTAACTACCGACCTGTCTCTAATCGTCCCTTGATCTTTAAACTCCTGGAACACTTCCTGGTCCATTCCCATCAAATCCGTCATCTCTCAGATAACGCTCTTCTTGACCCTTTACAATCTGTTTTCACTCCTTACACTCTACTGAAACTGCCCTCACTAAAGTCTCTAATGATCTACTAACAGCTAATGTCCACTACTGTCTGCTGATTCTCCTGGATCTCTCTGCAGCATTCAACACTGTGGATCACCAGCTCCTCCATCAGCCTCAAGAGGACTGCACTCTCCTGATTCTCCTCCTACCTCTCTGACCAAACCTTTACTGTATCTTTTGCTGGCTCCTCTTCCTTTCCTTTTCCCCTTACTGTTGGGGTTCCTCAAGGATCAGTCTTAGGCCCCCTTCTCTTCTTCTTATATACTGCCCCTACTGGACAAACCATCAGAAGATTTGGTTTTTAGTAACATTTCTAAGCTGACAAGACCCAATTATACACATTGTCTCCTGACATCACCTCTGCATTACTACAAATAACAAGTGATTATCTTTCCACTATATCGTTATGTCCTCCAGCTATCAAACTGAATCTGTCAAAAATTGAACTCCTTGTGTTTCCTCCTCCCTACACTAACCCACCTATGCCTGATATTGCTATCTCCGTGTATGGTTCTACCATTACTCCTCAGCAGCACTCCCTCTGTCTTGAGGTCATATATGATGCAGGTTTTTCATTCACCCAGTACATCTGATCATTCACTTGCTCATGTCACCTACAGCTCAAAAACAGTTCTAGAATTTGAACTTTTCTTACCTTTGACTCTGCAAAAACTCTTACTGTAGCTCTTATTCTGGAATATTGCAATTCTCTTCTTATCAGTCTCCCTCCTACTAAACTCTTCCCTCTCCAATCCATCTTGAATGAAGCAGCCAGGATCATATTCCTTTCCAATCGTTACACTGATTCCTCTACCCTGTGCCAGTCACTGCACTGGTTGCCCATCCTCTACAGAGTCCAATATAGACTTATCAATCTTACCTACTTGGTTCAGTATCATCCTACAACTCCTCCCTCATCTTAGTCTGTCTACCACACTACCCGTGCCCTCCGTTCTGCTAATAACCTAGGACTAACATCTTCAATAATAGGAACCTCCCACTTTGTCTCAAAGACTTTTCACATGCTGTACCAATTCTTTGGGATGCACTACACAGGGCAATTCAATGATTAATTCCCAATACCCACAGTTATAAGAGTAGCCTAAAAATGAATTTCTTTAGACAGGCCTATCGCTTCACCTAACTATCCTCGTTTTGCCAATATAACATTTTCTGCAAAATCAGGACCATGTGTTCACAAACCAGTTCATGCAGCCATATAAGAATACCCTATTCATTATATTGATGACTAGCCTATACAACACAAGCACTTTTTACCTTTTACCTTTTGTGCCTCTTCTATTTCCTCACAGATTCTAAGCTTGCAAACAGGGCCCTCACTCCACATGGTATCTGCTGAATTATGTGTTACCTTGTAATGTCTTTATTGTCTGTACAAGTCCCCTCTAAAATGTAAAGTGCAGATGAATATATTGGCGCTATAGAAATAAAAATTATTATTATTCTTTTATTATGTGACTATTGAGTGATAATCGTTGATTATGAAATGATATAAACTTGTTTCTCAATCACACCACAACCCTAAATGATCCTGCAATTGAATATATTAAAGAAGGTCTTTCACTAGTTTGAGCATGTTAACACTTTCTTGACATATGATGTATATTTAACAGCCATGGGTGGAGCAGTGCTCGGCCCGCAGCGGTTACCTGCTAAATCCCACTTTCAATCTTTGTTAGTGGGGACTTAACACGAGCCGACAGAGGTGCAAGTCATTCCATGCGCTCATCACTGAGCCTGTGACATGATCGCAGAGCGCTGATGGGTTGCAATGAAAGCACAATCATTACTTGCTTACATCGCAAGTAATCGGACGTTTGCAGCTTCAAGTTCCTTAAGGGAGCTAACAAATACGGTAAAAAGTTTAAAAAAATATGAAAAAAATAAAAAACACAAAAAGTTCTAATCACCCATCTTTTGCCCAATTGAAAATTAAACAATTAAATCAAAATAAAAATACACATATTTGGACATTTCTGAATGCAGTTATACTAATCTATCAAAATATAAAATAAATTAATCCAATAAAAAAAACAGCGTAACGAGAAAAAAAATCAAAAACGCCAGAATTACGTTTTTTTTTGGCAGCCGCAAATATTGCAATAAGAGGTGATCAAAACATCACCCATATCCCACAAAATGAAAACGTTATTTACAACCAAGCAAAGGTTTTTTTACATAATTTAATTTCCGAAAATAAATTATCACTTAAATAAAAAAGAAAAAATACAGTATACATGTTTGGCATCTACATACTCGTATTTATCTGGATAATTATATTGTTAGATCACTTTTACCATACATCGAACATGGTAAATAAACAAGAAAAAATTGTGGAATTGCACTTTTTGCAATTTCACCACAACAGGAATGGTTTTCCAATTTTCCAGTTTACTATATTGCAAAATGAATGTCATTTAAAAGTACAACTCTTCTCGCAAAATACAAGCCCTCATAAAGCTATATTGAATGAAAAACAAAAAAAGTTACGGCTCTAGGAAAAAGAGGCGGAAAAAACAGAAAAAACTAAAGCGGAAAATGGCCCGGAGGTGAAAGGTTTAAACTGGCCACTTCATGGCATAGTGACTGCAGAGCTGAGGAAATCATATATTTTACTTGCGCCTATCAGTTGCAGAGATATTAGCTTGCAAATATTACATTATAGATTATGATAAGCCGAACTGGGCATTACCGGAGATTTGTCCCACAATAGCTTAGAACAGGGTTTCCCCAGTGTGAGACATGTAATCACTGGCAGTACAAAATGCTGGAAGTAGAGCTTTCATCTGAAATTATTCAGTGTGGTAGAAGGGGATTACAGCTGAGTTTGGCTTTGTCTCATTACAAACACTTCCGGCAGCTCTACTCTCACAGTGCTGTCAGCAATTTTGTACTGTCCCTCACCCCACACTGAGTTCCTGAGATGCATGCGGAAAAAGTGTTAGTAATCACACTCATCTGTGATCTACTTATGGCACTTTAGATGCATCTTAAGTTCAGGCAGCTCAGAAAAACTTAAAATGTGTATGTTTAAAGTAAGTAAGTCATGTTGACAATGGTATTTTATCTGCAGGCAGGGTTTTATAGAGCACAAGGAGCTGATCAGATTGACATTCACTTTTGTTGATAAAGTTTCATTAAACTTGCATTTTATTAATTGAACTCCCCTATACAGAGTCTTGACAAAGGTGTTAATATATTAACACTAGTGATGAGCGAATATACTTGTTACTCGAGATTTCTCGAGCACGCTCAGGGGTCCTCAGAGTATTTTTTAGTACTCGGAGATTTAGTTTTTCTTGCCGCAGCTGAATGATTTACATCTGTTAGCCAGCATAAGTACATGTGGGGGTTGCCTGGTTGCTAGGGAATCCCTACATGTACTTATTGCTGGCTAACAGATGTAAATCATTCAGCTGAGGTAAAAAAAACTAAAACTCCGAGCACTAATACTCGGAGGACCCCCGAGCTTGCTCGAGAAATCTCGAGTAACGAGTATATTCGCTCATCACTAATTAACACCTCATGAACTTTTGAACTTCTCAACATTTTTTCACTTTACACCAACAAACGTAAATGTATTTATTGGGATTTTATGTGATATACCGACACAAAGTTTAAAGTATGTGTGAAATGTAAAGTACATGATACATAGTTTTCTAAATATTTGAAAAATATAAATCTGAAAATTGTGACATGCATTTGTATTCAGCCCCCTGAATAAATACTTTGTAGGACCATCTTTCGCTGCAATCATGGTCGACATCAGGGCAATTACTACCCTTACTGGTATAAGGGGCCCGGTGAGCAGAAGTAAGGAGGAGGGGCCAAGACTGCCTGAGACACGTTCTTTTGCTTCTCCTCACCAAGCCCCGGGGGCAGCATCAGTCAGTCATCTTTATTTGCTAACACAGCAGCGCACACATGCACGATGTATAAACACAGCCCTACATGGTGCGTGTCTGTGATTGGCTGTGAAGCTCCTCCTCACCACTTCCTGGACCTCCTTTTCCGCGCCAGTGACAGGAGAGGTCCCTGCCCTGCTAATTCCTAACTACATGACTCCCTCCCCCATTTCCTTTCCTCTATAATGAAGAAAGGAGTGAGTATATATGTGTATATACAGTGTGAATAGTGTGTGTGCAGGCTGTATGTTGTACTGTGAGCATATATGTGTATATTTAAATACACCTAACCACCTGCCTGTTTTCCTCAGTCTCCACTCCTTTTTCTTTGATTGACAGATCTGGCTTCATAGAGCCAGAGAATGGTCAAGATAGATGGAAACCAAGCAGGTGGTAAGGTGTACTTAAATGATTAGCCCTGTCATGAAGTACTGACCACCTGTACTTGGTTAGAACAGTCATTCTGTGCTCACAGAGTTCCTTTAATGAGATTTAGGTCTGGACTGTGGATTGGCCATTCAAACCCATGAATATGCTTTGATTGTAAACCATTACTTTGTAGCTCTGGCAGTATAATTAGGGCCATTCTCCTGCTGGAAGATGACTATGTCCAAATCTCAGATATTTTGCAGACTCCAACAGGTTTTCCTCCAGGATTGTCCTGTTTTTAACTCCATCCATCTTCCCATCAACTCTGATCAGCTTTTCTGTCCCTGCTCAATTAAAGCATCCCCACAGTATTATGCTGCCTCCACAATGTTTGTTGGTGGGGAACATGTTTTCAGGGTGATGTGCAATGTTAGTTTTCTGCCACACATAGCGTTTTGAATGTAGCCCAAAAAGTTCAACTTTTGTCTCATCTGACCAGAGCACCTTCTTCCGCATGCTATCTGTGTCCCCTACATTACTTTTTGCTAACTACAAATGGGACTTCTTCTGGCTTGCTTTCAAAACTGGCTTTCTTCTCGCCACTCTTCCATAAAGGCCAGATTTGTGGAGTATACGACTAATAGTTGTCCTGTAGACAGATTCTCCCACCTGAGCAGTGGATCTTTGCAGCCCCTCCAGAGTGACCATAGGCCTCTTGGCTGCTTCTCTAAGGCTAGGGTCACATTGCGTTAAGGCAGTCCGTTTAGCGCATAGCGCTACGGACTGCGCTAACGCAATGTCCCAAAAGGGATCGCGTTAGCCGATCCCGCTAGCGCAGATCCCCGATCTGCGCTAGCGAGGAACGGACCGCGAACGCTGCTCAAATGACGGCACATCGCTAGCGCACGCCCAATGTGGGCGGGCGCTAGCGACGCGTTCACCATTACAGGCTATGGCGGCGTTAACGGACTACGTTAACACCGCGTTATGCCGCGGTGTAACGTAGTCCGTTAAACGCGGTCACATAACGCAATGTGACCCTAGCCTAATTAGTGGTCTCCTTGCTTGCGATGTCAGTTTGGGTGAATAGCCATGTCTTGGTAGGTTTGCAGTTGTGGCATACTCCTTTCAATTTTGGATGGTAGATTGAACAGTGCTCCGTGAGATGTTCAGAGATTGGGCTATTTTTTTATAACCTAATCCTGCTTTGCTCTTCTCCACATCTTTATCCCTGACCTGTCTGGTGTGTTCTTTGGTTTTCATGATGGTGTTTGATCCCTAATGTTCTCAAACAAACCTCTGAGGCATTGACAGAACAGCTGTAGTTATAGCGAGAATAAATTACACATGCAATTTAATTATGTGAATTCTAGAGGCAATTGGTCACTGAGTATTCTTTTAGGGGTAACAGATTACAGGGGCTGAATACAAATAAACTTCATAATTTTCAGTTATATATTTTTAAAATATTTTGAAAACCATGTATCATTTCCTTTATCTTACACAAGTACTTGTTACAATTTTATTGGGATTATATGTGATATACCAACACATTTATATACAATATATATGGCCAATGGCAAGTCTTATTCAATGATTGATTGAAAGTCTTCCTTGTACGACTGTGCATGCAGATAGTTGTCAATTACTGAATAGGACCTCTCACTATACGGATATGTATACCAGCACCCGGGATTTCAGTGAATAAAATAGAAGTCACACTGAAACTTTTCCAACAAAACTTTTTATCATTCTACTCAGCTTTTTTTTCTCTATATCATGCTGACCATAGACCGGACAGGTTCCCTTTAAAAATCCGGAATGGATTGAACAATCTTGGACAGATTACTTAAGGTACCTTCACACTGAACAACTTAACAACGATAACGATAGCGATCCGTGACGTTGCAGAGTCCTGGATAGCGATATCGTTGTGTTTGACACGCAGCAGCGATCAGGATCCTGCTGTGACATCGTTGGTCGGAGCTAGAAGGCCAGCACCTTATTTCGTTGCTGGATCACCCGCTGACATTGCTGAGTCGGCGTGTGTGACGCCGATTCAGCGATGTCTTCTCTGGTAACCAGGGTAAACATCGGGTTACTAAGTGCAGGGCCGCGCTTGGTAACCCGATGTTTACCCTGGTTACCAGTGTAAATGTAAAAAAAACAAACACTACATACTTACATTCCGGTGTCTGTCGCGTCCCCCGGCGTCCGCTTCCCTGCACTGTGTCAGCGCCGGCCGGCCGTAAAGCAGAGCACAGCAGTGACGTCACCGCTCTGCTTTACGGCCGGCGCTTACACAGTGCAGGGAAGCGGACGCCGGGAGACGCGACAGACACCGGAATGTAAGTATGTAGTGTTTGGTTTTTTTTACATTTACAATGGTAACCAGGGTAAACATCGGGTTACTAAGCGCGGCCCTGCGCTTAGTAACCCGATGTTTACCCTGGTTACCCGGGGACTTCGGCATCGTTGGTCGCTGGAGAGCTGTGTGACAGCTCTCCAGCGACCACACAACGACGAAACAGCGACGCTGCAGCGATCGGCATCGTTGTCTATATCGCTGCAGCGTCGCTTAATGTGACGGTACCACGTCTGCTGTTACCTAGCTAGGTTCTTACCAGCTCATCAGTTTGATCTTTTGGAGTCCAGGCTTCAGCTTCTACATCTGCTACGTCATCCTCGACAACATCTGAAGAGTAAATGATAAGTCTTAATTAATTCTGCTGTATGGGAGACAGAATTATAACCTAGCTTTCTCCTGCGTCTGTATTAGCTGCTTTCAGCAGATCCACACCTTACAAAGCTGCCCATTATTGATATGGTCAATAGTTGAATTCTCCTGAAAACATAGAGATGGTAGATGTACGGTATTTAACTTGTGTTGCTGTTGAAATATATTTATCCATGCACTTCATTGTAATGTACTTCACATGACATGATAGACACATAAATGGAATATTATTTTAAAGTAGCTTTTTTTTTTTTAGGTCAGGCACAAGTTGGTTGTTAACTTGAATTGCATTTATGTTATCTCCTTCCCGTCAAGGCTAATTTTTGCTCCAAATTTTTTTTCCTACTCTTCTTCCAGGTAATTCTTAAGGTCAGTATGATTACAGTGATACTAAATGCTTAAATCATTTTCTTTATTTAACCCCTACCTGACTAGGCAATTTTCCATTCTTGTGCTTAATAATTAAATAACAGCGATCGGAGCGCCATACCCAGGCACCAGATCTGTGTTGTACTTATGTAAAAAATGATTTGTGGTGACAATTTTGGGGTACATACGATGTTTTAATCGCATCCTATTGTATTTTTTGGTGAAATTATGGTGATCGAAAAACTTAAATTCTGGAGAGCTTTTTTTTCTTTCTTTACCGCTTATACTGTATGTGTAAATTTATTGTTTTGTTAGACTGGACTTTTATGGATGCAGTGATACCAAAGTTTAATTTGTAATGTGTTTTTTATGGAGTGGTGATTTTAATTTTTCTATTTTGTTTGTCTAAAAAAAAATAAAAAAATTTTTGTTGCTTTATTTTTCATTCCCTTGGACTAGTCTGCTTCCTCTATATACTGCAATCCCACTGTATTGAAGTATACATGAAATCATGGTCTCGTATGAATACAAGAATGATATGATATGCGTGGGATTCCTGTATTTCCAGCGCTATGACTTACCCCCCCCCAACTACCCATCTACTATCCTTATGCTGGCTGCTGGGGGGGCGAGACACACGGTGAGAGGGGCGGTGCTTCTACTTGGCACACAACTAAGAAGAGGAGGCACGCAGCATCCTCCTCTTCTCTGTGTGCAGATCTGCTCCCAATGTCCGACCAGCCAGGACCTGGAGGGGGAGGAGCAGCAGCGTGCAGAGCAGCAGCAGAACAGGATGAGAGGTAGCGACCCTGTATGCACACTGCCCTGCACACTCCAGGTAACCTGTCCAGCAGCCCATCTCAACTTTTGCTGTGCTGAGATAAATAAGTAGGGGGGTGGTTGGCATTTTACAAATGATAAATTAAACATGGCAGGTTAGAATATGTGTGTTTTCCTATGCGTGTGAGCACGCATGTGTGTTTTCTCACGTGTGTCATCGTGCATGTGTGTGCATTTTCCAATATGTGCATGTGTTTTGCAGTGTGGGTGAGCGTGCATGTGTGAGCGTCCATGTGTGTGGCTTTCCTATGTCTTTGAGCGTGCATGTGTGTGTCTTTTGCAATGTGTGTGGGCGTGCACGTGTGTATTTTACAATGGGTGCGTGCATGTGTGCGTATTTTACAATGGGTGCGTGCATGTGTGTCTTTTGCAATGTGTGCGTGTGTTTTTACAGTACTGGTGAGCGTGCATGTATCTTCTCCAATGTGTGTGAGCGAGCATCTGTGTGTTTTTTCCAATATGTGCATGTGTTTTGCAGTGTGGGTGAGCGTGCATGTGTGTGTCTTCTCCAATGTGTGTGAGCGTGCATGTGTGTTTTCTTCGGTTTATATATGAGTGTGTGTGTGGGCAGCCCATAATCTCACTTTCAAATATCACATATGTAATGTGTATATATATCAGTCCCAGCGCACCCCATGTGGTGGATGCACGTGGGCCCCCGGCGTATGCGGTTGATCCACTTTGGGCCCCCGGCGTGTCCGATGCGGTGGATGCACATGGGAACCCGGCATGCCCTCTGCGGTGGATGCACGCGGGCCCCTGTCGGGCCGGAAATGCGCACACCGCTGACCCCCGTCACATGATCGGGGGTCAGCGGTGCGTCGGCATGACAACCAGAGGTCTCCCGAAGACCTCTATGGTTGTTGATGCCACATTGCTATGAGCACCACCTTGTGGTCGGCGCTCATAGCAATGCTCTAATTCAGCTACATAGGGACGATCTGAGCACCGCTCCTATGTAGCAGAGACGATCAGGCTATGCCAGCTTCTAGCCTCCCATGGAGAATATTAAAGCATGGCAACAGTAAAAAAAAGTTTTTAAAAATATGAAAAAAAAAATATATATAAAAGTTCAAATCACCCCCCTTTCGCCCCATTTCAAATAAAATAAAATAAAAAAATCAAACCTACACCTATTTCAGAATCGCACGATCTATCAATAAAAAAAAAATTAATCTGATCGCTAAACGGCGTAGCGAGAAAAATAAATTAAAACCGCCAGAATTACTTTTTTTAGTCGCCGAAACATTGCATTAAAATGCAATAACAGGCGATCAAAAGAACGTATCTGCACCAAAATGGTATCATTAAAAATGTCAGCTCGGCACGCTTTTTTTTTTAAAACAAAGTTTGGAATTTTTTTTAACCACTTACATAAAAAATACCTAGACATGTTTGGTGTCTATGAACTCGTAATGACCTGGAGAATCATAATGGCAGGTCTGTTTTAGCATTTAGTGAACCTAGCAAAAAAAGCAAACAAAAAACAAGTGTGGGATTGCACTTTTTTTTGCAATTTCACCGCACTTGGAATCTTTTTTCCTGTTTTCTAGTACACGACATGGTAAAACCAATAGGGTCGTTCAAAAGAACAACTCGTCTTGCAAAAAATAAGCCCTCACATGGCCATATCGAAAAATAAAAAAGTTATGGCTCTGGGAAGGAGGGGAGCGAAAAACGATAATCGAAAAAAAGCTCTGGGGGTTAAGATCAGCCCGCAGCTGTCTGCAGCTGGTTATTAATTATAGGGGGACCCCAAGTCATTTTTGGGGGGGGTCCCCCATTTTAATAGCATGTAAAGGCTAAGTATACAGCTGTGAGCTGATATTAATAGCCTGGGAAGCTCCATGGGTATTACCCCCTTCCCAGGCTATAAACATCTGCTCCCAGCCGTCGGCTTTCCATCGGCTGGTTACGAACATTAAGCGGGAGCCCACGCCACTTTTTCTGAAACATAATATTTTATTAATTAAATATATGTCCAATAATTTGCACACACTGTACTAATTGTTTATGTCACTGACATCTATATATCTACCTATTATATTTGTATTTGCTGTATGTAATCCATCTCTTCTATCCTGTCGGCTCCTGCTGTGATTTTACAGAACACGGCAGATGAACGAACTACCGTCTTTTCTTCTATTTATGCAATATAAATATACAGTATATGTGTGTCACTGACATATATAGATATATGTATATGTATATACAGTGTATATATATATATATATATATATATATATATATACACACATACATACAGTTATATGAAAAAGTTTGGGCACCCCTATTAATCTTAGGCTTGATGTTTTATAAAAATTGTTTTTTTTGCAAAAGCTATTTCAGTTTCATATATCTAATAACTGTTGGACACAGTAATGTTTCTGCCTTGAAATGAGGTTTATTGTACTAACAGAAAATATGCAATCTGCATTAAAGAAAAATCTGACAGGTGCATAAGTATGGGCACCCTTATAATTTTCTTGTTTTAAATACTCCTACCTACTTTTTACTGACTTACTAAAGCACTTTTTTTGGTATTGTAACCTCATTGAGCTTTGAACTTCATAGCCAGGTGTATGCAATCATGAGAAAAGCTACTTAAAGTGGCCACTTGCAAGTTGTTCTCCTGTTTGAATCTCCTCTGAAGAGTGGCATCATGGGCTCCTCAAAACAACTGTCAAATGATCTGAAAACAAAGATTATTCAACATAGTTGTTCAGGGGAAGGATACAAAAAGCTGTCTCAGAGATTTAACCTGTCAATTTTCACTGTGAGGAACACAGTAAGGAAATGGAAGAACACAGGTACAGTTCTTGTTAAGGCCAGAAGTGGCAGGCCAAGAAAAACATCAGAAAGGCAGAGAAGAAGAATGGTGAGATCAGTCAAGGACAATCCTCACACCACCTCCAGAGAGCTGCAGCATCAACCATCAACTTGCTGCAGATGGTGTCACTGTGCATCGGTCAACTATACAACGCACTTTGCACAAGGAGAAGCTGTATGGGAGAGTGATGCGAAAGAAGCCGTTTCTGCAAGCACACCACAAACAGAGTCGGCTGAGGTATGCAAAAGCACATTTGGAGAAGCCAATTTCTTTTTGGAAGAAGGTCCTGTGGACTGATGAAACCAAGATTGAGTTGTTTGGTCATACAAAAAGGCGTTATGCATGGCGGCAAAAAAACACAGCATTCCAAGAAAAACACTTGCTACCCACAGTAAAATTTGGTGGAGGTTCCATCATGCTTTGGGGCTGTGTGGCTAATGCCGGCACCGGGAATCTTGTTAAAGTTGAGGGACGCATGGATTCCTCTCAGTATCAGCAGAATCTTGACAATAATGTTCATGAATCAGTGACAAAGTTGAAGTTACGCAGGGGATGGATCTTTCAGCAAGACAATGATCCAAAACACCGCTCCAAATCTACTCAGGCATTCATGCAGAGGAACTATTACACTGTTCTGGAATGGCCATCCCAGTCCCCAGACCTGAATATCATTGAACATCTGTGGGATCATTTGAAGAGGGCTGTCCATGCTCGGCGACCATCAAACTTAACTGAACTGATATATTGTTTTGTAAAGAGGAATGGTCAAAAATACCTTCATCCAGGATCCAGGAACTCATTAAAAGCTACAGGAAGCGACTAGAGGCTGTTATTTTTGCAAAAGGAGGATCTACTAAATATAAATGTAACTTTTCTGGTGAGGTGCCCACACTTATACACCTGTCAAATTTTGTTTGAATGCAGATTGCACATTTTCTGTTAGTACAATAAACCTCATTTCAAGGCAGAAACATTACTGTGTCCAACAGTTATTAGATATATGAAACTGAAATAGCTGTTGCAAAAAAAACAATTTTTATAAAACATTAAGCTTAAGATTAATATGGGTGCCCAAACTTTTCATATAACTGTATATATACAATAGATCAATGGCCAAACTTATCTGTGCTAAAAAACAAGGAAATGTGAAATATGTGAAATATGAATAGCATACTGGCTTATGAACTTTATGAACAAACACATGAGATTTTTAGCACAAGATTTGCAAACGTTGTGAGATATATACACTCACTGGCCACTTTATTAGGTACACCTGTCCAACTTCTTGTTAACACTTAATTTCTAATCAGCCAATCACATGGCGGCAACTCAGTGCATTTAGGCATGTAGACATGGTCAAGACAATCTCCTGCAGTTCAAACCGAGCATCAGTATGGGGAAGAAAGGTGATTTGAGTGCCTTTGAACGTGGCATGGTTGTTGGTGCCAGAAGGGCTGGTCTGAGTATTTCAGAAACTGCTGATCTACTGGGATTTTCACGCACAACCATCTCTAGGGTTTACAGAGAATGGTCCGAAAAAGAAAAAAAATCCAGTGAGCGGCAGTTCTGTGGGCGGAAATGCCTTGTTGATGCCAGAGGTCAGAGGAGAATGGGCAGACTGGTTCGAGCTGATAGAAAGGCAACAGTGATTCAAATCGCCACCCGTTACAACCAAGGTAGGCCTAAGAGCATCTCTGAACGCACAGTGCGTCGAACTTTGAGGCAGATGGGCTACAGCAGCAGAAGACTACACAGGGTACCACTCCTTTCAGCTAAGAACAGGAAACTGAGGCTACAATTTGTACAAGCTCATCGAAATTGGACAGTAGAAGATTGGAAAAACGTTGCTTGGTCTGATGAGTCTCGATTTCTGCTGCGACATTCGGATGGTAGGGTCAGAATTTGGCGTAAACAACATGAAAGCATGGATCCATCCTGCCTTGTATGGAGCATCTTTGGGATGTGCAGCCGACAAATCTGCGGCAACTGTGTGATGCCATCATGTCAATATGGACCAAAATCTCTGAGGAATGCTTCCAGCACCTTGTTGAATCTATGCCACGAAGAATTGAGGCAGTTCTGAAGGCAAAAGGGGGTCCAACCCATTACTAGCATGGTGTACCTAATAAAGTGGCCGGTGAGTGTATATATACATACTAGCTGTACTACCCGGCTTCGCCCGGGTTAATGACTGCTGTTAGCAAAATAGAATGTGTTAACAAAAATATATTCTGCACACAAAAACCACAAAACAAATAGATAGAAATGTAATTATTAAAAGGCAAAAACTAAGCTAATAGAAGAATTTCACAACATATATTAGCTTTGTTATACTGAGAATGTCTTTGTTGCCTATATTAACCAATCAGAGCTCAGGTTAATTAACTGTAGCAAAATAGAAACTGAGCTGTGATTGGTTGCTATTGGCAGCCTGATAAATCCCCAGCCAACAGGAAGCCCTCCCCCCTGGCAGTATATATTAGCTCACACATACACATAATAGACAGGTCATGTGACTGACAGCTGCCGTATTTCCTATATGGTACATTTGTTGCTCTTGTAGTTTGTCTGCTTATTAATCAGATTTTTATTTTTGAAGGACAATACCAGACTTGTGTGTGTTTTAGGGCGAGTTTCATGTGTCAAGTTGTGTGTGTTGAGTTGCGTGTGGCGACATGCATGTAGCGACTTTTGTGAGATGAGTTTTGTGTGGCGACATGCGTGTAGCAACATTTTGTGTGTCGAGTTGCATGTGATAGGTTAGTGTAGCAAGTTGTGTGCAGCAAGATTTGTGCATGGCGAGTTTTGCGCGTGGCGAGTTTTATGTGTGGTGCGTTTTGAGTATGTGCAAGTTTTGTGTGAGGCAACTTTTGCATGTGTTGCAACTTTTGTGCATGTGGCAATTTTTCTGCGTGTGCAACTTTTGCATGAGGTGAGTTTTCCATGAGGTGAGTTTTGCACGTGTGGCGAGTTTTGCGTGAGCCTAGTTTTGCATATGGCGAGTTTTGCATGTAGCGAGTTTTGCGCGTTGCGAGTTTTGAGTGGTGACTTTTGTGTTTAGACTTTTATGTGGCGAGGTTGGTGTGTGTGTGTGGTGAAATGTGTGCTGAGGGTCGTATATGTGTTCAAGCACGTGGTAGTGTGTGGCGCATTTTGTGTTTGTGTTCATATCCCCGTGCGTGGTGAGTATCCCATGTCGGGGCCCCACCTTAGCAACTGTACGGTATATACTCTGTCGCCATCGCTCTCATTCTTTAAGTCCTCATTGTTCACATCTGGCAGCTGTCAATTTTCCTCCAACACTTTTCCCTTCACTTTTTCCCCATTATGTAGATAGGGGCAAAATTGTTTGGTGAATTGGAACGCGCGGGGTTAAAATTTCACCTCACAACATAGCCTATGACGCTCTCGGGGTCCAGACGTGTGACTGTGCAAAATTTTGTGGCTGTAGCTGCGACGGTGCAGATGCCAATCCCGGACATACACACATACATACATACACACATTCAGCTTTATATATTAGATATACCTGTATGTAATCTCCTGTATATAGTATATACCTGTGTGTCATCTCACCTATATATAGTATATATCTGTGTGTCATCTCCTCCTGTATATACCTGTATGTCATCTCCTCCTATACATAGCATATACCTGTATGTCATCTCCTCCTGTATATACTATATACCTGTAGGTAATCTGCTCCTGTATATAGTATATACCTGTGTGTCATCTCCTCCTGTATATAGTATATACCTGTATGTCATCTCCTCCTGTATGTAGTATGTACCTGTATGTCATCTCCTCCTCTATATAGTATATACCTGTGTGTCATCTCTCCTGTATATAGTATATATCTGTGTGTCATCTCCTCCTGTATATAGTATATACCTGTGTGTCATCTCCCCTGTAAATAGTATATACCTGTGTGTCATCTCCTCCTGTATATAGTATATAGCTGTATCTCATCTCCTCCTGTATTAGCCCTCGTTCACACGTTATTTGGTCAGTGTTTTTACCTCAGTATTTGTAAGCTAAAATGGCAGCCTGATAAATCCCCAGCCAACAGTAAGCCCACCCCCTGGCAGTATATATTAGCTCACACATACACATAATAGACTGGTCATGTGACTGACAGCTGCCGGATTCCTATATGGTACATTTGTTGCTCTTGTAGTTTGTCTGCTTATTAATCAGATTTTTATTTTTGAAGGATAATACCAGACTTGTGGGTGTTTTAGGGCGAGTTTCGTGTGTCAAGTTGTATGTGTTGAGTTGCGTGTGGCGACATGCATGTAGGGACTTTTGTGAGATGAGTTTTGTGTGGCGACATGCGTGTAGCAACTTTTTGTGTGTCGAGTTGCATGTGACAGGTTAGTGTAGCAAGTTGTGTGCAGCAAGTTTTGCGCATGGCGAGTTTTGCGCGTGGCGAGTTTTATGTGTGGTGCCTTTTGAGTATGTGCAAGTTTTGTGTGAGGCAACTTTTGCATGTGTTGCAACTTTTGTGCATGTGGCAATTTTTCTGCGTGTGGCAATTTTTCTGCGTGTGCAAGTTTTGCGTGTGGCGAGTTTTCCATGAGGTGAGTTTTGCACGTGTGGCGAGTTTTGCATGTGGAGAGTTTTGCGCGTGGCGAGTTTTGAGCGGCGACTTTTGTGTTTCTACTTTTATGTGGCGAGGTTGGTGTATGTGTGGTGAAATGTGCGCTGAGGGTGGTATATGTGTTCGAGCACGTGGTAGTGTGTGGCGCATTTTGTGTGTGTGTTCATATCCCCGTGGTGGTGTGGTGATTATCCCATGTTGGGGCCCCACCTTAGCAACTGTACAGTATATACTCTTTGGCGCCATCGCTGTCATTCTTTAAGTCCCCCTTGTTCACATCTGGCAGCTGTTAATTTGCCTCCAACACTTTTTCCTTTCATTTTTTCCCCATTATGTAGATAGGGGCAAAATTGTTTGGTGAATTGGAAAGCGCGGGGTTAAAATTTCACCTCACAACATAGCTTTGACGCTCTCAGGGTCCAGACGTGTGACTGTGCAAAATTTTGTGCCTGTAGCTGCGACGCCTCCAACACTTTTCCTTTCACTTTTTCCCCATTATGTAGATAGGGGCAAAATTGTTTGGTGAATTGGAAAGCGCGGGGTTAAAATTTCACCTCATAACATAGCCTATGACGCTCTCGGGGTCCAGACGTGTGACTGTGCAAAATTTTGTGGCTGTAGCTGCGACGGTTCAGATGCCAATCCCGGACATACATACATACATGCACACACACACACACACATACACACATTCAGCTTTATATATATATATATATATATATATATATATATATATATATATATATATATATATATATATATATATATATATATACTAGCTATTGAACCCGTTCTACGCCCGGGTGGCGAGCATTTATATTGGTATATGGTCTCCATCCTGGTATGTGCTGCTCCCATCTTGCTCTCCCATCCTGTCATGAGGTGCTCTATCCTGCGCCCCCATCCTGTCATGTGCTGCTCCATCCTACACCCCCATCCTGTCATGTGTGTGCCCCCATTCTGTCATGTGCTGCTCCCATCCTGTGCCCCCATTCTGTCATGTGCTGCTCCCATCCTGTCATGTGCTCCCATCCTGCACCCCCATCCTGTCATGTGTGCGCCCCCATTCTGTCATGTGCTGCTTCCATCGTGCGCAATCATTCTGTCATATGCTGCTCCCATCCCACGCCCCCATTCTATCATGTGCTGCTCCCATCCAGCGCCCCCATTCTGTTGTAATGTGCTGCACCCATTCTGCCTGTTCCTGTTTCCATTCTGCCATATGTTGCTCCCATCTTTCTCTCTCCGGCTGAGTGCGGGCGGCTGTGCTGAGTGCGGGCGGCTGTGCGTGGCTGTGCTGAGTGCGGGCGGCTGTGCGTGGCTGTGCTGAGTGCGGGCGGCTGTGCGTGGCTGTGCTGAGTGCGGGCGGCTGTGCGTGGCTGTGCTGAGTGCGGGCGGCTGTGCGTGGCTGTGCTGAGTGCAGGCGGCTGTGCGTGGCTGTGCTGAGTGCGGGCGGCTATGGGTGGCGGTGCTGACTGCGGGCGGCTGTGCGTGGCGGTGCTAAGTGCGGGCGGCTGTGCGTGGCGGTGCTGAGTGCGGGCGGCTGTGCTGAGTGGCTGTGCTGAGTGCGGGTGGCTGTGCGTGGCGGTGCTGAGTGCGGGCGGCTGTGCGTGGCGGTGCTGAGTGCAGGCGGCTGTGCGTGGCGGTGCTGAGTGCGGGCGGCTGTGCATGGCTGTGGTGAGTGCGGGCAGCTGTGGTGAGTGCTGGCGGCTGTGCGTGGCGGTGCTGAGTGCGGGCGGCTGTGCGTGGCTGTGGCGAGTGCGGGCGGCTGTGCTGAGTGGGGGCGGATGTGCTGAGTGCGGGCGGCTGTGCGTGGCGGTACTGAGTGCGGGCGGCTGTGCGTGGCGGTGCTGAGTGCGGGCGGCTGTGCGTGGCGGTGCTGAGTGCGGGCGGCTGTGCGTGGCGGTGCTGAGTGCGGGCGGCTGTGCATGGCGGTGCTGAGTGCGGGCGGCTGTGCGTGGCGGTGCTAAGTGCGGGCAGCTGTGCTGAGTGCCGGCGGCTGTGCGTGGCGGTGCTGAGTGCCGGCGGCTGTGCGTGGCGGTGCTGAGTGCCGGCGGCTGTGCGTGGCTGTGCTGAGTGCCGGCGGCTGTGCGTGGCTGTGCTGAGTGCCGGCGGCTGTGCGTGGCTGTGCTGAGTGCCGGCGGCTGTGCGTGACTGTGCTGAGTGCCGGCGGCTGTGCGTGGCTGTGCTGAGTGCCGGCAGCTGTGCGTGGCTGTGCTGAGTGCCGGCAGCTGTGCGTGGCTGTGCTGAGTGCGGGCGGCTGTGCTGAGTGCCGGCGGCTGTGCTGACTGCCGGCGGCTGTGCTGAGTGCCGGCGGATGTGCGTGGCTGTGCTGAGTGCGGGCGGTTGTGCGTGGCTGTGCTGAGTGCGGGTGGCTGTGGTGAGTGCGGGCGGCCATGCGTGGCTGTGGTGAGTGCGGGCGGCTGTGCGTGGCTGTGGTGAGTGCGGGCGGCTGTGCGTGGCTGTGGCGAGTGCGGGTGGCTGTGCGTGGCTGTGGTGAGTGCGGGCGGCTGTGCGTGGCGGTGCTGAGTGCGGGTGGCTGTGCGTGGCTGTGGTGAGTGCGGGCGGCTGTGCGTGGCTGTGCTGGGCGCCGCGTGCTGGGGGCCTGAGCAGGCGGGGACACCGGCGCACTGAGGGGGTCAGGTGCCGGAGTCGCCGCTAGCTCAGACCCCCGGCACTTGCTATATTTACCTGTCCTCCGTTCCATCGATGCGCGCTGCTCCATCCTCTGGCTGTGACTGTTCAGTCAGAGGGCGGCGCGCATTAAGCGCATCATCGTGCCCTCTGAACTGAACGTTACAGGCAGAGGATGTGGAGGATGGAGCAGTGCTCATCGATGGAACGGAGGACAGGTAAATATCGCATACTCACCCTTCTGGCTCGTCCCTGCTCCTCCGTTGGAGATCGCGGTGTGCGTTCAGTGCTTACGCATACCGCGATCTCCTGGGAGCGTCACTCTGTGGGGTCCAGACTGCGCCGGCGCTTGCGCAGTCTATAAAGGCTTTGGACAGAGTGACGCTCCCAGCGTTATATTATAGATATATGTACATATATATATATATATATATATATATATATATATATATATATATATATATATATATACATACATACATACATATACACACACATATATACACAGTACAGACCAAAAGGTTTGGACCCACCTTCTCTTTTAAAGATTTTTCCATATTTTCATGACTATGAAAATTGTACATTCACACTGAAGGCATCAAAGCTATGAATTAACACATGTGGAAAAAAAAGTGTGAAACAACTGAAAATATGTCTTATATTCTAGGTTCTTCATAGTAGCCACCTTTTGCTTTGATGACTGCTTTACACACTCTTGGCATTCTCTTGATATTCTATGTGTATATATCTATTCTATCTATTCTTCAGTGTGATTTTACTGTATGCAGCAGATAAATTGCCGACTTTTCAAAGTTGTAAAAATGGGACAGCACTCACATGGTCATAGTGCTGTGTGATTTGTTTCTCGCACCCATACAGTGGCGTATCTAGGGGGCGGCAGCCGGGGCATGCCCAGCGATCTGTCTTCCTGCTTCCTCTTGCTTCCTCTCACACAGACGCGCCGCTGGATGACGTCATCATTCAGCGGCCGGCTGTGTCAGAGGAAGGCGATGGAGCTGCTGCGGCAGAGCGCGAGGAGAGATGAGAGGTGTGTGTGAATGTGTGTGTATGTGAGTGTGTGTGTGTGTGTCTGTGAATGTGTGTATGTGAATGTGTGTGAATGTGTGTGTGAATGTGTGTGTGTGTGTATGTGAGTGTGAGTGTGTGTGAATGTGTGTGTGTGTGAATGTGTGTGTGTGTGTGTGTGTGTGAATGTGTGTGTGTGTGAATGTGTGTGTGTGTGAATGTGTGTGTGTGTGTGTGTGAATGTGTGTGTGAATGTGTGTGTGTGTGTGTATGTGTGTGTGAATGTGTGTGTGTGTGTGTGTGAATGTGTGTGTGTGTGAATGTGTGTGTGTGTGTGTGTGTGAATGTGTGTGAATGTGTGTGTGTGAATGTGTGTGTGTGTGAATGTGTGTGTGTGTGTGAATGTGTGTGTGTGTGTGTGTCTGTGTGTGTATGTGTGTGAATGTGTGTGAGTGAATGTGTGTGAATGTGTGTATGTGAGTGTGTGTATGTGAATATGTGTGTGTGTGTATGTGAGTGTGTGTGTATGTGTGTGTGTGGCTCAGAATTGGGTGTGTGTGTATCGCGCTGCAGGGGAATGTGCAGAGAAGTGAATGGTGTGTGTGTGGGGGGAGGAGAGGGCAATGATGGGGCTGACGGGGAGAGAGCAATGATGGGGATGGTGGAGGAGGAGAGGACAATGATGGGGCTGACGGGGGGCATATGTCCTTGGGGGGGGGGGCACCAAAATGAATTCTTGCCCCGGGTGCCAGAAACGCTAGACACACCTCTGCACCCATAGGCTTGCATTGGCGAGTCTCGGTGAATACGCCCAAGAAGATAAATGGTGATGTGAGCTGCCCCATAGATTAACACTGGGCTGAGTGCTATTTGATGTTTTCCCGCATAGCACTCGTCCGTATTCTACAGTAGTGTGACTCCAGCCTTAAGGTCACGTTCAGTATTTGGTCGGTATTTTACATCAGTATTTGTAGCCAAAACCAGGAGTGGGACAATCCGAGAAGTATAATAGACACACGTCACCACTTCTGTATTTTTCACCCACTCCTGGTTGTGGTTTACAAATACTGATGTAAAATACTGAACGTGTGAACATGGCCTTATTCTGTATATACACTGTACAGTTATATGAAAAAGTTTGGGCACCCCTATTAATCTTAAGCTTAATGTTTTATAAAAATAGTTTTTTTTGCAACAGCTATTTCAGTTTCATATATCTAATAACTGTTGGACACAGTAATGTTTCTGCCTTGAAATTAGGTTTATTGTACTAACAGAAAATGTGCAATCTGCATTCAAACAAAATTTGACAGGTAAATAAACAATAGTCCAGAGGGCGCTGCACAAATAACTGAAACCAATTGCAGCAAATATAAGGATGAAAAGAACTCAGTTCATCCGTAGAATAAACAATATAGAAATAAATATAAAAATATTTGCGCTAAAAATTCCAGTAAAATAAAATGAATAGGGACATAACACCGTATAGAACTTAAAAAAATCCTGCCATAGGTGCAGAAAAAGTATTACCTCCGTCTTTAGTGCTGTATATGGGTGATGTCTCCTGAATCCTAGAAGGTCCTCCAAAGGGCGACGGTTTGATCTCACGTCACAGTTCAAATGAGTGTCCCAAGGAGGGATGAATAATAAGGTGCTGGGCAGCTAGAAAAACTAAAGTGTGGGGGGCGCCGTCCTGGCTGGTGACAGGCGTACCTCATGAAGAAAGAATCAGAGATTCCGAAACGCGTTGGAAAAGTGGTGTGCTTTCCGTAGCCGGTCACGTGATCCATCACGTGTCAGTGACGTCACGCAAGGTCCTGCAGCCAGGCTGCACCTTGCCGGCTCTATCTGAGCACGGCAGATTTTTTTCTCTTTGCTGGGGAGGTACGCCTGTCACTGGCCGGGATGGCGCCCGTGTCCCAGGACCCTTTTTTTCAGGCATGCGCAGCCTGTGCTGCCCTTCGAACTTACAGCACAGACGCCAGGGACGTTCATGAAGGAAATGGAGGCAGCGCTCGGAGGCCCTGAGTGATGGCTGGGAGGCGTTTGTGTCGGGGGGGGGAAAGGCATGCCCCCTGACAAAATAGAGGTATGAGGGACAAATTATAAAAACAATTATTTCAGCGTTGGCAGAGCCTTGACAGAATGCAGCATTAGTGCAGCACAAGGTGGCTCCTTCAGTTAAAAAAGCCTGGGGGGGTGACAGGTTCCCTTTAAGGTCCCAAAGTTCTAATGGTATGCGAAAGGGAAGGACCACATGTGAAAACTCCCTGCGAGAAAGTCCCTACTTGCAGTTTTGTTGCAATAAGATGGAAAAAGTACTAGCTCCACAAACAAAACACCTAACGTGGTCCGAGCGGATCTTGCAGGACCACTGGGCCCTCCCTGCTTCCAAACGACTCTCAGAAGTAGGGGAAAGGGGGTTATGGGAACTGGTACCACGGAAGAACCAGAGCATTCACTGCAATGGCTTTTGGATCTTGAGGCCGAACCATGAGCACGAGTACATTGGCGTTTAGTCTGGACACCATCCAATCTACATCTGGAGTGCCCCAGTGAAGGCAGATCTGATGGAAGACTTCCGGGTGAAGTTCCCACTCACTTGAGGCGGGACCCTGATGGCTGAAGAAGTCTACCGCCCAGAGATCTACTCCTGGGATGTGTACTGCCGAGATTACCGAATGATAGATCTTGGCCCATCAGAGAATGTGAGGTACCCTGTCCATGATGCCTGACAGTGGGTACCTGCTAGATGATTGACGTATGGCACAGCCGTGGCATTATCCAATTGAATTCGGATGGGGTGACCCGCCAGAAGGCAGAGGACCTGCTGTAGGACTAGCCGTATCGTTCGAATCCCCAGAACAAAGATTGGGAGAAGGCTGGCATCGGTAGTCACTAATAATCATTGAACCGGAAGGAACTCCCCTGGATGAAGAAGCAGCTCAGAGACAACCCTCGGAATGCCTGTTTGACCTACAGAAAAAGAGCAGAGCGAAGGAAAGAGGTTCCATTGCTGTCACCATTTTTCCTCATGACCCTCCCAGCAAATCGAATGGAATGAGTGATCAAGTAAGTGAGTTCTGAGTTGAAGGGCCACGGCCTTGTCTCAAGGGAGAAATACCAACCCTTTGGAAGTGTGCAGGATCATCCTCAAAAAGGATATCTGCTGGGCTAGAAAAGAGTAAAAACTTGTCTAGATGAAGCTGCCAGCCCGGGAGAGAGAGGGTATAGCAATTGATAGACGACTCAGCATAGTCCTGGAAGAGCAGCTAGAAAGTCAACTGGATAGGGCAGGACGACCAAGCCTCTAGGGTTCAAGAGGAACATGACAGCCGCCATGACCCTTGTGAACAATCAGGGTGCAGTAGCAAGGCCGAGGTACAAGGGCGTGACTTGAAAATGCTGTTTGCGAATGGGAAAGCGAAGGAATTTTTGAAGAGGGGAAAATAGGAATGCGAAGGTAAGCATCCCGAATGTCGGTGGATGCCAGAAACTCCACCCTTTTTTCGTTGAAGTAATGGCTGAGCGGACGAACTCCATCCGAAGAAGGAGGACCTTGTCCAGCTTGGTAAAAGTTTGAGGTCCAGGATCGGTCTTACTTTTCGGTCCCCCTTTTTGGAACCAAGATCCCTTAGATCTAGACTGTCCTGGACAATTCTTCCACTGCTGGTTGGGTCTATAGGAAATATGCGATCCTAGGGAGTGATGTCAGAGGCTATTTGAATGCAGAGTACGCTTCCATACTGTAATGGCTGCTGACAGCGCCGCGCGACTAGCTGCATCCGAGAGGCGTGAACCAGCTAGTCTCCTGCTCAAGAAATTTGATTGACCAGCTGTACTGTCTTCGGGAAAAGGTTACTGGATGTGAGTCAAAGTAGTTAAAGTCTCCGACCAGTAGATCATTGCTCTAGCAGCCCATGCAGTGGCTAAGGAAGGGTAGACAACTCAACCATAGCCTGCAAGACGGTTCAAACCAGTTTTGCCATTTGACAGTTCGTTGTAATTTTAATTGATGACCCATCGGGCAGGAATACTGGTAGACAAACCACAGCAGATTCTACCCGGTTAATCTGCCAAGTGGCAGAATGGGCGGCTGCATCCAGAAGGTCAGGAAAAGCCATCTATTGCTACCTCCACTCTCTTTTGACAGTGTTAAAATGATGAATCCTCAATCCACCACCCTCTTAACAGGGAAGTGGAGAGGCAGTACTTCCTTACCTGGCTGCAGAGTCGTTGTGCCCCTTTAATGCAAAAGACCATCAACCCTGCTGGCCGGGTGGACCAAGATGGCCACCGGGAGTTGCAGAGGTGATAAAGTCTTGCAGAGAGCGAGAGGAGCCATTTCTGGGGCGGAGCCACAGACGCAATGTGGGCGGAGTCTCATGACTTACATGAATAGGCCCAAGCTGGGGCCTAAATTTCTGCAGCCGGCGGGAACAATACCAGAATAGAGGGGCACTGGTCGAGAAAAGCGAACGCTCCCGTGCTAGACAGAAAACGCTCGAAAAGATGGGCGGAGCCGCCTTAGCGCGCCATAGTGCGGGCGCAACTTCTGGCATGCGGCTTACACATCGGCCGAAGCCGGTGGGTAAATTTTTGCAACCGGCCGGAGTGTTACCTTAGGGAGGTGGGCTACAGGGAAGCCACTGCAGGGGCCCATCGCCGACTGGATCCACTCACCATTGGTGCGCGCCCCGGCATGGAACCGCCGTGGATGACTGGGTTTCAGCGCCGAGAAAAGAACGTGCTGTGCTGTTCTGCTGCAGGTCAGGTATTGCAGCGTGGATGGTGTAGGAATAAAGCAATAACCCTCAATCCACCATTCCTTTGTTAGGGAGGTGGAGAGGAACCGTCCGTCTCCTTGTGCCATCCGCTTTAACAGTGGTGGGACAGTGGGGGCTACTAAGACGCCAAAGAGAAGGAGCCTCTGTACATCCACGGAGTTCAAGCCACTGGGTGGACTGGGCAAGTTGTCCGGCAATAGGCCTGGCTCCAGGAGAGGATACATACAGGCGACACACCATGTGCTCACCCGTTGCTGGTGTGGGGAGTTCGGGACCCGAAGGAACCGTCGCCCCTAAAGTCAGCTCAGGCATGGCTTCCCACATCGCAGGAGAGGGTACGGGGCAGCGACACTCCGCGTTCTCACCTGTTGATGGTTTGGGGGAGATCGGAACCTTGAAAGGATTCGTCGACCCCTTCACTCTGTTAATTAAAATATAAAAATGTACAGAAAAGTAAAAAATAAAATAAAAACGATGGGGTCTGAACCAGATCCAAGTGCCTCCTACAGACAGTAAGCAAGAACTGGTTAGCTGAGAGCCAGCAGGAAGGTGTATACTGCAGGGGAGGAGATAACTTTTTTTGTATCACTTAGTGTCAGCCTCCTATTGGCAGCAGCATACAGCCACGGTCTGTGTCCCCCAATGAGGCAAAGCAGAAAGTTATAGTCCTCAGAATAAAGTGATGCAAAAATAATTATTTTTTATATAAAATAGATTTTATCGTATAAAAGCGCCAAAACATAAAAAAAGATATCAATGAGGTATCACTGTAATCGTACTGACCCGAAGAATAAAACTGCTTTATCAATTTTATCAAACGTGGAACGGTATAAACGCTCCCTCCCAAAAGAAATTCACGAATTGCTGGTTTTTGTTCATTCTGCCCCACAAAAATCAGAATAAAAAGCGATCAAAAATGTCACGTTCCCGAAAATGGTACCAATAAAAACGTCAACTCGTCCCGCAAAAAACAAGACCTCACATGACTCTGTGGATTAAAATATGGAAAAATTATAGCTCTCAAAATGTGGTGGCGCAAAAACTATTTTTTGCAATAAAAAGGGTCTTTTAGTGTGTGACAGCTGCCAATCATAAAAATCCGCTAAAAAAATGGCTATAAAAGTAAATCAAACCCCCCTTCATCACCCCCTTAGTTAGGGAAAAATAAAATTTAAAAAATGTATTTATTTCCATTTTCCCATTAGGGTTAGGGTTGGGGCTAAAGTTAGGGTTAGGGGCTAAAGTTATGGTTAGGGTTGGGGCTACAGTTAGGGTTGGGGCTACAGTTAGGGTTGGGGCTACAATTAGGGTTGGGGCTACAGTAAGGGTTGGGGCTACAGTAAGGGTTGGGGCTACAATAAGAGTTGGGTCTACAGTAAGGGTTGGGGCTACAGTAAGGGTTAGGGTTGAAGCTAAAGTTAGGGTTAGGGTTGGGGCTACAGTTAGGGTTAGGGCTGGGGCTAAAGTTAGGGTTAAGGTTGGGGCTAAAGTAAGGGTTAAGGTTGGGGCTAAAGTTAGGGTTGGGGCTAAAGTTAGGGTTGAGGCTAAAGTAAGGGTTAGGGCTACAGTTAGGGTTGGGGCTACAGTTAGGGTTGGGGTTGGGGCTAAAGTTAGGGTTGGGGCTAAAGTTAGGGTTAAGGTTGCATTAACGGTTGGGATTAGGGTTGGGATTAGGGTTAGGGGTGTGGTTAGGGTTATGGTTGGGATTAGGGTTAGGGTTGTGTTGGAGTTAGGGGTGTGGTTAGGGTTGGGATTAAGGTTAGGGGTGTGTTGGGGTTAGGGATGTGGTTGGGATTAGGGGCATGTTCGGGTTAGGGGTGTGGTTAGGATTATGGATAGGGTTGGGATTAGGGTTAGGGGTGTGTTTGGGTTAGGGTTTCAGTTAGAATTGGGAGGTTTCCACTGTTTAGGCACATCAGGGGCTCTCCAAATGCGACATGGCGTCCGATCTCAATTCCAGCCAATTCTGCGTTGAAACAGTAAAACAGTGCTCCTTCCTTTTCGAGCTCTCCCGTGTGCCAACACAGGGGTTTACCCCAACATATGGGGTATCAGTGTACTCAGGACAAATTGGGCAACAACTTTTGGTGTCAAACTTCTCTGGTTACCCTTGGGAAAATAAAAATTTGGGGGGCTAAAAAATCATTTTTGTGGGAAAAAAATGATTTTTTTATTTTCACGGCTCTGCGTTATAAACTGTAGTAAACACTTGGGGGTTCAAAGCTCTCACAACACATCTAGATAAGTTCCTTAGGGGGTCTACTTTCCAAAATGGTGTCACTTGTGGGGGGTTTCAATGTTTACGCACATCAGGGGCTCTCCAAACGCGACATGGCGTCTCATCTCAATTCCAGTCAATTTTGCATTGGAAAGTCAAACGGCGTTCCTTCCCTTCCGAGCTCTGCCATGCGCCCAAACAGTGGTTTACCTCCACATATGGGGTAATAGCGTACTCAGGACAAATTGCACAACAACTTTTGGGGTCCAATTTCTCCTGTTACTCTTGGTAAAATAAAACAAATTGGAGCTAAAGTAAATTTTTTGTGAAAAAAGTTAAATGTTCATTTTTTTTTTAAAACATTCCAAAAATTCCTGTGAAACACCTGAAGGGTTAATAAACTTCTTGAATGTGGTTTTGAGCACCTTGAGGGGTGCAGTTTTTAGAATGGTGCCACACTTGGGTATTTTGTATCATATAGACCCCTCAAAGTGACTTCAAATGTGATGTAGTCCCTAAAAAAAAATAGCGTTGTAAAAATCAGAAATTGCTGGTCAACTTTTAACCCTTATAACTCCATAACAAAAAAAATGTTGGTTCCAAAACTGTGCTGATGTAAATTAGACATGTGGGAAATGTTACTTATTAAGTATTTTGTGTGACATATTTCTGTGATTTAATTGCATAAAAATTAAAAGTTGGAAAATTGCGAAATTTTCTAAATTTTCGACAAATTTCTGTTTTTTTCACAAATAGGAAACAGAGGAGGACAATTTTATATTACAGGATGATTTATGTAAACTAGAAGCTTGGGCTGATAAATGGCAAATGAGCTTTAATGGGGATAAATGTAAGGTCATGCACTTGGGTAGAAGTAATAAGATGTATAACTATGTGCTTAATTCTAAAACTCTGGGCAAAACCGTCATTGAAAAAGACCTGGGTGTATGGGTGGATGACAAACTCACATTTAGTGGCCAGTGTCAGGCAGCTGCTACAAAGGCAAATAAAATAATGGGATGCATTAAAAGAGGCATAGATGCTCATGAGGAGAACATAATTTTACCTCTATACAAGTCACTAGTCCGACCACACTTAGAATACTGTGCACAGTTCTGGTCTCCGGTGTATAAGAAAGACATAGCTGAACTGGAGCGGGTGCAGAGAAGAGCGACCAAGGTTATTAGAGGACTGGGGGGTCTGCAATACCAAGATAGGTTATTACACTTGGGGCTATTTAGTTTGGAAAAACGAAGGCTAAGGGGTGATCTTATTTTAATGTATAAATATATGAGGGGACAGTACAAAGACCTTTCTGATGATCTTTTTACTCATAGACCTGACAGGGACAAGGGGGCATCCTCTATGACTGGAGGACAGAAGGTTTAAGCATAATAACAGAAGCGGATTCTTTACTGTAAGAGCAGTGAGACTATGGTATTCTCTGCCGTATGATGTTGTAATGAGTGATTCATTACTTAAAGGGACTCTGTCACCTGAATTTGGAGGGAACAATTTTCAGCCATAGGGGCGGGGTTTTCGGGTGTTTGATTCACCCTTTCCTTACCCGCTGGCTGCATGCTGGCTGCAATATTGGATTGAAGTTCATTCTCTGTCCTCCATAGTACACGCCTGCGTAAGGCAAGATTTTATAAGGAGAATATGGACTTTTTTTTACGTCCTAGTCACACACACCGGTTATATTTTTGAGATCTCTGGAATGGGCCAAATAACTTCCAGGGTCTCGATCTGTTCTAGCACACCAGGGTAGGGAGATACATTGAATGGCTGGTAGGAGCCAGGTAGTAAAGCTGTGATTATTCTCAACACCTAGAAGGCCCGGCCGGATCCAATGGTGCCAAAACCGCCTCCTAGGACTGTCCATTAAGGAGTTATGACAGATCTTAGGTTTTGGAGTTTTTAGCGGCTAGATGCAAGGGTAGTGGAATTAGCTCCCCGCAATTCAGGTATTTCATCTGACTGGTAACTTTTATATTCTGCATACTTTGTCCTACAACTATTGTATTTGCATATCTGACCATTGCATACGTATAACCATTGTGTTTACAGTGTTTTGTCTATTGTGCCCTTAAGGCGATTAAATATATAATTTAACCTTGGGATGCTCTTTTATCTCGATCTACGAATCCACATGTCCATGTCCTTGGCTCTAACTTTCCATGCTACTGGGGCTGGTTTCTGGCCCATTATAACCCCATTAACTGAATGGGCTTTTATTTAGCGAGAAACTGGTGCCAGTCCTACTGGGCTGGCAGAGTTCTGTTTCACTGGTGCCAGTGAAAGGGGCCACTCAGCCTCTCAGGGTTGTGAGCAAGTGTGGTGCCACATCAGCGGCTGTGTGGGCCACCCTCCATCACTCCCTGTGCCTCCCTGAGCCCGTGTGGTCACGGGGTGTCTGTGTAAAACTGTGCCAAGCTGATCTTACATATGTCCCCAGGGAGTGCGGAACGTAAAGTTGGTGCAAGTGAGGAGAGCGTACCATGAATGTAATAGTGATGTCAGGCGGGGTCACGAGGTGCGGGTTCTAAACATGTGGTGGCAGTGGTGGGATTCTGCATGATCTCTCTGGTGCCATCCTTCACACTGTATTAAAGTAACTCTCTCTGTAGGATCAACCCTAAGGGTATGTGCACACGTTCAGGTTTTTTCGCTTTTTTTTTCGCGATAAAAACGCTATAAAACTCATTAAAAACGCATACATTATGCATCCTATCATTTAGAATGCATTCCGCATGTTTTGTGCACATGGTGCTTTCTTTTCCGCGAAAAAAACGCATCGTGGTAGAAAAAGCAGCATGTTCATTAATTTTGCGGATTTTCCGCGTTTTTCCCGCAATTCTATGCATTTGGAAAAAACGCACAAAAACACGCACAAAAACGCGTCAAAAACGCATGAAAAAACGCGAAAAAACGCATGCGGATTTCTGGCAGAAATGTCCGGTTTTTGTCAGGAAAATTTCTGCTAGAAATCCTGACGTGTGCACATACCCTAATAAGTAGCGATGAGCGAGTATACTTGTTACTCGAATTTCTCCGAGCATGCTCGGGTGGTCTCCGAGTATTTGGATGTGCTCGGAGATTTAGTTTTCGTCGCCGCAGCTGCATGATTTGTGACTGCTTGACAGCTTGAATACATGTGGGGGTTGCCTGTTTGTTAGGGAATTCCCATGTGTTCAGCCTGTCTGGCAGTCGCAAATCATGCAGCTGTGGCGACGAAGACTAAATCTCTGAGCACATCCAAATACTTGGAGACCACCAGAGCATGCTTGGAGAAACTAGTGTAACGAGTATACTCGCTCATCACTACTCCTAAGGCGTCTCATCTGCAAGTGCTTCTCACTAAATTAGAATATCATCAAAAAGTTAATTTATTTCAGTTCTTCAATACAAAAAGTAAAACTCATATATTATATAGAGTCATTACAAACAGAGTGATCTATGGGGCATTGTCAAGAGGAAGATGAGAGACATCAGACCCAACAATGCAGACGAGCTGAAGGCTGCTATCAAAGCAACCTGGGCTTCCATAACACCTCAGCAGTGCCACAGGCTGATCGCCTACATGCCACGCCGCATTGATGCAGTAATTGATGCAAAACGAGCCCCGACCAAGTATTGAGTGCATTTACTGAACATTTCAGTAGGCCAACATTTCGGATGTTAAAATCATTTTTTAAAGCTGGTGTTCTAAAGTATTCTAATTTACTGAGATAATGACTTGGGTTTTCATTGTCTGTAAGCCATAATCATCAACATTAACAGAAATAAACACTTGAAATACATCACTCTATTTGTAATGAATATCTAATATATGAGTTTCACTTTTGTATTGAAGAACTGAAATAAATATATTCTAATTTTGTGAGATGCACCTGTAACATTATTACATCTATTTTTCCTACATGATGTTGTTCTTTTTTAACATTTTATACGCACTTATAGCTCCAATATTCCAATAGTTGCAGGAAACCACTTATCCCAAGCACTGGTTCATCCTACCTTGCAGCACCTGAAATCCCATACTCAGGAGAGCGGCAACAGCAGCAACAACTAGACATCTATTCAGGGTAATTCCATTCCAGGGAGAAAATTCCTCATCTCTCACAGGTCCGACACTTTTGGGCTCTGGCTTCTTTTTCATTGTTGTACCTGAGGCTAAAACATAGAAGATAACATTTGTTATCAAGCTTATCAAAACTAACTTATCAAACTTATTTATTGAAGAGAGTACCGGTAATAGTTCCTGATAAAGGGTTGATCTATTTAATTTCTAGAGTATTTAATTATGTGGATTAAGGAAATAATTTCCATGACAGCTGTCTATATTTGCAATTGGATATTCATGCTACCGGTAAGTGAATTTTAACTTGTCTAAGTGGCCTTGAGCATATTGAATATGGAAATGTTACGATATATGAAAATTATGAAAATCTCAATGGCAAAACCCATCAAAAGGTTATGCAGTGCTCTACAATAGGCGGATTATGGTTTGTTGGTATGAAAGTCATTTACATTAATGAAATGAAAAAATATATCACAGAAAAAAAGCAGTTGTCCTTACCAACATCATGTCACAATATTAATGGACTGCAGAATACAGCAGCCCCATGATAAAGACTGGGGCACACATGTTCAAAATACTGATGGAACAACCACTCACACTTCTACAAGTCATAGAGGGGTGATTGCCTATACATGCACATGGATGAGGCTTGTGTGAGGCGCCAGTCACATAGGTAAGTGGAAAGGTAAGTGCGATTCAGACGAAACCCCCAACGGAAACCACCCACCATAATGAGGCAGATGGAGACAATTCGTACTCCGTTTGGCGTCTGCTCTGGTGTTATCCATCTTTTTAGGTGTGCATAGATCTGTGGTCGTCCAAGCTTGTTCTCTAAAAAGACACCTAAAATGATGGGACACTGCCGGTACAGAGACCAGTCCAAAGTGACTCCATCTGCCTCATTAAGTGAATGGTTCTGTCATGGAACACCCAACATAAGCGCTCAGCGGAGAGCGTAGGATAAATGTGAGCCGAGCCTCATTCTGATTTTTGGGAGGTGGAATGAACAAATAGACAGCAGTACAAGAATAGCTCTTTTTATTGTTCACCGTGCAGTATAAGTGATGAGGTGGATTTATTCTTTGGGTTGGTGCGATTGCAGCGTTACCAGATTTATATAGGTTTTTTTTTTAGGTTTTCCTACTATCACACAGTAAAAATGATTTTTTTATAAAAAGTATTTTTTTTTGTTGCCATATTCTGAGAGCTGTAACCTTTTTATTTTGGGGGGAACAGAGCTGTACAAGGGTTTATTTTTCTGTGGGACGAGTTGAATTTTTTTTTTGTATCGTTTTGGGGTACATAATTTTTTTGATTGCTTTTAATTCAGATTTTTCAAACACAGAATGAACAAAAAACAGCAATTCAGTTGTTTTATTTTTTGCGCCATTCACCAAGCGGTAAAAGTCATAAGACCGATTTGTTTATCGGGTCGGTAAGATTACAGCGATACCAGATTTATATTTTTTTTTTATGCTTTGCTATTTTTACACACTAAAAACAATATTTTAGCAAAATCTATTTGTTTTTGCATCATCATATTCTGAGAGCTGTAACTTTTTTTAATTTATTTGCCGAATGGGCAATATTAGGGCTTGTCTTTTGCGAGACGGTTTGGCATTTTAGTTCATACCATTTTTTTTTACATATGACTTTTTGATTGCGTTTTATTCACTATGATGAAAAAGCAAAATTTTTAGCTTGTTTCTTTATTTTTTTTATGGCGTTCGCCATACTGAATAAATAACATGCCAATTTTATAAAACAGGTAGTAACGGATGTGGTGATACCAATTAAGTGTACTTTTTGTTTATTTTGTTTTATCACAAATGCTGCGTTTTGAGTGGTAAAGCGGATTTTTGTGATTTGTGTGCGCTTTTTTGAGGTTTTTTTTTTTTTACACACCGTATATAAGCAGTATAATATAAGTTTTTCACCACATTTTTTTGTGCTGAAAATGCCACTCTCGGCTTATACACGAGTCATTGTCCCGGAAGACTACCATAGGGGTGGAGAGAGGTGAATATTCATTCCCTTAATGAGCGGGGACACGTGATCACTCAGCCACAGGAGCTCCTGGCATCGGAACAAGATACTGCAAGGGAGCGCATTGAAGGTTAGAAGCATAAAAAGACCCCATCCTATTCTCATGGGGCACACATGCAAGGATAGGGATGAAGAATCATGCATACAAGTATGGTGATAAGGAGCCACGCATACAAGGATAGGGATAAGGAGCCATATAGACAAGGATGGGAATAAGGAGCCATGCAGACAAGGATGGGAACAAGGAGCCATGAAGATAAGGATTGGAATAAGGAGCCATGCATACAAGGATGGGAATAAGGCACCATGCAGACAAGGATGGGAATAAGGAGCCATGCAGACAAGGTGGGAATAAGGAGCCACGCAGATAAGGATGGGAATAAGGAGCCATGGAGACAAGGATTGGAATAAGGAGCCACGCAGACAAGGATGGGAATAAGGTACCATGCAGACAAGGTGGGAATAAGGAGCCATGCAGACAAGGTGGGAATAAGGAGCCATGCAGACAAGGATGGGGATGAGGAACCATGCATAAGAAGATGGGGATAAAGGGACAATGCATACCCGGCTTATACTCGAGTCAATACGTTTTCAAAGTTTTTTGTGGCATAATTAGGTGCTTCGGTTTATACTTGGGTCGGCTTATACATGAGTATATATAATTTGTTTTACATTTTTGTCACTTTTTTACACTTTTTCACTGTGGGACATGCATAATTTTTGATTTTGATCACTTGTCACATACACTGCTGTACTCATGTGCAGCAGTGCATGAGAGCAGTCAGTGTCTCACTAAGGCCGGAGACACACTGGTGCGAGATACGGCCGAGTCTCGCTGGTTAAAAGCAAGCTGTGGCACCTGCACTCCGGAGCGGAGCGTGTGGCTCCATAGCAATACATGGAGCTGCACGCTCAGCTCCGGAATGCAGGTGCCACAGCTTGCTTTTAACCAGCGAGACTCGGCCGTCTCTCGCACCAGTGTGTCTCCGGCCTAAGGCTACTTTCACACTTCCGTCGGTATGGGGCCATCGCAAACCGTCGGCCTGACGGACGTTGTGCTAAATTTAGCACAACGTGGGCAGCGGATGCAGTTTTACAACGCATCCGCTGCCCAGTGTGATGAGCGGGGAGGTGGGGGCGGAGTTCCGGCCGCGCATGCGCGGTCGGAAATGGCGGACACGTTGCACAAAAAAAGTTACATTGAACATTTTTTGTGTGTCACGTCTGCCAAAACACGCATGACGGATGCGACGTGTGCCCATCCGTCGCAATCCGTCGCTTATTCAAATCTATGGGCAAAAAACGCATCCTGCAAGCACATTTGCAGGATCAGTTTTTTGTCCATAACGACAGATTGCGACGGAGGGCAAAAGACGGAAGTGTGAAAGTAGCCTAACACTCCCTGACTCAGCCTGTAGACCCAGCTTATTGCTGGATCTCACAGGCCACCGTACCCTTGGGTCATCACGTGACCTCAGGGTACCATAGTAACCATTGGGACCAGCGATTCTCATCACTTGAATCCGATGGTTACTAATGGGGTCTTGTGACACCTTGTAACAACTTAAATTACGCTGTCGCGATTGAGAGCGGTATTTAAGGGGTTAATCGTCCCCGATCGGTCGCAAGAGCATCCAGGGCCGATACAGCAGCGTGTCAGCTGTCACATACAGGGGAGTGACACAACAAAAAGTTTGAAGATTAGACATTGCAAAATTATTACTAAATGGGGAGACTGATGCTATTTAGAAAAGTAGACTAGTTTAGAAAACCCATTTTGACTTACACTTTTTGATGAGTTTTGAATTAACAGAGGGAGATTCAATGTTCATCATTTGCTAACCAGAATAGAGACTCTTAAAATTTGGGCAATACTTTCAAAACACCCATCCTATGCTTTTGATGCGTCTTTACATTAGGCTATAGTCGACATGAGAGAATCATCAGATGCTACTCACCAGTGTAAGAAAGCTCTTGAAGTGACTTTGAAGTGCCAATATAACAGGAACCCCAGTAAGTCATGCCATTTTTTTAAAAATGCAAAAATTATTATAATTATTCATTATAAACTACTGTTAGGAAATGTAATCCTTCAGGTGCTATACAGGAATGAAACCAAAGTGGAATGAAAAAATGAAAAATTACATTTTTTTCTCTAAATTATTGCTGTGGTTGCAAATTTTTATTTCCAATGGGGGCAATAGGAGAAAATGGACCCTAAAATGTATTATACAATTCCTCCCGAATGTGGCAATAGCCCATATGTGGTTAAAAATTGCTGTTTGAGCACCTGGCAAGGTTCGGAAGGGAAGGAGTGCTATTTGGCATTTTAAGAGTAACTTTCGCTGGAATAGATTGTGGACGTTATGTTGCTTTGATCGTGCCCTTGAGGTACCAAAACAGCAGAAACCCACAGGTTACCCCATTATGGAAACTATCTCCCTCAAGGAATTCATCTAGGAGTTTGTTGAGCCTACAAGTGCTTAATGGAAAGAAAAAATATGCATTTTCCAATAAAATGTGGGAGGAAATGTTAATTTCTTACACAAATTCTCTTAAATGCATGAAGTGCTCTAAAATGTCTTTGGTCTTGATAAAACACAGTGGACCTACACCAGCAGATGACATGGCTCCACAAACCATCACTGATTGTGGAAACTTCACACTAGACCTCAGGCAGCTTGGCTTGTGCGCCTCTCCACTCTTCCTCCAGACTCTGGGACCTTGATTTCCAAATGAAATGCAAAATTACTTTAATCTGAAAACAACACCTTGGACCACTGAACAACAGTCCCATTCTTTTTCTCCTTGGTCCAGGTAAGATGCTTCTGGCGTTGTCTATTGGTCGTGAGTGGCTTGACACAAGGAATGTGACACTTGTAGCCCATGGCCTGGATACGTCTGTGTGTGGTGGCTCTTGAAGCAATGACTCCAGCAACAGTCCACTCCTTGTGAATCTCCCCAAAATTTTGTAATGACCTTTTCTTAACAATGCTTTCAAGGCTTTGCACCTTTTACTACCACCTTCTATAGCAATGACCTTTTGTGGCTTACCCTCCTTGTGGAGTGTGTCAGTGACTGTCTTCTGGACATCTGTCAAGTCAGCAGCCTTCCCCATGATTGGGGAACCTACTGAAACAGACCAAAGGACCTTTCTGAGCACTTAGGAAGCCTTTGCAGGTGATTTTTTGTTAATTATTCTAATTTACTGAGATAATGACATTTGAGTTTTCACTGGCTGTAAGTCATAATCATCAACATTAACAGAAATAAACACTTGAAATAGATCACTCTGTAATGACTCTATATAATATGAGTTGCACTTTTTGTATTGAAGCACTGAAATAAATTAACTTTTTGATTATATTCTAATTTTGTGAGAAGCACCTGTAGATTATATTTTTTATCCTGGACAAACTTGCACAGATTATTATGACTGATTATATCACTTAAAAACTTAATGATTTACAATAGTTCTCTCATATGTCTGCAAAAAAACCATTTTTTGCACGTGATTTTTCAATAAACTGACTTTTCCGAACTTAGCTATACCAAATATGTGTATTTTTTTTTTTTTTTAAATTTCATTGTTTTAGTTTTAAATAAGGCAAAAGGCAGGTGATTTGAACTTTGTTTTTTTTTTTCCATATTTTTATAACATTTTTTTCACTTTTGACTCTATTTGTTAGTTCCTTAGGGGATTTGAAGCTGCGATCATTTGATCGCTTGTGATATGTACAGCAGTGCATCAGCAGTGCTATGTAAAGCAAAAATCATGATCTCTTATGAACGCCGACTAAAGGGTCTCACTAGCATATCACATGCGAGAGCATCCGATGCAATATCCTAATGACCCTCGGCTCCAGCTCTGCTGCGAGCGTGAGCCAAGTTTCAGTGCTCTGTGCTGCCATCCTCTCTCGCATGACAGGATCACAGCACAGTTGCAGAGGAGATGGAGAAAGTAATTTCTCCATCTTCTCTGTTGCCAGCGTCGGCAGGAATCGCCTCCCTGCTGGCGCATATTACATGCCACGGTCAGAGATTGACAGTGGTATTTAACAGGTTAACAGCTGCAGGCAAATGATGGCTGAACATTCTGTAATGCTGTAGATAAGCCCCCGATGTATCCTGAAAGATGAGAAAAAGAGGTTAGATTATATTCACCCAGGGGCGGTCCCGCTGCGGTCTGGTCCGATGGGTGTCGCAGTCCGGGGCCTCCCATCTTCTTACGTCAACGTCCTCTTCTTGTCTTCACGCTGCGGCTCCGGCGGAGGCGTACTTTGTCTCCCCGTTGAGGGCAGAGCAAAGTACTGCAGTGCGCAGGAACCGGGAAAGGTCAGAGAGACCCAGCGCCTGTGCACTGCAGTACCTTGTTCTGCCCTCAACATGGCAGCCAAAGTACGCCTGCGCTGGGGCCGCAGCGTGAAGACAAGAAGAGGACGTCATTGTAAGAAGATGGGAGGCCCCGGACCGGACCGCGACGCCCATTGGATTGGACCACTTGCCCAGGTGAGTATAATCTAACTTCTTTTTCTCATCTTTCAGGATACATCGGGGGCTTATCTACAGCATTCCAGAATGCTGTAGATAAGCCCCTGATGCCCCTGATGCCGGTGTGCTTAGCTCACCTTCGATTTTGGGGGTGACAGGTTCCCTTTAATGAAACTCATACTGATTGGGTCACAGAAAACATTGGGTTACCAGAGGTGTCTTCTTCATAGCATATTTGTTATTGACGATGTAGAGTGCAACATTCTAACATTTGCAGATGATACTAAACTCTGCGATATAATCAACACAGAGGATATATATTTGATATTACAAAGTGATTCATGTAAACTGGAGGCTTGGGCCTCATGTAACGGAGCTGCGACAGTCACATGATGCCTCTGCCAGAAGAAGAAGCGAAGAGCACTAGCTACATAGACCTGTTTTGATAAATTGTAGGGCTTTATTAATAGGGTACACAAACTACCTCACTGACATATGTAACGGCCAAACATTTTTTCACACCCTGAACATGTGCATATATATCTATGTAATGCTCAGGCTGGAATCAAGATAGTGTTTTCCGTGCTATGCAGTGTATGTGCTGTCATCTAAGTGGATATAAAAGAACAGAACAAATGAGCACTTAGGGACCAAACAAGGCTATGCCTTTAAGTGGTTAAAATCAGTTATTTTGCAAACATAAGAGCTTTTAACTTCCCGTGGTGTAATCTAAAAAATAGCTGCTTGTTGTTGAAAAAAAAAGAGAACATAAAAACCTCATGTGACTTTAGGGTCAAGGGTGTAAACCAAGAAAAATTTTGAAGTGGTGCAATTAGTAAATAGTAATGGTATATCAATCGAGTTGTCAGGATCTGAATTGGGAGGTTATAACATGGTTGCCAAAAATAAAAATGGAGCATAGTAGAAAGAGACATATTTACTCAAATTTACATCAAAATCTGGCATAGATTTGGCTTTGGGGCAGTTTACACAGCAAGAGAATAAATTAGGCACATCTTACTCTGGCTGGCTTTTTATTAAGATGGGCATACAAATTGGGATAATCAAAATTGGAATTATTTGGATAAGAAATAGTTTTTCTGATGCAGATTTTGCAGCCAATCCACAACCCCATATGTGTTACATGCAAAAGATGAAATCCATGGTGAACATTCTTTACATACCAGAAACAGAACAAGAACATTGCAGATCTGAATACTGTGAGAAGTCTTTAAAGGGACTATCCAGGACTAGAATATTGATGGCAGAGTGCGTTAGAGACAACCTTCCGTAATCAGCAGTGGTCACCAACTACGTACAGGGGCTGCTGTGTTCCATCAAGTACATTGATTATGACAGAGTGGTTTGCAGATGATTTCTACACCCGACCATAAAGCAATCTGTTCTGTTCTTCAGCTCCATAACCGAATATTGCAGATCAGACTGCTCATTCAACATGGCAAGTTCCCTTTAACGTATAAGCATGTTTTTTTCATTGCCACATTCCGCGAGCCATACTTTTATTACTTTACTTGATGGACTAAGACACATGCGGGTTTAATTTTCAAAAAATAAGTTTCATTTTTATCAGCCCTAATTTGGGGTACAAAAGTGTATTGTGTAATTATTATTTGCTATTGGATTTAGGGAGGCGGAAACACACCAGTTTTGTCATTGTTGACTTTAATTTTGCTTTTACTGATTTTATCATTCAGTATAAATAGGATTTTAACTTGATTCTCTCGATTGTTTTGATTACTATGATACCATATTTTAAAAATTTTTTTTTTGTTCCACCACTAATATTTGGAAAAATTATTTAAATTTTTTAAAATTCTAAAAGTTCAGCTTTCTGCAAATCAGTGCAGGTCCCAGCGGTCGGGGCATCATGTTCAATATATCACATACACAGCGGGCTTGGTTACAGAAGCTTGATAGTTTCTATACTGCACGGTGATCCAGGCAGTCCCATGGTGATGAACTACTGTACATTGGTTCTGTAGGTTTGTTTGTAACCCGAATTTATTGGAACAGAGAGGGCAAAAAACCCAACAAAACTCTCATACCTCATGGCTGACCTCTCCAACCACATTACTGCTTGCCGTGTGGTTCTCGTTTCCCCCCATAGCACGCTGTATCTTCGGCCTCTTCACTGTGGTCAAGGACTTACAGCTATGTCCAGGCCTCGGACGTCACTGTTCAACATAAGGTCTTGGCACACGTCTTGATGTCACAACCTTACAACACACAGTGACCTCTGAAGCCTGCCAAAAGTGAAGAGGACAGAGATGCTGTGCACAATGGCAGAAGGAAAAAGACTTGAACGGAGGGCAGCATGGCGGCCGGAGTGGTGAGCATTTAGATGAGAATTAGTTTTCTCTTTATTTTACAACTAACATTTGTAACTATGAGTCATACATAAATCGAATGTTCGGAAGTGGGGGACTGCCTGTACTTCCATATATATATATATATATATATATATATATATATATATATATATATATATATATATATAAGTGTATAATGATTGTTACTGTTACACAGACAGGCAAACTATTATTTTCCGCCAATCCCAGCCATTAGAGCAGGACCACCAGCACCACTCTCCATTTGACACCCAACCAGGGCTTATTCTACAAATCTATAAAAACACTACATTATATATTAAAAGTGCCCTTAACAGATACCATAAAAAGGTGTTTGGGAGATCGTTCAACAATAGATAAATAATGCACTGACTTGTGAAAGTATTCACCCCTTTGGCATTTTACCTATTTTGTTACATTACAACCTGTGTTTCAATACTGTTGTAATCTGATTTGTGTTTGATGCACTAAATAGTCTAAGTGGGTGAAGTGAGAAAAATATGGGATCAAATAACTAAAAATTGGCATGTGCATATGTATTCACCTCTTTTGTGACGAAGCCTCAAAAAATTATAGTGAATGGAGCTCTTGGGGGTTTCATCTGAATCACGTCACTCAGAGATTTAGATGGAAACCCCAAAGTACGTGGTCACCGCAGAGCACAGGATGTGATCCCAAACATTATGCATAATGTTCCCAATAAAGGCTTCAACTTAATCCACAAAAAAAGTCCCCACTCAGGTCCATCATCTATAAATGGAAATATAGGGGCTTCCACGTTACAGGTAGCACAAAGGCTCTGGAAAAGCGAAATGGCTCCTCGCTCCCCAAAAGAAATTCAGCCAATTCTGCGCTCCCAAATCCAAATGCTGTTCTCCCTTCTGAACCCCACAGTGTAACTAAACCACATTTAGCATCCACATTTGGCATTTCTGTAGCGATGAGAGCCCACCTAATTTACGTGTGTGTATGTCCAGAAGCATGAGCTGGGCATAATGTACTGGTCACTACAACGTACTGGTCACTACAACGGCAGTTTGCAATTTTCACTACTGCTTTTATTTGTAAAACACGCATGGAGTCAAATCCGTCACTACACCTGTAGGTAAATTCCAGAATGAGTATAATTTCCAAAACGAGTTCACTAGAGGGTAGATTCTGCTTTTCTAGCACTTAGGGACTTTGTATATGGAGTATGCAAACTTTTCTAGGAAAATCTGCTCTTCAGGAGGCAAAGGCTATGTGCCCACATTCCGGATTTGTGTGCGGATTTTTCCGCACTGTTTTTGAAAAATCCACAAGTAAAACGCACTGCGTTTTACCTGCGGATTACCCGCGGATTTCCGGCGTTTTTTGTGCGGATTTCACCTGCAGATTCCTATTGAGGAGCAGGTGTAAAGCGCTGTGGAATCCGCACAAAGAATTGACATGCTGCGGAAAATAAACCGCAGCATTTCCGCATGGTATTTTCCATAGCATGTGCACTGCGGAAATGGTGTTCCATAGGTTTACATGGTACTGTAAACCGTATGGAAAACTGCTGCGAATCCGCAGCCAAATCCGCAACGTGTGCACATACTCATATAGCCATCCCTCCCATGTCTCGACGTATGGCTAAATAGTATTCTACAGATATATACAGGGTATTTCTATATTCAGCAGAATTTGTGGGACAAATTTTGGTGCCATTTTACCTATTTTCCAGTGTGAAAATGTAAAACCTGGGGATAAAACAACATTTTGGTGGTAAAAATGTAATTATTTTTTTCTTTACTGCCCAATGGTATAAAATTCTGCAACCCACCTGTAATTTCAATTTGATCACTTGATCCCTAGATAAATTCATTGAGAGGTGTAGTAGTAAAATGGTGTCTGTTATGGGGGTTCTGCTGTTCTGGCAACTCAGGGGCTCTGCCAATGTGACATGGCACCCTCAAACCAGTCCAACAAAATCTTAACTCCAATATGGCGCTTCTTCCCTTTTGACCTTCTCAGCTTTCTTTACACTTTGCCTCAAAAGTAGTTATTGACCAAAAATGGAGTATTGGCATACTCAGGAGAAATTGCACAACAAATGTTGGGGTCCATTTTCTCCTGTTACCCTTGTGAAAAAAATTGGGGGCTAAACTAACATTTTTGTGGGAAAAATGTGATTTTATTTATTTTCACGGCTCTACGTTATAAACTTCTGTGAAGCACCTGGGGGTTCAAGGTGCTCACTACACATCTATATACTTTTCTTGATGGATCTAGTTTCCAAAATGGGGTCATTTGTGGGAAGTTTCCATTGTTTTGGCACATCAGGGGCTCTCCAAACGCGACATGACACCTGTAGACCTTTCCATCAAAAGCTGTGCTCCAAAACATCACTCCTACATTTCTGAGCCCAGCCGTGCGCCCAAACAGTCGTTTTTCACCACATATGGGGTATCTGCACACTCAGGAGAAATTGAACAACAAACGTTAGAATCCATTTTCTCCTGTTACCTTGTAAAAATAAAAAAATTGGGACTAAAAGACACTTTTTGTGGGAAAAATGTGTTATTGGCTCAATATTATAAACTTCTGAAAAGCACCTAGGGGTTCAAGGTGTTCACAACACATCTAAATAAGTTCCTTGACATGTCTCCTTTCCAAAATGGGGCCACTTGTGGGGGCTTTCCACTCTTTAGGCAGAGCAGGGACTCTCCAAATGTGACATGGCATCCGCTCATTAATCCAGCAAATTTTGCATTCAATAACTCAAATGGTGCTCCTTCCCTTCTGAGCCCTGCCATGCACCCAAACAGTGGTTTTCCCCCACATATGGGGTATGTGCATGCTCAGGAGAAATTGCACAACAATTTTTGTGGTCCTCTTTCTTGTGAAAATAAAAAAGTTCGGGTCTAAAGTAATTTTTGGTGAAAAAAAAAATAAGTGTTTATTTTTTCCTTCCATATTGCTTCAGTTCCTGTGAAGCAACTGAAGGATTAATAAACTTTTCGAATGTGGTTTTGAGTACTTGGAGGGGTGCAGTTTTTAGAATCGAGTCACTTTTGGGTATCTTTTGTCTTATACACTCCTTAAAGTCACTTCAAATGTGAGGTGGTCCCTAAAAAATAAGGCTTTGTAAAATTTGTTGTAAAAATTAGAAATTGCTAGTCAACGTTTAACCCTTGTAACTTCCTAACAAAAAAAATTATGTATCCAAAATTGTGGCGATGTAAAGTAGACATGTGGTAAATTTTATTTATTAACAATTTTGAGTGACATAACTGATTAAAGGGCATGAAAATTAAAAGTTTGAAAATTGCAATATTTTCAACATTTTTGCCAAATTTCAGTTTTTTTCCATAAATAAATGCATGTCAAATTGAAGAAATTTTACTGCTACCATGAAGTACAATATGTCACGAAAAAAAAAACAATCTCAGAATCAATGGGATCTGTTGAAGCGTTCCCCAGTCATAACTGCATAATGTGACACTGGTCTGAATTTGTAAAATTTACAATTGTTTGTCAGTGATTTGAGACTGGGATGGAGGTTCCCCTTCCAACAAAACAATGACCCAAATCATAGTGCTAAAGAAACAACCAAGTGATTTAAGGGGAGACGTGTACATGTTTTGGAGTGGCCTATTCAAAGCTCGGGAATCCAATTGGGAATCTGTGGTCAGACTTGAAGATTTCTCACCAGAGAAAACCATCTATCGTTAAGAAGCTGGAGCAGTGTTGCCTTGAAGAATGGGCAAAATCACAGTGGCAATATGTGGAGAGTGCATAGAGACTTTGGCAAAGTGACTTGCAGCTTTTATTGTGGCAAAAAGGAGGCTCTACAAAGTACTGACTTTAGGGGGGTGAATGAAGACTGAAGCTTTCAGTTATTTTGTCCTATTTGTTTTTTGCTTAAGTATAAAAAGAAAACCAAATGTTCACAGTTGTAGGTATGTTCTTTACATGAAGTGATGCAAACACTAAAAAAAAAAAAAAAAACTGTAAACTTCGAGGTTGTGAGGTAGCAAAACACAAAAAAATTCCAAGGTGGGGTGTATTGCAATCATCATATTATATAGCACTGTGCAATTACAATTGCTCGTTTTGCCTTTCTACCCAGCTGATTCTTCTCTTTTCTATGCTCTATGTAGAAACAAGAAGTCTCTGGCTCCTGTGTTTATCATTCCCCTCTTCAACTCCTGACCCAACTGCTCCCATCTGCCGGAGACTTTTGCAGGGAACTATGACATTAAGGGCTCCTACTCACTTGCGAGCAACTCTGATGAGTCTCGCATGTTTAAAACCCGGCTCTGCACCGGGCACTCAGATCGGAGCGTGCGGCCGCATAGGAAAACATGCAGCCGCACACTCCGCTCCTCTGTACCAGGTGCAGTGCCGGGGTATTGCCGTGCGAGACTCATCTGAGTCTCGCGCAAGTGAGTAGGAGCCCTTACAGGTAAAATTGACTTCCTACATAGAGCTTACAAGGATTCAGCTAGTCAGTTTTTAATCATGTGATGTCATACACCTAATGGAAAAGAGAAGAATTAACTGGGTAGAAGGGTAAAATGAGCAAATGTAAGTATACAGTGTGATATAATATGATGAAAAAGGATAAAAATTTTGATGGGAGTGCTTCTTTAATTTCTTCAAGGGAGAACTCCTTTTAACCCCTTTCTGCCAGCTGATGGAATAGTACGTTAGCTGGCAGTATCCCCCGCTTTGAGGTGGGCTCCGGCAGTGAGCCAAAGAACGACATTGCATTAAAATGCAATAATGGGTGATCAAAAGAACGTATCTGCACAAAAGTGTTACAATTAAAAACGTCAGCTCAGGACACAAAAAATAAGACCTCACCCAACCCGAGATCACGAAAAATGAAGAAGCTACCGTTATAGGAAAATTGCGCACATTTTTATTTTTTTTAGCAAAGTTTGGAATTTTTTTTTACCACTTCGATCAAAAAGAACCTAGACATGTTTGGTGTCTATAAACTCGCAATGACCTGGGGAATCATAATGGCAGATCTGTTTTAGCATTTAGTGAACCTAGCAACAAAGCCAAACAGAAAAACAAGTGTGGGATTGCACTTTTTTTGCATTTTCATCGCACTTGGAATTTATTTCCTGTTTTCTGTTACACAACATGGTAAAACCAACGGTATCGTTCGAAAGTACAACTCATCCCGCAAAAAATAAGCCCTCAAATAGGCTTGATGGAAAAATAAAAAAGTTATGGCTCTGGAAAAAAGGGGAGCGAAAAACAAAAACGAAAAAAGCTCCAGGGGTTAAGGGGTTAAAGGGGTCTGATCTGAGAAAAAAAGTCTGTAGTCACTCTGTGGCCGATCACATAACTGCATTTACACATATTTGTGGTCATGTGCCTATTAGTGATGAGCGAGCGTGCTCGGATATAGAGTTATCCAAGTATCTTGGGTGTGCTTGATTAATATGTTCGAATCCCCACGGCTGCATGTTTTGTGGCTGTTAGACAGCCGTAACAAATGGGGGGAGACCCTAACAAACAGGCAGTTATCGCATGTGTTGCGGCTAACAGCCGCGCATCATGCAGCTGCGGGGACTCAAACATATTACTCGAGTATGCCCAAGATACTCAGATAACACCCGAGCATGCTCATCTTGTGTTTCTTCCTGTAACATCCCTGCCGGCATCACTGCATGGTTTCCCATCTCCCTTCTTACTCACCACTCCGGGCCATGCTGTGAGTTCTATCCTCTGCCGGCTCCATGCTCTGGGCCTCATGTCCTTGCTTGTTGCATACCTCCTGGCTGTATGCTTACGGCGGTGGCCCTGGCACTTCCTGTTTCTTATAGTGACTGTCTGCACCTTCCTAAGGTGTCCCCTGCCAATTGCCAAGAGGCATCAGGTACTTAAAGCATTCCCACCCCTAGGGTGATGCCTGAGCATCGTATTTACTCAGTTAGTGTCTTGCTGCTGAGTTGCCAGGTCCTGCCTTGCTGTGTTTCTCGTGTCAGCCACCCAGGGGGGCTTCATACCCTGGCCTGTACCTGTGTCTCTTGTTTCAGTCACCCAGCAGGGGCTTCATACCCTGGTCTGAATCCTTGTTTCTGTGCCTTGTCCCGTTCCTGACCTTGTCTGAACCTAGTCCTACACCTGTTTCCATTTGTATCCCTGTCTGTAGTCTTTCCTATTCTGCTGTGTGTTTCCGTGTGTTCACTCCTTCTGCTCTTTGCTCTGCCTCCCGCGGTTCTGCTCTTTGCCCGTCTACTGCAGTTCTGCTCTTTGCTCCGACTCCTGCAGTTCTGCTCTTTGCTCCGCCTCCTGCGGTTCTACTCTTTGCTCTGCCTTCTGCGGCTCTGCTCTTTGCTTTACCTCCTGCGGCTCTTTGCCCCGCCTCCTGCGGTTCTTCTCTTTGCCCCGCCTCCTGCGGTTCTGCTCTTTGCTTTACCTCCTGCGGCTCTTTGCCCCGCCTCCTGCGGTTCTTCTCTTTGCTCCACCTCCTGCGGTTCTGCTCTTTGCCCCACCTCCTGCGGTTCTGCTCTTTTCCCGCCTCCTGTGGTTCTGCTCTTCTCCCAATTCGCCTCCGGTGGCTCTGTCCTGCTCTCCGCATCATGCGGCTTTGCTCTTCTCTCACTTCGCGCCCTGTGTGTCCTTGTCCCTCCAGTCTAGTTCTTATCTGTTCCTTTATGCCTCTACTCTGAACTGGTCCCTACCTGTTCCCTTATCCCACACGTACCTGCCTATGTTCCTGTCCTACCCGAACCAGTTCCAGTACCGCTAGCCGTGCCCGCCTGCCTGCCTAGCATGCCAGCTGTGCTCGCCTACCTGCCTAGAGTACCAGCCGTGCCTGCCTGCCAGAGTGCCAGCCATGTCCATCTGCCTGCCAGAGTGCCCGTCCGAGTGCCAGCCGTGCCCACCTGCCAGCCGTGCCGCCTGCCAGCAGTGCCCGTCTGCCTGCCAGAGTGCCTGCCTGCCTTCCAGAGTGCCAGCCGTGCCCGTCTGCCTTCCAAAGTGCCCGCATGCGTGCCAGCCGTGCCCGACCGCCTTCCAGAGTGCCAGCCGTGACGGCCCGCCTTCCAGAGTGCCAGGCGTGCCCGCCTTCCAGAGTGCCAGCCATGCCCGCCCGAGTGCCAGCCGTGCCCGCCCGAGTGCCAGCTGTGCCCGCCCGAGTGCCAGCCGTGCCAGCCCGCCCAAGTGCCAGCCGTTCCATCTGAGTGCCAGCTGTGCCCGCCTGCATGCCCACCTGCCTGCCAGAGTGCCAGCCATGCCGTGTCCGCCTGCCAGAGTGCCAGCCATGCCCGCCTGCCAGCAGTGACCACCAGAGTGTGCCAGCCGTGCCCGCCAGAGTACCAGTCGTGCTCGTCCATACCTGCTCCCACCTGTTAATAGTGTTCAGTCCCTCAGTTGGATCAGCTGCAACAGCCAGATGCAGCCCTGGAGTGGTACCTGGCAGCTACCTGCCGCACAAGTCTGACCTCACCATCAGAGGCTTCAGCGAACACCAAGGTAGCTGCTTAGTCACGCCCCTTCCAGGGTAGTCTGGTTTGTGGCACAGTGGGGCCACAATCCCTTCGCTCACGCCACCCAGTCAGGGCATGAGCGTAACACTTCCATTTTCTAAAAATTGGGCCAACAGTTGCTGTCTTCTCACCAAGCTGCTTGCCTATTGTCCTGTAGCCCATCCCAGTCTTGTGCAGGTCTACAATTTTGTCCCCGTGTCCTTAAACAGCTCTTTGGTCTTAGCCATGGTAGAGAGGTTAGAGAATGATTTATTGAGTGTGTGGACAGATTGTTTTTTTTTATACAGGTAATGAGTTAAAATAGGTACAATTAATACAGGTAATGAGTACAGAGTTGGAGGGCTTCTTACCGAAAAATTAAAGGTCTGGGGGGGGGGGGGCAGAATTCTTGCTGGTTGATAGATGATCAAATACTTATTTCATGCAATAAAATGCTATTTAATTATTTATAAATCATACAATGTGATTTTCTGGATTTTTTTTTAGATTTTCTCTCTCACAGTTGAAATGTAGCTACGATAAAAATTACAGACCTCTCCATTCTTTGTAGGTGGGAAAACTTGCAAAATTGGCAGTGTATCAAATACTTATTTCCCCCACTGTACATGCAGTCATTCCATCCACACGGAGAATACAGGGAAATAAGGCTGTGTGCACACGATGCAGATCTGCAGAGTTTTTTTCTGCTGCAGAAACGCTGCAGATCTGCACTGTGATTTACAGTACAATATAAATCAATGTGAAAAAAAAAGCTGTGCACATGGTGCAGAAAAATCTGCGCAGAAACGCTGCAGATTTCAAAGAAGTGCATGTCACTTCTTTTGTGCGTTTCTGCACCCCTCCATTAATAGAAATCCGCAGTGGTAAAAACTGCAGAAAATCCGTACAAAAAACGCATCAAAAACGCGCAAAAAAAGCATCAAAAACGCAGCTGCGGATTCTGCCAGAAGATGCAGATTTTGTGCAGAAAATTCCGCACCAATTCTGCATCATGTGCACACAGCCTAAGAGTTTGACTGGAGACTTTACTTATGAGACCAGACGACCTTTTTAAAGGCGGAAACGAAGTTTACTAGTTAGTGCTACGAGGAAATTTCTAAACAAAAATAGCAAAAACAAGTATTGCAAAAGAAGTGAATCTGAAAATGCTGCTAAAAAGTAATATAGATGACTCTAAATGGGAAAAAGGATGAAAGCAATTTATCCAATGGATTATGTTCAGACACCATATAGTTTGAATACACAACACTGAATTTGCCTCTATTGTGATGAATATTGTACACAATAGGAAGAGTCAACAAAAAAAGATCGTGAAGTTAAAAAGAAAGAGAAGTTATTTTTAATGTGGGCAGACATTCTGTTGGCTCAAGTTGTTTGGCTGGAATTCAGTTTTTTTTTTTTCTCCAACCACAAGGTTATGGGGAAATACTGTAGGTAGTAATAGTCATTGGGTTTACATTTTGAGATAAAAGCTGTTGTGAAAATAAAGGTCCAAACCCAGAGCTCCAAGCTAGAAGAGGCGAGATGTGCTCTCATTCTCTTTGTGTAGAGGATTATAGCTATGCCCAAACCTAATATTAACATAAAAGTAGGGGTAAAACATGAAAGAGAAAGTAGTATTCCTTTATTAATATACTAGCTGAAGAGCCCGGCGTTGCCTGGGCATGGTAAATATCTGTGATTAGCTATAGCACCTCACTTCTCTTATTTTCCCATCACGCCTTTCTTTTAGCACCTCACTTCTCTCATTTTCCCCCTCACATCTCTCATTTTCTCCCTCACACCTCGTATTTTCCCCTCCTCTCATTCCCCCCTCACTCCTCTCATTCCCCCCTAATACTTGTCATTTCGACCTCACATCTGTCATTTTCCGATCACTCCACTATTTTCCCTCATTTCTCTCATTTTGCACTCACACCTTTTCATTTTCATCTCACACCTCATTTTCACCTCACACCTCTCATTTTCCCCTTGGTATATACAGCTGTGGCCAAAAGTATTGACACCCCTGCAATTCTGTCAGATAATACCCAGTTTCTTCCTGAAAATGATTGCAATCACAAATTCTTTGGTATTATTATCTTCATTTAATTTGTCTTAAATGAAAAAAACACAAAAGAGAATGAAGCAAAAAGCAAAACATTGATAATTTCACACAAAACTCAAAAAATGGGCCAGACAAAAGTATTGGCACCCTCAGCCTAGTACTTGGTTGCACAACCTTTAGCCAAAATAACTGCGACCAACCGCTTCCGGTAACCATCAATGAGTTTCTTACAATGCTCTGCTGGAAGTTTAGACCATTCTTCTTTGGCAAACTGCTCCAGGTCCCTGATATTTGAAGTGTGCCTTCTCCAAACTGCCATTTTTAGATCTCTCCACAGGTGTTCTATGGGATTCAGGTCTGGACTCATTGCTGACCACCTTAGAAGTCTCCAGTGCTTTCTCTCAAACCATTTTCTAGTGCTTTTTGAAGTGTGTTTTGGGTCGTTGTCCTGCTGGAAGACCCATGACCTCTGAGGGAGACCCAGCTTTCTCACACTGGGCCCTATATTATGCTGCAAAATTTGTTGGTAGTCTTCAGACTTCATAAAGCCGTGCACACGGTCAAGCAGTCCAGTGCCAGAGGCAGCAAAGCAACCCCAAAACATCAGGGAACCTCCGCCATGTTTGACTGTAGGGACCATGTTCTTTTCTTTGAATGCCTCTTTTTTTCTCCTGTAAACTCTATGTTGATGCCTTTGCCCAAAAAGCTCTACTTTTGTCTCATCTGACCAGAGAACATTCTTCCAAAACGTTTTAGGCTTTTTCAGGTAAGTTTTGGCAAACTCCAGCCTGGCTTTTTTATGTCTCGGGGTAAGAAGTGGGGTCTTCCTGAGTCTCCTACCATACAGTCCCTTTTCATTCAGACGCCGACGGATAGTACGGGTTGACACTGTTGTACCCTCGGACTGCAGAGCAGCTTGAACTTGTTTGGATGTTAGTCGAGGTTCTTTATCCAACATCCGCACAATCTTGCGTTGAAATCTCTTGTCAATTTTTCTTTTCCGTCCACATCTATGGAGGTTAGCCACAGTGCCATGGGCTTTAAACTTCTTGATGACACTGCGCACGGTGGACACAGGAACATTCAGGTCTTTGGAGATGGACTTGTAGCCTTGAGATTGCTCATGCTTCCTCACAATTTGGTTTCTCAAGTCCTCAGACAGATCTTTGGTCTTCTTTCTTTTCTCCATGCTCAATGTGGTACACACAAGGACACAGGACAGAGGTTGAGTCAACTTTAATCCATGTCAACTGGCTGCAAGTGTGATTTAGTTATTGCCAACACCTGTTAGGTGCCACATGTAAGTTACAGGTGCTGTTAATTACACAAATTAGAGAAGCATCACATGATTTTTCGAACGGTGCCAATACTTTTGTCCACCCCCTTTTTTTATGTTTGGTGTGGAATTATATCTAATTTGGCTTTAGGACAATTCTTTTTGTGTTTTTTTAATTTAAGACAAATTAAATGAAGATAATAATACCAAAGAATTTGTGTTTGCAATCATTTTCAGGAAGAAACTGAGTATTATCTAACAGTATTGCAGGGGTGTCAATACTTTTGGCCACAACAGTACATGTTTGTCATCTCCCTTATATATAGTATATACCTGTATGTCATCTCCCCTGTATATAGTATATACCTGTATGTCATCTCCCCTGTAAATAGTATATACCTGCTGTATGTCATCTCCTCCTGTATATTGTATACTAGATGGTGGCCCGATTCTAACGCATCAGGAATTCTAGAATATGTATGCGTAGTGTATAGCACAGCCTACGTAGTATATTGCGCAGCCCACGCAGTACATTGCGCAGCCCACGTAGTACATTGCGCAGCCCACGCAGTACATTGCGCAGCCCATGCAGTACATTGCGCAGCCCACACAGTACATTGCGCAGCCAACGCAGTACATTGCGCAGCCAACGCAGTACATTGCGCAGCCCATGCAGTACATTGCGCAGCCCACGCAGTTAGAGCAACGTCAGCAGCATGATCAGGTCATGTAATCACACCGCTGATGTCACTCGCCAGCGCTATAGAGGCATGAACAGCATCGATGGTAAGCGCTCCAATGGAGCTGAAGACACCGAAGATTTAGGGTAACGGGGTAATGATCCGAAACTGGCAGCGCTGTGTACACAGAGCACATGTCCACTGCATCCAAAGCACGGGCGTCTATTAAATGCTCGTGAATCCACATGTGATCACTGATCCGTGCGGAATCACCGCGTCCCAATACATTGTACGGGTGATATTTATCTTGCAGACATGCTGCACTCTGGAAAGAAGCGCCACATGTCCTTCTCCGCAGGTGAGCCACGGGCGTCTCTGGACGCACAGTGGACATCGGATTTCTTAAAATCCCATCCACTATGCTGTAACATCTGGCCACTGCACAAGTACACAGGGTCCAACCTGCAGCGATTACTGATCATCTGCACATACCCTGTAAGACAAGCCAGAACTCAAAATCAAGAGGATACATTTGCAACTTTACTAATATGTTATATGTGGCTGACATGTAAAGGAAGTCGTCATCAGAATGGTGAAATGTATCACCAGATATATCAGTAGTAGCCAAACATGCACTATATGGGTTCTATGGAGAAAACTCATAGTCATTAACTACAGGTTATTCATTCAGTCCCATTGCCACAGGTGTATTAAAATGCATGCAGTCTGTCTACAAACATTTGTGAAACAATGGTTCATCACTGAATTTGGCCTTAGTACTGTAATAAGCTGCCACCATAGAAACAAGTCATTGAATGAAATGTATTCCTCCAAAATGTTCCACTACCCACCATGAGTGGTGTTACTGAAAAGTGGAACTGTTTTAAACCCACGTGGCACATGATGTAAAGTTCAGTGCACGGTTGCAAAGTGCTGACTCCATAACTGGTAAACCACAACAAGAAAAAACCCTTAAAAAATCCTTTTATTAGACATACACTAAAATCCTCATAGTAAATTTTGATTTAAAAATATATATTACCAACACCAGGGCTGGGTGAAGCCAAGAGTGACCCTGAAGGGCTCCTAGTAAGCTTACCCTTCCTGACAGTGGAGGTTGGCACCCTAAAGTCGATATGGCGCCCCCACTCCTCGTCGACTGTCCGTCCTGACCCTAAAGTATCCCTAACAGCTACCCACGCCCAAACCCAACACCATTCACACAAGGCTCTAACTAACTAAAAAATGCAAAAAGTGCGATAAATATCAGACTGCGGCCTCAAAAGAATCGACTATTTCGTGATTAAATAGAATCACTCTCAATAATCAGGCCAGCATAAATGGTAAGTTAGATAGAGACTTACTGCATTGACACCTGATAACCATGACATAACCCAGTGTCATTAAGGTGCCATTAGATATTGAGGTCACCATTGATATCACAAAAAAGCATACTGGGTAAATCATAATAAATATCAAAAAATTGTTAATTTCATAGTCTCACTAGAGTGCCCTCATGTTAACATTATTAATAGTTAATTAACATGCTGGATAATTTATAGTCTGTCACAAATTACAAGACCTTTTTTTTCCTTGTAATCCTACTGTCCCAAATAGGGGCAAACTAATGCCGCACTGTTGTGGTAAAATACAAAACAGCTTGCTAAATAAGCCAAAATAGGTCAGAGTCACAAACATATTAGGCTCAATGTCCACACACCGAAGACAGCACAACCTAGTGCCATAGTATTCAAGTCATGGTTCATAATGCAATAACTTATCTTGCAGAAAACACCATAATAGGTCACTTATCTGGATCATATATTATCATTTGTCCCAGTGTTCTTGTCCTGTCCCTACGTGTTTCGCCCTCTCCCAAAAGGGCTCATCAAGGGACTGTAGATAGGAGCACGCCAAAGTGGCTGTAGTGATGAATGATAGATGTGGATGACTCCATAACTGCAAAATTACAAACCTCCTCTGGCATCATCAGCACAAAAACTGGACCTGGAACCTGCTTGGCATGGCTTTCCATGGCCGAACAGCTGCATGCATGCCTTCCGTCACCAAGCACAACACCAAGCCTCAGATGGAGTGGTGTAAAGCATGCTGCTACTGGACTCTGGAAAAGTGGAAATGTTTTCTAGGAAGGTAGAATCACTACCTAGCAGTCTGATGGAGAAGTCTGGGTTTGGTGATATCAAGGAGAAAATTATCGCCAATCGGCACTGTGCCAAGTGTGAGGTTTGGTGGAAGAAGGATAATGCTTTGGGTTGTTTTTCAGGGGTTGGCATATGCCCTGCAGTTTCAGTGAGAAGAAAGCTTAATACTTCAGCATATCAAGATATTTTGGACAATCATATGCTTCCAACTTTACGGGAACAGTTAGGGAAATTTTGTAGGGTCCAGTAATCCATTGTTGGGTGAGTTTGGTGTGGAGGAACATGTCTGGCCTGCCCAGCGCCCTGACTTCAACTCATCAAACACTTTTGGGAAAAATAAGAACAGAGATTCTGCAGCAGGCCCTCTCATCTAACATCAGTATTTGATCTCACAATTAAACCACTGGATGACTGGGAAAAACTCTTACAGACACTCCAAAATCATGTGGAAAGCCTTCTCAGAAGAGAAGCCATAGCTGTAAAGGGACCAGCTCCAGAATTTTAACAGGATGTCGTAAACTCTATAAATGTGTAGTTGTCCCAATACCTTTCTCCATATAATGTATAACAGTATGGAAACAGAAGTGGTTTTAAAATAATATATTAACGATTAGCTGGATAGAGCCGATTGATAAAGCTGTGATAACACTGTGTGGTCATGAAGCAGTTTTTTGGGGAAAAAACAAACAATCATAACAAGAACTCACTGTGTGAATATTCCCAAACTATGGCAATGTGTCCGTTTCATTGTGCACACTTCTAGAGTCCACCATCCCCCTCTGAAAGGTCAAAATAGGAACAAGAGAGAAGAAAAACATATTTCGCCTTTGAAATTGAGTAAAGGTCTGGCAGACATACTGAACTATAGAGAAATAATAACTAATGTAAACCTACCCAAGAGAAACTATACGTTACTGTACAAGCGGGATTTCAATGAGATGTTGACCATTGAGAAAATATAGAAAGTAAGTAAATGAGTTTATGACATCTGAGGACCAAACCTGACATTTGTAGAAAATTGACTGTTTTTCTGCTCTGGGAAGAGCTCACTGCATTTTAAGGAGTTTGTGAAGTGACGGGCAGCTTCAGCCGGCTACCTTCCTAAATATAGATCCAATATCTGTCTCGCACAGGGTTACCAGCTTCTTCAATGCTTCCCAGCTCCATTTCTGCTACCTTAAAAGGTTCTCAACATTGATTTCATATGTTCATTTTAAATTTAGTCATTTGAGAAGAATACGAAGAAAAAGGTGTCTCTTACCTTAAGATTTCAGATCCACACTACATGTCCAAACCCCGCTGGCACCCAGCAGACGGCTAAATATACAGAGACAGGTGCAACTCTCAGCCGGTGTAAGGTGACAAGCAATCATGGAGAAATATGAGCCTCGTGGATGTCATTTTCATACGAAGCTGTAGCCGATGCGGACTGCGAAGGAAAAAGAGAATTATCTTACAATCTTCAGACTACTCGTCATGCTTAGAACTGTAATGAAAATGCCTTATTTTCAATTTGTTTTCTCATTTTGTGAATTATCTTGTTATTTGATTGAAATAAACTAAATGGGAGAAAGTATGTAGGCACCCATCCAAATCTACAGAGTTTAGGTGATTCAGCACCCATTGTAGGCAGATGCATCAATCAGGCTCACAGCCATGTATTCGCCATAGACAATACTGGTGGTAGCATAGGTCATGATGGAGAGCCAGAAATGTGGCACTGTCATAGGATGCCACTATTGTCGCAGATCATGTCATGATATTTCTGATCTCTTAGATCTCCCGCTAAAGGGGTTGTCTGGACTTGGGACAAAAGTCTGCAGTGACAGCATGCAAGTGATCACATGTGGACGGAGCTCAGGAGTAGAGATGGGCGAACTCGAACAGTGAAGTTCGGTGTCCGTACTGAACACCTACTGTTCGGGCATGGACACTGAACACGGACTTCATCAGGAAGTCCGTGTTACTATTCGGCTTCGGCTGCCGAACACAGGTTGTTTGTCAAGCTGTCATATGTCATGACAGCACGGCAAACACAGCCTCTGATCGGCGGTGAACTCATCCCCGCTGGTCAGGGAGCCACGATTTCCCACGCTGTCAAAAGACAGCGTAAGAGCGCAGCTGTGATCACAAGTATAAAGATAACCTCCGGTCACTGGTATCAGCAGACGGGACAACTACTCCCATCATCCGAAACCGCTAATAACAGCGAAAGCAGGAGCGGATGATGAGTGTATTCATTAGACGGCTCCTGCTCTGTAAATAAATCATTTAAAAAAAACGGCATGGGCTCCCCTGTATTTTTGATAACCAGCCAGGCAAAACTCACAGCTGGCTATAGCAGACAATATACTTGCGGTGTCTTTATTTACCATGTAACTATAGGATTAGTAATGGATAAGTGTCTTATAGAAGCTTCTCCATTACTAAGTCATGCGCTTGATGTCACCTAAAAATACAAAGGTGACATCAATACCACAAATATGAACTCCACTTGCCACAGCTACAGGGCAAGTGGGAAGAGCCGGGTAAAGCGCCAGAATTGGCGTATCTAGTAGATGTGCCTTTTCTGGGCAGCTGCAAATTGCTATTTTTAGGCCGGGGGGGGGGGGGGGGGGGGGTTCAATATCCATGGCTCCTTGCCAACATAAGAATACTAGCTCCCAGCTGTCTGCTTTAGCAAGGCTGGTTGTCAAAAATGGGGGGGACCTCACAGCGTTTTTTTTTAAATAATTAAAAAATACGTGAAAAGGTGCACATGGTGCTGCATATGGGGGTGACATGCTGCACATGGTGTGGCATATGGGGGTGACATGAGGCTATGGGGGCAATAAGCAGTGTATATAGGGAGGTTTTGTGTGGCTCATGCAGTGTATATATGGAGGCTGTGTGCGGCTCATGCAGTGTATATAAGGAGGCTGTGTGGGGCTCATGCAATGGATATAAGGAGGCTGTGTGGGGCTCATGCAGTATATATAGGGAGGCTGTGTGGGGCTCATGCAGTGTATATAGGGAGGCTGTGTGGGGCTCATGCAATGTATATAAGGAGGCTGTGTGGGGCTCATGCAGTGTATATAGGGAGGCTGTGTGGGGCTCATGCAGTGTATATAAGGAGGCTGTGTGGGGCTCATGCAGTGTATATAAGGAGGCTGTGTGTGGCTCATGCAGTGTATATATGGAGGCTGTGTGCGGCTCATGCAGTGTATATAAGGAGGCTGTGTGGGGCTCATGCAATGTATATAAGGAGGCTGTGTGGGGCTCATGCAGTGTATATAGGGAAGCTGTGTGGGGCTCATGCAGTGTATATAAGGAGGCTGTGTGGGGCTCATGCAGTGTATATATGGAGGCTGTGTGGGGCTCATGCAGTGTATATATGGAGGCTGTGTGCGGCTCATGCAGTGTATATAAGGAGGCTGTGTGGGGCTCATGCAGTGTATATAAGGAGGCTGTGTGGGGCTCATGCAGTGTATATAGGGAGGCTGTGTGGGGCTCATGCAGTGTATATAAGGAGGCTGTGTGGGGCTCATGCAGTGTATATAAGGAGGCTGTGTGTGGCTCATGCAGTGTATATATGGAGGCTGTGTGCGGCTCATGCAGTGTATATAAGGAGGCTGTGTGGGGCTCATGCAGTGTATATAAGGAGGTTGTGTGGGGCTCATGCAGTGTATATAGGGAGGCTTTGTGGGGCTCATGCAGTGTATATAAGGAGGCTGTGTGGGGCTCATGCAGTGTATATAGGGAAGCTGTGTGGGGCTCATGCAGTGTATATAAGGAGGCTGTGTGTGGCTCATGCAGTGTATATAAGGAGGCTGTGTGGGGCTCATGCAGTGTATATATGGAGGCTGTGTGCGGCTCATGCAGTGTATATAAGGAGGCTGTGTGGGGCTCATGCAGTGTATATAAGGAGGCTGTGTGGGGCTCATGGGGTATATATGGAGGCTGTGTGCGGCTCATGCAGTGTATATAGGGAAGCTGTGTGGGGCTCATGCAGTGTATATAGGGAGGCTGTGTGGGGCTCATGCAGTGTATATAGGGAAGCTGTGTGGGGCTCATGCAGTGTATATAAGGAGGCTGTGTGGGGCTCATGCAGTGTATATAAGGAGGCTGTGTGGGGCTCATGCAGTGTATATAGGGAGGCTGTGTGGGGCTCATGCAGTGTATATAAGGAGGCTGTGTGGGGCTCATGCAGTGTATATAAGGAGGCTGTGTGTGGCTCATGCAGTGTATATAGGGAGGCTGTGTGGGGCTCATGCAGTGTATATAGGGAGGCTGTGTGCGGTTCATGCAGTGTATATAAGGAGGCTGTGTGGGGCTCATGCAGTGTATATATGGAGGCTGTGTGCGGCTCATGCAGTGTATATAAGGAGGCTGTGTGGGGCTCATGCAGTGTATATATGGAGGCTGTGTGCGGCTCATGCAGTGTATATAGGGAAGCTGTGTGGGGCTCATGCAGTGTGTATAAGGAGGCTGTGTGGGGCTCATGCAGTGTATATAAGGAGGCTGTGTGGGGCTCATGCAGTGTATATAAGGAGGCTGTGTGGGGCTCATGCAGTGTATATAAGGAGGTTGTGTGGGGCTCATGCAGTGTATATAGGGAGGCTGTGTGGGGCTCATGCAGTGTATATAAGGAGGCTGTGTGGGGCTCATGCAGTGTATATAAGGAGGCTGTGTGTGGCTCATGCAGTGTATATAGGCAGGCTGTGTGGGGCTCATGCAGTGTATATAGGGAGGCTGTGTGGGGCTCATGCAGTGTATATAAGGAGGCTGTGTGGGTCTCATGCAGTGTATATAGGGAGGCTGTGTGGGGCTCATCCAGTGTATATAGGGAGGCTGTGTGGGGCTCATGCAGTGTATATAGGGAGGCTGTGTGGGGCTCATGCAGTGTATATAAGGAGGCTGTGTGTGGCTCATGCAGTGTATATAAGGAGGCTGTGTGTGGCTCATGCAGTGTATATAGGGAGGCTGTGTGGGGCTCATGCAGTGTATATAGGGAGGCTGTGTGGGGCTCATGCAGTGTATATAAGGAGGCTGTGTGGGGCTCATGCAGTGTATATAAGGAGGCTGTGTGGGGCTCATGCAGTGTATATAAGGAGGCTGTGTGGGGCTCATGCAGTGTATATAAGGCTGTGTGGGGCTCATGCAGTGTATATAGGGAGGCTGTGTGGGGCTCATGCAGTGTATATAAGGAGGCTGTGTGGGGCTCATGCAGTGTATATAAGGAGGCTGTGTGGGGCTCATGCTGTAGATAGGGAGGCTGTGTGGGGCTCATGCAGTGTATATAGGGAGGCTGTGTGGGGCTCATGCAGTGTATATAAGGAGGCTGTGTGGGGCTCATGCTGTATATAGGGAGGCTGTGTGGGGCTCATGCAGTGTATTTTGGGAGGCTGTGTGGGGCTCATGCAGTGTATTTTGGGAGGCTGTGTGGGGCTCATGCAGTATATAGGGAGGCTGTGTGGGGCTCTTGCAGTGTATATAGGGAGGCTGTGTGGGCTCATGCAGTGTATATAGGGAGGCTGTGTGGGGCTCATGCAGTATATAGGGAGGCTGTGTGGGGCTCATGCAGTCTATATAGGGAGGCTGTGTGGGGCTCATGCAGTATATAGGGAGGCTGTGTGGGGCTCTTGCAGTGTATATAGGGAGGCTGTGTGGGGCTCTTGCAGTGTATATAGGGAGGCTGTGTGGGGCTCATGCAGTATATACAGAGGCTGTGTGGGGCTCATGCAGTCTATATAGGGAGGCTGTGTGGGGCTCATGCAGTATATAGGGAGGCTGTGTGGGGCTCTTGCAGTGTATATAGGGAGGCTGTGTGGGGCTCATGCAGTATATAGGGAGGCTGTGTGGGGCTCTTGCAGTGTATATAGGGAGGCTGTGTGGGGCTCAAGCCGCATATGGGAGAGGCTATGTGGGGCTCATGCCACATAAGGGGCTGTTGGGGGGCTCATACGATTTACAGAAGGGGCTGTACTCAGGTTCAAACAATATATAGGGGGATGTCAGCATTCTTAATTCTGTTCATTAATAAGTGATACAAATAATATTAGTAAAATTATCAATAATACAATAATTATAATATATCGATTCAGTCTATAGGTTCAGCACTCCACAATTGACACGGTCTATCATATGGCCCCTCTGGAAAATTAATTGCCCACCCCTGGTCTAGCTTTATATATAACAAATATATATATATATATATATATATATATATATATATATATATATACCCCCAGAAATATAAAAAAAATTGAAAGCAGAAAATACACACTCCCCCAACCACATCCATTATAAAAAAAAAACTTGTGCAAAAAAACCCCAAAACATTAATTAGCACACATAAATAGTCTTGTTGAATCCTTAATCACACAAACTAAAAAATTGCAACTATGACAACACAAAAACATTAGACACTGTAATAAAGTAATATATATAAAAAAAATAAAAAAATATAATATATATATATATATATACTGTATATATATATATATATATATATATATATATATATATTCAAAGTTTATATATATATATATATATATATATATATATATATATATATATATAAAAACGTCGAATAACTGCAATCATATTGACCAACAGAATAAAAGATCACACATCATTTATGCCTCATAGTGAATGGTGCACATTTAAAACGTAAAAACAATTGAGGAACTGCTATTTTTAATAAGTCCTCGTGTGGATACATCGAAAGAAGAGTAAAAAGGTAATGTCTTTTGGAATGCAATAATGAAAAAACAAAAAAAAGTCTCCTGAAGGCCAGAATAGCAGCGTTAATATCAGTGGTGACTAACGTTTACTAAAGAAGAGTTTCCTCCCCTTCCATTTGTCAGTGAGATGCTTTATTGGGTCTGAACTAGGCCAGTCAGTAATAAACAACACTAACACGGGGTGGGGGAAAATGGGGTTGGTGAGCCTTTTGCAATGTTGGAATATAACAGATAGACAAAGAAAGCTCCACTTCAACATCAGGAATGAAATTCAGCAATCTATGCACTTTTGGAAAAATATGTTTGTTTTTTTCTGTTTGGTTGGACCACCCCTCTAACCCCTTCTCAGACATAACGTGCCCTGAGACCTTCACAAAGAAAAATGATAGATAACTAAAAGTCATGGTTTATTAGCAGAACATCTGCCCAGACAAACAGGCAGCTTTTAAGCTGTCCTGTGCGTACATGAGGAATAACGCAATGTTCTTTCCATTAGATGTATCTTGCTTTTTTACCATTTTCCCCTCTACAGCATATAACTCTTAATTCGGAATTGACTCTGAGCTAGTGGGAGGAGGCTAGCTGTTCTAATCTCTCCCATACATAGATGAATCATGCCTCTCTAAAACAGTGATGAGTGAATTTGTTCGGAAAACGATTGCCAAACATAAATTCAGCACGAATATGGCACATTTGGATTCGTCATCGGAAACACAAGCAAAATTTTATAAAATCGGTAACATTCGGTAAAAAGTGAGGGAAAATATTTGCGTTGCCACAAAAGTATTTTCAGCACTTTAGCAACAAAAATGGTGGAATATCATGAGCGTCTGGCACGTGTTTGATGAGGGGAGGCGTTTTGCAGAGCTCAGAGTTGCGGCGTTCTTGTAAACTGTAATTTTTTTCCCCCTAACTTCATGTGTGCACATTTCAGCTAGCCAATGATGGCGCAGGAAGCATCCATAATGTCCTGACACCACGGTTGTGTCATTGGCTGCTGAAACCACATGTCTCTCTCCATATAAAGAGCAGACCTCTTGTTTTAGCGCCATTTTGACACAGTAACAATGCAGAGAGGCTGTTCCTGACATTGGCACTGTTAGCAGCAAGATTTTAGCTAGTTAGGCAGTTGTTTATCTAGGTAGTGTCCAGTGTGGCTGTGAAATTTACCTTCCAGCATTTTTTTTTGCCATTGCTGAGCTGAGGTCCACAAATAAAGCCAGCAGGGCACATGTCCTACAAGAGTGTTGTGCACTGCTTCTATTGTGCTCCATGCATGAGTATCGACTTCGAAATCCTATTTTTTTCCCTAGCTAAATGTGAAACAGCCTGCTGTATCCCACTTTGTCATTTAGTGCTGTGGTGATATAATTTTGTGATTTGAGCTGTTGTGTATGAAGAAATAATTATTTGGGACAGTTGCTTGCGTGATTCACCTTGTTATTTAGTGGCTGTGAAATTCAACAGTGCGCATAGCTCATGCACATTGAAAAAAAAATAAATGTGATACAGCCTGCCGCATTCCACGTTGTAAATTTATGGCGTTGATATGAAGTTGTTTGCAGACCTCACGAACATTAAAATATTGATTTTTTCTGTTGATGAACGTGATACAGCCCCCTATAGCCAACCTTTTCATTTAGTGGCGTTGAGTTTGTTCTGTTTTTTTTTTTTTTTTTTAGAAACGTGATACAGCAGCCGAGTTCGGAGTTTGAAATTGTTCTGAGTCTATCTTCTAGATTATGTGCATCTTTGGCATCCAATTTCTCACAGCCATCTCTTATGCCTAGCTTGAGACGCGCATCTATTACACCTTTCTTCTGACGAGCATCAAACACTGTCTGGTAATTGGTGTTGGGTAAACAAGTAATCGTTATAGGCTGGATCTTGGAACTCGTACCTCTCATAGTCGCCCTGTTATTGATCTTCTTGTCCGATCCCATTTTTGCCGTCGTCATGGCTTACTGATCAGTTCATGTAACGAAACGTCGGCCATATTTCTGCAGCAAACCTGCACCTTACCAGCAGTAACTGTAGGAAAGAGGGCGTTCCAATGCCACAGACAATCTTCTAGATTATACAGGCCTCATCCACACTAAAAATATATCTTTTTATGTTACTAATGTGATTCAGAATGGGAGATCTCAGTTTGAAATTGTTTTGGGCATCTAGTCTATGTTATACTGGCCTCATCAACAGGCCCAAAAAGTTCTTCCGTTACTAACGTAATACAGTAGGGGACATCTCACGTAGAAATTGTTTGGAAATTGTAATTAATGTTATACCTCCTCATCCACACACACAAAAAATCTGTTATTAATGTCATACAGTAGGGGACATCTCACTTTGAAATTTTCTGGAGCAGATCTTTTTTTGTCATACAGGCCTCATCCACAATGAAACAATTCTTTCTTCTATGAGTAACGTGACTCATCACGCCATATTTCACCTTCTAATTTTGTGCTGCTGAAATTCAGCTGTGTGCAGAGGTTGTGCAGAGTAAAAAATTTAATTTTTAGTTGTTAATACTGTGCTCCTAGCACACTATCTGAGCAACATGACTGGGAAATAAACTCCTGTAATTTGTGTCATCCCCAACTCCTTGTAGATTGGAAGCTCTGAAGAGCAAGGTCATCATTATTTTTGCTTTAATTGTTTGATTAACTTAAACTTGGTAACTTTTGACTGTTTTACATGAACTGCAGACTTTTAAAGCTATGTGGAATGTGTTTCAGATATATAAATAAAGGTTATTATTATTAATACAGGGTGGGCCATTTATATGGATACACCTAAATAAAATGGTTATGGTAGGTGATATCAACTTCCTGTTTGTGGCACATTAGTATATGTGAGGGGGAAAACTTTTCAAGATAGGTGGTGACCATGGCAGCCATTTTGAAGTCGGCCATGGATCCAACTTTATTTTTTCCAACGGGAAGAGGATCATGTGGCACATCATACTTATTGAGAATTTCACAACAAAAACAATGTTGTGCTTGGTCTTAACATAAGCTTGTAAATAACTCATGAAAGAATAAAGTTATGACCACTTATAAAATGTGCCCATTGTGTTAGATTGTCAATTCAACCCTCTTCTCCCACTCTTGACACACTGATAGCAACACCGCAGAAGAAATGCTAGCACAGGCATTCAGTATCCTAAACAGCCTAAACAGTGGAAACCCCCCACAAGTGACACCATTTTGGAAACTAGACCCCTTATGGAACTTATCTAGATGTGTTCAAAAAAGAGAAAAGGACAGCACCTCCAAAAATCATACAATGATCTAATGCCTCTCGGCAAAAATACATATAATTGAACATGAGGTTCTTAGTTTAACATTCTGATCAGAATGTATGAAGCCCACTGCCAAGTCACGACAAACCTCGCAGTGGGTCCTACCATCCTAACAGAGTGGAGCCGTGCGCCAACCATCGCCACAGCGGCAATGCACCAGAAGGCAGACGGTCTGGTGCCCCACAGCCCCCGTGCTGCAAGACTGAGTCCTCATGACTCCAGACCGCGCACCGCCCCACCAGCACAAAACCGCAGCAACAATGGCCGCCACACAGCACCCACACCAAATGAAAGGAGTAATGAAACCTTCCTCCAGCTCTTCAGTGAGAGTAAAAATGGGCCATCTAGATGTGTAGTGAGCACTTTGAACCCCCAAGCGGTTCACAGAAGTTTATAACGCAGAGCTGTGAAAATAAAAAAATCTTTTTTTTTTCTCAAAAATGTTTTTTTTTTTTTTTTTAGCCCGCAATTTTTTTTATTTTCCCAAGGGTAACAGGAGAAATTGGACCCCAAAAGCTGTTGTCCAATTTGTCCTGAGTATGCTGATACCACATATGTGGGGGGGGGACCACTGTTTGGGCACACATTGGGGCTCGGACGGGAAGTAGTGACGTTTTAAAATGCAGACTTTGATGGAATGTCTGCAGGCGCCATGTTGCATTTGCAGAGCCCCTGATGTACCTAAACAGTGGAAACCTCCCACAAGTGACCCTATTTTGGAAACTAGACTCCCTAAGGAGCTTATCTAGATGTGTGGTGAGCACTATGAACCCCCAAGTGCTTCACAGAAGTTTATAATGTAGAGCCTTGAAAACAAAAAATCATATTTTTTCCACAAAAATTATCTTTTCACCCCCCAAATTTTTACTTTCACAAGGGTAACAGGAGAAATTGGACCATAAAAGTTGTTGTGCAATTTGTCCTGAGTATGCTGATACCCCATATATGGGCGGTAAACCACTGTTTGGGCACATGGCAGAGCTCGGAAGGGAAGGAGCACCATTTTGGAATGCAGACTTTGATATAATGGTCTGTGGGCGTCATGTTGCGTTTGCAGAGCCCCTGATGTGCTTAAACAGTAGAAACCCCCACAAGTGACACCAATTTGGAAACTAGATCCCCCGAGAACTTATCTAGATGTGTTGTATGAACTTGACCCCCCAAGTGTTTTACTGAAGTTTATAACGCAGAGCTGCGAAAATAAAAAAATCTCTTTTTTTTTCCACAAAAATTATTTTTTAGCCCGCAATTTATATTTTCCCAAGGGTAACAGGAGAAATTGGACACCAAAAGTTGTTGTCCAATTTGTCCTGAGTATGCTGATACCTCATATGTGGGAGAAAACCACTGTTTAGGGTCACGGCAGAGCTCAGAAGGGAGGGAGCACTATTTGACTTTTTGAATGCAAAATTGACTGGAATCAATGGTGGTGCCATGTCGCGTTTGGAAACCCCTTGATCTACCTAAACAGTGGAAACCCCCCAATTCTACCTGTAACCCTAACCCCAACACACCATTAACACTAATCCCAACCCTAACCATAACCCTAATCACAACCCTAACCCCAACACACCCCTAACCCTAATCCCAACCCTAACCATAACCCTAATCACAACCCAAATTCCAACACACCCCTAACCCTAATCCCAACCCTAACCATAACCCTAATTACAACCCTAACCCCAACACACCCCTAACCTTAACCACAACCCTAACCACAAACCTAACCCTAATCCCAACCCTAACCCTAATCCCAAACCTAACCTGTTATGGACCTGGTGGTTAGGAGCACCTGAAATGACCTGATGGTTAAAATGGAAAAACCTGGGACAAGCTCTGAGGACGTGGTAACTCTACTGACCGCAATCCCTAATCCTATCACACACACTAGAAATAGCCGTGGAGCGTACCTAACTCTCCATAGACGCCTCTTCACAGCCTAAGAGCTAACTACCCCTAAAGATAGAAATAGTAGCCTACCTTGCCTCAGAGAGATTCCCCAAAGTAAAGGTAGCCCCCACAAATATTGACTGTGAGTTAAGAGGAAGTAACAAACACAGGAATGAAACAGATTTTAGCAAAGGAGGCCGAATCTTCTCTACACAGACAGAGGATAGGAAAGGGAACTATGCGGTCAGTATTAAAAACTACAAAAACCACGCAGAGTGTGCAAAAAGACCTCCACACTGACTCACGGTGTGGAGGTGCAGCTCTGCACCCCCAGAGCTTCCAGCTAGCAAGGAAATATCATAATAGCAAGCTGGACAAAAACATAGCATGTACTAAGAAATATATTAAAAAAACCAATGAACAGCAAATGGACTAGCAAGGACTTAGCTTCTGCTGGAGTAGACAGGTCATCAGAGAAATCCAAGAGAGATCTGAACCAGTACTGAGACATTGACAGCTAGCATGAATTAACGACCTGGGCAGAGTTAAATAGGGAAGCCAGCAGCAACAATAAACGAGGCAGCTGAGAAAGCCACCCTCAAAGATCAGCAGTTCCACTTAAAGCCACCAGAGGGTGTCCAAGGACAGAACCCACCAAAGTACCACTCACGACCACAGGAGGGAGTCCAAGAACGGAATTCACAACAACTAACCCAAACTCTAATCCCAACATTGACCCTAACTTTAGCCTAACTCATAGCCCAACTTCAACCCTAATGGGAAAATGAAAATAAATATATTTTCCTTATTTTATTATTTTTCCCTAACTAAGAGGGTGATAATGGGGGGGGGGGGGTAGTTAGTTACCATTTTTTTATTTTGATCACTGTGACAGACCCTATCACAGTGACCAAAATGAACCAATAGGAAAAATCTTCCTACTGTTGCCGGATGCCGGCCGGCAGATCTCAAAAGAATACGCCAGAGGCCGTGGGGGGGAAGCAGGACCCAGGAACAATGGGAGACACTGGTAAGTATCGGGGAAGGGACAGGGGACCCTATTTCTCTGTCCTCTAAAGTGTGATCACATCAGAGGACAGGGAAATGAAATGGCAAATTGCACTTTTTTTTGCGGTCGCCGTTATATGGTTAATAACGGCGATCGCAACCCGGGGGTCGGTAAATAAAGGCCCGACTCATGTTCACTGGGGTCTTGGCTACCCCTGGCAGCTGAGACCCGAGAGAAAATCCGACTCTGGGGTGCGCTATATACTTTTTCCACAGCGCCGTTAATTAATGGCGCTGTGGTTTAAGTACCCATATCTCCTGCCGTTAAAAGGCGTATCGGCAGTCGTTAAGGGGTTAAACAAACTCTTTTAGATGACAGGGCAAATATTTTTACAGACACACTCCAATATCTCGTAGAAAAGCTTCCAAGAGAAATAGAAGCTGTATTTGCTGCAGAGGTAGAAACTTCTTATGGATTGAGAAATGGATATCATAAAAGCTCACATAGATGTAAAGTGTAGGTGTGCCAATTAGTGATGAGCGAACGTGCATGGTCTTACCCGAGCATGCTCCTATGTTATTCGAGTATCTAGGGCGTGCTCGTATATTATGTTTGAGCCCGTGCGGCTGTTAGACAGACACAACACATGCAGGGATTCCTTAACAAAGAGGCAATCCCTGCATGTTTTGAGACTGTCTAACAGCAGCAAATCATGCAGCCGCACGGGCTCTAACATAATACACGAGTACACCCAAGATATTCGAATAACACCAGAGCATGCTCGGATAAGAAGTTATCCGAGCACGTTCGCTCATCACTAGTCCCAATACTACTTCATAGTCTAATTTGCACCTTCCAATTGTCTGCAGGTAATACAAGAAAATTCATGTAAATGAGGCTGCACCTGTATTTCAATGTGGTCTTTGAATGCTGTAAATCTGTCAAAAAAGTTCCAGCTCCCAAGGTCAAGTAACTCAGCAATACATTTATGCAATTCACATTCCCTTTCATAAGTGTGATTAAACTGCTGTAAATACTTTGTAGCAGTCATAAAAGTTTAAGTTGCAATGCAAAGAATGCAATGGCAAAGTTCTTTCATGATCATAAAGCTGTTCCTATTACTTCTAATCTTTATGCAATTCCCAAATCCCCGCAATTACCAAGGAAAGTGGCATAATATGGGTTAGAAACAGTTTGTAAATAATAGGTGCCACTAAAACAGACATTTCTACTCTTATTCTGTGTACAACAGATCTGAAAGAAAATCAAAGGGGTCTATGTGAACTTGAGACTAGAATTGAGCGAAATGCAAAATTTGGTTCCGATTACAATCGGCGGCGAATATTGCATTTGCAATATTTGCCAAACACAGCCGAACGTCATTAGAGTCAATGGGTGTACAAATGACCGAATATGTTTGGAATCGATTATCAAACATAAATTTGGCACAAATAGGGTACTAATATGGCACCAATATGGCAAATTCAGATTCAGCGAACGATTCTGAACATATTCGCTCAACTCTACATCAGACATCTTTTGCAGCAAAAAAGCATACATATGTGATATACAAGGGATTGTAGCTATCAGGTGGATAAAAGGGCTGTCCGCCCCTTTTTATTATTTAAAAATAGTCCCATAGTGGTCAGAATAGAAAAAGAAGACCATCATAGATCCATTAAAAAAGGGGATAGCAGTCAACATAACATGTAGTGTCATGCCCTCAGCAGCGGGTCCGGTCTCTCATGGACGGGGAAACCGGTGCTCATCACGCGGCGCTATGCACCGCACCTGCTCTGTCCCTGCTGCGGGTTCGGTCTCCACTGTGCAGGGAGAGCGGCACCTATCACGCAGCTCTACTGGTACTGCTCACCCCGTCTATGGCTCCAGATGATCGGCGGCTCCTTTCTCTGCTAGGAACCTGCATCCCCATGGCAGGTCTCCCGGAAATGCTCTTAGGAGGCGCGCCCCGCTTCCTGCACAAAGCAGCAGAGCACCTGTTCTCTATTAGGGCTGTCTGTGCTGTTATGCTCTGTGCATAAAAGGCATCCTCCCCTTAAGGGTGGTGCATGGACAATGTGTTCATTCTGCAGGATCGTTGCCTCCTGCTCAGGCCACACGCTGCTCTGCGATTTGAAGACTGTTGCCTTGTATTGTTACTATTACCTCTGTTTCCTCAGAACTTTCTGCTGGCTGTTCCCTATCCTGGATTCCTCTGGACACTCTGGATTCCACTCCAGGCTGACCAAGCCTCTCCTCACAGAACCGTCCAGAAACCTCTACTGGCTGGATCAGCTTTTCTGGGATTCTTTTCACCGACAGAGCCAGTATTCCATAGTTTCTTCTCTACGGTCTGTACTGGTCCGGGATTGCGGCATTTGGGCCTCCTGGTGTTACGACGGGGGGAATCCCTGTATAAGGGTATACCTTGCCCGATGCTCCACTACATGGTACAGTGTCGTGATCCACAGGTTTTTCCCCTCAGGCACCGTTTTCCTTTTTGTTGAACTTTCTTTAACCCCTTCACCCCCGGAGCTTTTTCCGTTTTTCCGTTTTTCGCTCCCCTCCTTCCCAGAGCCATAACTTTTTTATTTTTCCGTCAATTTGGCCATGTGAGGGCTTATTTTTTGCGGGACGAGTTGTACTTTTGAACGACATCATTGGTTTTACCATGTCGTGTACTAGAAAACGGGAAAAAAATTCCAAGTGCAGTGAAATTGCAAAAAAAGTGCAATCCCACACTTGTTTTTTGCTTGCCTATTTTGCTAGGTTCACTAAATGCTAAAACTGACCTGCCATTATGATTCTCCAGGTCAGTACGAGTTCATAGACACCTAACATGACTAGGTTATTTTTCACCTAAGTGGTGAAAAAAAATTCCAAACTTTGCAAAAAACAAAACAAAACAAAATTGCGCCATTTTCCGATACTCGTAGCATCTCCATTTTTCGTGATCTGGGGTCAGGTGAGGGCTTATTTTTTGCGTGCCGAGCTGGCATTTTTAATGATAGCATTTTGGTGCAGATACGTTCTTTTGATCGCCCGTTATTGCATTTTAATGCAATGTCGTGGCGACCAAAAAAACGTAAATCTGGCGTTTCGATTTTTTTTCTCATTACGCCGTTTAGCGATCAGGTTAATGCTTTTTTTTTATTGATAGATCGGGCGATTCTGAACGCGGCGATACCAAATATGTGTAGGTTGGGTTTTTTTTTTATTGATTTATTTTGATTGGGGCGAAAGGGGGGTGATTTAAACTTTTATTTTTTTTTTATCACATTTTTTTTTACTTTTTTTTTAAACTTTTACCATGCTTCTATAGCCTCCATGGGAGGCTAGAAGCAGGCACAGCCCGATCGGCTCTGCTACATAACAGCGATCATCAGATCGCTGTTATGTAGCTAAAATGCAGGTGTGCTGTGAGCGCCGACCACAGGGTGGCGCTCACAGCCACCGGCGATCAGTAACCATAGAGGTCTCCAGGACCTCTATGGTTACAATGTACAAGCATCGCCGACCCCCGATCATGTGACGGGGGTCGGCGATGCGCTCATATCCGGCCGCACGGCCGGATGCGGTAGTTAAATGCCGCTGCCTGCGTTTGACAGCGGCATTTAACTAGTTAATAGCGGCGGGTGATCGCGATTTCACCCGCCGCTATTGCACGCACATGTCAGCTGTAAAAAACAGCTTACATGACGCGACTTTGATGTGCGCTCACCGCCGGAGCGCACATCAAAGCGGGGGTCCCGACATGTGACGTACTATACCGTCACATGTCGGGAAGGGGTTAATAAATACCTCTGGTTTTGAAGCTCATCATCCTGTCTCTTGAGTATCGGGTATACAGCTTCCACTGTACCATCAGTAGTCTAGTGAGTTCACTATACATTGTCATGCCCTGTTGACGTAACATGTAGTAGGCACAATTTTCTATCTATATAAAATAAATACATGGGAATTACAAAAGCCCCATGCTAAAGCACTTTGGCTGTAATACAAATGGTCCTGCGGAAGCCCCAATTCTGTAGAGACTGGGCACCAAATCTCATTCCCCTCACAATATGAAAATTGTTTTGTAATTTAAAAAAAAAAATTGGAACGTGTATATACAATCATAACATATTATTTATAATTATGCTTGCTTAGGTGGAATCAGCCTTTTACAGTTATATGAAAAAGGTTGGGCACCCCTATTAATCTTAAGCTTAATGTTTTATAAAAATTGTTTTTTTGGAACAGCTATTTCAGTTTCATATATCTAATAACTGTTGGACACAGTAATGTTTCTGCCTTGAAATGAGGTTTATTGTACCAACAGAAAATGTGCAATCTGCATTCAAACAAAATTTGACAGGTGCATAAGTATGGGCCCCCTTATCTTCTTGTTTTAAATACTCCTACTTACTTTTTACTGACTTACTACAGCACTTTTTTTGGTTTTGTAACCTCATTGAGCTTTGAACTTCATAGCCAGGTGTATGCAATCATGAGAAAAGCTACTTAAAGTGGCCACTTGCAAGTTGTTCTCCTGTTTGAATCTCCTCTGAAGAGTGGCATCATGGGCTCCTCAAAACAACTGTCAAATGATCTGAAAACAAAGATTATTCAACATAGTTGTTCAGGGGAAAGATACAAAAAGCTGTCTCGGAGATTTAACCTGTCAATTTCCACTGTGAGGAACATAGTGAGGAAATGGAAGAACACAGGTACAGTTCTTGTTAAGGCCAGAAGTGGCAGGCCAAGAAAAACATCAGAAAGGCAGAGAAGAAGAATGGTGAGATCAGTCAAGGACAATCCTCAGACCACCTCCAGAGAGCTGCAGCATCAACTTGCTGCAGATGGTGTCACTGTGCATCGGTCAACTATACAACGCACTTTGCACAAGGAGAAGCTGTATGGGAGAGTGATGCGAAAGAAGCCGTTTCTGCAAGCACACCACAAACAGAGTCGGCTGAGGTATGCAAAAGCACATTAGGAGAAGCCAATTTATTTTTGGAAGAAGGTCCTGTGGACTGATGAAACCAAGATTGAGTTGTTTGGTGTAACGCCCACAGGGCGAAGGGAAATATAGTGGACTCACTAGACCACTGATGGAGCAGTGGTAGCTGTATACCCGGTACACAAGAGACAGGAGAATGTGCTTCCAAAAAGCAAAGGTATTTATTTAAATGAAAAACAAACAGAAAGAGGTGCCTGAGAGAAGAACCCTCTGGACCACAACACTGAACCATGTAGTGGAGCACCGGGCAAGGCGTACCCCTATACAGAGATTCCCCCATCACAACACTAGATGGCCTAAATGCCGCAGTACCCGGACCAGAGGGACGACCCGTACAGACCATATAAACAAGAAGGTAGAACTCAGGCTCTATCAATGAAGGGAATCCTGGAAGCTCTGTGAAGTTTCGGAAAGGATGATCCAGCCGGCAGCCAAATCTGGATTGTTCAGTGAGGAGCAGCTTAGCCAGCCTGGAGTGGAAACCGGAGAGTCCAGGAGGATCCAGAATAGAGAACTGCCAGCGGAGGATACTGAGGAGACAGAGGGATTAGCAAACCAAAAGTAATAAACTACACTTTGCAGAGCAGAGCACAACAGAGTGTGGCCTGAGCAGAAGGCCACAAACAATGGAATGAACACATTGCCCAGGCACCTCCCTTAAGGGGAGGGTGCTTTTTATGCACAGAGCATCACAACACAGACAGCCCTAATAGCGAACAGGTGTCCTGCTGTTTCAAGTATGTGCAGGAAGCAGGGCGCGGCTCCTAAGAGCATTTCCAGGAGACCTGCCAAGAGGATGCAGGTTCTTAGCAGAGAAAGAAGCCGCTGATCGTCTGGAGCCACGGACAGGGTGAGTAAGGCTGTGTGATAGGCGCCGGTCTCCCTGCACAGCGGAGACTGGACCTGCGGCTGAGGGCATGACATTTGTTCATAAAAAAAGGCTTTATGCATGGCAACAAAAAAACACAGCATTCCAAGAAAAACACTTGCTACCCACAGTAAAATTTGGTGGAGGTTCCATCATGCTTTGGGGCTGTGTGGCCAATGCCGGCACCGGGAATCTTGTTAAAGTTGAGGGACGCATGGATTCCTCTCAGTATCAGCAGATTCTTGACAATAATGTTCATGAATCAGTGACAAAGTTGAAGTTACGCAGGGGATGGATCTTTCAGCAAGACAATGATCCAAAACACCGCTCCAAATCTACTCAGGCATTCATGCAGAGGAACAATTACACTGTTCTGGAATGGCCATCCCAGTCCCCAGACCTGAATATCATTGTATCATTGAACATCTGTGGGATCATTTGAAGAGGGCTGTTCATGCTCGGCGACCATCAAACTTAACTGAACTGGAATTGTTTTGTAAAGAGGAATGGTCAAAAATACCTTCATCCAGGATCCAGGAACTCATTAAAAGCTACAGGAAGCGACTAGAGGCGGTTATTTTTGCAAAAGGAGGATCTACTAAATATTAATGTCACTTTTCTAGTGAGGTGCCCATACTTATGCACCTGTCAAATTTTGTTTGAATGCAGATTGCACATTTTCTGTTAGTACAATAAACCTCATTTCAAGGCAGAAACATTACTGTGTCCAACAGTTATTAGATATATGAAACTGAAATAGCTGTTGCAAAAAAACAATTTTTATAAAACATTAAGCTTAAGATTAATAGGGGTGCCCAAACTTTTTCATATAACTGTACATACATTATCATCACTGTCCCCATTGGGACTCACAATCTAACTTCCCCATATGTATTTGGTGTATGGGGGGAAACCGGAGAAGCTGGAGGAAATCCACGTAAACACGGGGAGAACATACAAACTCCTTGCAGATGTTGTCCTTAGAGGGATTTATCTCAGCGAAGGTGCCAACCACTGAGCCAATGTGCTGTCCCCATCACATTCTACCTGTTCTGGTATTTGAAGGGGTTTTCATGGAATCTTATGAAATCTTATGAAATGATCAAGCAATGTGATCATAAAATATCTATAACTCATTTTTTATACCTCGTGTCATTCTAGCACCTTTGATTGGTGGTGGCTGTCGCCATCAGTCTTGCAGCCACATATTATTCACATTACTAATGCGATGATACTGGCATGTACAAGTGACCACTTAGGTCAGTGACTGGCTGCAGCCAATTATTTAATTACTTTGCCTAATGCTAAGCAACTAAATCCCATAAAACCCCTTTAATAAACAGCTGAAAGGGTCTATTCAAGCCATGTGGTCACCGGTTTGTTTCTTTTGGATTAGCTTCTTATGGAAAAACACATTTTCTCTAAATCCAGCTATGGATGGATTTGCAGCATACAAACGGTTTAAGATTAATTGCCTAAGCAAGAACAAACAAAACAAAGTAAGCCAACAAAAAGCCAGTTTACTCTAGATGGCTCTTGCTGTGGAAAAAAATTTGGGCTGGGTTAGGAGGAACATGCCGGCTGCAGAGACAAGACATATAAGGACAGTTAGGCTACGTGCACACGTTGCGGATCTTGATGCGTTTCCGCAGCATTATTGGACGTGCGGAATTGCATCAAATTCGCAGTGTAGTGCACAAGCAATGTTAGTCAATGGGAAATTGGGAATTGTTGTGCACACGCTGCGGAAAAAAACGTGCGGATTTGCAGCATTTTATTTTCCGCAGCATGTCAATTCTTTTTGAGGATCTGCAGCGTTTCTGCACCCATTGTGTCAGGCAAATCCGCAGCAAAACCACAGGTTTAAAAAAATCTGCGGTTTTGCTGTGGAGTTGCCTGTGAAAAACGCTGCAGATCGGGAGGAGGAAGAGTGTGTGGGTGGAGACTGTGTGTGTGCGGAGATGTGCCTGTCTGTGTGCGGGTTTTTGTGTGTGTCTGCAGGGCTGTGTGTGCGGGGCTGTGTGTGTGCGGGGCTGTATGTAGGCAGGCATCGTCTGATGGGACTACTAGTCCTATCCGGCTGCGCCTGCCACAGTGACAGCTAGCCAATGATTGGACAGCAGTAGTCCCATCATCCGGCTGTGTAAAAAAAACAAAAAAAACAAACAAACATATGCATACAGTACATACTCACCAGTCACCTAGTCCCCGACGCCCTCGATCACCTGTAACAAAAATAAAAATAATAAACCAACAGTATACTTCCTGTACCGATGTAATCCATTTAATAACGAATGTCCCACGACGATCTCCCGTGAAGAGCTGTCACATCGGCAGATGTGATCGCTCTCCAAGGGTTCCGGTGATACAATTACAGGAGATAATCCTCCGCCACCGCGAGTTCAGCAGAGTTCATACTGTCACTTGAGGCACCGCTGCGTGGGAAAATTCTCACGCAGCGGTGCCGTAAAGTGAGAGCATGAACTCATTGAATCCTCAGTGATAACACTGCGGGAGCCATTGTCTCCTGTCAGTGTGTCACTGGAGGCCCTGTAGAGCAGTCACATCTCCTGATGTGGCTGCTCTATAGGGGGGATCATTGTGGGACACTCGTTATTAAATGGACTACATCGGACTGGGGAGAATTTGTGTTGGGTTTATTACCGTATATACTCGAGTATAAGCCGAGATTTTCAGCCCAAATTTTTGGGCTGAAAGTGCCCCTCTCGGCTTATACTCGAGTCACGGTCGGCGGCAGGGTCGGCGGGTGAGGGGGAGAGGGCGCTGAGGCATACTTACCTGCTTCCGGCGCTCCTGGCGCTTCCCCTGCCCGTCCCACGGTCTCCGGGTGCCGCAGCTCTTCCCCTGTTCAGCGGTCACGTGGGACCGCTCATTAGAGAAATGACTATGGACTCCACTCCCATAGGGGTGGAGCCGCCTATTCATTTCTCTAATCAGCGGTGCCGGTGACCGCTGAACAGGGGAAGAGCTGCGGCCCCGAAGACCAGCTGTCCAGGGGAAGGAGCGGGACACCGGGAGCAGGTAAGTATGTCATATTTACCTGTCCGCGTTCCACACGCCGGGCGCCGCTCAGTCTTCCCAGCGTCTCTCTCTCCGCACTGACTGTTCAGGTCAGAGGGCGCGATGACGCATATAGTGTGCGCGCCGCCCTCTGCCTGATCAGTCAGTGCGGAGAGACGCCGGGACGGGACGCTGAGGAGCTGCAAGCAAGAGAGGTGAGTATGTGTTTTATTATTTTTATTGCAGCAGCAGCAGCAATGGCACAGCTTTCTATGGCACATATATGGGGCAATAATGAACGGTGCAGAGCACTATATGGTACAGCTATCGGGCAATAATAAACGGTGCAGAGCACTATATGGCACAGCTTTCTATGGCACATCCTATGGGGCAATAATGAACGGTGCAGAGCACTATATGGCACAGCTATGGGGCAATAATGAACGGTGCAGAGCACTATACGGCACAGCTATGGGGAAATAATGAACGGCGCAGAGCACTATATGGCACAGCTATGGGGCAATTATGAACGGTGCAGAGCACTATATGGCACAGCTTTCTATGGCACATCCTATGGGGCAATAATGAACGGTGCAGAGCACTATATGGCACAGCTATGGGGAAATAATGAACGGCGCAGAGCACTATATGGCACAGCTATGGGGCAATTATGAACAGTGCAGAGCACTATATGGCACAGCTATGGGGCAATTATGAACGGTGCAGAGCACTATATGGCACAGCTTTCTATGGCACATCCTATGGGGCAATAATGAACGGTGCAGAGCACTATATGGCACAGCTATGGGGCAATTATGAACGGTGCAGAGCACTATATGGCACAGCTATGGGGAAATAATGAACGGCGCAGAGCACTATATGGCACAGCTATGGGGCAATTATGAACGGTGCAGAGCACTATATGGCACAGCTATGGGGCAATTATGAACGTGCAGAGCACTATATGGCACAGCTATGGGGCAATTATGAACGGTGCAGAGCACTATATGGCACAGCTTTCTATGGCACATCCTATGGGGCAATAATGAACGGTGCAGAGCACTATATGGCACAGCTATGGGGCAATTATGAACGGTGCAGAGCACTATATGGTACAGCTATCGGGCAATAATAAACGGTGCAGAGCACTATATGGCACAGCTATGGGGAAATAATGAACGGCGCAGAGCACTATATGGCACAGCTAAGGGGCAATAATGAACGGCGCAGAGCACTATATGGCACAGCTATGGGGCAATTATGAACGGTGCAGAGCACTATATGGCACAGCTATGGGGAAATAATGAACGGCGCAGAGCACTATATGGCACAGCTATGGGGCAATAATGAACGGTGCAGAGCACTATATGGCACAGCTTTCTATGGTACAGCTATGGGGCAATAATGAATGGTGCAGAGCACTATATGGCACAGCTATGGGGCCATAATGAACGGTATGGAGCATCTATTTTTATTTTTGAAATTCACCGGTAGCTGCTGAATTTTCCACCCTAGGCTTATACTCGAGTCAATAAGTTTTCCCAGTTTTTTGTGGCAAAATTAGGGGGGTCGGCTTATACTCGGGTCGGCTTATACTCGAGTATATACGGTATTTTATTTTTTTTGCAGGAGATCAAGGGCATCGCATGGATTGGCAGAACAATAAAGATGGGAAAATGTGTAGTGTTTTATTTCATTAATAAACACACAGCTAGAATAAAGTATATTTAACCTATTAACAACTATAGGATTAGAAATGGATAGGTGTCTTATTGATGCCTCTCCATTACTAAGCCGGCTAGATGTCACCTTACAATACAAAGGTGACATCAACCCCACAAATATTACCCCATATGCCACCACTACAGGGCAGTGGGAAGAGAGAGGCTAAGTGCCAGAATTGGTGCATCTTAGAGATGTGCCATTTCTGGGGCGGCTGTGAGCTGGTGTTTCTAGCCGGGGGTGGGGGCCAATATCATGGCCCCTTCCTAGGCTATGAATATTAGCCCACAGCTGTCTGCATAGCCTTTTCTGACTGTTAATTATAGGGGGACCCCATGTTTTTTTGGGGGGGATCCCCCTATTTTAACCCCTTCATGACCCAGCCTATTTTGACCTTAATGACCTAGCCATTTTTTGCAATTCTGACCAGTGTCCCTTTATGAGGTAATAACTCAAGAACGCTTCAACGGATCCTAGCGATTCTGTTTTTCGTGACATATTGAGCTTCATGTTAGTGGTAAATTTAGGTCAATAATTTTTGCGTTTATTTGTGAAAAAAACAGAAATTTGGCGAAAATGTAGAAAATTTCGCAATTCTCAAATTTTGAATTTTTATTCTGTTAAATCAGAGAGTTACGTGACACAAAATAGTCAATAACTAACATTTCCCACATGTCTTCTTTACATCAGCGCAATTTTGGAAACAGCATTTTTTTTTTTTGCTAGGAAGTTGTAAGAGTTAAAATTTGACCAGCGATTTCTCATTTTTACAACAAAATTAACAAAACCATTTTTTTAGGGACCACCTCACATTTGAAGTCAGTTTGAGGGGTCTATATGGCTGAAAATACCCAAAAGTTACACCATTCTAAAAACTGCACCCCTCAAGGTGCTCAAAACCACATTCAAGAAGTTTATTAACCCTTCAAGTTTATTAACCTTGCAGCAGAAGCAACATGGAAGGAAAAAATGAACATTTAACTTTTTAGTCACAAAAATGAAATTTTAGCAACAATTTTTTTATTTTCCCAATGGTAAAAGGAGAAACTGTACCCTGAAAGTTGTTGTACAATTTGTCCTGAGTACGCCGATACCCCATATGTGGGGGGGAATCACTGTTTGGGTGCACGACAGGGCTCGGAAGGGAAGGAGCGCCATTTGACTTTTTGAATGAAAAATTGGCTCCAATCTTTAGCGGACACCATGTAGCGTTTGGAGAGCCTCTCTGTGCCTAAAGATTGGAGCTCCCCACAAGTGACCCCATTTTGGAAACTAGACCCCCCAAGGAACTTATCTAGATGCATAGTGAGCACTTTCAACCCCCAGGTGCTTCACAAACATTGATCCGTAAAAATGAAAATACTTTTTTTCTCACAAAAAAATTCTTTTAGCCCAAATTTTTTCATTTTCACATGGGTAACAGGATAAAATGGATCCTAAAATTTGTTGGGCAATTTCTCCTGAGTACACCGATACCTCACATGTGGGGGTAAACCACTGTTTGGGCGCACGACAGGGCTCGGAAGGGAAGGAGCGCCATTTGACTTTTTGAATGAAAAATTAGCTCCAATCGTTAGTGGACACCATGTCGCGTTTGGAGAGCTGTTGTGAATTCTGCTCTTGGGTTCCCTCCGGTGGTTGTGGGTAGTAATGCAGTTGTCCCTGGGTTGCAATCCTGGGAAGGTGTCTGTTATGATCTGGTGGCCTAAGAGCGGCATGAGACGTACTCTGGAGAATGTGGTAACTGTACTGACCGCAGACCCTGGACTTAACACCGCAACTAGAAGTAGCCGTGGGATGTACCTACCAATCCTAGACACCTCGTCACAGCCGGAGGACTAATTAACCCTATAGATAGAAAAGGGAAAACTATCTTGCCTCAGAAAATTCCCTAAAGGATAGGCAGCCCCCCACAAATATTGACTGTGAGAGGAGAGGAAGGAACATACAGAGGCTGAAAACAGAATTTAGCAAAGGAGGCCAATCTAGCTAGATAGAAAAGATAGGACAGAGAACTATGCGGTCAGTATTAAAAATACTAAGAAATGTCCACTACAGATAATACAAAAAAAACTCCAAATCTAACTAAAACTTGGAGGGTAAATCTGCCTCTCCAGAGATTCCAGCTCGGCTGCATAAATCCTTACACAGATTAAGCTGGACAAGAAAAAACATGCAATGCACTGAACATTGAGGCCCACAACATGTGGGCAGAAAAACAAGCAGAACTTATTTTGAAGAAATGAACTGCAAGCAGGGGCGACCAGGAAGGAATGTTAATCCTCCAGAAACAATGAACAACTGGCACTCACCAAAGGGTGAGGCCAGACTAAATAGCCCCGTCCGAAGTGGACGCACCTGATGACTGCTGTGAAGGACAAACAGCAGCACTACCACTTATAACCACTGGAGGGAGCCCAAGAGCAGAACCCACAACAGAATTCACAACAGGTATCCCTGCTGATTGCAGCTCTGACTGGGATATTTAGGTGTGCAGGATTCATTAGCCCTTGCCAGTTGTCCATTGTTCTTGGAGGTTTTGCATCTCTGTCTGGTTTCTCCTGCCCTGCTGCCAAATCAGCAAAGATAAGTTTCTGTTTTTTGTTTCTGCAGCACACATGCGGTGTGCTTTACAATTCAGTACTATTCAATGTTTTTTCTTGTCCAGCTTAGACTGTGTTTGGATATTTCAGTCAAGTTGGATTCTCAGGAGATGCAGAAATACATTCCATATCTTTAGTTAGATGGTGGAATTTTTGTATTATCTGCTGTGGATATTTTTAGGGTTTTAATACTGACCGCTTAGTATTCTGTCCTATCCTTTCCTATTTAGCTAGTGTGGCCTCTTTTGCTAAATCCTGATTTCTGCCTGCGTGTGTCTTTCCTCTAATACTCACAGTCAATATTTGTGGGGGGCTGCCTATCCTTTGGGGTTCTGCTCTGAGGCATCATTTCCATCTATAGGGGTATTTAGTCCTCCGGCTGTGTCGAGGTGTCTAGGATGTGTTAGGTACACCCCACAGCTACTTCTAGTTGCGGTGACAGTTTAGGGTTTGCGGTCAGTACAGGTTCCACCTACTCCTGAGAAAGTCTCATGCGGCTCCAAGGTCACCGGATCATAACAGTACAACTGGCCAACAATGCTTTAAATGCATCTCAGAAGAAGGGAAGAAAGAGCCATTTTTTTTTCTGTAGCCTGCTTTGTCTTTTCTTCCCTCTTTTTCTCTGGGTGGCTGAGGAGTCTTGTGCTAGCATGGATGTTCAGGGATTAGCTTCTCGTGTAGACCAGCTTGCTGCTAGGGTACAGGGTATTTCTGATTATATTGTTCAGACTCCAGTTTTAGAGCCTAAGATTCCTACTCCTGAATTGTTTTTTGGGGACAGGTCCAAATTTTTGAGTTTTAAAAACAACTGTAAACTGTTTTTTGCTCTGAGACCTCGATCCTCTGGTGATTCCATTCAGCAGGTTAAAATTGTCATCTCCCTGCTGCGTGGTGATCCTCAGGATTGGGCATTTTCCCTGGAATCTGGGAATCCGGCCTTGCTTAATGTAGACGCCTTTTTTCAGGCTTCAGGATTATTATATGATGAACCAAATTCTGTGGATCAAGCGGAGAAGACCTTGTTGGTCCTGTCTCAGGGTCAAGAAGCGGCAGAATTGTATTGTCAGAAATTTAGAAAATGGTCTGTGTTGACTAAATGGAATGATGATGCTTTGGCGGCAATTTTCAGAAAGGGTCTTTCTGAATCCGTTAAAGATGTTATGGTGGGGTTTCCCACGCCTTTCGGTCTGAGTGATTCTATGTCTTTGGCTATTCAGATTGATCAGCGCTTGCGGGAGCGCAGAACTGTGCGCACTGTGGCGTTGTCCTCAGAGCAGATGCCTGAGTCAATGCAGTGTGATAGGATTCTGTCTAGAACGGAACAACAGGGATTCAGACGTCAGAATAGGTTGTGTTTTTATTGTGGTGATGCTTCTCATGTCATTTCAGTCTGCCCTAGGCGTACAAAGAGGATCACTAGTTCATTTACCATCAGTACTGTACAACCTAAATTTTTATTATCTGTGTCCTTGATCTGCTCATTATCATCATTTTCTGTCATGGCGTTTGTGGATTCAGGCGCCGCCTTGAACTTAATGGACTTTGAGTTTGCCAGGCGTTGTGGTTTTCCCTTGCAGTCTTTGCAGAACCCTATTCCTTTAAGGGGCATTGATGCTACCCCTTTGGCTAAAAATAAGCCCCAGTCCTGGACACAGGTGACCATGTGCCCATGCCAGCCCATCAGGAAGATTGTAGATTTCTGGTGTTGCATAATTTACATGATGCTATCGTGCTGGGTTTTCCGTGGTTGCAGGCACATAATCCTGTGTTGGATTGGAAGTCTATGTCTGTGACTAGTTGGGGATGTCAGGGGGTTCATAATGATGTTCCTTTGATGTCAATCTCCTGTTCTTCCACTTCTGAAATTCCAGAGTTTTTGTCTGATTTTCAGGATGTATTCGATGAGCCCAAGTCCAGTTCCCTTCCACCGCATAGGGACTGTGATTGTGCGATTGACTTGATTCCAGGCTGAAAGTTTCCTAAGGGCCGACTTTTCAACCTGTCTGTGCCTGAACATACCGCCATGCGGAGTTATGTTAAGGAGTCTTTGGAGAAAGGGCATATTCGGCCATCTTCTTCACCGTTGGGAGCAGGATTTTTTTTTTGTTGCTAAGAAGGATGGCTCCTTGAGACCCTGTATTGATTATCGCCTCTTGAATAAGATCACGGTCAAGTTTCAATACCCTTTACCTCTGCTTTCAGATTTGTTTGCTAGGATTAAGGGGGCTAGTTGGTTTACTAAGATTGACTTTCGGGGGGCATATAATCTTGTTCGTATTAAGCAGGGTGATGAATGGAAAACTGCGTTTAATACGCCCGAAGGCCATTTTGAATACCTTGTGATGCCATTCGGGCTCTCTAATGCTCCATCTGTTTTTCAGTCCTTCATGCACGATATCTTCCGGACTTATCTTGATAAATTCATGATTGTATATTTGGATGACATTTTAATTTTTTCCGATGATTGGGAGTCTCATGTGAAACAGGTCAGGATGGTATTTCAGATCCTTCGTGATAATGCTTTGTGTTGTGAACTGTGTTTCTGGGCTCCCTCTGGTGGTCACTAACGGTATTGTGTTAGGCATGTCTTGTTGCAGGCCTGAGCTCCAGCTGTGTCGTTAAGCAGCGGGTGTTCCCTATTTAAGTCTCCTCCGGACTCAGTCTCTTGCCTGCCATCGTTGTATCCAGACCTATATGGTCTCCTCCGGATTCCTTTCAGTCTGTCTCATGCAAGAAAAGCTAAGTCCGTTTTGTATCATTTGGATCGTTTGCATTTTTCAGTGTCTTTGTCCAGCTTGCTTAATATTTGATTTTCTGGCTCGCTGGAAGCTCTAGGGGGCTACTATTCTCCCTCCGCACCGTCAGTCGGTGTGGGGGTTCTTGAATGTTCAGCGTGGATGTTTTTGTAGGGTTTTCTGCTGACCGCATAGTCCACTATCTATTTTCTGTCTATCTAGACTAGTGGGCCTCACTTTGCTGAATCTAGTTCATCTCTACGTTTGTGTTTTCCTCTTGCCTCACCGTTATTATTTGTTGGGGGCTTTCTATATCTTTGGGGTTCAATTTCTCTGGAGGCAAGTGAGGTCTTATTTTCCCTCTAGGGGTAGTCAGTTCTCCGGCTGGCTTGAGACGTCTAGAACCAACGTAGGCATGTTCACCGGCTGCTTCTAGTTGTGTGCGTTAGGATCAGGTATGCGGTTAGCCCAGTTTCCACCTCCCTAGAGCAGTATTTATGTTTTTGCTATCTTGCCGGAATATCAGAGATCCTCTACCACTGGGATCATAACAGTATGCCAGGCCTAAAGAAAATGTTTATTGCATCGCAGAAGCGGGATTAAAAAGAAGTTCTGAGTTTTTTGGGTTTTTTTTTGTTGCTTAAGTTTGCCTAGCTTCTTCCATCCCCTTTTCTCTCTGAGTGGCTGGAACTCTGCTGCAGATATGAATGTCCAGACTCTGACTTCTAGTGTGGATCAGCTTGCTGCTAGGGTGCAAAGCATTCAGGATTTTGTTATCCATAGCCCTATGTCTGAACCAAAAATACCTATTCCTGAGCCGTTTTTTGGAGATAGATCTAAGTTCCTGAATTTTAGGAATAATTGCAAATTGTTTCTGTCTCTGAAACCTCGTTCCTCTGGTGATTCCGCTCAGCAAGTTAAGATTGTTATTTCCTTCTTGCGCGGCGACCCTCAAGATTGGGCCTTCTCTCTGGCGCCAGGAGATCCTGCATTGGTGAATGTTGATGCGTTTTTCCTGGCACTTGGTTTGCTTTATGAGGAGCCTAATCTTGAAAATCAGGCTGAAAAGATGTTGCTGGCTATCTCTCAGGGTCAGGACGAAGCTGAGGTATATTGTCAAAAATTTCGGAAATGGTCCGTGCTTACTCAATGGAATGAGTGTGCACTGGCCGCAAATTTCAGAAATGGTCTTTCTGAAGCCATTAAAGATGTGATGGTGGGGTTTCCTATCCCTACAGGTCTGAATGATTCAATGGCTATGGCCATTCAAATTGATGGACGTTTGCGGGAGCGCAAATCTGTTAATCCTTCGGCGGTGCTGTCTGAACGGTCACCTGATTCTATGCAATGTGACAGAATTCTGACCAGAGTCGAGCGACAAAATCATAGACGTCAAAATGGGTTGTGTTTCTACTGTGGTGATTCAACACATGTTATCTCAGCATGCTCTAAACGCTTAAAAAAAATTGTTAATCCATTCGCCATTGGTACTTTTCAGCCTAAGTTTATTTTGTCTGTGACTTTAATTTGTTCATTATCTTCTTACTCAGTTATGGCTTTTGTGGATTCTGGTGCTGCTTTAAGTCTGATGGATTTGTCGTTTGCCAAGCGCTGCGGTTTTGTCCTGAAGCCTTTGGAAAATCCTATTCCTCTTAGAGGAATTGATTCTACGCCATTGGCAGAGAATAAACCTCAGTATTGGACGCAGGTGACCATGTGCATGACTCCTGTACATCAGGAGGTGATTCGTTTTCTGGTACTGCATAAAATGCATGATGTTGTCGTTTTGGGTCTGCCATGGTTACAGGCCCATAATCCAGTTTTAGATTGGAGAGCTATGACTGTGTCTAGTTGGGGGTGTCAGGGGATTCATGGCGATTCTCCATTGGTGTCTATTGCTTCTTCTACTCCTTCTGAGATCCCTGAGTTTTTGTCAGACTTTCAGGATGTATTTAAAGAGGCCAGGTCCAGTGCCCTTCCTCCTCATAGGGACTGTGATTGTGCTATAGATTTGATTCCTGGTAGTAAGTTTCCTAAGGGACGACTCTTTAATTTATCTGTGCCAGAGCATGCCGCGATGCGGAGTTATATAAAGGAGTCTTTGGAGAAGGGACATATTCGCCCATCCTCTTCTCCTCTTGGTGCAGGATTCTTTTTTGTGGGCAAGAAAGACGGGTCTTTGAGACCTTGTATAGATTATCGTCTTCTGAATAAGATCACGGTTAAATTTCAGTATCCTTTGCCATTGTTGTCTGATTTGTTTGCTCGGATTAAGGGATCCAGTTGGTTTACCAAGATAGATCTTCGTGGTGCGTATAACCTTGTGCGCATAAAGCAGGGAGATGAATGGAAAACGGCATTTAATACGCCCGAGGGTCATTTTGAGTACCTGGTGATGCCTTTTGGATTATCGAATGCCCCTTCTGTGTTTCAGTCCTTCATGCATGACATCTTCCGGAAATATCTGGATAAATTTATGATTATTTATCTGGATGATATTTTGGTTTTTTCTGATGATTGGGAGTCCCATGTGAACCAGGTCAGGATGGTGTTTCAGGTTCTGCGGGAGAATGCTCTATTTGTGAAGGGCTCAAAATGTATCTTTGGGGTACAGAAGGTTTCTTTTTTGGGTTTTATTTTTTCCCCTTCTACTGTGGAGATGGACCCAGTCAAGGTCCGTGCCATTCATGACTGGACTCAGCCCACGTCTGTTAAGAGCCTGCAGAAGTTCTTGGGCTTTGCTAATTTTTACCGTCGTTTTATCACTAATTTTTCCAGCGTGGTTAAACCTTTGACGGATATGACCAAGAAGGGTTCTGATGTTGCTAATTGGTCTCCTGCGACCGTGGAGGCCTTTCGGGAGCTGAAGCGTCGGTTTACTTCAGCGCCAGTCTTGTGCCAGCCGGATGTCTCTCTTCCCTTCCAGGTTGAAGTTGATGCTTCTGAGATTGGTGCAGGGGCTGTTTTGTCGCAAAAAAGTTCTGATGGCTCCGTGATGAAGCCATGCGCCTTCTTTTCAAGAAAATTTTCGCCTGCTGAGCGGAACTATGATGTTGGTAATCGGGAGTTGTTGGCTATGAAGTGGGCATTTGAGGAGTGGCGACATTGGCTCGAGGGAGCTAGACATCATGTGGTGGTCTTGACTGATCATAAAAATTTGATTTACCTCGAGTCTGCCAAGCGCCTGAATCCTAGACAGGCTCGTTGGTCGTTGTTTTTCTCCCGTTTTGACTTTGTGGTCTCGTACCTGCCTGGTTCAAAGAACGTGAAGGCTGATGCACTTTCTAGGAGTTTTGTGCCTGACTCTCCAGGAGTCTCGGAGCCGGCTGGTATTCTCAGAGAGGGAGTGATTTTGTCTGCCATTTCCCCAGATTTGCGACGAGTGCTGCAGAAATTTCAGGCTGATAGGCCTGATCGTTGCCCACCAGAGAGACTGTTTGTCCCTGACAGATGGACCAGCAGAGTTATTTCTGAGGTTCATTCTTCAGTGTTGGCGGGACATCCTGGGATTTTCGGTACCAGAGATTTGGTGGCTAGGTCCTTTTGGTGGCCTTCCTTGTCGCGGGATGTGCGTTCTTTTGTGCAGTCCTGTGGGATTTGTGCTCGGGCTAAGCCTTGCTGTTCTCGTGCCAGCGGGTTGCTTTTGCCCTTGCCTATCCCGAAGAGGCCTTGGACGCACATTTCCATGGATTTCATTTCGGATCTTCCGGTATCTCGGAAGATGTCTGTCATCTGGGTGGTGTGCGATCGTTTTTCTAAAATGGTCCATTTCGTGCCCTTGCCTAAGTTGCCTTCCTCCTCTGATTTGGTCCCTTTGTTCTTTCAGAATGTGGTTCGTTTGCACGGCATCCCTGAGAATATTGTGTCTGACAGAGGATCCCAGTTTGTGTCCAGATTCTGGCTATCCTTTTGTGCTAAGATGGGTATTGATTTGTCTTTTTCGTCGGCTTTTCATCCTGAGACTAATGGCCAGACCGAGCGAACTAATCAGACGTTGGAGACTTATTTGAGATGTTTTGTTTCTGCTGATCAGGACGACTGGGTTACCTTTTTGCCACTGGCCGAGTTTGCCCTTAATAATCGGGCTAGTTCTGCCACTTTGGTTTCACCCTTTTTCTGCAACTCTGGTTTTCATCCTCGTTTCTCCTCGGGCCAGGTTGAACCTTCTGACTGTCCTGGGGTTGATTCTGTGGTGGATAGGTTGCAGCGGATTTGGAACCATGTGGTGGACAATTTGAAATTGTCACAAGACAAGGCCCAGCGTTTTGCCAACCGCCGCCGCGGTGTGGGTCCCCGACTTCGTGTTGGGGATTTGGTTTGGTTGTCTTCTCGGCATGTGTCTTTGAAAGTCTCCTCTCCTAAGTTCAAGCCTCGCTTTATCGGTCCTTATAAGATTTTGGAAATCCTTAACCCGGTGTCTTTTCGCTTGGACCTTCCAGCGTCATTTGCTATTCATAATGTGTTCCATAGGTCCTTGTTGCGGCGGTACGTGGTGCCTATGGTTCCTGCTGCTGAGCCTCCTGCCCCGGTTTTGGTTGAGGGCGAGTTGGAGTACGTGGTGGAGAAGATTCTGGATTCTCGTATCTCTAGACGGAAACTCCAGTATTTAGTTAAGTGGAAAGGCTATGGTCAGGAGGATAATTCCTGGGTTGTCGCCTCTGATGTTCATGCGGCTGATTTGGTTCATGCCTTTCACGCTGCTCATCCTGATCGCCCTTGGGGTCTTGGTGAGGGTTCGGTGACCCCTCCTCAAGGGGGGGTACTGTTGTGAACTGTGTTTCTGGGCTCCCTCTGGTGGTCACTAACGGTATTGTGTTAGGCATGTCTTGTTGCAGGCCTGAGCTCCAGCTGTGTCGTTAAGCAGCGGGTGTTCCCTATTTAAGTCTCCTCCGGACTCAGTCTCTTGCCTGGCATCGTTGTATCCAGACCTATATGGTCTCCTCCGGATTCCTTTCAGTCTGTCTCATGCAAGAAAAGCCAAGTCCGTTTTGTATAATTTGGATCGTTTGCATTTTTCAGTGTCTTTGTCCAGCTTGCTTATTATTTGATTTTCTGGCTCGCTGGAAGTTCTAGGGGGCTAATATTCTCCCTCCGCACCGTCAGTCGGTGTGGGGGTTCTTGAATGTTCAGCGTGGATGTTTTTGTAGGGTTTTCTGCTGACCGCATAGTCCACTATCTATTTTCTGTCTATCTAGACTAGTGGGCCTCACTTTGCTGAATCTAGTTCATCTCTACGTTTGTGTTTTCCTCTTGCCTCACCGTTATTATTTGTTGGGGGCTTTCTATATCTTTGGGGTTCAATTTCTCTGGAGGCAAGCGAGGTCTTATTTTCCCTCTAGGGGTAGTCAGTTCTCCGGCTGGCTCGAGACGTCTAGAACCAACGTAGGCACGTTCACCGGCTGCTTCTAGTTGTGTGTGTTAGGATCAGGTATGCGGTTAGCCCAGTTTCCACCTCCCTAGAGCAGTATTTATGTTTTTGCTATCTTGCCAGAATATCAGAGATCCTCTACCACTGGGATCATAACAGCTTTGTTTGTGAAGGGTTCTAAATGTCTCTTTGGAGTGCAGAAGGTTTCTTTTTTGGGCTTTATTTTTTCTCCCTCATCTATAGAGATGGATCCGGTTAAGGTTCAGGCCATTCATGATTGGATTCAACCCACATCTGTGAAGAGCCTTCAGAAATATTTGGGCTTTGCTAATTTTTATCGCCGTTTCATTGCTAACTTCTCCAGTGTGGTTAAACCCTTGACCGATTTGACGAAGAAAGGCGCTGATGTGACGAATTGGTCCTCTGCGGCTGTCTCTGCCTTTCAGGAGCTTAAACGCCGATTTACTTCTGCCCAGGTGTTGCGTCAACCAGATGTTTCTCTTCCGTTTCAGGTTGAGGTTGACGCCTCTGAGATTGGGGCTGGGGCCGTTTTGTCTCAGAGGGATCCTGTTGGTTCCTTGATGAAACCGTGTGCCTTCTTTTCCCGTAAATTTTCGCCCGCTGAACGCAATTATGATGTCGGCAATCGGGAGTTGTTGGCTATGAAGTGGGCGTTTGAGGAGTGGCGACATTGGCTCGAGGGAGCTAAGCACCGTATTGTGGTCTTGACCGATCATAAGAATCTGATTTACCTCGAGTCTGCCAGGCGGCTGAATCCTAGACAGGCTCGATGGTCCTTGTTTTTTTCCCCGCTTTGATTTTGTGGTCTCGTATCTTCCGGGTTCTAAGAATATTAAGGCTGATGCCCTCTCTAGGAGTTTTTTGCCTGATTCTCCTGAGGTCCTTGAACCGGTCGGCATTCTGAAAGAAGGGGTAATCCTTTCTGCCATTTCCCCTGATTTACGACGGGTTCTTCAGGAATTTCAGGCTGACAAACCTGACCGCTGTCCAGTGGGGAAACTGTTTGTTCCTGATAGATGGACTAGTAGAGTGATTTCTGAGGTTCATTGTTCTGTGTTGGCTGGCCATCCTGTTATTTTTGGTACCAGAGATTTGGTTGGTAGGTCCTATTGGTGGCCTTCTTTGTCACGTGATGTGCATTCTTTTGTGCAGTCCTGTGGGACTTGTGCGCTAGCCAAGCCTTGTTGTTCCCATGCTAGTGGGTTGCTTTTGCCTTTGCCGGTCCCTGAGAGGCCCCTGACGCATATTTCTATGGATTTTATTTCTGATCTTCCGGTTTCCCAGAAGATGTCTGTCATCTGGGTTGTTTGTGACCGGTTCTCTAAGATGGTCCATTTGGTGCCTTTGCCTAAATTGCCTTCCTCTTCTGATTTGGTTCCGTTGTTTTTTCAGCATGTGGTTCGTTTGCATGGTATTCCGGAGAATATTGTGTCCGACAGAGGGTCCCAGTTTGTTTCTCGGTTTTGGCGGGCCTTTTGTGCTAAGCTGGGCATTGATTTGTCTTTTTCTTCCGCATTTCATCCTCAGACAAATGGCCAGACCGAGCGAACTAATCAGACTTTAGAAACTTATCTGAGATGCTTTGTGTCTGCTGATCAGGATGATTGGGTGGCTTTCTTGCCATTGGCTTCCTTAGATCTTTATTGCGGAAATATGTGGTGCCCGTTGTTCCCTCTGTTGATCCTCCGGCCCCTGTGTTGGTTGATAGGGAGTTGGAGTATGTGGTTGAGAAGATTTTGGATTCTCGCTTTTCGAGGCGGAGGCTTCAGTACCTTGTTAAATGGAAGGGTTATGGCAAGGAGGATAATTCTTGGGTTTTTGCCTCTGATGTCCATGCTGCTGATTTGGTCCGTGCCTTTCATCTGGCTCGTCCTGATTGGCCTGGGGGCTCTGGTGAGGGTTCGGTGACCCCTCTTCAAGGGGGGGGTACTGTTGTGAATTCTGCTCTTGGGTTCCCTCCGGTGGTTGTTGGTAGTAATGCATTTGTCCCTGGGTTGCAATCCTGGGCAGGTGTCCCTGCTGATTTCAGCTCTGACTGGGATATTTAGGTGTGCAGGATTCATTAGCCCTTGCCAGTTGTCCATTGTTCTTGGAGGTTTTGCATCTCTGTCTGGTTCCTTCTGCCCTGCTGCCAAATCAGCAAAGATAAGTTTCTGGTTTTTGTTTCTGCAGTACACATGCTGTGTGCTTTACAATTCAGTACTATTCAATGTTTTTTCTTGTCCAGCTTAGACTGTGTTTGGATATTTCAGTCAAGTTGGATTCTCAGGAGATGCAGATATACATTCCATGTCTTTAGTTAGATGGTGGAAATTTTGTATTATCTGCTGTGGATATTTTTAGGGTTTTAATACTGACCGCTTAGTATTCTGTCCTATCCTTTCCTATTTAGCTAGTGTGGCCTCTTTTGCTAAATCCTGATTTCTGCCTGAGTGTGTCTTTCCTCTAATACTCACAGTCAATATTTGTGGGGAGATGCCTATCCTTTGGGGTTCTGCTCTGAGGCAAGATAGAATTCCCATTTCCATCTATAGGGGTATTTAGTCCTCCGGCTGTGTCGAGGTGTCTAGGATGTGTTAGGTACACCCCACGGCTACTTCTAGTTGCGGTGACAGTTTAGGGTTTGCGGTCAGTACAGGTTCCACCTACTCCTGAGAAAGTCTCATGCGGCTCCAAGGTCACCGGATCATAACAGAGAGCCCTGTGTGCCTAAACATTGGAGCTCCCCCACAAGTGACACCATTTTGGAAACTAGACGCCCCCCAAGGAACTTATCTAGATGTGTGGTGAGCACTTTGAACCCCCAAGTGTTTCACAGAAGTTTATAACGCAGAGCCATGAAAATAAAAAATCATTTTTCTTTCCTCAAAAATGTTTTAGTCCGCAATTGTTTATTTTCACAAGGGTAACAGGAGAAATTGGACTCCAAAAGTTGTTGTCCAGTTTGTCCTGAGTACGCTGATACCCCATATGTGGGGGTAAACCACTGTTTGGGCGCATGGCAGAGCTCGGAAGGGAAGTAGTGATGATTTGGAATGCAGACTTTGATGAAATGGTCTGCGGGCGGCATGTTACGTTTACAGAGCCCCTGATGTGCCTGAACAGTAGAAACCCCCCACAATCGACCCCATTTTGGAAACTAGACCCTCCTAGGAGCTTATCTAGATGTGTGGTGAGCACTTTGAACCCCCAAGTGCTTCACAGAATTTTATAACGCAGAGCCGTGAAAATAAAAAAATCATTTTTTCCCACAAAATAATATTTTAGCCCCCATTTTTTTTATTTTTCCAAGGGTAACAGGAGAAATTAGACCCCCAATGTTGTTGTACAATTTTTTCTCAGTACGCTTATGTCCCATATGTTTGGGTAAACCGCTGTTTGGGCGCACGTCGCGGCTCGAAAGAGAGGGAGCAGCATTTGACTTTTTGAATGCAAGATTGTCTGGAATCAATGATGGTGCCATGTCGCGATTGGAGACCCACTGATGTGCCTAAACAGTGGAAACCCCTCAATTCTAACTCCAACACTAACCCCAACACACCCCTAACCCTAATCCCAACTCTAACCATAACCGTAATCACATCCGTAACCCCAACACACCCCTAACCACAACTCTGACCCCAACACACCCTTAACCCTAATTCCAACCCTAACCTCAACTCTAACCCCAACACACCCCCAACCCTAATCCCAACCCTAACCATAATCCTAACCACAAGCCTAACCCTAACTTTAACCCTAATTCCAACCCTAACTCTAGTTCCAACCCTAACCTATGTGCCCACGTTGCGGATTCGTGTGCAGATTTTCCCACACCATTTTTTAAAAATCCGCAGGTGAAACGCACCGCATTTTACTTGCGGATTTACCGCAGATTTCCAGTGTTTTTTGTGCAGATTTCACCTGCGGATTCTTATTGAGGAACAGGTGTATAACGCTGCAGAATCCGCACAAAGAATTGACATGCTGCGGAAAATACAACGCAGTGTTTCCGCACTGTATTTTCCGCACCATGGGCACAGCAGATTTTGTTTTCCATAGGTTTACATGGTACTGTAAACATGATGGAAAACGGCCATGAAACCGCAGTGGCCAATCCGCACTGTGTGCACATAGCCTAATTCTAACCCTAATTGCAACCCTAACCCTAATTGCAACCCTAACCCTAATTCTAACCCTAATTGCAACCCTAACCCTAATTCTAACCCTAATTGCAACCCTAACCCTAATTCTAACCCTAACCCTAATGGAAAAATAAAAATAAATATATTTTATTTCATTATTTTCCCTACTTATGGGGGTGATAAGGAGGGGGGGATTTATTTACTATTTTTTTTTATTTTGATCACTGTGATAGGTTCTATCAAAATGATCAAAGTGTGCCTGGAATGAATCTGCCGGCAGATTCCGCGGGCGCACTGCGCAAGCGCCCGCCATTTTGGAAGATGGTGGTGCCCATCGCTGAAGACGGACAGACACCGGGACTCAGTAAGTATGGGGGGTGGTAACAGACAGCGAGAGAGGGTGCAGGGGAGGTCGGGGCAGGCGGAGGGGAGAGGAGGGCAGCGGAGGACAGGAAGGAGGAAAGGCTAACAGCGGCAGATCGCCGCTGTCAGTCGGTGGCAAGGGCAGACCGCGGTCTCCAGCCATGGCCGATGATATTGCAGCATCGGCGATGGCTGAATTGTAATATTTCACCAAGTTTCATATGTGAAATATTACAAATTGCTGATTGGCTGTTTCACTTTCAACAGCCAATCAGAGCGATCGTAGCCACGTGGGGGAAAAGCCACCCCCCGGGTTGAAGTACCACTCCCCCTGTCCCTGCAGGGCGGGTGAAAGGGTTTAGTTAACCCTTTCACCCGATCTGCAGGAATGTGATCCTGCCATGACGCCACATAGGCGTCACAGGTCGGATTGGAACCGACTTTCATGACGCCTACGTGGCGTCACAGGTTGGGAAGGGGTTAATAGCCAGTAAAGGCTAAACATACAGTTGCAGGCTGATATTCATAGCCTGGGCAGATCCATGGGTATTAACCACTTCCTAGGCTATAAACATCGGCCCTCAGTCGCCCTCAAAAACAGTGCGGATCCGCATCAAAATCCGCAACGTATGCACATAGCCTTAGAATAACTGTTCAGTCTCCAAAACTGCATTTTAATACACTTAGTAGTGATATCACTAACATTAACCAATATTATTCTAGCAGAACATTGAGGAGAAAAATATGGTTTTATCACAATGATCAAAATGTGCCTGGAATGAATCTGCCGGCAGATTCGGCGGGCGCACTGCGCATGCACCAGCCATTTTGGAAGATGGCGGCGCCCATCGCTGAAGACGGACAGACACCGGGGGGGACACCGGACTCGGTAAGTACGGGGGGTGGGATCGGACAGCGGGGGGGGGGGGGGGGGGAGGGAGGGCGGGGCAGGCGGAGGGGAGAGGAGGGCAGCGGAGGACAGGAAGGAGGTAGTAGCTCCCAAATAAGGTTCAAATCCACTGTATTTTTACAAAAGAACTGACCCGTTGAGAATTTTCAGCCTTCCCTCAATTCTTTCCAAGTTTTTTCCTCTGCCCAGCTACATGTCTTGTAAATTGCCACAGATTTTCAGTGCAGAAAAACAACAAAAACCTGCATTTCTGAACTCCTCCAAGTCAAAGATCACAGACAGAATAAAATTATCTCTTACATCTAGGTTTTTAACCAGTTTCTGTGGAGAAAATCCAATCTCACTGAAGATTTCATCCATTATACGTTTCTGCTTAAAACATACAACTCTGCTCTTCACCTCTCCAAACAAACATACTTCAACACCCTCATCACCTCACTACCCAACAATCCTAAACGTCGCTGACATTTTTCATTCCCTCTTCAATCCAAAAGTACAGGCCCCAACCACGGATCTCAGCGCTGACGATCTGGCCAATTAATTCAAAGAAAAAAATTGACCATATCCGAAAGGAAACTCATACCATGCAATGTCCTTCCTCCCCCACTGCATCGAGCTTACTTTCTGCTTTTGAACCAGTCACGGAAAAAGAAGTGATCAGGTTCCTCGCATCTTCTCTCCCTACTACTTGCCCTATTCCATCACATCTCCTCCAGTCCATTCCCTCAGCTGTCACCACTCACCTAACAATATTATGCAACTTTTCTCTCTCTTCCGGAATCTTTCCCTCCTCATTTAAACATGACAGCATACATCCATTACTTAAAAAAACATCCCTCAACCAAAGCTGTGCTGCTAACTACCGACCTGTCTCTAATATTCCCTTCATCTGTAAACTCCGGGAACACTTGGCCCACTCCCGTCTAATCCGCTATCTCTGATAACTCTCTTCTTGACCCTCTACAATACGGTCTCGTCTCTTTACACTCTACTGAAATTGCCCTGACTAAAGTCTGTAATGATCTACTAACAGCTAAATCTAATGGTCACTACTCCTTGTTGATTCTCCTGGATCTCTCTGCAGCATTGGACACCATGGATCACCAGCTCCTCCTCACTATGCTCCGATGCATCGGCCTCAAGGACACTGTTCTCTCCTGGTTCTCCTCCTACCACTCTGACCACTCCTTCACTGTATCTATTGCTGGCTCCTAAACTTCCTCTCCTTTCCCCCTTACTTTTGGGGTTCCTAAAGGATTAGTCCTAGGCCCCCTCCTCTTCTCCTTGTATACTGCCCCTATTGGACAAACAATCAGTAGATTTGGTTTCCAGTACCACCTCTATGCTGATGACACTCAAATATACACCTCTACTCCTGACAACACGCATTATTACAAAACACCAGTGATTGTCTTACCGCTGTCTCCAACATCATGTCCTCCCTCTATTTGCAACTGAACCTATCAAAAAAAGAACTCCTTGTGTTTCTTCCCTCCACTAACCTACCCAAGCCCGACATTGCCATTTCTATATAGTTCTACAATTGTTCTCCAGCAACATGCTCACTGTTTTGGGGTCATACTCAATTCAGATCCTAACATCTCACTAGCAGGTGACCAAATAGAATCAATGATCTCCACAGTGGTGCTCTGATAAAACCAATTTATTTATTATTAATCAAGATTAAAAGACAAATTATACATTATAAGACAGGTACATAGTCCAAAAAGAGGGACTTTATTTCCTGGGATAGTTTCAAACTGTGGCTGCATACATAACAATTGATAGTATATTGCTCCTAATTATATACCTGTATATGGCAAGTTTGTGAATCTCAAATAAAGATTGAGTGACAATACCTTCATTTTAAAAACTGCATTTTGTGTTTACTTATGTTCTCTGTCCAACCTTTGTTTGAAGACTTCTACACCATGTTCCAAATTATTATGCAAATTGGATTTAAGTGTCAAAGATTTAATTGTTTTGTTTTTCAAATAAACTTGTGGATGGTATTGTGTCTCAGGGTTCAATGGATCACTGAAATCAATCTTAAACACGTGATTAGTTTTCCAGGTGATTCTAATTAAAGAAAAACTACTTAAAAATTATGTTCCACATTATTAAGCAGGCCACAGGTTTCAAGCAATATGGGAAATAAAAAAAGATCTCTCTGCTGCTGAAAAGTGTTAAATAGTGCAATGCCTTGGACAAGGTATGAAAACATTAGATATTTCACGAAAACTTAAGAGTGATCATCATACTGTGAAGAGATTTGTGACTGAAACAGAGCACAGACAGAGTTCATGCAGATAAACGCATAACGAGGAAGGTTTCTGCCAGACAAATTCTTTGGATTAAGAGAGCAGCTGCCAAAATATCATTATAAAGCAGCAAACAGTTATTTGAAGCTGCTGGTGCCTCTGGAGTCCCTCGAACCTCAAGGTGTAGGATCCTTCAAAGGCTTGCTGTGGAGCATAAACCTACTATTCGGCCACCCCTAAACAGTGTTCACAAGCAGAAACAGTTGCAGTGGGCCCAGCCATACATGAAGGCTAATTTTCAAAGTCTTGTTTACTGATGAGTGTCGAGCAACCCTGGATGGTCCAGATGGATGGAGTAGTGGATGGCCACCATGTCCCAACAAAGCTGTGATGTCAGCAAGGAGGTGGAGGAGTCATGTTTTGGGCCGAAATCATGGGGAAACAGCTGGTAGGGCCCTTTAAGGTTCCTGAAGGTGTGAAAATGACCTCTGCAAAGTTTATAAAGTTTCTGACTGACAACGTTCTTCCATGGTATAAAAAGCAGAAAATGAGCAAAATCATCTTCATGCATGACAATGCACCATCTCATGCTGCAAAGAATACCTCTGAGTCATTGGCTGCTATGGGCATAAAAGGAGATAAACTTATTGTGTGGCCACCATCTTCCCCTGACCACAACCCTATAGAGTATCATCAAGCAAAAGATCTATGAGGGTGGGAGGCAGTTCACATCAAAACAGCAGCTCTGGGAGGCTATGCTGACTTCAGGAAAAAAATTAAAGCAGAAACTCTCCAAAAACTCACAAGTTCAATGGATGCAAGAATTGTGAAGGTGATATCAAAGAAGGGTTCCAATGTTAACATGTAAGTTGGCCTGTTGGGATGTTTTGGAGTTAAATAGCTTTTTTGTTCAGTGAATGTGACCTCCTAATGCTGCAAATTCCACAAAGGAGCATTTTCAGTTCTTTAAAACATATCAAATGTTTAGAAATCCTACTGTGCTTAATAATTTGGAACAGTGCATTTTGAGTTTTTATTCATTTTGGAGATTATACTGTTATCATTGGGAGGTTTCTTCAATAAAATTCGATGTATAATCTAATGGGTGATGACTTTTATTAGACTGACTGTCATTTGCACCGACCATTTAGGAAAATCCGAGAAAAATGTAATTTGCATAATAATTTGGAACATGGTGTATTGACTCGCTTCAAAGATTAAAGTCTGCTGTACCAGCAGATATTGACGGGAGTGGACAGCAGTCTAATGTGTATGGGGGCCTCCAGACTCACCCCCCAACAGGGTCAAGCAATTTGAAAGTTAACCCCTTCCCGACCTGTGACGCCACGTAGATGTCATGAAAGTCGGTGCCAATCCGACCTGTGACGCCTATGTGGCGTCATGGAGGGATCGCGTCCCTGCAGCTTGGGTGAAAGGGTTAACTCCAATTTCACCCGATCTGCAGGGACAGGGGGAGTGGTACTTCAGCCCAGGTGGGGTGGCTTCACCCTTCCATGGCATCGATCGCTCTGATTGGCTGTTGAAAGTGAAACAGCCAATCAGAGCGATTTGTAATATTTCACCTATGAAAACTGGTGAAATATTACAATCCAGCCATGGCCGATGCAGCAATATCATCGGCCATGGCTGGAAACCCTGATCTGCCCCCCCCCACCGCCACCGATCACCTCCCCAGTCCTCCGTCCGCTCTCCCGTCCGCTCCCCCCGTGCTCCGATCCCACCCCCCGTGCTCCGATCCCCCCCGTGCTCCGATCCCCCCCCTCATACTTACCGAGCCTCCCGGTGTCCGTCCGTCTGCTCCATGGGTGCCGCCATCTTCCAAAATGGCGGGCACATGTGCAGTGCGCCCACCAAATCTGCCGGCCGATTCGTTCTAGGTACATTTTGATCACTGTGATAAAACCTATCACAGTGATCAAAATAAATAAAATAGTAAATAAACCCCTCCCTTTATCACCCCCATAGGTAGGGACAATAATAAAATAAAGAAAATATATTTACTTTTATTTTTCCACTAGGGTTAGGGTTAGAACTAGGGTTAGGGTTAGAGTTAGGGTTAGAATTAGGCTATGTGCACATGGTGCGGATTTGGCTGCGGATCCGCGGCGGATTGGCCGCTGCGGATTCGTAGCAGTTTTCCATCAGGTTTACAGTACCATGTAAACCTATGGAAAACCAAATCCGCTGTGCCCATGGTGCGGAAAATACAGTGCGGAAACGCTGCATTGTATTTTCCGCAGCATGTCAATTCTTTGTGCGGATTCCGCAGCGTTTTACACCTGTTCCTCAATAGGAATCCGCAAGTGAAATCCGCACAAAAAACACTGGAAATCCGCGGTAAACGCAGTGCTTTTTACCTGCAGATTTTTCAAAAATGGTGCGGAAAAATCTCACACGAATCCGCAACGTGGGCACAAAGCCTTAAGATTAGGGTAGGAATTAGAGTTAGGGTTGGAATTAGGGCTAGGGTTGGAAATAGGGTTAAGATTAGGCTTGTGGTTAGGGCTATGGTTAGGGGTGTGTTGGGGTTAGGGTTGTGGTTAGGGTTGGGATTAGGGTTAGGATTAGGGTTGGGATTAGGGTTAGGGGTGTGTTAGGGTTAGGGTTGAGGTTAGGGGTGTGTTGGGGTTAGGGTTGTGATTAGGGTTATGGCTAGAGTTGGGATCAGGGTTAGGGGTGTGTTGGAGTTAGAATTGAGGGGTTTCCACTGTTTAGGCACATCAGGGTTCTCCAAACGCAACATGGCGCCACCATTGATTCCAGCCAATCTTGCGTTCAAAAAGTCAAATGGTGCTCCCTTCCGAGCCCTGACGTGCGCCCAAACAGTGGTTTACCCCCACATATGGGGTACCAGCATAATCAGGACAAACTGGGCAACAACTATTGGCGTCCAATTTCTCCTGTTACCCTTGCGAAAATAAAAAATTGCTTGCTAAAACATTTTTGAGGAAAGAAAAATTATTTATTTTCACGGCTCTGCATTATAAACAATTTGTGAAGCACCTGGGGGTTCAAAGTGCTCACTATGCATCTAGATAAGCTCCTTGGGGGGTCTAGTTTCCAAAATGAGGTCACTTGTGGGGGAGCTCCAATGTTTAGGCACACAGGGGCTCTCCAAACGCGACATGGTGTCCGCTAAAGATTGGAGCCAATTTTTCATTGAAAAAGTCAAATGGCGCTCCTTCCCTTCCGAGCCCTGTCGTGCGCCCAAACAGTGGTTTCCCCCCCCCCCCATATGGGGTATCGGCGTACTCAGGACAAATTGCACAATAACTTTTGGGGTCCAGTTTCTCTTTTTACCCTTGGGAAAATAAAAAAAATTGTTGCTAAAAGATCTTTTTTGTGACTAAAAAGTTATATGTTCATTTTTTCCTTCCATGTTGCTTCTGCTGCTGTGAAGCACCTGAAGGGTTAATAAACTTTTTGACTGTGGTTTTGAGCACCTTGAGGGGTGCAGTTTTTAGAATGGTGTCACTTTGGGGTATTTTCAGCCATATAGACCCCCTCAAACTGACTTCAAATGTGAGGTGGTCCCTAAAAAAAATGGTTTTGTAAATTTCGCTGTAAAAAAATGAGAAATTGCTGGTCAAATTTTAACCCTTATAACTTCCTAGCAAAAAAAATTTTGTTTCCAAAATTGTGCTGATGTAAAGTAGACATGTGGGTAATGTTATTTATTAACTATTTTGTGTCACATAACTCTCTCATTTAACAGAATAAAAATTCAAAATTTGAAAATTGCAAATTTCCATTTTTTTCACAAATAAACGCAAAAATTATCGACCTAAATTTACCACTAACATGAAGCCCAATATGTCATGAAAAAACATTCTCAGAACCGCTAGGATCCGTTGAAGCGTTCCTGAGTTATTACCTCATAAAGGGACACTGGTCAGAATTGCAAAAAAACGGCCAGGTCATTAAGGTCAAAATAGGCTGTGTGGTTGAACCCAACATTTATGAGAATGGGGGTAGTCAAGGGGGTGGCTGTTGGCATAATTTGTATGGAGGTTTTGAAACTTCAAGATATGCACACTCTACCATAGAAGAAAGATTAAAATGGCCAAGACTTACCTTCACAAGAACCTGGATAAAGTAGAGCTACTTAACCCCTTAATGACCAAGCCAATTTTTACAATTCTGACTGCTATCACTTTATGAGGTTATAGCTCTGGAACGCTTCAATGGATCCCACTGATTCTGAGAATGCTTTTTCATTACATATTGCACTTCATATTAGTGGTAAAATTTCTTCGATATGACTTGCGTTTATTTATGAAAAAAAACGGAAATTTGTCAACATTTTGAAAATCTAGCAATTTTCAAACTTTGAGTTTGTGTGCCTATAAATCAGAGAGTCATATCGCACAAAATAGTTACCGTATATACTCGAGTATAAGCTGACCTGAGTATAAGCCGAGACCCCTAATTTTGCCACAAAAAACTGGGAAAACTTAATGACTCGAGTATAAGCCTAGGGTGGGAAATGCAGCAGCTACCGGTAAATGTCAAAAATAAAAATAGATACCAATAAAAGTAAAATTAATTGAGACATCAGTAGGTTAAGTGTTTTTGAATATCCATATTGAATCAGGAGCCCCATATAATGCTCCATACAGTTCATGATGGGCCCCATATAATGCTCCATACAAAATACGCCCCATATAATGCTCCATACAGTTTATGATGGGCCCCATAAGATGCTCCATACAGACATTTGCCCAATATAATGCTGCACAAATGCGGATTGTGGCCCCATAAGATGCTCCATACAGTCATTTGCCCCATGTAATGCTCCATAAATGCTGATTATGCCCCATAAGATGCTCCATACAGATATCTGCCCCATATAATGCTGCACATGGCCCCATAAGATGCTCCATTCAGTCATTTGCCTCATATGCAGTTGCTGCGATAAAAAAAAAATTAAAAAAAAAATCACATACTCACCTTTCGTCGCTCAGGCCCCCAGCACTTGCTCTATTCACCTGCTCCGCGTTCCAGCACCGGCCGCCACTGTGTCTTCCCTGTCCTCCGCACTGACTGTTCAGGCAGAGGGCGGCACGCACTAATCGTGTCACCGCGCCCTCTGACCGGAGCGTCAGTGCAGAGGATGCAGAAGACGCAGCGGCGGCTGGCGACGGTGAAACAGGGAGCAGGTGAATATCGCGCACTGCTTATACTCACCTGCTCCTGGCGCGGTCCCTGCTTCCCCGACAGCTTCTTCCTGTATTGAGTGGTCACATGGTACCGCTCATTACAGTAATGAATATGTGGCTCCACCCCTAGTGGAGTGGAGTCCATATTCATTACTGTAATGAGCGGTGCCATGTGACCGCTCACTACAGGAAGAAGCTGTCAGCAAAAAGACCTGCAGGGACCGTGCCAGGAGCAGGCGAGTATGCTTAGACAGCTGCCACTCCACCTTCCCTGCCGACCCCTGGGAATGACTCGAGTATAAGCCGAGAGGGGCAATTTCAGCCTAAAAAAATGGGCTGAAATTCCCGGCTTATACTCGAGTATATACGGTAAGTATCATTTCCCACGTCTACTTTACTTCAGAACAATTTTGGAAACATAATTTTTGTTAGGACGTTATAAGGGTTAAAAAGTTGACCAGCATTCTAGAATGCTGTAGATAAGCCACTGATGCTGGTGGGCTTAGCTCATCTTCGATTTTGGGGGTGACAGATTCCCTTTAAATGAATCAACAAATTTAAGTGACATCTTAAGAAGCCCTGCCCTAGCTCACAGAGGTACACACGACTGCGCAAGCTATCACTTCTGTCAATACTGCCAATGATCTACTCAATCACATACTAAAAAAAGATTACTCAAAGATTGCAATGAGATGTCTCCAATTGTCTTCAGAGGAAGCGTTGTTGCCCATCAAACAGATACCATGACAGATCTTGATGTGATCCTATATGAACTTGTGAGAACATGGTTTCAGAAACAGTGAGTCTTCAGCTCCTTTCTTAACACTTACAAGAGTATGTATCCGCTTTGGCCCTCTGGCTACACAATGTGACAATCCCTGTTAGAAGAAACAACTGTCTATTTCAGATGTAATCAAATCAATCTGTATTAAGACATCAAAACCCGACATGGTTGTCCATACTGTCAAGGTTCTGGCAAAGGATCAAAGATGTGATGCTGCTGAACAGTGTGACCCACAGGCAGGAGGAGCTCAAAAGATGGCCCCAGACATCCTTCTCAATTGCCAAGTTAAACATTACATACCACCATCCTTGACCCAAGCTTGGCATCAGGGGCTTCCTTCACTTAACTCTATGTGGTAAGAAGCAACATTTTGCTATCTGTTGTTTGCTTAGACATTATAAATTACATCAGTCATAAGACAGAGATAAAGGAGCAGAAAGAGTACTACAAGAAAAGATTCCTGTCTCCACCATTTAGCCCAGTTCTAGAATTTACTACTACACTTATACACCTTACAGAGGTTCTTGGGTTTTTCTAATTATTATCGCGAGTTCATTAAAAACTTCTCAGTCATTGTCAAACCTCTTAAGGTACCGTCACACTCAGCGACGCTGCAGCGATATAGACAATGAGCCGATCGCTGCAGCGTCGCTGTTTAGGTCGCTGTAGAGACGTCAAACACAGCAGCTCCACAACGATGCAGGAGCGATACTGTGACGTAACGGTGACTCACTTATCGTTCTCACAGGTCGTTAGCTCCATGTAAAACATTGCAGACATCGTTGCTTTTGCTGTCAAACAAGACGATACACGCCGACCTGACGACCAAATAAAGTTCTGGACTTCTAGCTCCGACCAGCGATATCACAGTGGGATCCAGATCGCTGCTGCGTGTCAAACACAACGAGATCGCTATCCAGGACGTTGCAACGTCACCGATCGTTGTCGTTCTTGTTGTAAAGTCGCTGAGTGTGAAGGTACCTTTAGGCTGCCGTCACACTAGCAGTATTTGCTCAGTATTTTACATCAGTATTTGTAAGCCAAAACCAGGAGTGGAACAACTAGAGGAAAATTATAATAGAAACATATGCACCACTGCTGCATTTATCACCCACTCCTGGTTTTGGCTTGCAAATACTGATGTAAAATACTGACCAAATACTGCTAGTGTGACGGCAGCCTTACTGATAAGAGGTTTGACTTTATCTCTTGGTCTTCTGAGGCTGTTGATGTGTGGGTGGGAGGCTGTATTATACCCTATGAGGGGAGGCTGCATTATATTCTGGGGGGGGTGGCTGTATTATACAATAAGAGGGGAGGCTGCATTATATTCTGTGGGGGGAGGCTGCATTATAACCTATGAGGGGAGGCTGCATTATACCCTATAAGGGGAGCTGCATTATACCCTATGAGGGGAGGCTGCAATATATTCTGTGTGGGAGGCTGCATTATACTCTATGAGGGGAGCTGCATTATAACCTATGAGGGGAGGCTGCACTATACCCTATAAGGGGAGCTGCATTATACCCTATGAGGGGAGGCTGCAATATATTCTGTGTGGGAGGCTGCATTATACTCTATGAGGGGAGCTGCATTATACCCTATGAGGGGAGGCTGCAATATATTCTGTGTGGGAGGCTACATTATAGCCTATGAGGGGAGGTGCATTATACCCTATGAGGGTAGGCTGTATTATATTCTGTATGGGAGGCTGCATTATACTCTATGAGGGGAGCTGCTTTATAACCTATGAGGGGAGGCTGCACTATACCCTATGAGGGGAGGCTGCATTATTTTCTATGTATGGGGGAGGCTACATTATACCATATGATGGGGCTGCATCATACCCTATGAGGAGGCTGCATTATACCCTATGAGGGAGGCTGAATTATAACCTATAAGGGGGCTACGTTATATTCTATGGGGGGTTGCATTATACTATATGAGGGGGGCTACATTATATTCTATGCTGAATCCCCTAGACCTGATATTAGTCCCACATGAAGGGACCGATTTACAGTTTTATTATTTTATCTAAAATCACAATCATGTTTAAAGTGAACCTGTCACCCCCAAAATTGAAGATAAGCCAAGTCCACCGGCATCAGGGGCTTATCTACAGAATTCTAGAATGCTGTAGATAAGCCCCCGATGTATCCTGAAAGATGAGAACAAGAGGTTATATTATACTCACCCAGGGGCGGTCCCGCTGCCGTCCGGTCCGATGGGCGTCGTGGTCCGGTCCGGGGCCTCCCATTTTCTTACAATGACGTCCTCTTCTTGTATCCATGCTGCGGCTCAAGCGCAGGCGTACTTTGTCTGCCCTGTTGAGGGCAGAGTAAAGTAGTACGCAGGTGCCAGGCCTCTCTGACCTTTCCCGGTGCCTGGGCACTGCAGTACTTTGCTCTGCCCTCAACAGGGCAGACAAAGTACGCCTGTGCTGAAGCCGCAGCGTGAAGACAAGGAGAGGATGTCATCCTATGAAGATAGGAGGCCCCGGACCGGACCGCGACGCCCATCAGATCGGACCGCCCACCCAGGTGAGTATAACATAACCTCTTTTTCTCATCTTTTAGGATACATCGGGGACTTATCTTTAGCATTCTAGAATGCTGTAGATAAGCCACTGATGCTGGTGGGCTTAGCTCATCTTCGATTTTGGGGGTGACAGGTTCCCTTTAAATGAAACAACAAATTTAAGTGACTTCTTAAGAAGCCCTGCCCTAGCCCACAGAGGTACACACGACTGCGCAAGCTATCGCTTCTGTCAATACTGCCAATGATCTACTCAATCACATACTAAAAAAAGATTACTCAAAGATTGCAATGAGATGTCTCCAATTGTCTTCAGAGGAAGTGTTGTTGCCCATCAAACAGATACCATGACAGATCTTGATGTGATCCTATATGAACTTGTGAGAACATGGTTTCAGAAACACAGTGTGTCTTCAGCTCCTTTCTTAACACTTACAAGAGTATCTATCCGCTTTGGCCCTCTGGCTACACAATGTGACTATCCCTGTTAGAAGAAACAACTGTCTATTTCAGATGTAATCAAATCAATCTGTATTAAGACGTCAAAACCCGACATGGTTGTCCATACTGTCAAGGTTCTGGCAAAGGATCAAAGATGTAATGCTGTGGAACAGTGTGACCCACAGGCAGGAGGAGCTCAAAAGATGGCCCCAGACATCCTTCTCAATTGCCAAGTTAAACATTACATACCACCATCCTTGACCCAAGCTTGGCATCAGGGGCTTCCTTCACTTGACTCTATGTGGTAAGAAGCAACATTTTGCTATCTGTTGTTTGCTTAGACATTATAAATTACATCAGGTAAGAGATAAAGGAGTAGAAAGAGTACTACAAGAAAAGATTCCTGTCTCAGCCATTTTGCCCAGTCCTAGAATTTACTACTACACTTATGTAAGTGTAAGTTACAAAAGCCACAAAGAAGCCAGATTAAAGCTGTCCTTGGGAAGATCCTTCTATATAGCTCTCACTGCAGAACACTAGACTAGACTAAAACTGAGGACCCCCAAACAACAACATTGTAGACAGACAGAAATCAATTTTATTATACTGCTCCCTCAAGTTACAATGGACTTGCCTAGATCATTTTCATCTGACTATGCCACGGACAACTGATCTGCATGGGTAGTTCACCCTAACATCACACACAGGGCAAGTAGTGGGGGCTGTGATTATGAAGTGCGTGCACTGAAGTACAATCTAGTAGTGTCTGCAGTATAATACTTCAGGTTATGCCTCTTCTCACACTTTTGGCTTTTTTTTCACAGACAGAGACCTACTGGGGGACTTGTTACAATCTACAAAAAAAAGTGTCCCGTTATAAAAAATAAAATAAAATACAACACCACAAAAACATAATATTTTTTTACACACTTTTTTTGAAGCCTAACTGGGGTTAGGGCTAGCGAATAGGATAAAGGCTAGGGTAATAAAAGAACAACACCTAAAAAAGTAATAAAAAACTAAAGAGGTATAACTTTATTTTTCACATTTTATGTTGGATTTCAGCAAAAGGTAGGGATATTGGAAGACTGCCTACAATACTCCTAAGGGTCACTTTGAGAATTTGGTAATGCCATTTGGTTTGACCAATGCTCCTGCTGTATTTCAGAACTTCATAAATTATACTTTTTCTTCTTTGGTGAGTAGATTTTTGGTGATATACTTGGATGATATTTTGATCTGCTCAGGCTCTCGTGAAGAGCATTGGGAGCATGTTCGACACGTGCTTCAGGTTCTTCGTGACAATTATTTGTCAAACTAGAGAAGTGTCAGTTTGATGTGCCTTAGATTAAGTATTTGGGTCATTTGGTTTCTGCTCAAGGTTTTCAGATGGATCCCGTTAAGGTACAGGCCGTCCTTGATTGGGTGCAACCTACTAATCTTAAAGCTTACAGAGGTTCTTGGGTTTTTCTAATTATTATCGTAAGTTCATTAAAAACTTCTCAGTCTTTGTCAAACCTCTTACTGATAAGAGGTTTGACTTTATCTCTTGGTCTTCTGAGGCTGTCGATGCTTTTGCTGCTCTCAAGGCGGCCTTTTTTTTTTTTAAAGCTCCAGTCCTCAGACAACTCGATGTTGATTTGCCTTATGTGGCTGAGGTGTACGCCTCTTTTGTAGGGATGCATGCTGTTCTTTCACAGAATGACTGTTAGTTTCATCCTTGTGCTTTTTTTCATATAAATTCACACAAGCAGAGTCCAACTATGATATAGGTGATCTGGAACTCTGAACAATTAAGGCAGCTTTCAAAGAATGGAGGCATTGGTTGGAGGGGTCTAGGAATAGAGTAACTGTCTTTACTGATCACACAAATCTACTGTATGTTGATGCCACTAAGAGCCTGAATATTAGACAGAACCGGTGGGCTGTCTTTTTCACTCGATTTGATTTCTCTGTGACATATCTTTCTGGTACTAAGAATGTTAAGGCGGATGCCTTCTCATGTAGTTTCATTCCGGAGTTGAGGGAAAGAAATCTAGTCAAAATTCTTAGTTAAGGGGAGGTAGTGGGTGCTTTGGGTATCGATCTCAGACAGAGCATTATGGAAGCTCAAGATGGTGCAGCAGAGGGCTTCCCACCTGTCAAGATTTGTGCCTTTATTGCTTCGCACTGATCGTATAAACAAAATGCATGGCTGGACAACCTGGTTCCTCTGCCACCTGGCGGGTTGTTTCCAGGTCCTTTTGGTGGAAGAGTGCTCGAGAAGATGTGGATGAGTATATCTGTAAGTGCAGGATTTATGCCAGGCCCCGGCATGGTTTCTTTTGCCTAACGAGGTCCAGTCTTGATCTTAGACCAACTTGTCTTGCCCTATCACCTTGCGGGTCCAGCTTTATTAACCTTCTCCTGTTGATAATAGTCTTTGTTGGATTCATTCACTTGGCTATAGTTTATGTTGGTTGCAGTTGGTTTATTTCATAGGGAATTACTACTCTATCGATTGTAGGAACTGCTATGGACATTCAGAGCATGCCATCATCGAGTTGGGTAACCATTGCGTTATTTTAGGGTGCCAACTTCTACATTTCATTAGGGACAGACCAGGGTCAGAGGAGGACTTTTTCCTAATCTGAACAGGGATCTGGCAGGTTTGCATATTTGTCCCAATAGTTTGTACGCTACTATGTTAATGTGCTTTATCAGCACTGTAATGTGTATACATGTATAGCGCTCAAACAGCACACCATAGTCCGTACTCTAATGTATACACATGTGTATCTTTCCACAGCACACCACAATCAGCACTCTAATGTGTATACATTGTGGTATAGCGACCCCTGTGGCAGATAGGGGGCGCTGTGTGTGCTCCTTGAGATATGCATTGAGGCATGTATATGGTGTGCAAGGACCTGTGGTGATGTCACGCTCACCTGACTAGCCATGTGACAGGTACCTGGGTGTGGTTACACCTATGTAAGGCTACGTTCACATTTGCGGTCGGCGCCGCAGCGTCGCCGCATGCGTCATGCGCCCCTATATTTAACATGGGGGCGCATGGACATGCGTCGCACTTGCGTTTTGCGCCGCATGCGTCCCTGCGGCGCCCGCGTCCGGGCGCAGAGGACGCAGCAAGTTGCATTTTTGCTGCGTCCAAAATCAATGAAAAAAAGGACGCATGCGGCGCAAAACGCAGCGTTGTGCATGCGTTTTGCTGCGTTTTTGTTTGCGTTGTGCGTTGCGGCGCCGACGCTGCGGCGCACAACGCAAATGTGAACGTAGCCTAAAGGAGGTGTGTGGAGCACATGGTGGAATGTGAGTGTTAGTAAGTGTCCGTCAGGGTGGACACACTTCCGTGTGTCCTGGCAGGACACTGCAAAGTGGCCTGTGTGCTGGACGGTCCCAGGTGGGGACAGACGTCCTGGAAGCACACAGTGACCATTCCAGGCTGGAGAGCCTGCGTGCTGGACATAGCACGGACGGTTGGTGTTGGAGGCTCCGGCGAGTGGAGTCGTCCTGGAAGCACCTGGAGACCGTAGACCTGGGAGGTCTGTGTTGAGGACCTGGGACTGACCTGAAGTCAGTGTGAGTGTGTGGGACGGATGGAGATCCGTGTATGATACTGACCGGGGTCAGTGAGAAACGTCTGATGGATACCTCTGTGGAGAAGAGGGATCCGGGAAACCTGTGTGGCACCAACAGGTAACGGGAAGGAACCGTGTGACACTGACCGGGGTCAGAGTGAGAGACATTGTGTATGGGCACCTCGGAGGCCAAGGGGTGTCCAAGAACCCGTAAAGGTTGCCAACGGGTAACGGTCTGAAAACCGTGTATAATGCTGACCGGGGTCAGAGACGAACTGTGGTAAAGATGAATATATGCAGACTGTGTTCAAACTGTTACCAAGTTCCTGTGGATGTGGTTTACATTATGTGAAATAAACCGAAAAGACTGTTTTTGATAGAAAACCGTGCCCGAGTGCTTTGATTCTGCTGCCAAGCGAGTGTTCCCCAAGACACGTAGTAGGCGCTATGCTACAACATGTATATCACTTCACCCTACAGCATAATCAGCACTCTGTGTATATATGTATATCTCTCCACAGCACACCATACACTCTAATGTGAATACATGTATCTCTCCACAGTATTTTATACTCTGCACTCTAATGAGTATACATGTCTCTCTACAGCACACCATAATACGCACTGTGTATACATGTATATCTCTCCACAGCACACCACAAACAGAACTTTAATGTGTATACATATCTCTCCACAGAACACCACAATCAGCATCTCTAATGTTCTAATGTGTACACATGTGTACCTCTCCACAGCATGCCACAATCAGCACTCTAATGTGTATTCATGTATCTCTCCACAGCACACCACAATCAGCACTCTAATGAGTATACGTGTCTCTCCACAGCACACCATAATCAGCACTCTAATGAGTATACATGTGTCTCTCCAGAGCACACCATAATCAGCACTGTGTATACATGTGTATCTCCCCTCAGCACATCACACTACAATCAGCACTCTAATGCGTATACATGTGTATCTCCCCACAGCACACCACAATCAGCACTCTAATATGTATACATGTGTATCTCTCCACAGCACATCACACCACAATCAGCACTCTGTGTATACATGTGTATCTCTTGTATCTCCGGCCACACCACTCCACTGAAACTACCCTTAACTAAGATCAACAATGACCTATTAACCACCAAGGCCAAGCGACACTACTCTGTCCTCCTCCTCCTGGACCTGTCCTCTGCCTTTGACACAGTGGACCATTCCCTATTACTACAGACCCTCTCATCTCTTGGCATCACAGACTTGGCCCTATCTTGGATCGCGTCATACCTAAAGCCCCCGTCACACTAAGCGAGGTCGCTAGCGAGATCGCTGCTGAGTCATAAGTTTTGTGACGCAACAGCGACCTCAGTAGCGATCTCGCTATGTTTGACACGTAGCAGCGACCAGGCCCCTGCTGTGAGATCGCTGGTCGTGTCGGAATGGCCTGGACCTTTTTTTGATCGTTGAGGTCCCGCTGACATCGCTGAATCGGTGTGTGTGACACGGATTCAGCGATGTCTTCACTAGTAACCAGGGTAAACATGGGGTTACTAAGCGTAGGGCCGCGCTTAGTAACCTGATGTTTACCCTGGTTACCATCGTAAATGTAAAAAAAAACAAACACTACATACTCACATTCCGGTGTCCGTCAGCTCCCTTGCCGTCTGCTTCCCGCACTGACTGACTGCCGGCCGTAAAGTGAAAGCACAGCACAGCAGTGTCGTCCCCGCTCTGCTGTTAGGGCCGGCGCTCAGTCAATGCAGGAAGCGGACGCCGGGGGACGCGAAGGTGAGTATGTACTGTTTGTTTTTTTACATTTTACACTGGTAACCAGGGTAAACATCGGGTTACTAAGCGCGGCCCTGCGCTTAGCAACCCGATGTTTACCCTGGTTACCCGGGGACCTCGGCATCGTTGGTCGCTGGAGAGCTGTCTGTGTGACAGCTCCCCAGCGACCACACAGCGACTAAACAGCGACGCTGCAGCGATCGGCATCGTTGTCTGTATCGCTGCAGCGTCGCTAAGTGTGACGGGGCCTTAACAGACTGGACATTCAGCGTCTCCCACTCAAACACGACCTCACCTCGACCCTTATCTGTCGGAGTCCCGCAAGGTTCAATCCTAGGGCCCCTGCTCTTCTCAATCTACACCTTCGGCCTGGGACAGCTCATAGAATCTCACGGCTTTCAGTATCAGCTCTATGCTGATGACACACAGATCTACATCTCTGGACCAGATATCACCACCCTACTAACCAGAATCCCACTAGGTCTGTCTGCTATTTAATCCTTCTTCTCCGACAGATTTCTAAAACTTAATATGGGTAAAACAGAACTCATCATCTTTGCCCCATCTCACTCAGTACCCCCAACCCCCAATCCATGAAATGGCTGTCCACTCTCCCCAGTCCCAGAAGCTCGCTGCCTCGGGGTTATCCTTGACACTGATCTCTCCTGCAAACCACATATCCAAGCCTTTCAACTTCCTGCCAACTTCAACTCAAAAATATTTCACGGATCTGTACATTCCTCAACCAAGAATATGCAAAAACCCTAGTCCATGCCCTCATCATCTCACTCCTTGACTACTGCAACCTCCTGCTCTGTGGCCTCCCCTCTAACACTGTCGCACCCCTCCAATCTATTCTAAACTCTGCTGCCTGACTAATCCACCTGTCCCCCCGCTATTCCCCGGCCTCTCCCCTCTGTCAATCCCTTCACTGGCTACCCATTGCCCAGAGACTCCAGTACAAAAGCCTAACCATGACATACAAAGCCATCCACAACCTGTCTCCTTAATACATCTGTGACCTCGTCTCCCGGTACTTACCTGCACGCAACCTCTGATCCTCAGAAGATCTCCTTCTCTACTCCCCTCTCACCTCCTCTTCCCACAATCGCATACAAGATTTCTCCCGCGCATCCCCCCTACTCGAACTCTCTACCACAACATATTAGACTCTCGCCTACCATCGAAACCTTCAGAAAGAACTTGAAGAACCACCTCTTCCGACAAGCCTACAACCTACAGTAATCACCCATTGACCAAACTGCTGCACGACCAGCTCTACCCTCAACCTATTGTATCCTCACTTAACCCTTATCTTCTCTCCTCCTGTACCATTGTGACTTGTATTGTACCGTACTTGTTTTTAATTTGTATACCCCTCCTCACATGTAAAGCACCATGGAATAAATGGCGCTATAATAATCTACTATATAATTGTCCAAGGGTCACTTCCGTCTGTCTGTAAAGGATATTCATTGGTCGCGGCCTCTGTCTGTCATGGAATCCAAGTCGCTGATTGGTCTCGCCAGCTGCCTGTCATGGCTGCCGCGACCAATCAGCGACGGGCACAGTCCTGTTAGTCCCTTCCTACTCCCCTGCAGTCAGTGCCCGGCGCCCGCATACTCCCCTCCGGTCATACACACCCCCCCCCTGCAGTGTGCGCTGGGCCTAGCACTGCATGCCCTGTGCACCACGGTCTCCCCCCGCAGACCCCGGCAGTGCTAGTCTCCTGCCCGCACACAGCTCAGGTGGTGGGCTCCACACTCCCACCAGCCTGGCACACCGCCCTCAGCTTCCCAGGCCCGTCCCCTGCTTACCATCACCCCGTACTTGAGAGTGATGCCCTGCAGGGTGTCCCCGGGGCTGACCGGGTGCTCTATGTACCTCTCGGCCCAGGGCGCCGTCATGCTGGCCGTGCTCCTGTACGAGCGTGTTTTGGTCCGGGCCAGGCTCAGGGACATCTCCGCTTCAGATTCGCACTCCGAGCTGGGAAACATGGTGTATATGAGTTGGCTCCCCGCATCCCTGTGCGGCTGTAGCACCGGGGACAGTCCCGTCATCTTCTGCGGAGGAATACACGCTCCGGCAATGGTAGGAGCACTACATGTACTGAACTGGAGCCTCCACTGCCAGCAGGGGGCGCTCCTCTGATCCAGCACGGGGAAGCGCGGCCGTGTTATCCCAGGACCCCCGGTGTGACCCCCCGCCCCTGTCGGCATTCTCCAGGCTGCACGGTGTGCACGGCGGACATGCTGCGACCTCAGGACACATTAGTAGCATTCGTCTTATTTACTCTATCAGTGCTGTTAGTATTACTCTTATGTTATTTTGTGTTATACTTACTGCTAATATTTATTGTACTGTTATTAGTATGCGTTATATCTTCTATATATATAATTGTCTAAGGGGTACTTCCGTCTTACTACGTGGCCACTGTTATATATTGCGTGGCCTGTCACTGGGCAATATACTACGTGACTGGGCAATATACTACGTGGCTGGACAATATACTATGTGGGCTGTGCAATATACTACGTGGGCTGTGCAATATACTACGTCACTGGGCAATATACTACGTGGCTGGGCTATATACTACGTGGCTGGGCTATATACTACGTGACTGGGCTATATACTACGTGACTGGGCTATATACTACGTGACTGGGCTATATACTACGTGACTGGGCTATATACTACGTGACTGGGCAATTTACTACGTGGCTCTGTGCTGTATACTACGTCGCTGTGCAATATACTACGTGGGCTGTGCAATATACTACGTGACTGGGCAATATACTACATGGGTTGTGCAATATACTACGTGGACATGCATATCCCAGAATACCCGATGCATTAGAACCGGGCCACCATCTAGTGCAGACCTGAGCAAGATGCGGCCCGCGTGATGATTTTAAACGGCCCGCCAGCTAGCTGTCATTTCTGACAGCCGCCCCCGCTCGGCCAGCCGCTTCTGAGGAGGATCGCTGGCGGCTGGAGTGAAGGCCCCGCGCTCATCCACACGCTGTCGGAACTGTATGCGCTTGCAGCGCATACAGTTCCAGGGTCAGGATGTGATTGACACAGCATCAGGAGCCATTGGCTCCCGGCTGTGTCAATCATTCTTGTGACCGGAGGCAGCATTATGCCACCGGTCACAAGAGACTGAGCTCCGCATCGGCCCTGTACGTCACGTGCGTACGTCACTCCAGCGCCGCGCGGGATGTGCTGCGGTTAAGCAAGTTGCTGGCTGGCGGTCTCCTTCGGGTGAGTATCCGTGCGGTCGGGGGGAGAGGGGGTCCCTGTGTTGCTGGGGAGTGTGAGGAAGGGGGGCTACTACATGGGGCTGCCGCGGCTATCACGTACTGGGGGGGGCAGGGGGATTGCTATCAGTGGGGATTACTTACAAGGGATGGCTACATTAAGGGATACTACATATTGGGGGCTACATGGAGAATACTACCTAAAGTGGGGGATATCACATACTGGGGAGGGGGGGCAGAGGGGATTGCTACCAATGGGGATTACTTACAAGGGATGGCTACATTAAGGGATATTACATATTGGGTGCTACATGGGGAATACTACCTAAAATGGTGATATCACATACTGGGGAGGGGGACGGGGGGATTGCTAGAGGCACAGAGGGGTCTGATCCCTATATGCAGGGGTTCTATTTTCTATATGGAGGCACAGTGGGGTATGAGGGCACAGATGGGGCATTTTTACTATGTGATAGAGGGGTCCTAAATACTATTTTTTCCTGCATCCACACCCCCACCTGGCCCATAGTTGACAATTTCATATACGGCGATACCAGATATGTTTATTTTTTTCCATAGCTATACATGGCTGTATCCTTGTTTTCCTGGCTCTAGGGCTGCATCCATTTTCTCCAGGCATATCTTGATCTACAACAGCAAGTTTTCTACAGTTTTCTACAGTGAACAAGCTTGTTGCAGTTCATCATCTCATCATTAAATAATGATGTAAGTATATCTTCCATATTTTCTTTGTATTGTAAATCTTTGCAATGTTTAACCCCTTAACGACCGCCGATACGCCTTTTAACGGCGGCAGTTAAGGGTACTTAAACCACAGCTCCGTTAATTAACGCCGCTGTGGAAAAAGTGAATAGCGCCCCCCAGAGTCGGAGTTTCTCTGGGGTCTCGGTTGGGGGTAGCCGAGACCCCAGAGAACATGATTCGGGGTTTTTTTACCGACCCCCGAGTTGCGATCGCCGGTAATTAACCGTTTACCGGCGATAGCAAAAAAAAAAAAAAAAAAACGCGATCTCCCCTTTAATTTCTCCGGTGCTCCTCGTGGCTCCCGATGGGCGCCGCCATCATCTTCTGGCAAAAAAATGGCGGGCGTATGCGCAGTGCGCCCGCCGGCCGGCACCCGGACCTTTGGGGTCTCGGCTGCCGGGGGTAGCCAAGACCCCAAAGAACATGATCGGGGTCGGTTCTTACCGACTCCTGTTTTGCGATCGCCAGTACTTGACTGTTTACCGGCGGTCGCAAAAAAAAAAAAAAAGAGATCGGTCATTCTCTGTCCTCTGATGTGATCGCACATCAGAGAGCAGAGAAATAGGGGGATTCGGGAACCCTGCTATACTTACCGGTGTCCCTGGGTCCTCCTGCGTCCCCTCCTGCCCGCCGGCTTCTTCCTATGGAAAGAAAATGGTGGGCGCATGCGCAGTGCGCCCGCTCTCTGCTGCCATCTGACGGCCGGCAGGAGAGAGGAGTTGGGGCTAAAATTAGGGTTAGGGTTGGGGCTAAATTTAGGGTTGGGGTTAGGGTTGGTTGGGGCTAAATTTAGGGTTAGGCTTCTTTCACACTTGCGTCGGCCCGACGTACCGACGCACGTTGTGAAAATTGTGCACAACGTGGGCAGCGGATGCAGTTTTTCAACGCATCCGCTGCCCAGTCTATGTCCTGGGGAGGAGGGGGCAGAGTTACGGCCACGCATGAGCGGAAATGGCGGACGCGACGTACAAAAAAAAGGTTACATTAAGCTTTTTTTGTGACAACGGTCCGCCAAAACACAACGGATCCAGTGCACGACGGACGCGACGTGTGGCCATCCGTCGGCAATACAAGTCTATGGGCAAAAAAGGCATCCTGCGGGCACATTTGCAGGATCCATTTTTTGTCTAAAACGATGGATTGCGACGGATGCCACACAACGCAAGTGTGAAAGTAGCCTCAGGGCTAGGGTTAGGGTTGGGGCTAAAGCTAGGGCTAGGGTTAGGGTTAAATTTAGGGTTAGGGTTGGGGCTAAATTTAGGGTTGGGGCTAAATTTAGGGTTAGGGCTAAAGTTAGGGTTAGGGCTTGGGTTGGGGCTAAAATTATGGTTAGGGCTAGGGTTGGGGCTAAAGTTAGTGTTAGGGCTAGGGTTGGGGCTAAAGTTAGGGTTAGGGCTAGGGTTGGGGCTAAAGTAAGGGTAGGGTTGGGGCTAAAGTAAGGGTAGGGTTGGGGCTAAAGTTAGGGCTAGGGTTGAGGCTAAAGTTAGGGCAAGAGTTGGGATTAGGGTTTGGATTAGGATTGGTATTAGGGTTAGGGTTGGCATTAGGGTTACGTTTGGGATTAGGGTTAAGGTTAGGGTTGGGATTAGGGTTAGGGGTGTATTGGGATTAGGGTTAGGTTTGAGGTTAGGGTTGAGATTAGGATTAGGGGTGTGTTGAATTTAGGATTATGGATAGGGTTGAGATTAGGGTTGTTTTGGGGTTAGGGTTGTGATTATCGTTAGGGTTGTGATTAGGATTATGGATCAGGTTGGGATTAGGGGTGTGTTGGGGTTAGGGTTGGAGTTAGAATTGGGGGGTTTCCACTGTTTAGGTACATCAGGGGGTCTCCAAACACGACAGCCAATTTTGACCTCAAAAAGTCAAATGGTGCTCCCTCCTTTCTGAGCTCTGCCGTGTGCCCAAACAGTGGTTTACCCCCACATATGGGGCATCAGCGTACTCGGGATAAATTGGACAACAACTTTTGGGGTCCAATTTCTCCTGTTACCCTTGTGAAAATAAAAACTTGGGGGCTAAAAAATCTTTTTTGTGGAAAAAAAAATATTTTTTATTTTCACGACTCTGCATTATAAACTTCTGTGAAGCAGTTGTGCATTCAAAGTTCTCACCACATATCTAGATAAGGCTAGGTTCACATTGCGTTAGTGGGTGATCGCTAACGGACAGCGTTGCACGGCGAAAATGTCGCAATTGACGCCGTGCAACGGGTCTGTTAGCGCACCCATTGACAGCAATGTAAATTTCGCCTGTAGCGCATCGCTAGCGCATGCCTTTTCGGCTCGCGCTAGCGATGTGCCGTTCTTTTGTAGCGCGCCTCGGACGCTGCTTGTAACGACCGCGGTGCGCCCGAGGTCCGTTCCTTGCTCTCGCAGATCGGGGATTTGCGAGAGCGGGGACGTTAGTGCGACCCCTAAACGTGGCCCCTACAAAAACATTGCGTTAGGGCAATCCGTTTAGCGCTAGCGGATTGCGCTAACGCAATGTGAACCTAGCCTAAGTTCCTTGGGGGGTCTAGTTTCCAAAATGGGGTCACTTGTGGGGGGTTTCTACTGTTTAGGTACATCAAGGGCTCTGCAAACGCAACATAACGCCCGCAGACCATTCTATCAAAGTCTGCATTCCAAAACGGTGCTCCTTCCCTTCCGAGCTCTGCCTAGCGCACAAACAGTGGTTTACCCCCACATATTGGGTACCAGCATACTCAGAACAAATTGGACAACAGCTTTTGGCGTCCAATTTCCCTTGTTACACTTGTGAAAATAAAAACTTTGGGGCTAAAATATATTTTTTATTTTCACGACTCTGCATTATAAACTTCTGTGAAGCACTTGGCCAGACGTACTCAGGAGAAATTGCCCAACAACTTTTGTGGTCTAATTTCTCCTGTTACCCTTGTGAAAATAAAAATTTGGGGACAAAAAGATCATTTTTGTAGAAAAAATGGGATTTTTTATTTTCACGGCTCTACGTTATAAACTTCTGTGAAGCACTTGGCCATTCAAAGTTCTCACCACATATCTAGATAAGTTCCTTAAGGGGTCTAGTTTCCAAAATGGTGTCACTTGTGGGGGGTTTCCACTGTTTAGGCACATCAGGGGCTCTCCAAACGCGACATGGCGTCCGATCTCAATTCCAGCCAATTCTACATTGAAAAAGTAAAACGCCACTCCTTCTCTTCCAAGCTCTGCGGTGCGCCCAAACAGTGGTTTACCCCCACATATGGGGTATCGACGTACTCAGGAGAAATTGGACAACAACTTTTGTGGTCTAATTTCTCCGTTACCCTTGTGAAAATAAGAATTTGTCGGCGAAAAGATCATTTTTGTGTAAACAAATGAGATTTTTTTTCCATTACGTCCCTCAGGACAGCACCATGGAGGACGTCCTTCCTTGACCTATAGCAGGACAGGATCATAGAGAGGTTAAAAGGACCCTCCCACCTCCACCCTCCAGTGTTTTTCCTGTCCCTATTGGGGATGGTTGTATGAGAGGTTGCTCCTAGAGCGAAGATAGACTCCTCTTTGAGACGTTTCTCAGCCAACAGTCAGCCTGTGCAATGGGCTTAGGGGATCGTGCGGCAGGTCCAATCCTTCCCCCTGTCAAGTAGCCCAGGGTGGAAACTCCCCGGTGGGGAGTCCCTCAGCCCCAGAGACCAGTCGAGCGGACGGGTTCCTGGGTAAAGCTGCTTCCTCCCGGTGGGGGGCTCTCGGCTCGGACGCCGACCGGCAAAACACCACTACGTCCAAAAGTCGTGTGGTGGAGAAGGCCGTTGCGCTTCCGGTGATGTCAGCGAGGAGCACCGGCACATAGGATTGGCGTGCGTTCCACGATGGAACACAGAAGGGGGCACAGGTGAAGAAATCATTGACAGTAATGCGACATTCCTGACGGGACGCCGCTTCCTTCCACGGTAGGCTCTCGGCGTTACCAGCTCCCCCTGTCTTCTAGCAGGTATGGAGCCAGCACAGGTGAGTGCATGGTTTAAATGTTGCATCGATGGCCTGGGCCTCTGGGCTGACTCTAGTCTCATGCCTTTGTGCCAAAGCTGTACCTGGAACCCATTTGCAGCTAGGCCTTGGACCTCTAGGCTATGGTAGAGCCATATGTCCAGGCTACATCTCATGACTGGACTTCAGTTAGTTGCAGGTCTTGTCTGCACAGAGCCTTATGATTGGGCTTCAGAGTGATTATTTTGGAAGCATGCTTTCCATTTTCTGGTTCAATAAACAAGTGTTTCACTTTTCTTTGCAACTTAACTACTCCGTCCATAGGAGGACACAAGGTGTTAATTCAGCACATTGTCTCCATGAAGACTGCCCTCCAGCTGCGGCTCATTAATTAGCTCCTTCGGGTGGAGTCAGTCTGACAAATGAGATGTACTGTTCAGAGTGGAGATTTATCTGGAACTCTGATAGATTGCTCTTTTGCTTAAAAGTGTAAGTCTGGTCTCTTGTTTGGCACCTTCAAGCATGGCCTAGTCTCTCTGTGCATCTCTTTGCATCATACTACTTCTAGGCATCATATCGAGTGCCTCCGTGCATAATACTGCATCATACTGCTTTTATGCATCATATGGAGTGTCTCTGTGCATGATACTGCATCATAGTACAGTGCCTACAAGTAGTATTCAACCCCCTGCAGATTTAGCAGGTTTACACATTTGGAATTAACTTGACATTGTGACATTTGGACTGTAGATCAGCCTGGAAGTGTGAAATGCACTGCAGCAAAAAAGAATGTTATTTCTTTATTTATTTATTTTTTAAATTGGGAAAAGTATTTTCAGAGAGTCATTTATTATTCAACCCCTCAACCCACCAGAATTCTGTTTGGTTCCCCTAAAGTATTAAGAAGTAGTTCAGGCACAAAGAACAATGAGCTTCACATGTTTGGATTAATTATCTCTTTTTCCAGCCTTTTCTGACTATTTAAGACCCTCCCCAAACTTGTGAACAGCACTCATACATGGTCAACATGGGGAAGACAAAGGAGCATTCCAAGGCCATCAGAGACAAGATCGTGGAGGGTCACAAGGCTGGCAAGGGGTACAAAACCCTTTCCAAGGAGTTGGGCCTACCTGTCTCCACTGTTGGGAGCATCATCCAGAAGTGGAAGGCTTATGGAACTACTGTTAGCCTTCCACGGCCTGGACAGCCTTTGAAAGTTTCCTCCCGTGCCGAGGCCAGGCTTGTCCGAAGAGTCAAGGCTAACCCAAGGACAACAAGGAAGGAGCTCCGGGAAGATCTCATGGAGCTGGGGACATTGGTTTCAGTCAATACCATAAGTAACGTACTCCACCGCAATGGTCTCCGTTCCAGACGAGCCCGTAAGGTACCTTTACTTTCAAAGCGTCATGTCAAGGCTGTTCTACAGTTTGCTCATGATCACTTGGAGGACTCTGAGACTGACTGGTTCAATGTTCTCTGGTCTGATGAGACCAAGATCGAGATCTTTGGTGCCAACCACACACGTGACGTTTGGAGACTGGATGGCACTGCATACGACCCCAAGAATACCATCCCTACAGTCAAGCATGGTGGTGGCAGCATCATGCTGTGGGGCTGTTTCTCAGCCAAGGGGCCTGGCCATCTGGTCCGCATCCATGGGAAGATGGATAGCACGGCCTACCTGGAGATTTTGGCCAAGAACCTCCGCTCCTCCATCAAGGATCTTAAGATGGGTCGTCATTTCATCTTCCAACAAGACAACGACCCAAAGCACACAGCCAAGAAAACCAAGGCCTGGTTCAAGAGGCAAAAAATCAAGGTGTTGCAGTGGCCTAGTCAGTCTCCTGACCTTAACCCAATTGAAAACTTGTGGAAGGAGCTCAAGATTAAAGTCCACATGAGACACCCAAAGAACCTAGATAACTTGGAGAAGATCTGCATGGAGGAGTGGGCCAAGATAACTCCAGAGACCTGTGCCGGCCTGATCAGGTCTTATAAAAGACGATTATTAGCTGTAATTGCAAACAAAGGTTATTCCACAAAATATTAAACCTAGGGGTTGAATAATAATTGACCCACACTTTTATGTTTAAAATTTATAAAAATTTAACTGAGCAACAAAACTTTTTGGTTTGTAAGATTTATGCATCTGTTAATAAATCCTGCTCTTGTTTGAAGTTTGAAGGCTCTAACTTATTTGCATCTTATTAAACCTGCTAAATCTGCAGGGGGTTGAATACTACTTGTAGGCACTGTACATCTATGCAACATATTGAGTGCCTCTGTGGCTTCATACAGCATCATACTGTTTCATAGGGACTCTGTGCATCATATTGCTTTATAGTTCCTATATGCATCATAGCGCTTCATAGTTACTTTGTGCATCATATTGCTTCATGGTTCCTTTATGCATCAGAGTGCTTCATATTGCCTTTCTGCATCATATTGCATCATATTACATCACGGTTCCTATATGCATCATAGTGCTCATATTGCCTTTGTGTATCATATTGCTTCATGGTTCCTATACGCATCATAGCGCTTCATATTGCCTCTGTGCATTATATTACAGCATATTGCTTCATGGGTCCTATACGCATCATAGCGCTTCATATTGCCTCTGTGCATTATATTACAGCATATTGCTTCATGGTTCCTATACGCATCATAGCGCTTCATATTGCCTCTGTGCATTATATTACAGCATATTGCTTCATGGTTCCTATATGCATCATAGCGCTTCATATTGCCTTTGTGCATTATATTACAGCATATTGCTTCATGGTTCCTATATGCATCATAGCGCTTCATATTGCCTCTGTGCATTATATTACAGCATATTGCTTCATGGTTCCCATACGCATCATAGCGCTTCATATTGCCTTTGAGCATTATATTACAGCATATTGCTTCATGGTTCCTATATGCATCATAACGCTTCATATTGCCTTTGTGCATTATATTACAGCATATTGCTTCATGGTTCCTATACGCATCATAGCGCTTCATGTTGCCTCTGCGCATTATATTACAGCATATTGCTTCATGGTTCCTATATGCATCATAGCGCTTCATAGTGACTTTGTGCATTATATTACAGCATATTGCTTCATAGTTCCTATATGCATCATAGTGCTTCATTGTTCCTATATGCACCATAGTGCTTCATAGTTACTTCATGCATCATATTGCTTCATAGTTCCTATATGCATCATAGTGCTTCATTGTTCCTACATGCACCATAGCGCTTCATAGTTACTTCATGCATCATACTGCTTCATTATTCCTATATGCATCATATTGCTTCATTGTTCCTGTATGCATCATAGTGCTTCAGATTGCCTTTGTGCATCATATTTCTTCATAGTTGCTATATGCATCATAGCGCTTCATAGTGACTTTGCATCATATTGCATCGCATTGAATCAGATTACTTAATAGTGCCTTTGGACATCATATTGCATTATATTGCTTCATAGTTCCTATATACAATGGAATACATGGTCCGCCCTAATTACTCAATTATTTAGTTGTAATCATTATATTTACAAGGGCAGACTGGACCATATACAGACAACTGCACTTGCACATATCATCAGTCTAAAGCACCGAAAAAACGCAGTCAAAACCGTCCATTTAATGCAAAATATACATAAACTTTATTAGAAAATACATATTAAAAATACAGCCTCACACCCCCTGAGGAAGGCAGTCGCTGAAACGCGCGTCGGGGTGGACGGGGTTGTGGTGCACGAACTCTGCTATTTCTTACTGCGGTATGTATACCATTTGGAAGATGGGTGTCCTTTGCATCATTACGTGATGCATGTATATATATTAGGTATGGGTCCTACATATCCTGTCATTATGTGAGTGCATCGTAATCCGTTCCTTTTTTGTGAGATGTGTGTGCGGGCTTGTGGGGGAATTTGTACCTGCCATGCTGCATACCTGTATTTTTAATATGTATTTTCTAATAAAGTTGATGTATATTTTGCATTAAACGGACGGTTTTGACTGCGTTTTTTCGGTGCTTTAGACTGATGATAGTTCCTATATGCATCATAGGGTTTCGGTGCCCTGTGCCTCAGGGGGTATCATTAGTGTGTTGGGCGTGGTGCTTTTTTCGCCTCTGGCTGTGAGCCACTGGATCAGACCTTCTGTCTGGTGCCTTGTTGTGTGGCTGCACATTGTATTATCGGACTACCACTTCACATTTTTGTCTTGGGCCTCAACTCTGGATATAGAGTCCTTGTGTTTTGGACCCAGATCCAGCTTTTGTTACTTCATTCTTTACAACAGGGCTTAGTCAAGCAAACAGATATGCTTGAATTGGCTTAGTAAAATTTGCATTTCTTCTGTTTGGAACAGATCTCTCAGGTAGGTTCTACCTTGAGTGCTAAAGGCAAGTCTATTACATAATTAGCTTTAAAAGATGACATACATCATTTTGGTACATCCTATAATCCTATAAAAGGACATACTACTGTCCTGGGAGCGGAAAAATCCCACGAGTTGAAAGGAAGGATTCCTTCCTCCTTGGAATGCTTTGCCCTAGGATATTGGGACCATCTACAATTTGCATAGTTTTGGCCGCTCCCTCAGGGCACATTTGTTCAGAGTGGCCTATCACGTTCCCTAGTCAGTCATTTTATGTTTGTGTGTGTAGCCCATTCACTATCTCCATCTATCCCCACCCCCTGAAGATGGCTGGACCATCATTGTAAATACAACATTGTTAATACACACTTGTACATTGTATCTTCCCCACCTCATTATAGATTGTGAGCTCTCACGAGCAGGGTCGTTTTATTTTGCTTTAATTATTATATGATTGTTACTTATGACTGTTGTGTTTGAAACTGTCAAACTGTAAAGCGCTGTGGATTATGTTGACGCTATATAAATAAAGTTTATTATTGTTGTTATTATTATTAATCCTTCCCAAACTCCACATTCAGCAGACAGATTCTTGTCCCATAAGTCTGTTGCGTTTTGTTTATCAGGGACATCAGCACTGGCTTCTGTACCTTGTGGTGAAGCAGCAGCACTGTGTCATGTGGCAGAGGATCCCATACAGCTCATACGGCTCTTACAGCAGTCTCGGCTCGTAAGATAAATGACGCTGTATCCAGGGCTCTTACTGTTAAGACCCCATAGTCTCACTGTCTCACAGTAGATAATCTCCCTCTGTGATGAGGAAGAAACCTACCTTTTCTCTAGCCATGGAATATGGTTACTCCCACAATCGCAGTCTGAGTGTATAAAGATCCCGGAGAAGATTGCCGCTGGGGATATGTATGTGCGTATATGTGTATATATGCATATATGGACAAATAAGTTGACATACTTATAATGTCTGGACTAATGACTCGTATAAATGCAGTTTCGAATAATTTCAAGTGTTGGAAGATTTTTACTAGCAACACCACCTTCATCGATTCAGAGTCCAGGCTCCCTGTGTCTAACATCAGTAAAACAGGAGTGATGATCCACATTTCTCTTTCAGCGCTTCTAATGAGAAGCCCGACATTGGTAATGGCAGGTGATATTACCTGCCGGATGGCGTATTCCTTAGCTTCAATAATATCCAACCCTTACTTGGGGTTAGACATCTAAGGATTTGGAATAGACGTGATCTCCTGAATGAGGAATGTGCGTACATCCCAATGCTCTGCCATTATCCATGTACTAACTATTATTGGTTTGATCTTTCCGCAGTCCAGGACCTCTGTCCTGCAGGTCTCCTTGTAGTACGCTAAGCTGGTCTGTAACCAAGGCTTAACCTGAGCCCAGAAGGACCGATGAAGGAACAGTCCTGTTATAAGCACATGCAGCTTATTATTGGTCGGTACAGTCCTCATTGTGTGGTGGCTGTGACTTTCACTATATTTTGCTGGGCACTAAGGTTTTCTAACCCTATTCTGGGGCTGCGATGTCTATAAGTATCTATCACAATAAATAACTTGCTTGGTTCATTATTGGTATTGGAGTACAATGGGTGAATTTCCCTCTCTGTTTCTGATGCTTATTTCATTTACCACATTCATACTGAAATTGGCCATTATAGATGTATATCAGACACTCACTACGGTGATTTTCTTTGCAGATCTCTTTAGATATCTATGGTTTTTCTGATCTTTCAGATCATTTATATATCTAGTCTGGTTTCTGCCTGGGACTTTGATTCCTGGGCTTCTCTACCCACCCTGGAAGAGTTTCTTTGGTATTCTCCATGGTGCTGTCCCGAGGGACGTAATGGAAAAAGGGAATTAGACCTACCGGTAATTCGGTTTCCAGGTAGTCCCTCAGGACAGCACCCTTAGTTCCCTCCCTTATGTTTCTCTTTTTAGGCTTGTACGGGATTAATCTACCGGCAGATCGTTCGTCCTTTGGGTCACCATGGCTCGAAATTAAGATGAAGCCGTTAAATGGTTATTACAGACATGTTTGTAAGGGTATGTTTAGACTATTTATTTCCATCCTTCTGTGGTACTTTGAAAAAACCCTGGAGGGTGGAGGTGGGAGGGTCCTTTTAACCTCTCTATGATCCTGTCCCACTATAGGTCAAGGAAGGACATCCTCCATGGTGCTGTCCTGAGGGACTACCTGGAAACCGAATTACCGGTAGGTCTAATTCCCTTTATTTTCACGGCTCTACGTTATAAACTTCTGTGAAGCACTTGGGAGTTCAAAGTGCTCACCACACATCTAGATAAGTTCCTTAAGGGGTCTAGTTTCCAAAATGGTGTCACTTGTGGGGGGTTTCCACTGTTTAGGCACATCAGGGGCTCTCTAAACGTGACATGACATCCAATCTCAATTCCAGCCAATTCTGCATTGAAAAAGTCAAACGGCGCTCCTTCACTTCCAAGCTCTGCGGTGCGCCCAAACAGTGGTTTACCCCCACATATGGTGTATCGGCGTATTCAGGAGAAATTGCACAACAAAATTTATGGTTACATTTCTGTTTTTACACTTGTGAAGAAAAAAAAAATGGTTCTGAAGTAAAATGTTTGCAAAAAAAAGTTAAATGTTCATTTTTTTCCTTCCATATTGTTTCAGTTCCTGTGAAGCACGTAAAGGGTTAATAAACTTCTTGAATGTGGTTTTGAGCACCTTGAGGGGTGCAGTTTTTAGAATGGTGTCACACTTGGTTATTTTCTATCATATAGACCCCTCAAAATGACTTCAAATGTGATGTGGTCCCTAAAAAAAAAATGGTGTTGTAAAAATGAGAAATTGCTGGTCAACTTTTAACCCTTATACAGTAACTCCCTAACAAAAAAAAATTTGTTTCCAAAATTGTGCTGATGTAAAGTAGACATGTGGGAAATGTTATTTATTAACTATTTTTCGTGACATATCTCTGTGATTTAAGGGCATAAAAATACAAATTTTGAAAATTGCAAAATTTTTAAAATTTTAGACATATTTCCGTTTTTTCATAAATAATCGCAAGTAATATCGAAGAAATTTTACCACTAACATGAAGTACAATATGTCACGAAAAAACAATCTCAGAATCAGCGGGATTCGTTAAAGCGTTCCAGAGTTATAACCTCAAAGTGACAGTGGTCAGAATTGTAAAAATTGGCTCTGTCACTAAGGGGTTAACATACTGTTTGTTTATGAAAAGATAGCATATGTATACTACAGTATTGGGTAAAAATGAGTTAATTATATTAGTCCGGCCCTCTAAAACCATCCCAATTTCTCATGCAGCCCCATGGCAAAATTAGTTGCCCACCCCTGATCTAGTAAATAATAATCTCCCTACAGCACACCACAATCAGCACTCTAATATGTATACATCTCTATTCTTCCGACAGGTATGTTCATCCACCCAGCTCTCCTGCTGTCTGTCTATGAAGTGCACATAGTACATCACCCAGCTTTGCACACAGACTTCCCTCTGCTCCTAGCATTCTCATGGTATGCATTTCAGCTAACCCCAGCTTACCCTGTGTTATTTATGACCTTGTTTAGGGTACCGTTACACAAAACGATTTACCAACGATCACGACCAGCGATACGACCTGGCCGTGATCGTTGGTAAGTCGTTGTGTGGTCGCTGGAGAGCTGTCACACAGACCGCTCTCCAGCGACCAACGATGCCGAAGTCCCCGGGTAAACATCGGGTTACTAAGCACACCACAATCAGCACTGTGTATACATGTGTATCTCCCCACAGCACACCACAATCAGCACTCTAATGTGTATACATGTGTATCTCCCCACAGCACACCACAATCAGCACTCTAATGTGTATACATGTGTATCTCCCCACAGCACACCACAATCAGCACTCTAATGTGTACACATGTGTATCTCCCCACAGCACACCACAATCAGCACTCTGTGTACACATGTGTCTCTCCCCACAGCACACCACAATCAGCACTGTGTACACATGTATCTCCCCACAGCACACCACAATCAGCACTCTGTGTATACATGTGTATCTCCCCACAGCACACCACAATCAGCACTGTGTATACATGTGTATCTCCCGACAGCACACCACAATCAGCACTCTGTGTACACATGTGTATCTCCCCACAGCACACCACAATCAGCACTCTGTGTACACATGTGTGTATACGTGTATCTCCCCACAGCACACCACAATCAGCACTCTGTGTATACATGTGTATCTCCCCACAGCACACCACAATCAGCACTCTAATGTGTACACATGTGTATCTCCCAACAGCACACCACAATCAGCACTGTGTATACATGTGTATCTCCCCACAGCACACCACAATCAGCACTCTGTGTATACATGTGTATCTCCCCACAGCACACCACAATCAGCACTCTAATGTGTACACATGTGTATCTCCCAACAGCACACCACAATCAGCACTCTGTGTATACATGTGTATCTCCCCACAGCACACCACAATCAGCACTGTGTACACATGTGTATCTCCCCACAGCACACCACAATCAGCACTGTGTACACATGTGTATCTCCCCACAGCACACCACAATCAGCACTCTAATGTGTACACATGTGTATCTCCCCACAGCACACCACAATCAGCACTCTAATGTGTATACATGTGTATCTCCCCACAGCAGACCACAATCAGCACTGTGTATACATGTGTATCTCCCCACAGCACACCACAATCAGCACTGTGTACACATGTGTATCTCCCCACAGCACACCACAATCAGCACTCTAATGTGTATACATGTGTATCTCTCCACAGCACACCACAATCAGCACTGTGTACACGTGTATCTCGCCACAGCACACCACAATCAGCACTGTGTATACATGTGTATCTCCCCACAGCACACCACAATCAGCACTCTAATGTGTACACATGTGTATCTCCCCACAGCACACCACAATCAGCACTCTGTGTACACATGTGTATCTCCCCACAGCACACCACAATCAGCACTCTGTGTACACATGTGTATCTCCCCACAGCACACCACAATCAGCACTCTGTGTATACATGTGTACTCCCCACAGCACACCACAATCAGCACTGTGTACACATGTGTATCTCCCCACAGAACACCACAATCAGCACTCTGTGTATACATGTGTATCTCCCCACATCACACCACAATCAGCACTGTGTACACATGTGTATCTCCCCACAGCACACCACAATCAGCACTCTAATGTGTATACATGTGTATCTCCCCACAGCACACCACAATCAGCACTGTGTATACATGTGTATCTCCCCACAGCACACCACAATCAGCACTGTGTACACATGTGTATCTCCCCACAGCACACCACAATCAGCACTCTAATGTGTATACATGTGTATCTCTCCACAGCACACCACAATCAGCACTGTGTATACATGTGTATCTCCCGACAGCACACCACAATCAGCACTCTGTGTACACATGTGTATCTCCCCACAGCACACCACAATCAGCACTGTGTATACATGTGTATTTCCCGACAGCACACCACAATCAGCACTCTGTGTACACATGTGTATCTCCCCACAGCACACCACAATCAGCACTCTGTGTATACATGTGTGTATACGTGTATCTCCCCACAGCACACCACAATCAGCACTCTAATGTGTACACATGTGTATCTCCCCACAGCACACCACAATCAGCACTCTAATGTGTACACATGTGTATCTCCCCACAGCACACCACAATCAGCACTCTGTGTATACATGTGTATCTCCCCACAGCACACCACAATCAGCACTCTAATGTGTACACATGTGTATCTCCCCACAGCACACCACAATCAGCACTCTGTGTATACATGTGTATCTCCCCACAGCACACCACAATCAGCACTGTGTATACATGTGTATCTCCCCACAGCACACCACAATCAGCACTCTAATGTGTATACATGTGTATCTCCCCACAGCACACCACAATCAGCACTCTAATGTGTATACAGGTCCTTCTCAAAAAATTAGCATATAGTGTTAAATTTCATTATTTACCATAATGTAATGATTACAATTAAACTTTCATATATTATAGATTCATTATCCACCAACTGAAATTTGTCAGGTTTTTTATTGTTTTAATACTGATGATTTTGGCCTACAACTCCTGATAACCCAAAAAACCTGTCTCAATAAATTAGCATATCAAGAAAAGGTTCTCTAAACGACCTATTACCCTAATCTTCTGAATCAACTAATTAACTCTAAACACATGCAAAAGATACCTGAGGCTTTTAAAAACTCCCTGCCTGGTTCATTACTCAAAACCCCCATCATGGGTAAGACTAGCGACCTGACAGATGTCAAGAAGGCCATCATTGACACCCTCAAGCAAGAGGGTAAGACCCAGACAGAAATTTCTCAACAAATAGGCTGTTCCCAGAGTGCTGTATCAAGGCACCTCAATGGTAAGTCTGTTGGAAGGAAACAATGTGGCAGAAAACGCTGTACAACGAGAAGAGGTGACCGGACCCTGAGGAAGATTGTGGAGAAGGACCGATTCCAGACCTTGGGGAACCTGAGGAAGCAGTGGACTGAGTCTGGTGTGGAAACATCCAGAGCCACCGTGCACAGGCGTGTGCAGGAAATGGGCTACAGGTGCCGCATTCCCCAGGTAAAGCCACTTTTGAACCATAAACAGCGGCAGAAGCGCCTGACCTGGGCTACAGAGAAGCAGCACTGGACTGTTGCTAAGGCCATGTTCACACGCTGCGGGTTCCTCTGCGGGTTAATCCCGCAGCGGAATTGAAAATCTGCAGGGCAAAACCGCTGTGGTTATCCCTGCAGATTTATCGCGGTTTGTTCCGCGGTTTCCGCTGCGGGATTACTGCTGTACTATTGATGCTGCATATGCAGCAATATGCAGCATCAATAGTAATGTAAAAAATAATAAAAATTGGCTATACTCACCCTCTGACGTCGCGATCTCCCCGGCGCTGCAAGCGGCTGTGCCGACAAGGACCTTCGTGACGTCACGGTCATGTGACCGCGGCGTCATCACGGTCATGTGACCGCGACGTCACCACAGGTCCTGTTCGGCACAGCAACTGAGACCGGACGGCCGCGGGCAGCGCTGAGAGGTAGGTATAGCTTCATTTTTTATTTTAATTCTTTTTTTTACACTATTTTATGGTTCCCAGGGCCTGGAGGAGAGTCTCCTCTCCTCCACCCCGGGTACCACCCACACATTATCCGCTTACTTCCCGCAACGTGGGCACAGCCCCATGCAGGAAGTAAGCGGTTCAATGCATTCCTATGAGTGCAGAATCGCAGCGATTCTGCACAAAGAAGTGACATGCTGCGGGTTGTAAACCGCTGCGTTTCTGCGCGGTTTTTCCCGCAGCATGTGCACTGCGGTTTGCGGTTTCCATAGGGTTTACATGTTAATGTAAACGCTATGGAAACTGCTGCGGACCCGCAGCATCAAAATCGCGGCGGTTCCGCGGTAAAAACCGCAGCGTGTGAACATGGCCTAAGTGGTCCCAAGTACTTTTTTCTGATGAAAGCAAATTTTGCATGTCATTCGGAAATCAAGGTGCCAGAGTCTGGAGGAAGACTGGGGAGAAGGAAATGCCAAAATGCCTGAAGTCCAGTGTCAAGTACCCAGTCAGTGATGGTGTGGGGTGCCATGTCAGCTGCTGGTGTTGGTCCACTGTGTTTCATCAAGGGCAGGGTCAATGCAGCTAGCTATCAGGAGATTTTGGAGCACTTCATGCTTCCTGGCACCTGCTCACAGTGCCAAAACCACTGGTAAATGGTTTACTGACCATGGTATTACTGTGCTCAATTGGCCTGCCAACTCTCCTGACCTGAACCCCATAGAGAATCTGTGGGATATTGTGAAGAGAAAGTTGAGAGACGCAAGACCCAACACTCTGGATGAGCTTAAGGCCGCTATTGAAGCATCCTGGGCCTCCATAACATCTCAGCAGTGTCACAGGCTGATTGCCTCCATGCCACGCCGCATTGAAGCAGTCATTTCTGCCAAAGGATTCCCGACCAAGTATTGAGTGCATAACTGAACATTATTATTTGATGGTTTTTTTGTTTGTTATTAAAAAACACTTTTATTTGATTGGACGGTTGAAATATGCTAATTTATTGAGACAGGTTTTTTGGGTTATCAGGAGTTGTAGGCCAAAATCATCAGTATTAAAACAATAAAAGACCTGACAAATTTCAGTTGGTGGATAATGAATCTATAATATATGAAAGTTTAATTGTAATCATTACATTATGGTAAATAATGAAATTTAACACTATATGCTAATTTTTTGAGAAGGACCTGTACATGTGTATCTCCCCACAGCACACCACAATCAGCACTCTAATGTGTACACATGTGTATCTCCTCACAGCACACCACAATCAGCACTCTGTGTACACGTGTCTCTCCCCACAGCACACCACAATCAGCACTCTGGGTACACATGTGTCTCTCCCCACAGCACACCACAATCAGCACTCTGTGTACACATGTGTATCTCCCCACAGCACACCACAATCAGCACTGTGTATACATGTCTCTCCCCACAGCACACCACAATCAGCACTGTGTACACATGTGTATCTCCCCACAGCACACCACAATCAGCACTCTGTGTATACATGTGTATCTCCCGACAGCACACCACAATCAGCACTGTGTATACATGTGTATCTCCCGACAGCACACCACAATCAGCACTCTGTGTACACATGTGTATCTCCCCACAGCACACCACAATCAGCACTCTGTGTATACATGTGTGTATACGTGTATCTCCCCACAGCACACCACAATCAGCACTCTGTGTATACATGTGTATCTCCCCACAGCACACCACAATCAGCACTCTAATGTGTACACATGTCTATCTCCCAACAGCACACCACAATCAGCACTCTGTGTATACATGTGTATCTCCCCACAGCACACCACAATCAGCACTCTGTGTATACATGTGTATCTCCCCACAGCACACCACAATCAGCACTCTAATGTGTACACATGTGTATCTCCCAACAGCACACCACAATCAGCACTCTGTGTATACATGTGTATCTCCCCACAGCACAACACAATCAGCACTGTGTACACGTGTATCTCCCCACAGCACACCACAATCAGCACTGTGTACACATGTGTATCTCCCCACACCACACCACAATCAGCACTCTAATTTGTATACATGTGTATCTCCCCACAGCACACCACAATCAGCACTCTGTGTATACATGTGTATCTCCCCACAGCACACCACAATCAGCACTCTAATGTGTACACATGTGTATCTCCCCACAGCACACCACAATCAGCACTCTAATGTGTATACATGTGTATCTCCCCACAGCAGACCACAATCAGCACTGTGTATACATGTGTATCTCCCCACAGCACACCACAATCAGCACTGTGTACACATGTGTATCTCCCCACAGCACACCACAATCAGCACTCTAATGTGTATACATGTGTATCTCTCCACAGCACACCACAATCAGCAGTGTACACGTGTATCTCGCCACAGCACACCACAATCAGCACTGTGTATACATGTGTATCTCCCCACAGCACACCACAATCAGCACTCTGTGTACACATGTGTATCTCCCCACAGCACACCACAATCAGCACTGTGTATACATGTGTACTCCCCACAGCACACCACAATCACCACTGTGTACACATGTGTATCTCCCCACAGCACACCACAATCAGCACTCTGTGTATACATGTGTATCTCCCCACATCACACCACAATCAGCACTGTGTACACATGTGTATCTCCCCACAGCACACCACAATCAGCACTCTGTGTACACGTGTCTCTCCCCACAACACACCACAATCAGCACTGTGTATACATGTGTATCTCCCGACAGCACACCACAATCAGCACTCTGTGTACACATGTGTATCTCCCCACAGCACACCACAATCAGCACTCTGTGTATACATGTGTGTATACGTGTATCTCCCCACAGCACACCACAATCAGCACTCTGTGTATACATGTGTATCTCCCCACAGCACACCACAATCAGCACTCTAATGTGTACACATGTGTATCTCCCAACAGCACACCACAATCAGCACTCTGTGTATACATGTGTATCTCCCCACAGCACACCACAATCAGCACTGTGTACACATGTGTATCTCCCCACAGCACACCACAATCAGCACTCTAATGTGTACACATGTGTATCTCCCCACAGCACACCACAATCAGCACTCTGTGTATACGTGTATCTCCCCACAGCACACCACAATCAGCACTCTAATGTGTACACATGTGTATCTCCCAACAGCACACCACAATCAGCACTCTGTGTATACATGTGTATCTCCCCACAGCACACCACAATCAGCACTCTGTGTATACATGTGTATCTCCCCACAGCACACCACAATCAGCACTGTGTACACATGTGTATCTCCCCACAGCACACCACAATCAGCACTGTGTACACATGTGTATCTCCCCACAGCACACCACAATCAGCACTCTAATTTGTATACATGTGTATCTCCCCACAGCACACCACAATCAGCACTCTGTGTATACATGTGTATCTCCCCACATCACACCACAATCAGCACTGTGTACACATGTGTATCTCCCCACAGCACACCACAATCAGCACTCTAATGTGTACACATGTGTATCTCCCCACAGCACACCACAATCAGCACTCTGTGTACACGTGTCTCTCCCCACAACACACCACAATCAGCACTCTGGGTACACATGTGTCTCTCCCCACAGCACACCACAATCAGCACTGTGTATACATGTCTCTCCCCACAGCACACCACAATCAGCACTGTGTACACATGTGTATCTCCCCACAGCAGACCACAATCAGCACTGTGTACACATGTGTATCTCCCCACAGCACACCACAATCAGCACTGTGTACACATGTGTATCTCCCCACAGCACACCACAATCAGCACTCTAATGTGTATACATGTGTATCTCTCCACAGCACACCACAATCAGCAGTGTACACGTGTATCTCGCCACAGCACACCACAATCAGCACTGTGTATACATGTGTATCTCCCCACAGCACACCACAATCAGCACTCTGTGTACACATGTGTATCTCCCCACAGCACACCACAATCAGCACTGTGTATACATGTGTACTCCCCACAGCACACCACAATCAGCACTGTGTACACATGTGTATCTCCCCACAGCACACCACAATCAGCACTCTGTGTATACATGTGTATCTCCCCACATCACACCACAATCAGCACTGTGTACACATGTGTATCTCCCCACAGCACACCACAATCAGCACTCTAATGTGTACACATGTGTATCTCCCCACAGCACACCACAATCAGCACTGTGTATACATGTGTATCTCCCCACAGCACACCACAATCAGCACTGTGTACACATGTGTATCTCCCCACAGCACACCACAATCAGCACTCTAATGTGTATACATGTGTATCTCTCCACAGCACACCACAATCAGCACTGTGTACACGTGTATCTCCCCACAGCACACCACAATCAGCACTGTGTATACATGTGTATCTCCCCACAGCACACCACAATCAGCACTCTAATGTGTACACATGTGTATCTCCCCACAGCACACCACAATCAGCACTCTGTGTACACATGTGTATCTCCCCACAGCACACCACAATCAGCACTCTGTGTATACATGTGTACTCCCCACAGCACACCACAATCAGCACTGTGTACACATGTGTATCTCCCCACAGCACACCACAATTAGCACTCTGTGTATACATGTGTATCTCCCCACAGCACACCACAATCAGCACTGTGTACACATGTGTATGTCCCCACAGCACACCACAATCAGCACTCTGTGTACACATGTGTATCTCCCCACAGCACACCACAATCAGCACTCGATGTACACGTGTATCTCCCCACAGCACACCACAATCAGCACTCTGTGTACACATGCGTATCTCCCCACAGCACACCACAATCAGCACTCTGTGTATACATGTGTATCTCCCCACAGCACACCACAATCAGCACTCTAATGTGTACACATGTGTATCTCCCCACAGCACACCACAATCAGCACTCTGTGTATACATGTGTATCTCCCCACAGCACACCACAATCAGCACTGTGTACACATGTGTATCTCCCCACAGCACACCACAATCAGCACTCTAATGTGTATACATGTGTATCTCCCCACAGCACACCACAATCAGCACTGTGTACACATGTGTATCTCCCCACAGCACACCACAATCAGCACTCTGTGTATACATGTGTATCTCACCACAGCACACCACAATCAGCACTCTGTTTATACATGTGTATCTTCCCACAGCACACCACAATGAGCACTCTGTGTACACATGTGTATCTCCCCACAGCACACCACAATCAGCACTGTGTATACATGTGTATCTCCCCACAGCACACCACAATCAGCACTCTAAGTCTACGTTCACATTTGCGGTCTGCGCCGCAGCGTCGCCGCATGCGTCATGCGCCCCTATATTTATCATGGGGGCGCATGGACATGCGTTGTACTTCCGTTTTGCGACGCATGCGTCACTGCGGCGCACGCGTCCGGGCGCAGAGGACGCAGCAAGTTGCATTTTTGCTGCGTCCAAAATCAACCAAAAAAAGGACGCATGCGTCGCAAAACGCAGCGTTTTGCATGCGTTTTGCTGCGTTTTTGTTTGCGTTGTGCGTTGCCGACGCTGCGGCGCACAACGCAAATGTGAACGTAGCCTAATGTGTACACATGTGTATCTCCCCACAGCACACCACAATCAGCACTCTGTGTATACATGTGTATCTCCCCACAGCACACCACAATCAGCACTCTAATGTGTATACATGTGTATCTCCCCACAGCACACCACAATCAGCACTCTAATGTGTACACATGTGTATCTCCCCACAGCACACCACAATCAGCACTGTGTACACATGTGTATCTCCCCACAGCACACCACAATCAGCACTCTAATGTGTATACATGTGTATCTCCCCACAGCACACCACAATCAGCACTCTGTGTATACATGTGTATCTCCCCACAGCACACCACAATCAGCACTGTGTATACATGTGTATCTCCCGACAGCACACCACAATCAGCACTCTGTGTACACATGTGCATCTCCCCACAGCACACCACAATCAGCACTCTGTGTATACATGTGTGTATACGTGTATCTCCCCACAGCACACCACAATCAGCACTCTGTGTATACATGTGTATCTCCCCACAGCACACCACAATCAGCACTCTAATGTGTACACATGTGTATCTCCCAACAGCACACCACAATCAGCACTCTGTGTATACATATGTATCTCCCCACAGCACACCACAATCAGCACTCTGTGTATACATGTGTATCTCCCCACAGCACACCACAATCAGCACTGTGTACACATGTGTATCTCCCCACAGCACACCACAATCAGCACTATGTACACATGTGTATCTCCCCACAGCACACCACAATCAGCACTCTAATGTGTACACATGTGTATCTCCCCACAGCACACCACAATCAGCACTCTGTGTACACATGTGTATCTCCCCACAGCACACCACAATCAGCACTCTAATGTGTACACATGTGTATCTCCCCACAGCACACCACAATCAGCACTCTAATGTGTACACATGTGTATCTCCCCACAGCACACCACAATCAGCACTCTGTGTACACATGTCTCTCCCCACAGCACACCACAATCAGCACTCTGTGTACACATGTCTCTCCCCACAGCACACCACAATCAGCACTCTGTGTACACATGTCTCTCCCCACAGCACACCACAATCAGCACTCTGTGTACACATGTCTCTCCCCACAGCACACCACAATCAGCACTCTGTGTACACATGTCTCTCCCCACAGCACACCACAATCAGCACTCTGTGTACACATGTCTCTCCCCACAGCACACCACAATCAGCACTCTGTGTACACATGTGTATCTCCCCACAGCACACCACAATCAGCACTCTGTGTACACATGTGTATCTCCCCACAGCACACCACAATCAGCACTCTAATATGTACACATGTGTATCTCCCCACAGCACACCACAATCAGCACTCTAATGTGTATACATGTGTATCTCCCCACAGCACACCACAATCAGCACTCTAATGTGTATACATGTGTATCTCCCCACAGCACACCACAATCAGCACTCTGTGTACACATGTGTCTCTCCCCACAGCACACCACAATCAGCACTCTGTGTACACATGTCTCTCCCCACAGCACACCACAATCAGCACTCTGTGTACACATGTGTATCTCCCCACAGCACACCACAATCAGCACTCTAATGTGTACACATGTGTATCTCCCCACAGCACACCACAATCAGCACTCTGTGTACACATGTCTCTCCCCACAGCACACCACAATCAGCACTGTGTATACATGTGTATCTCCCCACAGCACACCACAATCAGCATTGTGTACACATGTGTATCTCCCCACAGCACACCACAATCAGCACTCTGTGTATACATGTGTATCTCCCCACAGCACACCACAATCAGCATTGTGTACACATGTGTATCTCCCCACAGCACACCACAATCAGCACTCTGTGTATACATGTGTATCTCCCCACAGCACACCACAATCAGCACTGTGTATACATGCGTATCTCCCCACAGCACACCACAATCAGCACTGTGTATACATGCGTATCTCCCCACAGCACACCACAATTAGCACTCTAATGTGTACACATGCGTATCTCCCCACAGCACACCACAATCAGCACTCTGTGTACACACGTGTATCTCCCCACAGCACACCACAATCAGCACTCTAATGTGTACACATGTGTATCTCCCCACAGCACACCACAATCAGCACTCTGTGTACACATGTGTATCTCCCCACAGCACACCACAATCAGCACTCTAATGTGTACACATGTGTATCTCCCCACAGCACACCACAATCAGCACTCTAATGTGTATACATGTGTATCTCCCCACAGCACACCACAATCAGCACTCTAATGTGTATACATGTGTATCTCCCCACAGCACACCACAATCAGCACTCTAATGTGTACACATGTGTATCTCCCCACAGCACACCACAATCAGCACTCTGTGTACACATGTGTCTCTCCCCACAGCACACCACAATCAGCACTCTGTGTACACATGTCTCTCCCCACAGCACACCACAATCAGCACTCTGTGTACACATGTGTATCTCCCCACAGCACACCACAATCAGCACTGTGTACAGATGTGTATCTCCCCACAGCACACCACAATCAGCACTCTGTGTACACATGTGTATCTCCCCACAGCACACCACAATCAGCACTCTAATGTGTATACATGTGTATCTCCCCACAGCACACCACAATCTGCACTCTAATGTGTACACATGTGTATCTCCCCACAGCACACCACAATCAGCACTCTGTGTACACATGTCTCCCCACAGCACACCACAATCAGCACTCTGTGTACACATGTGTATCTCCCCACAGCACACCACAATCAGCACTCTAATGTGTATACATGTGTATCTCCCCACAGCACACCACAATCAGCACTCTAATGTGTACACATGTGTATCTCCCCACAGCACACCACAATCTGCACTCTGTGTACACATGTGTCTCTCCCCACAGCACACCACAATCAGCACTCTGTGTACACATGTCTCCCCACAGCACACCACAATCAGCACTCTGTGTACACATGTGTATCTCCCCACAGCACACCACAATCAGCACTCTAATGTGTATACATGTGTATCTCCCCACAGCACACCACAATCAGCACTCTAATGTGTACACATGTGTATCTCCCCACAGCACACCACAATCAGCACTCTGTGTACACATGTGTCTCTCCCCACAGCACACCACAATCAGCACTCTGTGTACACATGTGTATCTCCCCACAGCACACCACAATCAGCACTCTGTGTACACATGTCTCTCCCCACAGCACACCACAATCAGCACTCTGTGTACACATGTGTATCTCCCCACAGCACACCACAATCAGCACTCTGTGTACACATGTGTCTCTCCCCACAGCACACCACAATCAGCACTGTGTACACATGTATCTCCCCACAGCACACCACAATCAGCACTGTGTACACATGTGTATCTCCCCACAGCACACCACAATCAGCACTGTGTACACATGTGTATCTCCCTACAGCACACCACAATCAGCACTCTAATATGTATACATGTGTATCTCCCCACAGCACACCACAATCAGCACTCTGTGTATACATGTGTTTCTCACCACAGCACACCACAATCAGCACTCTGTGTATACATGTGTATCTCACCACAGCACACCACAATCAGCACTCTGTGTATACATGTGTATCTCACCACAGCACACCACAATCAGCACTCTGTGTATACATGTGTATCTCCCCACAGCACACCACAATCAGCACTCTGTGTATACATGTGTATCTCCCCACAGCACACCACAATCAGCACTCTAATGTGTATACATGTGTATCTCCCCACAGCACACCACAATCAGCACTCTAATGTGTACACATGTGTATCTCCCCACAGCACACCACAATCTGCACTCTAATGTGTATACATGTGCATCTCCCCACAGCACACCACAATCAGCACTCTGTGTATACATGTGTGTATACGTGTATCTCCACACAGGACACCACAATCAGCACTCTGTGTATACATGTGTATCTCCCCACAGCACACCACAATCAGCACTCTAATGTGTACACATGTGTATCTCCCCACAGCACACCACAATCAGCACTCTAATGTGTACACATGTGTATCTCCCAACAGCACACCACAATCAGCACTCTGTGTATACATGTGTATCTCCCCACAGCACACCACAATCAGCACTCTGTGTATACATGTGTATCTCCCCACAGCACACCACAATCAGCACTCTGTGTATACATGTATATCTCCCCACAGCACACCACAATCAGCACTCTGTGTATACATGTGTATCTCCCCACAGCACACCACAATCAGCACTCTGTGTATACATGTGTATCTCCCCACAGCACACCACAATCAGCACTCTGTGTATACATGTGTATCTCCCCACAGCACACCACAATCAGCACTCTGTGTACACATGTGTATCTCCCCACAGCACACCACAATCAGCACTGTGTACACATGTGTATCTCCCCACAGCACACCACAATCAGCACTGTGTACACATGTGTATCTCCCTACAGCACACCACAATCAGCACTCTAATATGTATACATGTGTATCTCCCCACAGCACACCACAATCAGCACTCTAATGTGTACACATGTGTATCTCCCCACAGCACACCACAATCAGCACTGTGTACACATGTGTATCTCCCCACAGCACACCACAATCAGCACTGTGTACACATGTGTATCTCCCCACAGCACACCACAATCAGCACTGTGTATACATGTGTATCTCCCTACAGCACACCACAATCAGCACTGTGTACACATGTGTATCTCCCCACAGCACACCACAATCAGCACTCTGTGTACACATGTGTATCTCCCCACAGCACACCACAATCAGCACTGTGTACACATGTGTATCTCCCCACAGCACACCACAATCAGCACTCTAATGTGTACACGTGTCTCTCCCCACAGCACACCACAATCAGCACTCTAATGTGTACACATGTGTATCTCCTCACAGCACACCACAATCAGCACTCTGTGTATACATGTGTATCTCCCCACAGCACACCACAATCAGCACTGTGTATACATGTGTATCTCCCCACAGCACACCACAATCAGCACTCTAATGTGTATACATGTGTATCTCCCAACAGCACACCACAATCAGCACTCTAATGTGTATACATGTGTATCTCCCAACAGCACACCACAATCAGCACTCTAATGTGTACACGTGTCTCTCCCCACAGCACACCACAATCAGCACTCTAATGTGTATACATGTGTATCTCCCCACAGCACACCACAATCAGCACTCTAATGTGTACACGTGTCTCTCCCCACAGCACACCACAATCAGCACTGACTAGTAAAGGAATTGCTTGAGCATCACGTGGGCATCCTCTCCCACGTGACTAGTACGTCCTTAGTTCCAGACCAGCGCCATTCTAGACACGACCTTCACCCGAGTCGCACTTTTCTGTTCCGCCAACGTCATCTTACCACGTGACTAAGCTACCATAGCAACAACTGCGTCACTTATACCCTCCACCGGGTATAACACTTATGTAGGAGTAATGCTGGCACCCGTAGTTTAGGTGCTTTATACCCAAATGCCCAGACACTTACTTTCTGATTTGGCTCTGACAACGGGTGTTGCCGCAGTGCCAATCCCGGAGAGTGGGCTTTCACCGACTCGGGAGTTAATACACTTGTGCTTGTAATTCCGTATCGGTGCGCGGTCTCGTCAGTGACGTCACTGGCCCGGCATCTCGTGTGCGCGCTGTTGCCGGGCAAGGGAGGGGAGCGCGGGGAAGGGTCACGTGATTTTTTCCTCGCCAATCTCCTGCGGACTGTCTGAGCGCGCGACCCCAGGCATTGGATGACGCTGCTGACAGACTGTGGGCGGGGCCAGAGCCGAACACTAAAAGCTGTTATTCTAAGCGGCTACTCGCCATTTTGATAGACTCCGACTGAAGAGGCAGAAGGTCGGCGAGTTTCTGGTTCCGTGACCAGAGAGGCCGGATGGTGAAATCCTCCCTCCAGCGGATACTGAATAGCCATTGCTTTGCCAGAGAAAAAGAAGGAAATAAAAGCAGCATCACCATGCCTCTCCTGAGTATTCCCAGTAATAGTAGTGAAAGGTAGGAGGCCGTGTGTGACCTGTCCCCTCAGCAGCGGGGTCCTAGTGGCGGCCGTGTGCTGCGCGCCCTGGCCTGTAGGTGGCGTGCGCGGCCCTGTAAGTGGCACCTGGGTGACATCACTCAGGTGTGGCTGCGAGTGCTGTGTTCTATAGGGGTCACGTGGTACAGGTATGTATGTATGTATGTGTGTGTATATGTATGTGTGTATATATATATATATATATATATATATATATATATATATATATATATATATATACCACTGTGCTGTGCTCTAGGGGGTCACCTAGTACAGGTATATACAGGTGTGTAGATATATCTCTAACTATACCACTGTGCTGTGCTCTAGGGGGTCACCTAGTACTGGTATATACAGGTGTGTAGATATATCTCTAACTATACCACTGTGCTGTGCTCTAGGGGGTCACCTAGTACTGGTATATACAGGTGTGTATGTATATATCTGTCCTGTTTGGGTAAAGATGTCATGTGTTGCGGATGTCCTGCAGCCGCGGGGACTCAAACCCATTTTTTGATCGTACCAAGGATGCTCGATAACTCCTTATCACAGCAGGTTCGCTCATCTCTAAAATATATCTATCACTTGCTCAGGTTGGGTGGGAATATGTCTGGCGTGTCAGGTATGTTTTTATGCTGCTGAATTCTCTGACCTCCCTAGTAATCAATGGACTTCTCTATGTGGTGGGGATCTCAGGGCTGCAAGCCTTGCCTGTATTGTAAAGGGTTAATGGCGGTGTGTGCTGTCCCCGAGGCGTGTAGGCGTGCTGGTGATTTTCCACAGTGATTCAGAGTGGATGAGGCCTGTGATGATTGTGCACTTTTGTTCGGTCTTCTCCTTGTGGCCAGGACTGGTAAATGCGGATCTGCGGCCTGCTGAGTGGTAGTCGCAGTGCCCATAGCACTGATGTTCTGCTGCTTGATGGAATAAATGACTGTCCATCTGTAGGGAAGACGCAGGTATACACCTGGTATACAGCATGGAGGTGGGGTCAGCGTAAACCTTTCTGTATCTGGCTGCTGTAATCCCCCGTGGGCATCTGGTGAGATGACGTGAGCTGCGGGGTGAGATGGTGCATAGGGAGGAGTCAGGTCTTCATATGATGGCGATCACAATCCTTTTGTAGAAGGAGCTAGGTGATGTGTATTAGGTGCAGCAGGTGTCGGCCTATGTGTTATTGCACTTTTCCGTTATCTTTGCACTTTTCCGTTATCTTTGCACTTATAACAAGATATTTTAGTTGTCATGGCTGACTTTATGTACTAAATGTACGGTATTCCCTCTGTCGATGGTTGATTGCTTTCAGTTGTATAAACAGCTTATCTAGTCGGTAGCAGTGATCGCCTTCTGCTAGTGACTAGACGTGATGGATGTAAATGACAGTGCCTTGAAGAGAGCACCCATTCAGCTTTACCAATTGTCAATTTATTCATAAACTCCTAGGAGGACGAACTGCACAATGAAGAATTTAGAAAGGTTACTTTGATCTGTTGGTTATGACTAGCATAATTTACCCATACAGCCATGAGATGGCAATTCCTTTTTAAAGACTTCTCCTGCAGTTTCTTCCTGAGTACATCACTCCTTGGCTTTCTGCTTGCCCTTGGGTCAGTGCTGTCTACAAGATTAATAGCTCGGGCCAGTATGTGTGTCATGCCCTAAGCCCAACTGTGAAAGGTGAGGCATCATCAGAGCAACGCAGGCCACCATCTGACCATTGCTTGGAAGCTGACCATCATTGATAAACTGCAGAGATGGCAGGTAGCTGGCCATATAGAATGACATGAATATCCATTCTTGAGATCAGAGATTTTTATTAAGAGGTAAACTGCAGTTGTATGTTTTTAACAAGTACTTTGTAGTATCTTACTCATTTACAAAGATGAGAATCTCCTTAAACATCCATTATTTTACAATAGTCACAACTATACAAGTTCTGTTTTAACTGTTCTAACTTTTTTTTTTTTTCCCTTTTCTCATTAGTTCCAGGGTTTCTTTCAATTGCTGTAGTAACCTGGGTCCCGGGCCTCGGTGGTGTTCCTGATGTCCCTCACCCACCCCTGAAGATCCCAGGTGGGCGAGGGAATAGTCAAAGGGATCACAATCTTTCAGCTAATTTATTTTATTCTGTAAGTATTACATATCTTTATATATTTCTTAATTATGGAAGCACCCTTCCTTCATTTTATGTTCCACCTCTGGATTAATATCCCTAATGTCTGTAGTAAAAATCTTGCCAGCCACATTGCAGCCAGTGTTCTGCTCTTTTCTCTTCTGGACCTGACCGGAAGTCGGAGTGAGCGGTCACAAGCTCTCAATGTAAAATACACTGTGCGTCAGCACACTGCGATTGAATATATGAACGCCACTATTGCTGAAAATGACAAATATGTAAGGTACTTGGTGGTTTTTGATCGAAGGGTGCAAAAGCCATCCAACCACGTCAAGGTGTACCTAAATAAGGATGGTCCTTGTCACTAATGTCCTACCTCTCCATGTGATAAGCCAGGCCTCATCTGAATGGGGAGGTGAAAAGGGAAGACAGGCATAGCTCACAATTCAAATATCTCTGTACCTATACATTTAATACTAAGGGTGTGCGGCCTTTTTTGTTAGCTTTCATTGTAAGTCTGAGATCCTCCTTCTGGCTCTAATAGTCCTACATTGAGTAGTGATTTCTGGTCCGCACAGCAAACACTAAACTGATATAGCGGGTCGTTCACAACTAGCAGATGACCAGAGCAGTGCTGAGAACAGCTGAAGACTGCGACCGTTAAATATTCTAAGCATATGCAGGGAGCACAAATTGGTGATACTACCCCCAGCTTTGTTTCTTTCTCTCCCCACCAGAGTGGTTCTTGACTGTATGCCAAGGCAGTAAACCTCACCATGTCCTCTTATTCTCCTATTTGACTTGTCCATTGCTTTCTTTAGGATAATAGGCTGATCATTACAGAAGATCTTGCGTCCAATAACAGGACTAGAATTCTTAACGTCCAATATAAGCTAACAGATGGAAAGCAAGTGGATTGGAGAGCTGTGTTAAATAATAATAGCCTATATGTAGAAATCCCGACCGGCACACTCCCTGATGGGAGCAAAGATAGGTAAGTCTCTGAAATATGTCATTTAAGTTTTGCACTGCACCATACCTTTTTCAAAGGCCTTTTATGGAGCCGTCTGACGGGGATCGCAACCCTTGCGCTGGCAGACTAAGCATGACAGCATGTATTTCTATTCAGCTGCCACGATTGGGTCAGGAGAGTTGCCAGTTGACGGCCAGTCTGAGCATTGTGTTGTGATTCCTGTCAAAGTTCTACAGCTATCTGACTCTTTTCTTAGGCTACCTTCATACAGCAGTATTTGGTCAGTATATGTAAGCCAAAACCAAGAGAGGAACAATCTTGGGAAAAGTGTAGTAACATGTCACCACTCCTGTATTTCTCACCCACTCCTGGTTTTGGCTTCCAAATACTGAGGGGAAAATACTGAATATGTGAACGTGCCCTTATACTGACTGAGATCAGATTTCCTGAAGTTTCCAAAAGTGTAAGGGTACCGTCACACATTGAAATTTCCATCGCTACGACGTTACGATTCGTGACGTTCTAGCGATATCGTTACGATATCGCTGTGTCTGACACGCTACTGCGATCAGACACCCTGCTGAGAATCGTACGTCGTAGCAGATCGTTTGGAACTTTCTTTCGTCGCTTGATCACCCGCTGACATCGCTGGATCGTTGTGTGTGACAGCGATCCAGCGATGTCTTCGCTTGTAACCAGGGTAAACATCGGGTTACTAAGCGCGGCCCTGCGCTTAGTTACCCGATGTTTACCCTGGTTACCCGGGGACTTCGGCATCGCTCCAGCGCCGTGATTGCACAGTGTGACCGCAGTCTACGACGCTGGAGCGATGATTATACGACGCTGCGACGTCACGAATCGTGCCGTCGCAGCGATGAAAATTTCAATGTGTGACGGTACCCTAAGGCTGCCGTCACACTAGCAGTATTTGGTCAGTATTTTATGTCAGTATTTGCAAGCCAAAATCAGGAGTGGGTGATAAATGCAGAAGTGGTGACGTGTTTCTATTATACTTTGCCCTCTAATTGTTCCCCTCCTGGTTTTGGCTTACAAATACTGACGTAAAATACTGACCAAATACTGCTAGTGTGACGGCTGCCTAAGTGTTCCCAACTATAGCTGTGCTGTCTCAGTATTTTAGACAATAAGCTTCTGCATTCCTATAAAACCAGTGGTCAATCAGTTCTTAATAAGCCATATGTTCTTGCTAACCTCATGTGTTCTCAACCTTAACGGGGAAAAACCTCCAAGAAAAGATTAAAAATTGTCCCTGTTTCAAGTAACTGTTTAAAAAAAAAAAAAAGAAGAAAAAAAATCATGGTCGAAAAATGTGTATGTTGAGGGGTCAGAGGAAACAAATTTTCTCCTACGCCTCATTGGGGGACACAGGACCATGGGTGTTATGCTGCTGCCACTAGGAGGACACTCTGTAATACAGAAAGAATAGCTCCTCCCCTGCAGTATACACCCTCCTGCTGGCTCCAAGTGAACCAGTTCTTGCTTGGTGTCTATAGGAGGCACTTGGGTCTGTTTCAGACCCCACCGTTTTTATTTAAATTTTTACTTTTTATTCTATTTTTTTCCTTAACGGTGGTTAAGTAGGTGGCCGCCTTCTTTCCTTCAGTGCTGCGTGGCTCTGTCGTTCACGACGAGTGGATCCGCTACTTAGTGTTCTCTGGATACAAGAATAAATCAAAGCAGGGTGTGACTATAACTAAAATTTTACTTTTAATATGAATCTAAAATGGTATAAATAACCAACATGAAAAACACACATGAAGGACTCACAGACAAATCACATTCTTGGGAATGTAAAACCACAGAATCACCGAGATTTTATAAGCCACAGTTCAATTTATCAATCTTAGGGGAAAAAGAAATTCTCATGACATGAGAATCGCATAACAGCAATCACAAGCCGCATGTCTCATATTCCAAATACCTTCTTGTGGAATGGAAAAGCAATAGCAGTGATTGAGGTGAGATCGTTCCAATCGTATATGTCAAAGTTCTTTCTTTGCTATGGATAGGACCGCTCACTATTGGCACTGCATCCGGGAGAGGGGGCACATTCCGGCCACACACCCATCCACCCATGCTGCCAAAAGGATTTTTGCTTAACCCCAAAATAAAGAAACCATTTTCCTACGCGTTTTGTTATATAAACTCATGAGGGGAAATTTTTAAACTGTCCCTCCAACTCCGTGGTGGGCACTCCACGTGAGGGTAATGAGGCAGTTGCCCACCACGGAGTTGGAGGGACAGTTTACAAATTTCCCCTGATGAGTTTATATAACGAAACGCGTAGGGAAATGGTTTCTTTATTTTGGGGTTAAGCAAAAATCCTTTTGGCAGCATGGGTGTGGCCGGAATGTGCCCCCCCTCCCGGATGCAGTGCCAATAGTGAGCGGTCCTATCCATAGCAAAGAAAGAGAATTTTGAGGTGAGATCGTTCCAATCGTATATGTCAATCACTGCTATTGCTTTTCCATTCCACAAGAAGGTATTTGGAATATGAGACATGCGGCTTGTGATTGCTTTTGTTATGCGATTCTCATGTGATGAGAATTTCTTTTTCCCCTAAAAGATTGATAAATTGAACTGTGGCTTAAAATCTCGGGGATTCTGTGGTTTTACATTCCCAAGAATGTGATTTGTCTGTGAGTCCTTCATGTGTGTTTTTCATGTTGGTTATTTATACCATTTAAGATTCATATATTAAGAGTTAAATTTTAGTTAGTCACACCCTGCTTTGATTTATTATTTTGGATTGGTGGATATATATCTTTTTCTTTCTCTGGATACAAGAGACTTCTCATCTCGTCCTCCCAGGGCAAAAGCTTCAGAGTTCTTCCAAGCTATATGCTCTGAGTAAAGACGGACTTATTATTCCGGTCCCTCAAAGCGAACGGTTTCAAGGTTTTTATTCAAACCTCTTCATGGTTCCAAAGAAGGACGCTACAGTACGGCTCATACTGGACCTAAAACTGCTGAACATGTTTGTCAGGATGCGACGGTTCCAGATGGAAACGCTTCGTTCTGTAATCGCCTCCATGCCATGGGAAAAGGCGAGTTCCTGGCGTCTATAGACATCCAGGACGCGTACTTCTACATTTCTATTTTACCTTCCCACTAAAGGTTTCTTCGCTTTGCAGTTCAGGAACAGCTCTGCCCTTCAGCCTCGCCATCGCCCCCAGGGTACTCGCAAAGGTCATGGCGGCTGCAGTGACCATAGTCCACTCCTGAGGAGTGGTGGTGCTACCTTATCTTGACTATATCCTCATCAAAGGCCCCTCTTTCCGCACCTGCAAGGAGGCCGTGAACATCACAATAGATACTTTCTCTCATCTGGGTTGGAAGATAAACTTAAAAAAAAAAAAAAAAATCTTCCCCAGTACCGGCTCAGCGAATTTCCTCTAAGATTGATACTGGACTCGTCCCAGGGGTTGTTGCTTCTTCCCCCGGAAAAGATCTCAGCCTTACAGCGGGAAGCTCTCCCAATCACATACTCACTCTCTGCGTTTTCAGTATGGGACTCCTTGGCAGGATGGTAGCAGCCTTGAAGGAGGTTCCATTTGCCCAAATACACCTCCGTCCCTTACAGCATGCCCTCCTGGCCGTTTGGGACAGGAACCCGCTCTTCCTCGCCCGTAGGTTCTTCCCCCAGCGAGTCAGACAGTTTCTCAGGTGGCGGACATTAAAGTCCTCCCTTAATCAAGGGAAGTCTTTTCTTCCAGTACATTGGTTATTTGTGACAACAGATGCCAGTCTTCTAGGCTGGGGAGCGGTGATCTTACATCACACTGCTGAGGGCTGCCGGTCACTTCAGGAATCCCGCCTTTTGACCAACATCTTAGAAATTCGGGAAATCAGGTTAGCTCTTCCCCAATTTTATCCCTTCCTGGCGGGTCATCCCATCAGGATGCAGTCAGACAATGCCACTGCAGTGACATACATTAACCGACAAGGGGGAACCTACAGCATGGCAGCCATGAATGACATTCTCTGTTGGGCCGAGGAAAACCTCTCAATGACTTCTGCGGTTCACATCCCGGGAGTGGACTATTGGGAGGCAGATTTCCTCAGTCGTCAAGGCCTCGACTCCTGGGAGTGGTCTCTCCATCCGGAGATTTTCCACCAGATCTGCTGTCATTGGAGCTCCCCCGACGTGGATCTGATGGCCTCACGGCTAAATTCCAAGGTTCCCGACTTCATAGCTCGGTCCCACGATCCAGCAGCAATCGGGGCAGATGCACTTGTACTTCCTTGGCGTCCTTTTCGGCTTCCGTACATATTTCCCCCGCTCCCTTACTTCCGAGAGTCATCAGGAAGATCAGAGCGGTGGGAGTACCGGTAATCCTGATTGCGCCAGATTGGCTCACCGGGCGTGGTACACGGAACTAGTTCAACTAGTCACTGATGTTCCCTTGCAATTACAGAATCACGCAGACCTCCTTTCACAGGGCCCCATTTACCAACAGCACTCCGAGGCCCTGTACTTGACGACATGGCCGTTGAGTCCTGGGTTCTAACCCAGGCAGGTTTCTCTCCGGAAGTCATCTCTACCATGATCAGCGCCAGAAAGCCTACGTCTATGCGCATTTATCATCGCACTTAGAAAATCTTCTTTTCCTGGTGCAACGACTGGGGACATTCTCCTCTTGCATTTTCCATTCCTTCCACCCTCAAATTTTTACAAACTGGTTTGGACTTGGGTCTCGCCCTTAGTTCTCTCAAGGGGCAGTTTTCAGCCCTATCTGTTCTGTTCCAACACAGGATTGCTAACAGATTACAAGTGAAGATGTTCATTCAGGGAGTCTCCCATAGGAGTGCCGCCCTATAAGATGCCGTCGGAACCATGAGACCTTAATCTGGTCCTCTGAGTATTGCAAGAAGCTCTATTCGAACCTCTACAGGAGGTTTTCCTGTCTCTTCTTTCAAGGTTCCTGGTTGCGCTCACATCCATTAGACTGGTCTCAGAGCTGGCAGCTCTGTCTTGTCAAGTTTCCGTTCCTGAATTTTCATCTGGATAAGGTGGTTGAGAACATCCCCGTCCTTTTTGCCAAAGGTTGTCACATCCTCACATCCTTTCATCTCAATCAGGAGATTGTCTTACCGTCTCTGTCCGGCACCAGTACATCGCATCGAGAAGGCCCTCCACACACTGGATATAGTGAGAGCTCTCGAGATACGTCTCGCGGACGGCATCCTTCCGCAGGTCGGAAGCCCTGTTTGTGCTCCAGGAAGGGCCAAGGAAGGGGTTTCTCGCTCCCAAGACGACAATAGCAAAACAGATTCGTTCAGCTATTCAGGAGTCCTACCGTATCAGAGGTCATTCTGTCCCAGCAGGGATTAAGCTCATTCTACTTGGTCAGTGGGTGCGTCTTGGGCCATCCGGCACCAAGCTTCGGGAGCACAAGTTTACAGAGCTGCGACCTGGTCCAGTCTGCATACGTTTACAAAACATTGCCATATTCATTCTCAGGCCTCGGCAGATGTGACCGTAGGCAGACGAATTTTGCAGGTGGCTGTGCCGCACCTGTAACCTGTGGGTACAAGGAGCAATTACAGTTGATCCCCACCCAGGGACTGATTTAGGACGTCCCATGGTCCTGTGTCCCCCAATGAGGCGTAGAAGAAATAGGGATTTTTGTGTACTCACCGTAAAATCCTTTTCTCCGAGCCAATCATTGGGGGACACTGCACCCACCCTCTTAGTCTAACGGCTTTGGTTTTCTGTGTTGCCTTGGTTTTGACATAGTTCATCCTGGCTAAATGTTAAGCTCCTACTGCTTTGTTAACGAACTGGTTCACTTGGAGCCAGCAGGAGGGTGTATACTGCAAGGGAGGAGCTATTCTTTCTGTATTAGTGTCCTCCTAGTGGCAGCAGCATAACACCCATGGTCCTGTGTCCCCCAAGATTGGCTCGGAGAAAAGGATTTTACAGTGAGTACACAAATCCCTATTTCTCTGACCTGCCCTTTTCCAAAATAGAACTTGGTTACATGAATGGCTTAAAACTCCCACTGATATTGGGATATGCAAATGTCACCCATGAATGTCTAATTGGCCTCAGCTGCTGAAATTGTAGGGTGTAACTAAGCCAGGTTCAGATGAGGGTGCACAATTGTCATTTTTAATGCTGGATAAAGATGGCTTTTTACATCTGCGTGGCATCTGTTTTGTACATAACTGTTAATACAGTTTTTTTTCTATATATTAAATATGTTTTTCATAAAGGTGTGCTGCTCTCCAGCCTCCCACCATCCTTTCTAGGTGAGGGTGTATTACTAAGGATTAGTAGTGACTAGTAGCATTGCTGGTCCAATGTGTACACTCCAGTGCTGCAGTCATGTGGCCAGCTTTATTTATTTATTTTCCTCCCCTTCTTCCCAGAGCCATAACTTTTTTTTTATTTTTTTTTTTATCTTTCTGTCAATATGGCCATGTAAGGATTTGTGTTTTGCGGGACAAGTTGTACTTTTGCATGACACTATTAGGCCAGGATCACACACATGCGAGATACAGCCGAGTCTCGCAGGTGAAAACCCAGCTCTGGCGCCGGCACTCCGGAGCGGAGCCTGCGGCTCCATGTGTTGCTATGCGGCTGCACGCTCTGCTCGAGTGCCGGCACCAGAGCTGGGTTTTCACCTGCGAGACTCGGACGTATCTCGCGTATGTGTGATCCCGGCACACATTTTTTTTTTTTTTTATACTGTGTTCACTGAATGCTAAAACTGACCTGCCATTAGGATTCTCCAGGTCATTGAGTTCATAGACACCAAACATGTTTAGGTGTGTTTTTTTTTTTTTTTTTGTTTGTTTGTTTTTTAATCTAAGTGGTGGGGGAAAAAAAATTGCGCTATTTTCCAAACACTGTAGCGTCTCCATTTTCCGTGATCTCGGTTTGGGTGAAGGCTAATTTTTTTTTTTTTTTTTTTTGCGTGCCGAATTTATTTTTTCGGTTAGATATGATCTTTTGATCGCCTGTTACGGTGACCAAAAAGGCATAATTCTGACGTTTTGCCCTTATTTTTTTTTCGTTGTTAGCGTTACTGCGGGTTGCAGTCACAGCTGTGGGGTCACGCTGACTGATCTGCCAGCATGATCCCGCAGTTGTCTCACCGGTGGACTTGACTGCGGTAGTATTACCACGGATAAGAACTACTGCGCCGGTGTTTCCCACGCTGTCACACAGATGACAGCGTAGAAAATGCCATAGGAAGCCGGTAAAACAAACTCCGCAAATCTGCAAACATTTTTATATCTGCGTTTTGCTGCAGATTTGACTGACTCTATTTAAGTCAATGGGTGAAAAACGCTGCAGAAACGCAGAATTGACATGCTGCAGATACTCATGGAAATTTACTGATCATGTACATAACACTTCAGGATTGTCATTGAATTGGCTTGCATAAGGATTCCATAGCATTTTGGGCCCACTTCCATGCAGAAAAACTGCATCAAAAATGCACTGTCTGCACATAGCCTTACTCTATTAAAACTTGCCACCATTGCAGATTACAGCTAACATACACAAAGCAATAAATCGTTTTTTGTTTTCAATAAACATTGTCCCTAGGCACAGTTCAGTGGGTGGTGTGACCCTCATCACTATTTACTTGCCCTCTCTGGGGCTCAGGCGGTGTCTGCTGTTGCCCTGATTTATCTTTTTCAGCAGTGCAGACATTTCATTGACAGAAATGCGGGTGATGACCATGGCAAAGCTCAGCTGCTATGCCAATATAGATGCGAAGAGCTGCGGAGTTCAGTGCTATAGACAGAGCCCAAGATGGTGGCAAAGCCAGTGCTGGATTCAGGAATGGCCAGTATAATAATAATAATGTTTATTTTTATATAGCGCTAACATATTCCGCAGTGCTTTACAGTTTGCACACATTATCATCGCTGTCCCCGATGGGGCTCACAATCTAAATTCCCTATCAAGTATGTCTTTGGAATGTGGGAGGAAACCCACGCAAACACGGGGAGAACATACAAACTCCTTGCAGATGTTGTCCAAGGTGGGATTTGAACCCAGGACCCCAGCGCTGCAAGGCTAACCACTAAGCCACTGTGCTGCCCAGTAATAAGGCTGGAGTCACACTAGCTTATGGCTTCTGATGCGATATACTAATGACCCTTGGCTTCTGCTCCCCTGGAAGTGGGTTCCTAGTGTCATGCTACTGCGCACTGATCCTCATGCAATGAGGGGACCGAAGCACAGCTGCAGAGTAGGTGGAGACATTAATTTCTCAATTTCCTATGCTGCCGGCCTATATCGCACAACAGTTGTTGTCACTGGCACCCATAGGCTTATATGGGTGTGAGTGAGCAGAGCCTCGCTGCCAATTGCAGCATACTGTGAATGTTCTCACATGCCAATTCGGCATGAGAAAATAATCGCTGATGTGAGCTGCCCCATAGAGTAATACTGGGCAGACTGCGATCTGATTTATCGCATAGCACTCAGCCGTATTGTACGGTAGTGAGACTCCGGCCTAAGTGTATGTTGCTACTTGGACCATTGATTCATACACAAAAATGAAAAGGGAAGAAGTCACGTGAACGACTCCATTGACTTGTATTAAATCTTGTGCTCTTTGTATTCTGTTTGATTTGCAGATGGACAACGCACTAATGACAAAATATATATACCGTATTTTCCGGCGTATAAGACAACTTTTTAACCCCTGAAAAACTTCTTAAAAGTCGGGGGTCGTCTTATACACCGGGTGCAGACCAATGTGCATATGGTGGGGGGGGGGGGGGGGAGTGGTCCCGATGACTAAGAGAGGGTGTCTTACTGGAAAGTGTGAGTGGAGTATCCCCCTATTACTTAATTGTGGCAGCGTGGGGTTTCTGTGCTAGTAAGCTGCGGCGGCTCCTCTTCGTGCCGCGTGGGTGCTCTGTGCTGTGGGGCAGCGGCGTATCTTCGTGCTGCGTCGGGGCACCTCCGGCATTTCCTCAAAGCCCGGAAGCAGCGGCAGCTCCATTTCTGCGATGCGGTGGCCTCCGGGAAAATGGCCGCTGGGGCGGTGCATGCTCAGATTCAGATCTCATCCTGAGATCTCAGGAGACAAGATCTGAATCTGAGCATGCACCGCCCCAGCTGCCATTTTCCCAGAGGCCACCGCATCGCAGCAATGGAGCTGCTGCTGCCTCCGGGCTTTGAGGAAATGCCAGAGGAGCCCCTGACGCTGCACGAAGTTACGCCGCCGCCCCACAGCACAGACCCCACGCTGCCACAATGAGGTAATAGGGGGGATACGCCACTCACATTTTCTTGTGAGACGCCCCCTCTCTTCGTCATCAGGACCACCCCCCCTCCCCAAAAGGCACATTAGTCACTGGCCCTATAAGACGACACATGGCATATAAGACGACCCCGACTTTAAAATACAGTACTCATCTGAACCTTCATTTGCTAAGCCATTCAAACTGATGTAGCTAATGGGCAGAAAGACTTAACAAATATGGAAAGTGGCTTTATGATCCTACATGAAGTGTCTTTCTGAGAATGATGTATGTTTTCAGTTCTCAGTATTAATTTTGGTAAGGTGCAGAACTGCTTTTTGTAGGCTATGAATTGGTTTCTACTTTTGTCCCATGTACCTTCTGTTAATAACTCTGACTTTCCTTTCTTCTAGCTTTGCTGTTCTGTTGGAATTTGCGGAAGAGCAACTCCAAGTCGATCATGTCTTCATCTGTTTCCACAAGAACAGAGATGACCGAGGTGAAGTTTCTGAATAACCTGAGTTTGTCCAGCTTTTCCTTTTCAGTGCATAGTGCAGTCCTACTGATATGTATTGTGGGATTAAAACTTTACTAATAGCAATGCCACAAGAGGACTAAAATCCTCCAAAAATTAAAAAAAAAAAAAAAAAACTGAAAAAAGGCAGCACCGCTTACATGCCCAGGTCTCTGAACAAATGCACTACAGGATGCAGCCAGCCCATATAGCAAGTTGTTGGCAACACAGGTGCATAATACTAAATAGACAGCCACTCACCACATACCCATTCATGGAGGGGGTGACTGCTTAGTATACATTTGCACAATAAAGGCCTGTATAGGACACATAAAGGAACTGCATAGTGTCTGGTTCTCAGCCTATTGGTCACGGCCATACTATTCGATTAGGCGGGCTGGCCAGCACTCTGTAAATGCATCCCAGTGTGAACACCCCTGTATACAAGACCTGTGTTGCCAACATCTTGCTAAGTGCCCCCCCTCCTCAAGTTAAAACAATAAAAAAAATACACATATTTGGTATCGGTGTTCAGAATCGCCCGATCTATCGAGGATTAACCTGATCACTAAACGGCATAGTGAGAGTCAAAACGCCAGAATTACATTTGCTTTTTTTTTTTTTTGGGGGGGGGGGGGGGGTTGCTGTGACATTGCATTAAAATGAAATAACGTGTGATCAAAAGATTGTATATGTTATCATTAAAAACATCAGCTCGGCACGCAAAAAATAAGCCCTCACCCAACCCAAGATCACAAAACATGGAGATGCTACGAGTATTTTTTTAACAAAGTTTGGAGGGTTTTTTTTCACCACTTAGATAAAAAAGAACCTAGACATGTTTGGTGTCTATGAACTCGTAATGACCTGGAGAACCATAATGGCAGGTCAGTTTTAGCATTTAGTAAACCTAGCAAAAAAGCCAAACCAAAAAAAACTGTGGGACTGCGCTTTTTTTTTTTTTTTTTTTTTTTGGCGCAATTTCACCGCACTTGGAATTTGTCGTCTTGTTTTCCAGGACATGACATGGTAAAACCAATGATGTCATTCAAAAGTACAACTTGTCCTGCTAAAAACAACCCCTCACATGGCCATATTGACAGAAAAATAAAAAAGTTATGGATCTGGGAAGGAGTGAAAAATGAAAGGTCTTGAAGGTGTTAAATACATAGCTCAGGTTGTCAGTGATGACAAACTGAAGAAAAGTTGCAATGAAAATGTAAGTTTATTCTGCAAAACAAAAAAAAATCCCCTTTAACCCCTTTCTGCCAGCTGACGGAATAGTACGTCAGCTGGCAGATCCCCTGCTTTGAGGTGGGCTCCGTCGGTGAGCCCACCTCAAAGCCGCGACATGTCAGCTGTTTTGTACAGCTGACATGTGCGCGCAATGAGCGCGAGCGGAATCGCGATCCGCCCGCGTCTATTAACTAGTTAAATGCCGCCGTCAAGCGCTGACAGCGGCATTTAACTAGCGCTCGTGGCCAGAAGTGCTCGCACTGCTGACCCCGTCACATGATCGGGGGTCAGCGGTGCATTGCCATAACAACCAGAGGTCTCCTTGAGACCTATGGTTGTTGATGGCCGATTGCTTTGAGCGCCACCCTGTGGTCGGCGCTCAAAGTACACCTGCCTTTCTGCTTTTTTGTAGCAGAGGCGATCGTGTAGTGCATGCTTCTAGCCTCCTATGGAGGCTATTGAAGCATGCCAAAATTAAGAAAAGTTTTAAAAATATAAAAAAAATAAAAAAATATAAAAGTTCAAATCACCCCCTTTCGCCCCAATCAAAATAAAACAATAAAAAAAAAATCAAACCTACACATATTTGGTATCGCCGCGTTCAGAATCGCACGATCTATCAATAAAAACAAAGGATTAACCTGATCGCTAAATGGCGTAGCGAGAAAAAAATCAAAACGCCAAAATTACGTTTTTCTGGTCGCCGCGACATTGCATTAAAATGTAATAACGGGCGATCAAAAAAACGTATCTGCACCAAAAGGGTATCATTAAAAACGCCAGCTCGGCACGCTAAAAATAAGCCCTCACCTGACCCCAGATCACGAAAATTGGAGACGCTACGGGTATCGGAAAATCGCGCTTTTTTTTTTTTTTTTTTTTTTTTACCAAACTTTGGAATTTTTTTCACCACTTAAATAAAAAATAACCTAGACATGTTAGGTGTCTATGAAGTCGTAATGACCTGGAGAATCATAATGGCAGGTTAGTTTTAGCATTTGGTGAACCTAGCAAAAAAGCCAAACAAAAAGCAAGTGTGGGACTGCACTTTTTTTGCAATTTCATCACACTTGGAATTTTTTTCCCGTTTTCTGTTACACGGCAGGGTAAAACCAATGGTATCGTTCAAAAGTACATCTCGTCCCGCAAAAAATAAGCCCTCACATGGCCATATTGACGGAAAAATAAAAAAGTTATGGCTCTGGGAAGGAGGGGAGCGAAAACCGAAAACGAAAAAACGGAAAAAGCTCCGGGGGTGAAGGGGTTAAGACAGGTTAATGTTTCTATATTTCATAGCCTTTACAAATGGCACTGTGGCATGACAGTCAGGCTGAACCCCACACTGCGAACTGGGTTTCAGTAACGTCTGCATCCCAGTCTGTTCATTAGGGCTTGCTCACGCGAGTGTGTAACGCTGACAAATGCTAGGCAATGTTATATCGGATGGTACTCGGACAAGTGTTCTACTATGGGGTAGTGTAGATTTTATATATATTTATATACCGTATATACTCGAGTATAAGCTGACCCGAGTATAAGCAGAGACCCCTAATTTTGCCACAAACAGCTGGGAAAACTTAAAGGGAACCTATCACCCCGTTTTTTTCGGTATGAGATAAAAATACTGTTAAATAGGGCCTGAGCTGTGCATTACAATAGTGTAGTAGTGTAGTTTGTGGACCCCGATTCCCCACCTATGCTGCCGAAATACGTTACCAAAGTAGTCATTTTCGCCTGTCAATCAGGCTGGTCAGGTCGGATGGGCGTGGCTTCTTCCCCCAGATATTGCGTAGTTTTCCGTTGGTGGTGTGCGCATGTCCAAGGTCCCCAATCCTGCACGGGGGGGTGAAAATAGCAGCGATGTCCGTTATTCCATTGGTGGTCGGTGGGCGCGGCCATCTTCCTTTGGCCGCGCGTGCGCAGAAGCGGCGCTCTGCTGGCCGCGGCTTCAGGAAAATGGCCGCGGGATGCCGCGCGTGCGCAGATGGAGATCGCGGCGGCCATTTTCCTGAAGCCGCGGCCAGCAGAGCGCCGCTTCTGCGCACGCGCGGCCAAAGGAAGATGGCCGCGCCCACCGACCACCAATGGAATAACGGACATCGCTGCTATTTTCACCCCCCCGTGCAGGATTGGGGACCTTGGACATGCGCACACCACTACGCCACCAACGGAAAACTACGCAATATCTGGGGGAAGAAGCCACGCCCATCCGACCTGACCAGCCTGATTGACAGGCGAAAATGACTACTTTGGTAACGTATTTCGGCAGCATAGGTGGGGAATCGGGGTCCACAAACTACACTATTGTAATGCACAGCTCAGGCCCTATTTAACAGTATTTTTATCTCATACCGAAAAAAACGGGGTGATAGGTTCCCTTTAATGACTCGAGTATAAGCCTAGAGTGGGAAATGCAGCAGCTACTGGTACATTTCAAAAATAAAAAGATACCAATAAATGTAAAATTAATTGAGACATCAGTAGGTTAAGTTTTTGAATGTCCATATTGAATCACGAGCCCCATATAATGCTCCATAAAGTTTATGATGGGGCCCCATAAGATGCTTCAGCTTCATACAAAAATATGCCCCATATAATGCTGCACAAAGGTTGATTATGGCCCCATAAGATGCTCCATAGAAAATGTGCCCCATATAGTGCTGCACAAAGCTTGATTATGGCCCCATAAGATGCTTCATAAAAACATTTGCCCCATATGCTGCTGCGATTAAAAAAAAAAAAAAAAAAAAAAATGACATACTCGCCTCTTGTCCTGAGCAAGCTGGGACACCGCCGGCACTTGCGATATTCACCTGTCCTCGTTCCACCGCCACATCCCACTCTGTTTTCCGGCTCTCTGTAGTGACTGTTCAGGCAGAGGGCAGCGCACACTAAACATGTCATCGTCGCGCCCTCTGACCTGACCGTCACAGCCAGAGGACACGGAAAACGGAGCGGCACGTGGCGGTGTAACGGGGACAGGTGCATATCGCAATGCTCACCCTCCCCTGTCATACTCGCCCTCCCGGCGCATTCCCTGGCAGCTTCTCCGATGCGATGGTCTTTGATGCTGGCAGCTTGTTCCTGTGTTCAGCTCCACCCCTATTGGAGTGGATTTGCGCCCATATTCATTACTTTAATGAGCGGTACCATGTGACCGCTGAACACAGGAAGAGGCGCCGGAGAAGCAGGGACGTACAGAGACACGCCGGGAGCAGGTGAGTATAATGTGACAGCTGCCGCTCCACCTCCCCTACGAGCCCTGGGACAATGACTCGAGTATAAGCCGAGAGGGGCACTTTCAGACTAAAAAAAAAGTGGACTTATGTATGTATGTTGTTTTTGTCTTATGTCGATTTGGCATCCTGCGCATCTGTTATGGGTGTGAGTGAAACAGCAGTCTGACATTTGTGGTCTCGATCTCCACTCCTCTGCAAAGATTCTTGCATGTGATGGAATCGGATCACACTAAGAGGAGTCTGCTCAGTGGCATAATCGAGCTGATGCTCTTGCGTGAGAGAATACTCTCATGTGACCCCAGCCTTACAACAAATGTGCAACATGGGAACATACTGTGAGATCAGACCTGCATAGTATATTACTGGCCACTCTCCAGTACATGTCGTGGAAACCTGTCTAAGGTGGTGTCTGCCATTTTTAAAGTTGAATATTTAACTATGGATTTGCTTTAATTTCAGCTGCGCTCCTTCGGACCTTCAGCTTTTTGGGCTTTGAGATTGTGAGACCTGGACATCCCCTTGTCCCTAAGAGACCAGACGCTTGCTTCATGGCTTACACATTTGAAAGAGATTCTTCTGACGAAGATTAGAAACCTGCAATGTCCTGCAACTTTTTAGAGCAATTTTTTTTTCTTTAGTCTGTTAAGAGGAGTTGTGAATTATTGTCAACATCTTGTTCTTACTGGTGTAGTTACTGGATCCTGGGGGAGCAGATCGTGGGGGAAGATGGTGGAAATTCTTCAGTCCAGATAATCTTTATTGAATTATTTTTTTGCATGTTTGATGTTGAATAAATGCGCACTCCAGATTACTGCTATGTCAGTGGAAGTTTAATGTGTTTTTGTGATATAAGTTCTTGCATTAATTCTAAATAAAACATTTATATTTGTTTTTTTCTATTTTTTAAGACTAAACCTTTAATGCACTTTACCCACATACCGTATTTTGCGGATTATGAGATGCACCCCAAATTTTGAGGAGAAAAATGGGAAAAAAAATTTTTTTTTAAACATGATGGTGCGTCTTATAATCCATGTATCTTATTGCTTTCTGGGGATGGTTGCTGCGGTGAAGCGGGGTCCCAGGGTCGCTGTTGGAGGAGGCAGGAGTGGAGCGCTGAGATCTCATCTCCCGAGATCTCCATCTGCGCATGCGCTGTCCCGGCAGCCATTTTCCTGGAGTCCACTGCATAGTAAACCATGGAAGTGCAGGGGTCTCCCTTGCCCGCCGAACACCCACATCAACGCACATCCAAACACGCCCTCATCCAAGCCTGCAGGAACGCTGCACTCTTGCCTCCTCCAGCAGCGACCCTGGGACACTGCTCCATCGCGGCTGGTAAGGTATATCCGCATTATAAGATGCACCCCCATTTTCCCCCAAAATTTTTTTGAGGAAAAAGTGCGTCTTATAATCTGAAAAATACGGTAACTGTATGGAAGGGAGTGTAGCCCTAGCAATATTGGGTAGATGTTAGAATCTTCAGAAGACTTGCATTGCTTTAACATAGTAATTTTGTTAAGTTAAAATTGGCACCTACCATATTCCTGCACCTCTTTATACTAGTCTCAAGGAAAAAATATTTAAAATTTGAGTCCTCGGTGGTTGATGCCATTTTTTCAGTTACCATTAAAAGGTAACAGATTACAAGTTTTTGGTCCCTTCATCAGGCATAGAATAACACAATCTTAAGTCACATATTTATGCATAAGGCACAGCAATAGATAAGACAAGTGACATGAAGCAGAACAATCGGTATGGGAAGGGGAGAAGGGGTTGTGGCTGTAAGTATTGGAGCAGATGAGTGTGAATGTCCTGTGATTGAGGTCTGTTCCTTAGTTGAAGGCATAGAAGGATAGTAGGAAGGCATAAAGCCATGCGATGCATTCATTCCTGCTGAGTAGGGTTGAGCGACCTTTAGTTTTTTAGGGTCGAGTTCGGTTTTGTGAAACCCGACTGTCTTAAAAGTCGAGTCGAGTGAAATCGGCCGACCACCGTGAAAAGTCGGGTTTCGGCCGAAACACGAAACCCAATGAAGGAAATTATTATTATTTTTTTTTCTCTCTCTCTACAGAAAATTTCGTATTGCACATTCCAAATCTCTACTGCGCATAAGCGATAACATGACGATAGGCGTTCACTCCCCTAACACCTATGTCATCACTCTGCCCACGCTCATTCATTGGCTGAAAAAATGGCGCTAATCGCGTCATACGAAACGCGACTTTGGCGCCAAGATCGCGTACCGCATGGCCGACCCCGCACAGGGATCGGGTCGGGTTTCATGAGACACCGACTTTGCCAAAAGTCGGCGACTTATGAAAATGAACGACCCGTTTCGCTCAACCCTACTGCTGAGTGTCAAAAGGTTGTCCTAAGATCGTACTCCCTGACTCTTCTGTCTCCCTGAGGTTTGAAGTTATCCTTCAATATCAGTACTTTCATGTCCATGATGCTGTGATTAGGGATTCAAAAATATTTGGCCACCGGTATTTTATATATACATTTTTTTTTTTTCTTCTGTCTTTCTGGTTAGTCTTGATTTCTTGGGGTAGAGCACTCCAGACAATTGGTGCAACTCGTGAGAAGTCTTGGAGCCAGGTATGCGTGGTATTAGTGCAGATGTTAGTCGAAAGTCGTTTGTGGAGTGTAACTAACAATCGGTTAGTCCAATGAACAGAAATGAGGGAGGAGATGGGGGGGGGGGGTGCTATATTGTGGAGAGTAGGGTTGAGCGAAACGGGTCGTTCATTTTCATAAGTCGCCGACTTTTGGCAAAGTCGGCGTCTCATGAAACCCGATCCCTGTGCGGGGTCGGCCATGCGGTACACGATCTTGGCGCCAAAGTCGCGTTTCGTATGACGCGATTAGCGCCATTTTTCCAGCCAATGAATGAGCGTGGGCAGAGTGATGACATAGGTGTTAGGGGAGTGAACGCCTATCGTCATGTTATCGCTTGTGCGCAGTAGGGATTTGGAATGTGCAATACGAAATTTTCTGTGCTGGGACGGAGGGGAGAGAGAGAGAAAAAAAAAAAATTAAATATATATACAGGTCCTTCTCAAAAAATTAGCATATAGTGTTAAATTTCATTATTTACCATAATGTAATGATTACAATTAAACTTTCATATATTATAGATTCATTATCCACCAACTGAAATTTGTCAGGTCTTTTATTGTTTTAATACTGATGATTTTGGCATACAACTCCTGATAACCCAAAAAACCTGTCTCAATAAATTAGCATATTTCACCCGACCAATCAAATAAAAGTGTTTTTTAATACCAAACAAAAAAACCATCAAATAATAATGTTCAGTTATGCACTCAATACTTGGTCGGGAATCCTTTGGCAGAAATGACTGCTTCAATGCGGCGTGGCATGGAGGCAATCAGCCTGTGACACTGCTGAGATGTTATGGAGGCCCAGGATGCTTCAATAGCGGCCTTAAGCTCATCCAGAGTGTTGGGTCTTGCGTCTCTCAACTTTCTCTTCACAATATCCCACAGATTCTCTATGGGGTTCAGGTCAGGAGAGTTGGCAGGCCAATTGAGCACAGTAATACCATGGTCAGTAAACCATTTACCAGTGGTTTTGGCACTGTGAGCAGGTGCCAGGTCGTGCTGAAAAATGAAATCTTCATCTCCATAAAGCATTTCAGCCGATGGAAGCATGAAGTGCTCCAAAATCTCCTGATAGCTAGCTGCATTGACCCTGCCCTTGATGAAACACAGTGGACCAACACCAGCAGCTGACATGGCACCCCACACCACTGACTGTGGGTACTTGACACTGGACTTCAGGCATTTTGGCATTTCCTTCTCCCCAGTCTTCCTCCAGACTCTGGCACCTTGATTTCCGAATGACATGCAAAATTTGCTTTCATCAGAAAAAAGTACTTGGGACCACTTAGCAACAGTCCAGTGCTGCTTCTCCGTAGCCCAGGTCAGGCGCTTCTGCCGCTGTTTATGGTTCAAAAGTGGCTTTACCTGGGGAATGCGGCACCTGTAGCCCATTTCCTGCACACGCCAGACTCAGTCCACTGCTTCCTCAGGTTCCCCAAGGTCTGGAATCGGTCCTTCTCCACAATCTTCCTCAGGGTCCGGTCACCTCTTCTCGTTGTACAGCGTTTTCTGCCACATTGTTTCCTTCCAACAGACTTACCATTGAGGTGCCTTGATACAGCACTCTGGGAACAGCCTATTTGTTGAGAAATTTCTTTCTGGGTCTTACCCTCTTGCTTGAGGGTGTCAATGATGGCCTTCTTGACATCTGTCAGGTCGGTAGTCTTACCCATGATGGGGGTTTTGAGTAATGAACCAGGCAGGGAGTTTTTAAAAGCCTCGGGTATCTTTTGCATGTGTTTAGAGTTAATTAGTTGATTCAGAAGATTAGGGTAATAGGTAGTTTAGAGAACCTTTTCTTGATATGCTAATTTATTGAGACAGGTTTTTTTGGGTTATCAGGAGTTGTATGCCAAAATCATCAGTATTAAAACAATAAAAGACCTGACAAATTTCAGTTGGTGGATAATGAATCTATAATATATGAAAGTTTAATTGTAATCATTACATTATGGTAAATAATGAAATTTAACACTATATGCTAATTTTTTGAGAAGGACCTGTATATATTTCCTTCATTGGGTTTCGTGTTTCGGCCGAAACCCGACTTTTCACGGTGGTCGGCCGATTTCACTCGACTCGACTTTTAAGACAGTCGAGTTTCACAAAACCCGACTCGACCCTAAAAAACTAAAGGTCGCTCAACCCTAGTGGAGAGCTTTGTGGGTGAGAATAAGCAGTTTAAGTTAGATCCTCTGAGTCTAAGGGTATGTGTCCACGTTCAGGATTGCATCAGGATTTGGTCAGAATTTTATGCAGGTAAAATCCTGACCAAATCTGCACCTGAGGTCACTGGCAGGTCACCTGCGGTGTTCTTGCGTGTTTTGCTCATTGTAAGGACATGCTGCGTTCTTAAGATGCGCTGCATGTCCGTTTTCGCGGGTCTGCCGCATACGTCTTAATGCATAGTGGAGACCGTATTTCATGAAATCCCCTCTACTATGCTGTAACATCTGGACACTGCGTGTTTGAGGCTGCGGCTCAAAGCAGCGTCAAACACGCAGCGTTTCCTGAACGTGGAAACATGCCCTCATGCAGTGTTTCCCAAACGCCAGTCCTCACAGACCCCAACAGGTCATGTTTTCATGATTTCCTTAGTATTGAACAGATGATGGAAGTATCAGGAGTTCTCTCACTTGTGCAGCACTATGGAAATCCTGAAAACATGACCTGTTGGCGTCCGTGAGGGCTGGAGTTTGGGAAATACTGCTGTCTAATGTATGGGCAGCCAGTGCAATGACTGGCAAAGAGCAGACACATCCAAGTACTGATTAGCCAGAGAGATGACCCTGGCTGCTGCGGTAATGATGGATTGGAGAGAAGAGGTCTAGTCCAGGGGAGGCCAATTAATAGAGGTTTACTGTAGTCAAGGTGGGAGTTGATCAGGGCAACAGTGAGGGCTTTTATTTCCAGGGTGAGAATGGGGTGGTCAATAGAGGTGTTCTTTAGGTGATTGTAGAGAGAGGTTCCTGTAACTGTTAAAAACTGGGAGTTTGACAATGATGCATCTTAGATTCGGTGGCTGCCTAAAATGCGGAAGTGGGGGATCTGGAAATATAGATTGTAATCTGGCGTCTTTTTGTAATAGAGGTTGTATTTTCAGTGACTCGGCCCAGTGTTATACAACTGTGGTTCGCTTGAGGGTGAAAAATGCTCACTACACATCTAGGTGAATGCCATAAGGAGTGTATTTTCCAAAATGGGGTCACTTGGGGGGGGTCTGCTGTTTTGCATAGCAGGGGCTCTTAAAATGTGACATGGCATCTGCCATCTATTCCAGCCAAAAATTGCGCTCCAGAATTCAATCTGCGCTCCTCTTCAGAGCCCTGCTGTGTACCTAAACAGTAGTTTTCCCACACATGTAGGTTATTGGCATACTTAGGAGAAATTGCACAACAAATTATCCACTCCATTTTATCCTTTTGAACATGCAAAATTTGGGCTTAACCCCTCTCTGACCGTAGACGTACTATCCCGTCAAGGTGACCTGGGCTTCTCTGACCCTAGACAGGATAGTACGTCATATGTGATCAGCCGCACTCACAGGGGGGAGCGCGGCCTATCGCTGCCGTGTGTCAGCTGACTATCGCAGCTGACATCCGGCACTGTGCCAGGAGCGGTCACGGACTGCTCCTGGCACATTAACCCCTGGAACACTGCGATCAAACATGATTGCAGTGTTCCGGCGGCACAGGGAAGCATTGCACAGGGAGGGGGCTCCCTGTGTGCTTCCCTGAGACCCTCCGAGCAACGCGATGTGATCGCGTTGCTCCTTGGGTCTCCTATCTCCTCCTCCTGCAGGGAGGTGGCTTGAAAGCACTGCTCAGAGCAGGCACCGGGAAGCCTCCTGCAGTGCCTGTCAGATCGCTGATCTGACACAGTGCACTGCAAAGTGTCAGATCAGCGATCTGATACTATACAGTCATGTTCCCCTCCGGGGCAATGTAAAGAAGTAGAAAAAAAATATTGTCCCACTAGTTAACCCCTTCAGTGATCACCGTAAAAAATAAAAAAGGCAAAAAACAACGCTTTATTATATCGGCGAACAAAAAGTGGAATAACACACGATCAAAAACAGGGATATAAAAAAAAAAACATGGAACCGCTGAAAACATCTTGTCCCGCAAAAAAACGAGCCGCCATACAGCATCATCAGCAAAAAAATGAAAAAGTTATAGTCCTCAGAATAAAAGCGATGCAAAAATAATTTTTTTTATATAAAATCTATTTTAGCGTATAAAAGCGCCAAAACAAAAAAAAAATAAATGAGGTATCGCTGTAATCGTACTGACCCGAAGAATAAAACTGCTTTATTAAGTTTATCAAACGTGGAACGGTATAAACACACCCTGAACACCCCCCCCCCCCCCCCCAAAAAAAAAAAAAAAGAAGTTCACGAATTGCTGGCTTTTGTTCACTCTGCCTCACAAAAATCGGAATAAAAAGCGATCAAAAAATGTCACGTGCCCGAAAATGGTACCAATAAAAACGTCAACTCGTCCCGCAAAAAATGAGACCTCACATGACTCTGTGGACCAAAATATGGAAAAATTATAGCTCTAAAAATGTGGAGACGCAAAAACTATTTTTTGTAATAAGTGTCTTTTAGTGTGACAGCTGCCTATCATAAAATCCCGCTATAAAAGTAAATCAAACCCCCCTTCATCACCCCCTTAGTTAGGGAAAAATAATAAAATTTTAAAAATGTATTTCCATTTTCCCATTAGGTTTGGGGCTAAAGTTAGGGTTTGGATTACATATACGGTTGGGATTAGGGTTAGGGTATGTCTCCACGGTACGGATGGGCGGCGGTATCGCCGCAGCGGCGAAGCCCCGCCCCCTTTCTGGGACGCGATCATGCCGGATGTGTTAACTCTTCACATCCGGGATGATCGCTCTCTCCCATAGGGCCCTGTGATATGCCTTGCGGGGACGCTGCGTCCCCGCAAGGTGTACGGGCATGCTACGATCTGAAAAGACGCGCAGCATGTCCGTAGTCGCAGGGCCGCCGCGTGCGGGTTTCCACGCATAGTGGAGACAGGATTTCATCAAATCCCCTCCACTATGCAGGAACATCTGTACGCTGCTTGTTTGACGCTGCAGCTCTGCGCAGCGTCAAACAAGCAGCGTTTCCTGAACGTGAAAACATACCCTAAGGGGTGTGGTTGGGATTAGGGTTAGGGGTGTGTTTGGGTTAGGGTTTCAGTTAGAATTGGGGGGTTTCCACTGTTTACGCACATCAGGGGCTCTCCAAACGCGACACGGCGTCCGATCTCAATTCCAGCCAATTCTGCCTTGAAAAAGTAAAACAGTGCTCCTTCCTTTCCGAGCTCTCCCGTGCACCAAAACGGGTTTACCCCAACATATGGGGTATCAGTGTACTCGGGACAAATTGGACAACAACTTTTGGGGTCCAATTTCTCTGGTTACCCTTGGGAAAATAAAAATTCGGGGGGCTAAAAAATCAATTTTGTTGGGAAAAAATGATTTTTTTATTTTCACGGCTCTGTGTTATAAACTTTAGTGAAACATTTGGGGGTTCAAAGTTCTCACAACACATCTAGATAAGTTCCTTGGGGGGTCTAGTTTCCAATATGGGGTCACTTGTGGGGGGTTCCTACTGTTTAGATACATCAGGGGCTCTGCAAAAGCAATGTGACGCCTGCAGACCATTCCATCTAAGTCTGCATTCCAAACGGCGCACCTTCCTTTCCAAGCTCTGCCATGCGCCCTAACAGTAGTTTTCTCCCACATATGGGGTATCAGCGTACTCAGGACAAATTGTACAACAACTTTTGGGGTCCAATTTCTCTTGTTACCCTTGGGAAAATACAAGACTGGGGGCTAAAAAATAATTTTTGTGGGAAAAAAAATATTTTTTAATTTCACGGCTCTGCGTTATAAACTGTAGTGAAACACTTGGGGGTTCAAAGTGCTCACCACACATCTAGATAAGTTCCTTAGGGGGTCTACTTTCCAAAATGGTGTCACTTGTGGGGGGTTTCAATGTTGAGGCACATCAGGGGCTCTCCAAACGCGACATGGTGTTCCATCTCAATTCCAGTCAATTTTGCATTGAAAAGTCAAACGGCGCTCCTTCCCTTCCGAGCTCTGCCATGCACCCAAACAGTGGTTTACCCCCACATATGGTGTATCAGCGTACTCATGACAAATTGCACAACAACTTTTGGGGTCCAATTTCTGTTACCCTTGCGACAATAAAAAATTGGGGGCGAAAAGTTCAGTTTTGTGATAAAATATGATTTTTTATTTTTACAGCGCTACATTATCAACTTCTGTGAAGCACTTGGTGGGTCAAAGTGCTCACCACACATCTAGATAAGTTCCTTAGGGGGTCTACGTTCCAAAATGGTGTCACTTGTGGGGGGTTTCAATGTTTAGGCACATGAGGGGCTCTCCAAACGCGACATGGCGTCCTATCTCAATTTCAGTCAATTTTGCATTGAAAAGTCAAATGGCGCTCCTTCCCTTCCGAGCTCTGCCATGCGCCCAAACAGTGGTTTACCCCCACATATGGGGTATCCGCATACTCAGAACAAATTGTGCAACAACTTTTGGGGTCCAATTTCTCCTGCTACCCTTGGTAAAATAAAACAAATTGGAGCTAAAATAAATTTTTGTGAAAAAAAGTTAAATGTTCATTTTTTTAAACATTCCAAAAATTCCTGTGAAACACCTGAAGGGTTAATAAACTTCTTGAATGTGGTTTTGAGCACCTTGAGGGGTGCAGTTTTTAGAATGGTGTCACACTTGGTTATTTTCTATCATATAGACCCCTCAACGTGACTTCAAATGTGATGTAGTCCCTAAAAAAAAATGGTGTTTCTAAAAATGAGAAATTGCTGATCAACTTTTAACCCTTATACCTCCCTAACAAAAAAAAAATTTGGTTCCAAAATTGTGCTGATGTAAAGTAGACATGTGGGAAATGTTACTTAGGCTACGTTCACATTTGCGGTCAGCGCCGCAGCGTCGGGCGCCGCAGCGGCGCCGCATGCGTCATGCGCCCCTATACTTAACATGGGGGCGCATGGACATGCGTTGTGCTGCGTTTTGCGCCGCATGGCCGCAAGCGTTGGACGCAAGAAACGCTTCAAGTTGCATTTTTTTTGCGTCCAACTTGCGGGCAAAAACGACGCATGCGGCGCAAAACGCAGCGTTTTAGCGTGCGTTTTGCCGCGTTTTTGTTTGCGTTGTGCGCTGCGGCGCCGACGCTGCGGCGCACAACGCAAATGTGAACGTAGCCTTATTAAGTATTTTGTGTGACATAACTCTGTGATTTAAGGGCATAAAAATTCAAAGTTGGAAAATTGCGAAATTTTCAACAATTTCGCCAAATTTCCATTTTTTTCACAAATAAACGCAGGTAATATCAAAGAAATTTTACCCCTAACATGAAGTACAATATGTCACGAGAAAGCAATGTCAAAATCACTGGGATCTGTTGAAGCGTTCCAAAGTTATAACCTCATAAAGGGACAGTGGTCAGAATTGTAAAAATTGGCCCGGTCATTAACGTGCAAACCACCCTTGGGGGTAAAGGGGTTAAAGTAGTTTTTCTTTTTTTCTTCCCCTACCTCATTGCTTTAATCCAGGTAAAGCCCCTAACGCGTTAATAAATAAAACTTCTTGAATGTGGTTTTTAAAATGGTGCCACTCTTGGGTATTTTCTGTCATAGGACCCTCAAAATGAACTTTGTACCCTCCAAAAAAACACACACACATATATATATATATATATATATATATATATATATATATATATATATATATATATATAACTGATGCTGATGTATAGTAGATATGTAGTAAATGTTATTTATTAGCGGTTTGTGTGATTTAACTCTGGTTTAAGGACATAGAAATATAGTTTGAAAATTGTTACATTTATCAATTACTGGGATGTGTTGAAGTGTTCTAGAATTATAACCTCCAAAGTGACACAGGTCAAAATTGGAGAAACTGGCCTGGTCTGGAAAGGGAGAACAGGTTGGGGATGAAGGGGTTAATAGTATGTGTCAGAGATTGGCTGTCATTGATATCCAACTTTTTTTCTGTTAAAACCCTTTTGCACCAGAGCCAGTTTTCGTCACCGGGCCAGTGTTTTCAATTCTGACCAGTGTCACTTTGAGGCAATAACTGCGGAACGCTTCAATGGATCCCACTGATTCTGAGAATGTTTTGTGACAAATTGTAATTCATGTTAGTGGTAAATTTAGGGCAATATTTTTTGCGTTTGATTTGTGAAAATAATGGAAATTTGGCACAAAACTTCCAATTTTGAAACTTACAATTTTTTTTGCCCCTAAATAAGAGTTAGGCCATGCAAAATGTATAGTAACATTTACCACATGTCTACTTCAGCATAATTTCTGAAGTATAATTTTTTTTTTTGTCAGCAAGTTCATTTTTCCAACAAAATTTCTAAAACCATTTTTTAGGGATCATATTTAAAGTGGCTTTTTAGGGGTCTATATGACAGAACATACGCTCCAAAAAAATTCAAGAAGTTTAACCCTTTAGGTGCAGAAATTAACCCCTTAGGCTACTTTCACACTTGCGTCTTCTGGCGGACTGTTGTGATCCCAATGGCAGGGGACCTCAGAGATTACAGCAAAGTCTGCAAAACATAAATACCAGCTCATAGGGAAGTGGTAACTAGGCTGACCATATACCTGATCCTAGCACAAAACACTAACAGCAGCCGGGGAACGTGCCTACGTTGATCCTAGACGTCTCGCGCCAGCCGGAGAACTAACTAACCCTATCAGGGAAAATAAGACCTCTCTTGCCTCCAGAGAAAAGACCCCAAAGTAATACAAGCCCCCAACAAATAATAACGGTGAGGCAAGAAGAAAAGACAAACGTAAGAATGAACTAGATTTTAGCAAAGAGAGGCCCACTGACTAAATAGCAGAAGATAGAAAGATGACTTATATGGTCAGCAAAAAACCCTGCAAAATATCCACGCTGAGTATCCAAGAACCCCCAAACCGACTAACGGTGAGGGGGGAGAATATCAGCCCCCTAGAGCTTCCAGCGATATCAGGAATCACATTTTGTACAAGCTGGACAAAAATAAGAACAATGCAAATAAACAAAAATAAGAAAGCAGGACTTAGCTTATCTTTCAAAGAACCAGGACCTGAAGACAGGAGCAAACAGAAATGAACTGATTACAATGATGCCAGGCACTGGACTGAGAATCCAGGAAGTTTAAATAGCAACACCCCAGGCCTAACGAAGCAGGTGAGTACCAACCTGGTAAAAGACAATCAAGTGCCAAATCCCTAGTGACCACAAGAGGGAGCCAAGAAGTATAGTTCACAACAGTACCCCCCTTTAAGGAGGGGTCACCGAACCCTCACCAAGACCACCAGGGCGACCAGGATGAGCAGCGTGGAAGGCACGAACCAAATCGGCCACATGAACATCAGAGGCGGCCACCCAGGAATTATCCTCCTGACCATAGCCCTTCCATTTGACCAAATACTGAAGCCTCCGTCTAGAGAGACGAGAATCCAAGATCTTCTCTACCACGTACTCCAACTCGCCCTCAACCAACACCGGAGCAGGAGGCTCAACAGCAGGAACCACAGGCACAACGTATCGCCGCAACAAAGACCTATGGAACACGTTGTGAATGGCAAACGACACCGGAAGATCCAAACGAAAAGAAACCGGGTTAAGAACTTCCAAAATTTTATAAGGACCAATAAAGCGAGGCTTAAACTTAGGAGAGGAAACCTTCAGAGGGACATACCGAGAAGACAACCAAACCAAATCCCCAACACGAAGTCGGGGGCCCACACCGCGGCGGCGGTTGGCAAAACGCTGAGCCTTCTCCTGTGACAACTTCAAGTTGTCCACCACATGATTCCAAATCCGCTGCAACCTATCCACCACGGAATCCACCCCAGGACAGTCAGAAGACTCAACATGACCCGAGGAGAAACGAGGATGAAAACCAGAGTTGCAGAAGAATGGCGAAACCAAAGTAGCGGAACTAGCCCGATTATTAAGGGCAAACTCAGCCAATGGCAAGAAGGTCACCCAATCATCCTGGTCCGCAGTAACAAAACATCTCAAATAAGCCTCCAGTGTCTGATTAGTTCGCTCCGTTTGACCATTAGTCTGGGGATGGAAGGCAGATGAAAACGACAAATCAATGCCCATTTTAGCACAAAAAGATCGCCAGAATCTGGACACAAACTGGGATCCTCTGTCGGACACGATATTCTCCGGAATGCCGTGTAAACGAACCACATTCTGAAAAAACAAAGGAACCAGATCGGAAGAGGAAGGCAACTTAGGCAAGGGTACTAAATGGACCATCTTGGAAAAACGATCACACACCACCCAGATGACAGACATTCCTTGAGACACCGGAAGATCAAAAATGAAATCCATGGAAATGTGTGTCCAAGGCCTCTTCGGGACGGGCAAGGGCAGAAGCAACCCGCTAGCACGAGAACAACAAGGCTTAGCCCGAGCACAAGTCCCACAGGACTGCACAAATGACCGCACAGCCCGTGACAAGGAAGGCCACCAAAAGGACCTAGCCACCAAATCTCGGGTACCAAAAATTCCCGGATGCCCTGCCAACACCGAAGAATGAACCTCAGAAATGACTTTGCTGGTCCATTTATCAGGAACAAACAGTCTGTCGGGTGGACAAGAGTCAGGTCTACCAGCCTGAAATCTCTGCAACACACGTCGCAAATCAGGAGATATGGCCGACACGATTACTCCCTCTTTAAGAATACTAGCTGGCTCCGAGACTCCAGGAGAGTCAGGCACAAAGCTCCTAGAAAGAGCATCAGCCTTAACATTCTTCGAACCAGGCAGGTACGAGACCACAAAGTCAAAACGAGAGAAAAACAATGACCAACGAGCCTGTCTAGGATTCAGGCGCTTAGCAGACTCGAGATACATCAGATTTTTGTGATCAGTCAAGACCACCACACGATGCTTAGCGCCCTCGAGCCAATGACACCACTCCTCAAATGCCCACTTCATGGCCAACAACTCCCGATTACCAACATCATAGTTCCGCTCAGCAGGCGAAAACTTCCTAGAGAAAAAAGCACATGGTCTCATCACAGAGCAACCAGAGCCTCTCTGCGACAAAACAGCCCCAGCACCGATCTCAGAAGCATCCACTTCAACCTGAAAGGGAAGTGAGACATCAGGCTGGCACAAAACAGGCGCCGAAGTAAACCGGCGCTTCAGCTCCTGGAAGGCCTCCACGGCTGCAGGGGCCCAATTAGCCACATCAGAACCTTTCTTGGTCATATCCGTCAAAGGTTTAACAACGCTAGAAAAGTTAGCGATAAAGCGACGGTAGAAATTAGCAAACCCCAAGAACTTCTGAAGACTCTTAACAGACGTGGGCTGAGTCCAATCATGAATAGCTCGGACCTTGACTGGGTCCATCTCCACAGCAGAAGGGGAGAAAATAAAACCCAAAAAGGAAACCTTCTGCACTCCAAAGAGACACTTTGAGCCCTTCACAAACAAAGCATTATCACGCAAAACCTGAAACACCATCCTGACCTGCTTTACATGAGAATCCCAATCATCCGAGAAAACCAGAATATCATCCAGATAAACAATCATAAATTTATCCAGATACTTCGGGAAGATATGATGCATGAAGGACTGAAACACTGAAGGAGCATTAGAGAGCCCAAAGGGCATCACCAAGTATTCAAAATGACCTTCGGGCGTATTGAATGCAGTTTTCCATTCATCTCCCTGCCTAATGCGCACAAGGTTGTACGCAACACGAAGATCTATCTTGGTGAACCACTTGGCACCCTTAATCCGAGCAAACAAGTCTGACAATAGTGGCAAAGGATACTGAAACTTAACAGTGATTTTATTCAGAAGCCGATAGTCTATACAAGGTCTCAAAGACCCGTCCTTCTTGGCCACAAAAAAGAATCCCGCACCAAGAGGGGAAGAGGATGGACGAATATGCCCCTTCTCCAAAGACTCCTTGACATAAGAACGCATCGCGGCATGTTCGGGTACAGACAAATTAAATAATCGTCCCTTAGGAAATTTACTGCCAGGAATCAAATCTATAGCGCAGTCACAGTCCCTATGAGGAGGAAGAGCACTGGACCTGGACTCACTGAATACATCCTGATAGTCACACAAATACTCAGGAACTTCTGAAGGAGTAGAAGTAGCAATAGACACCAGCGGAGAATCGCAATGAATTCCCTGACAACCCCAACTCGACACAGACATAGCCTTCCAATCCAAAACAGGATTATGGGTCTGTAACCATGGCAGACCTAACACGACCAAATCATTCATTTTATGCAGAACAAGAAAACGAATCACCTCCCGATGTTCAGGAGTCATGCACATGGTCACTTGTGTCCAAAACTGCAGTTTATTTTCCGCCAGTGGCATAGCATCAATTCCTCTGAGAGGAATAGGAACTTTTAAAGGCTCCAGGACAAAACCACAGCGCTTGGCAAACGACAAGTCCATAAGACTCAGGGCAGCACCTGAATCCACAAACGCCATAACAGGGTAGGAAGACAATGAACAAATTAAAGTCACAGACAAAATAAATTTAGGCTGCAAATTACCAATGGAGACAGGACTGACAACCTTGGTTAGGCGTTTAGAGCATGCTGATATAACATGTGTAGAATCACCACAGTAAAAACACAGCCCATTCTGTCGTCTATGATTTTGTCGTTCGGTTCTAGTCAGGATTCTATCACATTGCATTGCTGGATCGGGGTTTCAATCACATTGCACTGAAACAGGTGTCTGTTCAGACAACACCGCCAGAGGATTAGCGGATTTGCGCTCCCGCAAACGCCGATCAATCTGAATAGCCAGCGCCATAGAATCATTCAGACTTGTAGGAATTGTGAAACCCACCATCACATTCTTAATGGCTTCAGAAAGGCCATTTCTGAAATTTGCGGCCAGAGCACATTCATTCCATTGAGTAAGCACGGACCATTTCCGAAATTTTTGGCAATACACTTCGGCTTCATCCTGGCCCTGAGAGATAGCCAGTAGAGCTTTTTCTGCCTGAATTTCAAGATTAGGCTCCTCATAAAGCAATCCGAGCGCCAGAAAAAACGCATCAACATCCGCCAATGCCGGATCTCCTGGCGCTAACGCGAAAGCCCAATCCTGAGGGTCGCCACGCAAAAAGGAGATAACAATTTTAACTTGCTGAGCTGAATCTCCAGACGAACGAGGTTTCAAAGATAGAAACAATTTACAATTATTCCTAAAATTCCTAAATTTAAATCGATCTCCAGAGAACAGCTCAGGAATAGGTATCTTAGGCTCAGACATAGGACTGCTAACAACAAAATCCTGAATGCTCTGCACTCGTGCAGCAAGCTGATCCACACTAGTAATCAAGGTCTGAACATTCATGTCTGCAGCAAAGCTTACAGCCACTCTGAGAAAAAGGGGAAGGAAGAAAGAGGAGAAAAAAAAAAAACCTCAGAACTCCTTTTCTTTTAATCCCACTTCTGCAATGCATTAACTATTAATGGCCTGGCATAATGTTGTGATCCCAATGGCAGGGGACCTCAGAGATTACAGCAAAGTCTGCAAAACATAAATACCAGCTCATAGGGAAGTGGTAACTAGGCTGACCATATACCTGATCCTAGCACAAAACACTAACAGCAGCCGGGGAACGTGCCTACGTTGATCCTAGACGTCTCGCGCCAGCCGGAGAACTAACTAACCCTATCAGGGAAAATAAGACCTCTCTTGCCTCCAGAGAAAAGACCCCAAAGTAATACAAGCCCCCAACAAATAATAACGGTGAGGCAAGAAGAAAAGACAAACGTAAGAATGAACTAGATTTTAGCAAAGAGAGGCCCACTGACTAAATAGCAGAAGATAGAAAGATGACTTATATGGTCAGCAAAAAACCCTGCAAAATATCCACGCTGAGTATCCAAGAACCCCCAAACCGACTAACAGTGAGGGGGGAGAATATCAGCCCCCTAGAGCTTCCAGCGATATCAGGAATCACATTTTGTACAAGCTGGACAAAAATAAGAACAATGCAAATAAACAAAAATAAGAAAGCAGGACTTAGCTTATCTTGCAAAGAACCAGGACCTGAAGACAGGAGCAAACAGAAATGAACTGATTACAACGATGCCAGGCACTGGACTGAGAATCCAGGAAGTTTAAATAGCAACACCCCAGGCCTAACGAAGCAGGTGAGTACCAACCTGGTAAAAGACAATCAAGTGCCAAATCCCTAGTGACCACAAGAGGGAGCCAAGAAGTATAGTTCACAACAGCGGACGTCGCAATGTGTCGTTTTGGAGAAAAAACGCATCCTGCAAAGTTGCCCGCAGGATGCGTTTTTTTCTCCATAGACTTGCATTAGCGACGCATTGCGACGGATTTAGTAGAAAAAAGAAAGGGGCTGACAGCACTCACTCAAAGGGGCGCACGTTCCATGTCCAGGGAACCATCCTGGATCCTCCAAATAGTGCAAAAAAGTAGATGAACAGCGCTCCAACCGGGTGTATTGGTATCAAAAATAGTTTATTCCGCCATAAAACGGCAACGTTTCGACCAAAATCTGGTCTTTATCAAGCATGCTTGATAAAGACCAGATTTTGGTTGAAACGTTGCTGTTTTATGGCGGAATAAACTATTTTTGATACCAATACACCCGGTTGGAGCGCTGTTCATCTACTTTTTTGCATTGTGACGGATTGTCACACGTCGCATCCGTTGTGTAACGGTTGCGTCGTGTTTTGGCGGACCGTCGGCACAAAAAAAACCTTCCATGTAACTTTTTTTGTGCGTCACGTCCGCCATTTTCGAGCGCGCATGCGCGGCCAAAACTCCGCCCCCTCCTCCCCGGACTGCAGAATGGGCAGCGGATGCACTGTAAAACTGCATCCGCTGCCCATGTCTTGCAGTTATTTCACAGCGTCCGTCGGTACGTCGGCCCGACGCATTGCGATGGGCCCGTACCGACGGATCAGTGTGAAAGTAGCCTTAGTGACCAAGCCAATTTTTACAATTCTGACTACTGTCACTTATAGCTCTGGAACGCTTCAATATATGCCACTGATTCTGAGACTGGTTTTTCATGACATATTGTACTTCATGTTAGTGGTAAAATTTATATGATATGATTTGTGTTTACTTATGAAAAAATAAAAATTTGGCAAAAATTTTGAACATTTTGCAATTTTCAAACTTAATTTTTATGCCTTTTAAATCAGTCATGTCAGACAAAATAGTTAATTAACACTTCAACTTTACATCAGCACAAATTTGGAAACATATTTTTTTTAGGAAATTAAAACGGTTAAATGTTGAACAGCGATTTCTCATTTTTCCAACAAAATGTACAAAACTTTTTTTTTCTTAGGGACCACCTCACATTTGAATTGAGTTTGGGGAGGAGGGTCAATATGAAGAAAATACCCAAAAGTGACACCATTCTAAAAACTGCACCCCTCAAGGTGCGCAAAACCACATTCAAGAAGTTAAACCCTTCAGGTGCTTCACGAGAACTAAAGCAATGTGGAAGGCGAAAATTTTACCTTTCAAAAAAAATTACTTTAAGGCCGGCGTCACACTCAGCGTATGAAAATACGGTCCATTTTTTACGGCCGTAATACGCAGAAATGTTCCCAAAATAGTGATCCGTATGTCATCCGTAGGCAGGGTGTGGCAGCGTATTTTGCGCATGGCATCCTCCGTATGTAATCCGTATGGCATCCGTATTGCGATATTTTCTCGCAGGCTTGCAAAACCGACATCTAATAGATTTATGTGCTCAAATGTTCGTTAAAACATATATACAGTATATATATATATATATATATATATATATATATATATATGTCATTGAGACACACATATATATATATATATACTGTATTTATATTTAATTCAGCGCGAGATATGTGAAAAGCCGGCAATTCGATTGCCGGCTTTTTCTTTCTCCTTCACAAACCCGACAGGATATGTGACATGGTTTACATACAGTAAACCGTCTCATATCCATTTTTTTTTGCATATTCCACACTACTAATGTTAGTAGTGTGTATGTGCAAAATTTGGGCGCTGTAGCTTGTAAAATAAAGGGTTAAATCGCAGAAAAAATTGGCGTGGGTTCCCGTGCAATTTTCTCCGCCAGAGTGGTAAAGCCAGTGACTGAGGGCAGATATTAATAGCCTAGAGAGGGTCCATGGTTATTGGCCTCCCCCTGGCTACAAACATCTGCCCCCAGCCACCCCAGAAAAGGCACATCTGTAAGATGTGCCTATTCTGGCACTTGGCCACTCTCTTCCCACTCCCGTGTAGCGGTGGGATATGGGGTAATGAAGGGTTAATGTCACCTTGCTATTGTAAGGTGACATTAAGCCAGATTAATAATGGAGAGGCGTCAATTAGGACACCTATCCATTATTAATCCAATAGTACGAAATGGTTAATAAAACACACATTGTCTAAAAGTATTTTAATGAAATAAAGACACAGGGTGTTGTAATATTTTATTATACTGGTAATCCGCCTGAAGACCCTCGCCCTGTAAAAAAGGTAAATTAAAAAATCAACAATATTCCATACCTTCCGTCGTTCTGTCAGTCCCACGATGTAAATCCATCTGAAGGGGTTAAATCATTTTACAGCCAGGAGCTGTGCTAATGCAGTCGCTCCTGTCTGTAAAATGTTGTGAATGAATGTAATGCAGGGGAATGTCCTGTAGTTACCTTGAGTCGCGGTGATGCGCCCCCTGCTGGATGTCCTCATATGAACTCGAGCCTGGGAATTTGTACCACAATTTACTCTGAATGTAGAAATACCCTGTATATGGCTGCATAGTACTACTTTGCCACATGGTGAGACTCGAGGGGGACAGAGCAGTATATGCCTCCTGGAGCGCAGATTTTCCTGGAATAGTTTACAGACTCTATATACAGAGCCCCTAAGTGCTAGAAAAGCAGAATCCCCCTCAAGTGACCCCCCTCTGGAAATTATATCCCTTTAGGAATTTATCTACAGGTGTAGTGACGATTTTGATTCCATGGGTGCTTTCCAGAAACAAGCAGCTGTGGACATTGCTCATTGATAATTACAAACTGCCATTGTAGTGACCATTACGATGTAGTGACCAGTACATTATGACCATGCTTTTGGACACACACACCCATAAATTAGGTGGGCTCTCACTACAAAAATGCCAAACGTGGGGTGAGGAGCCATTTAGCTTTTTGAGCGCCTTTGTACTACCAATATTGTGAAAGCCCCCTATACTTCCATTAACAGATGACGAGTGGAGACTTGCTTTTTTTGTGGATTGAGTTGAAACTTTTATTGGGAACATTTTACATAGCATTTCTGATTACATTTATCTGGCGCTCTACGCTGAGCACTTACTGTACATTTAAATCTTGTGACGAGATTCAGATGAAACCCCTCAGGGATCCATTCACTATAATGAGGCAGAGTTTCTCTGGACTTCGTCTGGCCTCTGTTCAGCGGTGTCCTTCTTTTCAGAGGGGCACGAAACTGCTGATGACAGCGTTTTGATGCTCGCTAAAAAAGACTTACACCGCCGGATAACAGGTCCTATGGCGTCCACAGTGAATCCATCTGCCTCATTATAGGGGATCTTCTGCCGGGGATACTGTCTGAATTACGTATTTCAGAGATTTATATGGAAAATGGAAACCCCGGTGTAAGCACTCAGCACAGAGTGCAGGATAAATGTGGCCCAAGCCTTATTCCGATCTTTGGAAGGCAGAATGAACAAATCAACAGCAGGTGAAGAATTGGTTTTATATATTTTTTACGCGATTTAAGTGATTAGACGACTTTATTCTTCTCGTCGGTGTGATTACAGTGATATCAGATTTACATCGGGTTTTTATGTTTGACTGCTGTCACACAGTAAAAGACCCTTTTTATTGCAAAAAGTAGTTTTTGTATCGCCATATTTAGACAACTATAATTTTTCCATATTTCGGCTGTCACAGTCATGTGAGGGCTTCTTTTTGCAGGAAGAGTTGACATTCTTATTGATCACTTTCTATTCTGATTTTTGGGAGGTAGAATGAACAAAAAACAGCAATTCATTAATAGTTTTTTTTATTCTGTTCCACATGTGGTAAAATTGATAAAGCAGCTTTATTCTCCGGGTCAGTTCGATTACAGCGATACCACATTTATATCTTTTTTTATGTTTTGACACTTTTACACAATAAATACTATTTCTCCTTCGCCTCATTGGGGGACACAGACCATGGGGTGTATGCTGCTGCCACTAGGAGGCTGACACTAAGTGATACAAAAAAAGTTAGCTCCTCCCCTGCAGTATACACCCTCCTGCTGGCTCTTAGCTAACCAGTTCTTGCTTAGTGTCCGTAGGAGGCACACGGACGGGTCTCCTATTCAGACCCAAAACTCTTTATTATTTTATTTTTACCTTTTACATCTTTGATTTTAGATTTTATTTTTTCCATGACGAATGGGGCGACGGATCCTTTCAAGGTTCCGATCTCCCCGAACCATCAACAGGCGAGCACGGAGAGTGTTGCCTCTCCGTATCCTCTCCTGCGACGGGGGATGCCAAGCCTGGGCTGATTCTTAGGGCCGACGGATCCCTTCAAGGGCACGGATCTCCCCGCAACCTGGACGAGCACATGGAGAGTCGCCTCCATGTATCCTCTTCCCCAGCCAGGCCTAATGCCGGACAACTGGCCCTGTCCACCCAGGGACTGAACTCCGTGGATGTACAGAGGTCCCTCTCTATGGCGTACGAGCGGCCCCCACTGTCCCACCACTGTAAAAGCGGATGGCACAAGGAGGTGGACTGTTCCTCTCCACCTCCCCAACAAAGGGATGGTCGATTGAGGCTTACACCTTTATCCCTGCACCATCCACGCTGCAAAACCTGACCTGCAGCAGAATAGTAGAGTGCGCGCACTTTCCTCGGTGCTGAAACCCAGTCATCTCCATGCCGGGACGCGCACCCATGGTGAGTGGATCCAGTCAGCGGTGGGCCTCTGCAGTGGGATATTCACATGCTGACAGGCAGCCTCAGCTTCCCTGTGGCCCACCTCCCTGAGGTAACGCTCCGGCCGGCTGCAAAAATTTAGCCCTCGGCTTCGGACGATATGTAGGCTGCAGACAAACGGAGCAACGGATCCTGCCAAGGTTCCGATCTCCCCGAACCATCAACAGGCGAGCACGGAAAGTGTCACCTCTCTGTGTCCTCTCCTGTGACGTGGGATGCCAGGCCTGGCCTGTTCTTAGGGGCGACGGGTCCCTTCAAGGGCACCGATCTCTCCCGGAAGCCGCGCCCGCACTATGGCGCGCTAAGGCGGCTCCGCCTGCCTTTCTGGCGCTTCTCGTCTGCCACGGGAACGCTCAATTTTCTCGGTCCCTACAACGCCCCTCACTTCTACCGCCCACCGGCTGCAGACATTTAGACCCTGGCTTGGGCCTATTCATGGAAATCTTGAGGCTCCACCCAAATCGTGTCTGTGGCTCCGCCCCCCGAATTTGCGCTTCTTGCTCTCTGTGAGATTTTACCACCTCTGCAACTCCCGGTGGCCATCTTGGTCCACCCACATCGTGTCTGTGGCTCCGCCCCCCGAATTGGCGCTTCTCGCTCTCTGCGAGATTTTACCACCTCTGCAACTCCCGGTGGCCATCTTGGTCCACCCGGCCGGCTCACACAGGGGCAACGGGTTTTTGCATTAAAAGGGCATCAACGACTCTACATCAGTACCCGGGTAAGGAAGTACCTGACCAGTATGCCCTGGTCTTAAAGGCACATGACCAGCATGCCCTGGTCTTAAAGGCAATTCACCAGTATGCCCTGGTCTTAAAGGCACATGACCAGCATGCCCTGGTCTTAAAGGCACATGACCAGTATGCCCTGGTCCAAAAGGCACATGACCTGTATGCCCTGGACTTAAAGGCACATGACCAGTCTGCCCTGGTCCTAAAAAGGCACATGACCAGTATGCCCTGGTCTTAAAGGCACATGTTCAGTATGCCCTGGTCTTACGCACATGACCAGTATGCCCTGGTCTTAAAGGCACATGACCAGTATGTCCTGGTCTTAAAGGCACATGACCAGTATGCCCTGATCTTAAAGGCACATGACCAGTAGGCCCTGGTTCTTAAAGGCACATGACCAGTATGCCCTGCTCTTAAAGGCACATGACCAGTATGTCCTGGTCTTATAGGCACATGACCAGTAAGCCCTGGTGTTAAAGGCACATGACCAGTAGGCCCTGGTTCTTAAAGGCACATGATCAGTATGCCCTGCTCTTAAAGGCACATGAACAGTATTCTCTGGTCTTAGTGGCGCACGACCAGTATTCCCTGGTCTTAGGCCTCTTTCACATTTCCGTCTGTATGGGGCCGTCGCAAACCGTCGGCCCGACGTACCGACGGACGTTGTGCAAATTGTGCACAACGTGGGCAGCGGATGCTGTTTTCAGACACATCCGCTGCCCATTATGAATTCCGGGGAGGAGGGGGCGGAGTTCCGGCCGCGCATGTGCGGTCGGAAATGGCGGATTCGACAGACGAAAAAACGTTCCCTTGAATGACGGATGCGACGTGTGCCCATTTGTCGCAATCCGTCGTCAATAAAAGTGTATGGCAAAAAACTGATCCTGCGGGCACATTTGCAGGATCCGTTTTTTTGCCAAAATGACGGATTGCGGCGGATGGCAAAAAACGGAAATGTGAAAGAGGCCTTAATGGCGCACGACCAGTATTCCCTAGTCTTAAAGGCGCACGACCAGTACTCCCTGGTCTTAAAGGCGCATGACCAGTATTCACTGGTCTTAAGGGCACATGATCAATCCGAAGCCGGTCACCCTAAATGAGCTCTGGAGCCCTCCGCTGCTGATCCCAGTTTATCCCAGAGTACCTAGTCCCCCTCAGTGGACTTTGTCACTAACCGCAATCCATGGTTTCTCTGACCAAGAGATTTAATCCCTCCGTGAACCCTCTGTGGCTCTGAGTGCTCGCAGGACCGATATACATGGTCCCTCTCCTACATGGGAGCCGTCGGCTAGCAGGGGCCGCAAGTGTTCTCGAAACGTACAGGCGCCTAGAAACGTACAGGTGTCTAGAAAACGGAAGTTTCATTTCCTGATCTCTCCGCAATGATTTGCTGAGAACAACGCTCTGAATATGGATCGGATATTGCCTTGGATTGCCAGAGCTTCAGAAAAAGATGGACTCGCCTATTTATATCATCAACCAAATTGACGAGCGATTCACTGGACAGAAGCCTCTACGTGGGATGCCATACCTGGTCTGATTTTTAAGGGCAACAGGTCTTTTAAAGGGCACCGATCTCCCCACACCATCAACAGACGAGCACATGCAGTGTTGCCTCCATGTATCCTCTTCTGCATCCAGGCCTAACGCCAGACAACCTGCCCTGTCCACCCGAGGACCTCATCTCTGGGGATGTACAGAGGCACCCCTTTTTGGCGTCCGAGCACCCCCCTTTGCATCACCACTATTTAGCGGATGATGCAAGAAGGCGGATGATTCTTCTCCACTTCCCTGTTAAGAGGATGGTGGACCGAGGGTTCCTAATTTTCTACTCTGCACGACGATGGCAAGAGACGGTTTTTGTATGACCTGCTGGATGCAGCCCCGCATTCTGCCACTTGGCAGACTAACCGGGTAGAATTTCTTGTGGTATACCTACCAGTATCCCTGCCCGATGTATCATCAATTAAAATACCACGGACGGTCGGATAGCAAATCTGGTTCGTTCCGTCTTTTGGCTTCGGGTTCAGCTCTCTACACTTCCTTAGCCGCCACATGGGTTGCTTGAGCAATAGTCTCCTGGTCGGAGACCTTAACTACTTCGATTCACACAAGTAACCTTTCACCGAAGACAGTACAGCTGGCCAATCAAATCTTCTGAGCGGGAGACTAACAAGGGATCGTATCTTTTCTACAGACCCAACCAGCAGTGGAAGGGTTGTCCAGGACAGTCTAGATCTAAGGGTACCGTCACACAGTGCCATTTTCATCGCTACGACGGCACGATTCGTGACGTTCTAGCGATATCGTTACGATATCGCTGTGTCTGACACGCTACTGCGATCCGGAACCCCGCTGAGAATTGTACGTCGTAGCAGATCGTTTGAAACTTTCTTTCGTCGTCTAGTGTCCCGCTGTGGCGGCATGATTGCATCGTGTGACACAGGTTGTATACGATGTGCGCACAGTAACCAACGGCTTCTACATCGCAAATACGTCATGAAATTATCGCTCCAGCGCCGTGTATTGCAACGTGTGACCGCAGTCTACGACGCTGGAGCGATAATCATACGACGCTGCAACGTCACGAATCGTGCCGTCGTAGCGATGAAAATGTCACTGTGTGACGGTACCCTTAGGGATCTTGGTTCCCAAAAAGGGGGAATGAAACTTAAGACCAATCCTGGACGTCAAACTTCTAACAACCTTTGACAAGATCCACCTTTTTCAGATGGAGTTCCTCCGCTCAGTCATTACTTCAACAGAAAAAGGTGGAGTTTCTGGCATCCATCAACATTTGGGATTCTTACCCTCACATTCCTATTTTTCCCCTCTACAATAATCCCTCCCCCTTTCCATTCACGAACAACATTTTCAAGTCACGACCTTGCCCTTCGGCCTGGCTACCGCACCCAGAGTGTTCTCAAGGGTCATGGCAGTTGTCATGTTCCTCTTGCACCCTAGAAGCATGGTCATCCTGCCCTATTTGGTCGACTTTCTAGTCGCTCTTCCAGGACTACGCTGAGTCGTCTATATCACTTGTGATACCCTCTCACCTGGGCTGGCAGCTAAACTTAGTTTTCCTCATTTCCAGCCCAGCAGATCCTTTTTGAGGATGATCCTGCACAAAAAGAATGGTAATTCTCTCTCTCCAGTCAAGGTCGTGGCCCTTCAACAGGGAGCTTGCGCACTTGATCACTCATTCCCTCAGTTCATTTGATTCGCTAAGAGGGTTCTGAGGAAAAATGGTGACGACAATGGAAGCAGTTTCCTTCGCTCCGCTCGTTTTCAGCAAGTCAATCAGGCTTTCAAAGGGTAGTCTCCGAGCTCCTTCCTCATCCAGGGCCTTCTGGTCCAATGGTTATTAGTGAATACCAATGCCAGTCTTCTCCCGATCATTGCTCTGGGGATCCGAACGGTACGGATAATCCTACAGCAGGTCTACTGCCTTCAGGCAGCTCACCCATCCATCTTCAATTGGATAATGCCATGGCTGTGCCATACGTCAATCATCTAGCAAGTACCCACACTCAAACGCCATGGCCGAGGTACCTCACACTCTCTGATGGGCCGAGATCTATCATTCAGTGATCTCAGCAGTACATATCCCTGGAGTAGAACACTGGGCGGCAGACATATTCAGCCATCAGGGTTTCTCCTCAGGTGAGTGGGAACTTCACTTGGAAGTCTCCCATCAGATCTGCCTTCACTGGAGTGCTCCAGATGTAGGTCGGATGGCGTCCAAACTGAACGCCAATGTACTCCAGTTCATGGTTCGGCATCGAGATCCAAGAGCATTGCAGTGCATGCTCTGTTCCATGGTACCAATTTCCATAACCCCTCTTCCACTACTTCTGAGATCTTTTTGGAAGCAGGAAGGGCCCCAGTGATCCCGGGAGACCCGCACTGACCATGTCAGGATTTCTCATTTGCGATACTAGTATTTTTCTGTCTTATTGCAACAAAACTGCAAATATGGACTTCCTCGCAGGGAGTCTTCACCTGTGGTTCTTCCCTAACGCATACCGTTAGATCTTTTGGACCTTAATGGTCCTGGGGATCTTACAGTAGACTCCTTTTTTTATCCGGACAGACTTTACTATCAGGGAAGGTCACCCCCTTTTTTCTCTGCATTCTTGTCATCCTGATGAGCCTTTAGAGCTTGCCGCTCTGTTCTTTCAGACTTTTTTCCTTATTACCATCAAAGCAAGGTTGCCCTCAAGCCACCACCTTCCCTTGTTACCATGGTGGTATTGTATTCCCACTGTTACAGGGGCATCGTCCTTCTCTCATCTCTTTTGGCTCCAGTCCACAAAACGGAATGGGTTCTCCATAATCTGGACGAAGTGAGTGCTCCAAGTAGGTAAATATCGAGGATGGCGTCCTTCCGAAGGTTGGACACTTTATTTGGGCTTCCCGACGGTAAGAAAAAGGCTTCCTGACGGTCCCAGGAAGGGTTTAGCCGTTTCATAAGACATGCTAGTCTGGTAAATTTGTTTCACCATCCAGGAGTCCTTCCGTGCTAGATGTCAGCCTATCTCCCTGTCTGAGGGCTCTAGGCACCAGACATCGGCAAGCACAGCTGCAAGCTTGCGGATTCGTCCAGTCCGCATGTATTCTTGAAGCACTATAATTCCCACACTTCCACAGATGTGAGTCTGGGCAGGCGGACTCTGCAGGCCATGGTGGTGTTCGTCTTTTTGTTTGCGTTTTATTACACTTTTTGTTTGGCGGTATGATGATACAGCATAAATTTTTCCCTCGTTTTTGTATTTTTTTTGTTACGGTATTCACTGATGGTGTTAACTAGTGGGACATTTTTATAGGTCAGGTCATTCTGGATACGGCGATACCAAATATTTTTACTTTTTTTTTTTTACCTAAGTAAATGTATTTATTGGATACACATTTTTTTCTCTTTTTTATTCTTTTTTTGGAAATTAAAAAAAATATATATTTTTATGCTTTTTAATAACTTTTTAATTTTTTTTAAACATTTTTACATTGTCCCAGGATGGGACATCACTGTATAGTGACAAATCACTGATCTGATACTCTGCAATGCTTCTGCAATGCAGGGCATCAAAGCAGCATCTGACAGGCAGGGGAGGAAGCATGTCAGCTCCTACTCTGAGCAGGCCCTCACAAGCCACCGTCCCTGCAGTACCCTGAAGGACCCCGAGGCCATCTTCTGGCCAGAGGTCACCATGGAGACCATCAGTACAACGCGATTGCATCTCGTGCCAATGGAAGCAGAGAGGGAGCTTGCTCCCTCTGCGATTCTCCTCGATGCCGCTGTCGGCATCAGAGAGGTTAAACGTCCGTGATTGGTGCTAGATTGTGGACGTTGTTGCAGGGTTTCAGCTCTCACAGATATATATATATATGTACATGTCGTAATCCAAAAGCACAAGAATCGAGGGCACTCACCAGTCTTCAAAGTTCAGTCTTTATTAACAAATAGTTGCGATAAAATCCATGGTCAGGATAACTGGAGCCGAAGCTCGTGTGAGCAGGGGAGCAGCTTTGGCTCCGGTTATCCTGACCATGGATTTTATCGCAACTATTTGTTAATAAAGACTGAACTTTGAAGACTGGTGAGTGCCCTCGATTCTTGTGCTTTTGGATTACGACATATAGACGTTTCTTCTGGAGGAGCACCCGGAGTCTCACTCAGCTAGGCGGTAATAGCCATTGTGATAGCACCCGCACTCAGGGGGAAACCGGCCGCCAATAGCCTCAGTAAAGACTGTGCCGCCTGATAAACTTTTTTATGGTGTATATATATGTATATACCTATATGGCAGCTAATGCGGCATCGTACAGTATATATACGGTGCATGTCGGGAAGTGATTAAGGGCATTGTGTCAGGATCTGCTGCAGAAGACCGTACAAGATGGAAGTTTTTCTTTGTATTATTGCATTCTGTGCAAGCCGGGGTGTGGCCTCCCTTTTTCTGAGCTGGAGATCTATATATAAAAACTAGATTGTAGCCCGATTCTAACGCATCGGGTATTCTAGAATATGTATGTAGTTTATTTATGAAGATTTTAGAATAATACATTAAATACACAGGAGTGGTTCAAATCCCGCACCAATTCAAGCCCACGTAGTAAATAGCACAGCCACATACTTCATAGCACAGCCACATAGTATATTGCACAGCCACATAGTATATAGCACAGCCACGTAGTATATAGCACAGCCCACAGAGTATATAGCACAGCCCACGGAGTATATAGCACAGCCCATGGAGTATATAGCACAGCCCACGTAGTATATAACATAGCCCATGGAGTATATAGCATAGCCACGTAGTATATAGCACAGTCCACGGAGTATATAGCACAGCCACGTAGTATATAGCCCAGCCCATGAAGTGTATAACAGCCCACGTAGCATATAACACAGCCACGTAGTTTATAACAGCCCACGTAGCATATAACACAGCTCACGTAGAATATAACAGCCCTCGCACGCAGTATATAACACAGCCCACGTAGTGTATAGCACAGCCCTCGTAGTGTATAGCACAGGCCACATAGTATATAACAGCCCACGTAGTGTATAACACAGCCCACGTAGTATATAGCACAGCCCATGTAGTATATAGCACAGCCACATAGTATATGACAGCCCATGTAGTGTATAACACAGCCACGTAGTATATAGCACAGCCCACGTAGTATATAGCACAGCCACGTAGTATATTGCACAGCCACATAGTATATTGCACAGCCCACGTAGTATATTGCACAGCCCACGTAGTATATTGCACAGCCCACGTAGTATATAGCAATGTAGGCATGATATCCCAGTTAAAAAAAAGAATTAAAATAAAAAATAGTTATATACTCACCTTCATAGGCAGCATCAATAGTAAAAACTTGGTCACACAGGGTTAATAGCAGCGTTAACGGAGTGCGTTACACCGCGGCATAACGCGGTCCGTTAACGCTGCCATTAACCCTGTGTGAGCGCTGACTGGAGGGGAGTATGGAGCGGGCACTGACTGCGGGGAGTAAGGACCGGCCATTTTGCCGCCGGACTGTGCCCGTCGCTGATTGGTCGTGGCTGATTTGCCGTGACCAATCAGCGACTTGGGATTTCCGTGACAGACAGAAGGACAGACAGAAAGACGGAAGTGACCCTTAGACAATTATATAGTAGATGGTGTGTGTATCAGCCACGCCCACTCCACAAAGCCCCAACCAATCACTAAGCATGTGTGTGTGTGTGTGTCAGCCACACCCACTCCACATAGCCCCAACCAATCACTAAGCATCTTTCATTTCACCAGAGCTGGTTAAAAGAAGCTGAGCTGTGATTGGTTGCTATGAGCAACAGTTTTCCTTGTAGACAGTTGTGGTAACTGAGGCCTATTATTCTTATCATTTCCATGGTGTTATCGTCCTTCTGTAAAGCTGGAAATAACACAATTTGTTACCGTGCGCTGCAGCAAATTTTAGGCCACACCTCTGACCACACCCATTTCACAACTAGTCACGCCCCAACCACACCCATTGTCAGGACTCTGAACATTTTGATAAAACTGTGTCCTGTAGTTGTCTTGTTCCACGCAGTCTCCTGAGTTATCCCCTACAATTATTACACCCATTTAGCACTTCTGATCACAATGTTTCATAAACAATAATTATAAACAAAAAAAATATGGCCACACAGTGGTCCATACTGTATAATGGCCACACATGATGCTCCATACTGTATAATGGCCCCACATGATGCTGCGTACAGTATAATGGCCACACAGTGCTCTATACTGTATAATGTCCACACAGTGCTCCATACTGTATAATGGCCACACATGATGCTCCATACTGTATAATGGCCCCACATGATGCTCCATACTGTATAATGGCCCTAAGTGATGCTCCATACTGTATAATGGCCACACATGATGCTCTATACTGTATAATGGCCCCACATGATGCTCCATACTGTATAATGGCCACACATGATGCTCCATACTGTATAATGGCCCCACATGATGCTCCATACTGTATAATGGCCACACATGATGCTCCATACTGTATAATGGCCCCACATGATGCTCCATACTGTATAATGGCCACACATGATGCTCCATACTGTATAATGGCCCCAAATGATGCTGCGTACAGTGTACTGGCCCCACGTGATGCTCCATACAGTATAATGGGCCCACATGATGCTGCATACTGTATAATGGCCACACGTGATGCTCTATACAGTATAATGGCTCCACATGATGCTCCATACTGTATAATGGCCCCACATCATGCTCCATACTGTATAATGGCCCCAAATGATGCTGCGTACAGTGTACTGGCCCCACGTGATGCTCCATACAGTATAATGGGCCCACATGATGCTGCATACTGTATAATGGCCACACGTGATGCTCTATACTGTATAATGGCTCCACATGATGCTCCATACTGTATAATGGCCACACAGTGCCCCATACTGTATCATGGCCACACATAGTGCTCCATACTGTATAATGGCCACATTATGCTCCATACTGTATAATGGCCCCACATGATGCTGCGTACAGTATACTTGCTGCACGTGATGGTCCATACAATATAATGGCCCCACATGATGCTTTGTACAGTATAATGCCACACGATGCTGGGTACAGTATAATGGCCACACATAATGCTGGGTACAGTATAATGGCCCCACACGATACTCCATACAGTATAATGGCCCCACACAATGCTGGGTACAGTATAATGGCCACACATGGTTACCCCACCACCATCATTGCCTTCTCCATCACTACACACACACACCTTTCATCACGCACCCTCGCATCAGCCGGCAGCTTCCAATCCCACGGCGCTGAATGGTGTCATCCAGCTGCGCCTCTAACTGCTCACGTCGCTGCAGCTGTGATACGCCACTGATAAAGACCTCTCCGTGTCTCTTGTGCCAGTCAGTGTTAGAGTGAGGAGCAATATCTGCTCCGATCCGACACAGCCAGCATCCGCTCCGTACACCTCGTACACATGCGACTCCGCTCCATAGACCTCGTACACACACGACTCCGCTCCATACACCTTGCACATGCGGCTCCACTCCGTACACCTCGTACACACACGGCTCTGCTCCGTACACCTCATACACACACTGCTCCTCCCCATACACCTCGTACACACACGGCTCCACTTCGTACACCTCGTACACACACGACTGCGCTCCATACACCTTGCACATGCGGCTACACTCCGTACACCTTGTACACACACAGCTCCACTCCGTACACCTCGTACACACACGGCTCCACTCCGTACACCTCGTACACACACGGCTCCGCTCCATACACATTGCACACGCTGCTCTGCTCCGTATACCTTGCACACACATGGCTCTGCTCCGTACACCTCATACACACACGGCTCCTCTCCATAAATCTCGTACACACACGGCACCACTCCATACCCCTCGTACACACACGGCTCTGCTCCATACACATTGTACACGCTGCTCCGCTCCGTATACCTTGTACACACATGGCTCTGCTCCGCACACCTCGTACACACGTGACTCCGCTCCATACACTTCGTACACACACGACTCTGCTCCATACACCTTTCACACTCTGCTCCGATCCGCACACCTCTTACACACATGGCTCCGCTCCGTACATGTCCTGCACACACGACTCTGCTCCATACACCTTTCATACGCTGCTTCGCTCCGTACACCTCATACACACGGCTCCGTACACCTCTTACACCCACGACTCCGCTTCATACACCTTTCACACGCTGCTCCGATCCATACACCTCGTATACACACGGTTATGCTACATCCACACTGTAAACACCTCCTGACCTCACACATACGCTTACCCTCGTCCAGCACCATGACAACCAGCAGAGTCCTGTACACGGAGGTCCTCCCGATCATGTGACCCCCTGACTCCTCCTATCCTGTGACTTCATCACAGGTCCTGTGCGCACAGAGCAGCCAATATGTGGTGTGCTGGGTGCAGGGACTCAAGGAGCTGACCGGGTGATATTACACACCTCCCAACCAGTGCGGGATACCTAATGTCTCGCCCAGGATCGCGGGGCTGACTGTCAAAATCGGGACAGTCCCGCTGGATCCGGGACGGTTGGGAGGTATGTATTAGGGGTAGTATTCCTGTGGCTCTGGCTGATGGGATGATGTGGGATATTAGGGGTAGTATTCCGGTGGCTCTGGCTGATGGGATGATGTGGGATATTAGGGGTAGTATTCCGGTGGCTCTGGCTGATGGGATGATTGGGATATTAGGGGTAGTTGTCTGGTGGCTCTGGCTGGCAGGATGATGTGGGATATTAGGGGTAGTAGACCGGTGGCTCTGCAGCACCCCAGGTAACCGGTTGCTGCAGTGATGTTGCCTTTCCTTCGGGGAGGGTGATGTCACACTTGGAGGCAAGGGGGATTATTTCTATCAGGTAAGGCACTTACACTCAACACTCTGAATCTAGGCCAGGAGGGGGAGCTCAGGACCCGGATTCAGGGGAGATTCAACGAGAGGAGATGAATTGTGAAGGAGCTTAGAGGGAAGAAGCACAGTGGAGGAAAGGGCTCAGGAGGGGAACAGCAGAAGGACACTCTCAGAGCCAGAGAGCAGAAGCCAGGTACCGGGAGCCCGAGGTCGTGTTGTTCTCCAGGACACGCGACAGAACCGGAGGGCATAGTACTATATGTGAATTGCCTGTAACAAGTCTGAGGTGAAGCAGTGACCTTAAGAGCCGGGTCGTCTAAGAGATCCTATAAACAGGCTCAAACTGCCTATTGTACAGACATCTGTCTTAGGACAGGAGAGAAGGGACCCGGTCAGCAAGCTTTAAGCCGCAGGGATCTCGCCATCTGGCGCAAGTAGGAAAGACTTACATACCTCACCTTAAGTGGGATCCCTTATTGCCTCCAAGCTGGCCGGACTACAGCTACCCTACACCTGGTACCCTGGACTGAGGACTGCTACCATCAGTAAACCAGGTAAAAGACTGCAAACTCTGTGTCCTCCACTTATTCGTTGGCATACACCATCTTTGCCACACACCTTGGGAGCCCTGGGGACCCCACTTCACCTGTGGGAAGCGTTACCATCTTGCTGCAACAACATCACCCCAGAGGACCCCTTTAAGCAGCGTTGGTCCTCACTGACCGAAAACCACAGGTGGCGTCACGAACATAGACATTACAAATTCCCTTAAAGACCTTCCCCTTTAATTGGGCACCCAGGGCCACGGACCGGGTCGCAGCCACCGTGATATCCCCTTTAAGACCGGACCCGGTACCGAGTACCCTGCTGCCCTGGCAGGGCGTTCCAGCTCTGGCTATCGGGATGATGTGGAATATTAGGGTTAGTAGTCCAGTGGCTTTAGCTGATAGGATGATTGGGATATTAGGGGTAGTAGTCTGGTGGCTCTGGATGATGGGATGATGTGGGATATTAGGGGTAGTAGTCCGGTGGCTCTGGCTGATGGGATGATTGGGATATTACGGGTAGTAGTCCAGTGGCTCTGGCTGACGGGATGATTGGGATATTAGAGGTAGTAGTCCAGTGGCTCTGGCTGATGGGATGATGTGGAATATTAGGGGTAGTAGTCCGGTGGCTCTGGCTGACGGGATGATATAGAATATTAGGAGTAGTAGTCTGGTGGCTCTGGCTGATGGGATGATTGGGATGTTAGGGGTAGTAGTCCGGTGGCTTTGGCTGATGGGATGATGTGGGATATTAGGGGTGGTAGTCGGTGGCTCTGGCTGATGGGATGATTGGCATATTAGGGGTAGTAGTTCGGTGGCTCTGGCTGATGGGATGATGTGGGATATTAGTGCAGCGCCCCAGAGTCCTGGTCGTTGCAGTACTGTGGCTCCGCCACTAAGGGGAGCCATGGTGCGTCTGATGGCACTGAAGGAGTTCGTCTGATCAGGTATCACAGACACCAATACATTTCACAGTCGGGCCTCTGGGGGGAGCTAAGGGTTCTATTCACTAGGCCACTCCCCACCATAGTGGGTAAACTGGGGGTCAGGCAGGAAGTTAGAGGAGAAAGCTGACTGGGTTGGAACCAGGCAACACCTTGTGGCAGAGGGTGTTGTGGGGGAAGATACAGTAGGGTCTCTGTCAGGGGTGGGATCCTGACAGAGGCTTGGCAACTTGAACGAACGTAACGGGACCGTGCCTGCTCAGCATAGCGGCGGTGCCCAAGGAAGGATTAGAAGCGAGATAGATTGTGCTGAGTGAGAAACGAGATCACGCAAAAGGAGAAATACCAGTAGGAGTCGTGCTGTAAGACCGAAGCAACATCCTACTGAGGCGCACTACCGGTGGCCGGAACGCCGAGGGAGTATCATAACATTCAGCTTCAAGCAATACTCCAAACAGCGGCAGGACAGTCAGTCTAAGGCGGGCTGTCTAACTTTAATCACCTATGCAGTCTTGGGGGGCAACTTGTGGAGAGGGGCGACTCTAGGGTCCCGGAAGAGCTCCGAGCCTACCCGTCAAACGGGTGCCGTTCCAACCAGAACATCAGGGAGGGACGGAGGATTAGCAGAACATCATCTAATCGAGTTGTGAGGGAACTTAAGAAACAGACACAACAGTTGTGAGGGACTTTCTGTAAGCACAGCAGGGAAGGACCACAACACACAGCGCTAGAAGGAAGGCACCGATTTCCACCTGTGAAGAGAACTCTGGAGGTGCCATTGGACCGGCTGGACTTGCGCAGCCTGGTGAACCGTGTTCCGGACTGAGGACCCAGAGATCTTCAGTAAAGAGGTAAAGAGACTGCAACCTGGTGTCCTCGTTATTTACTGCACCGCACCACTACAGCCTCACCACCACCATCATCCGTCATATCTATCACTGTGCGCCCCTCGGCAGGGTCACGGACTGGGCCTAGCCACTGTGACAACCCCAGAGCAGAGACTCAGAGGCCCGGTACCGGGTACCCCTCGGCCCTGCGGCAGTGGGGGCGCTACAAACTTGGCGTCACGAACAGGATCTACTTAAGCCTGAAGAATCAGGTCATGTGTGCCTTGAGACTGTGATTTATTGTGCTTGGACTGTACTTTATTGCAAAGACTGTGTGCTGCGCCATTTGCCGCCAAAATCCGCCGCCATTGCAGCGCCGGGGAGAGCGCCAGAAAAGAAGAGGGGCGTGGAGTGGGCATAGGCAAGCTGGAGAGCGCGAACAACAATGGCCGCCCAGTCTAAATATTTCTGTGTCCTGAGGACGTGTCCGTCAACAGCTGAGGTCCGCCTCCTGATCCTGTTTGGAGGGTGGAGACCATGGAGACGGGGCCGCCCACGAAAGAGACCGCGGGAAGAGGACACTGGAGAAGAAGAAAAGATGGCGACATCGGGAACACCGCGTGGGACTGACCCGATCCAGCCTGAGGCTGCGCCACTCGACACAGCCCCAGATGCGCCAACGTTGCGGGGACTGGCCCTCACGGAGCCACCGATGGGCCGACCCCCCTTGCCACCGTCTGAGGAGTGTGTAGCTGCAGCCGAGGCCCGCCGGATAGCACGCCGCTTGGAGGCTGATGCCCGCGTGCTCGCTCGGCTGGGCCAGCCCACGGAGGTCCATTTGTCTCCGGTGTCCCCTGCTCCTCTCAACCCGGCCGCGGCTGAAAGTGCGCTGCAGACGCAGGGCCTGAAGATCATGCCAGAGGCCGAACATCTGCGGCGTTTGATGGCTGCATGGCGAGATCGACCACAACCGGCAACCCAGGTTGATCTGACCAGCGTCGCAGAGGCCCCATCGTCCCACTGGGGTGTAGTGGTCTCCTTCAACCCCCGATATGGAAGAGGGGTTATACAGGAGATCGGGGAGCCGCTACAAGTCCACGTGGACCGGGAGGAGGTAGAGCCCTGCGGAGGAAGGTTCGCTCGCGACCTGGAGCCAGGTGATGCTGTAACCTACACCCGGTGGAGGAGAGCAACAGGCGAAGCTGGCTGGATGGCGCGGGGCGTCCAGCGGTGCGTCGCGCTCCAGGCCGCCGCTGCAACCTCAGAAGATGAACCTCCCGCTGAAAAGGCAACGGAACCTGACCCTGCGGAGCAGCGGGGAACCCGGACCTACCATGTACCTTGGGGGCGTGCCGGATCATCCGTGAAAAGAGCGTCACGGCGAGGGATCCTGTCGTTGCTGGGACCAGAACCGCTCCCTGGATCGGCAGCACGACCCGTTGGTCTGGTGAGGCCCGGAAGGAGACCACCTCCTTCCCCGAAAAATGAGTGAGCATGAATGCTTTAAAAATGTAAATAGTTCCTTAACTGTTTGTTTGTTTTCTGTTCGGCTGCTAAACCCGTCTAGGGTTAACTCTTAAGGGGATCGTTTTTGTTGACCCGGGATCCCTATTGTTTTGTTTGATTTTTCTAAAGTTTTTGCACAAAGTTTCCAGAACTGCCGCAATCATGAACAGTGCATGATACAAACTTTTTGTACATAGTTTGCACCTTATTAAAGGTGCTCCCTACTGGTTTTACTTCAAAAAGGACTCTTTGTGAAGATACCACACTGGAACCTTTGCCGAGTATGGACTGGTAGCTTGAGAAGATAAGCTACCTCATAGAGACTTGGTCCCCTCTTAAAGGGGATGTTCAATTGTTGCACTTAAATGGTGATATTGCTTTAAAGGCTAAGAGATAGCAATAATGTTTGATGAAAGAAAGCGATGATAATGTTTATATGAGAAAGTTATATGTATCCAACTAGTTAATTGTAAAGAAGTGCTGATGATGTTCCCTGAAAGAAAGTGAAAGCGAGAAGAAGGATGCAGTGGGCCCGTAGGGGTAGATGTGGTGCCCAGCATGCATGTTAGTGAGAAAGATAATGAGAAGGTTTAATGTTATGAAAAGAAAATGGTTGATAATGTTGATAAACAATGAGGATAGAAGGTAAACCCTGAGTCCTCATAGGGGTCATGTAGAGATGGCTCAGTGCTCTTAAACTGAAAGTAATGTTATGCTCTATACTGTGTATAGTAGTTGAAAAGGCAGTAGGCCCGGGCTGAACGGGGCGGTCCTGTAATAGAAAGGAGAGGCAGTAGGTCTGGTGCTGTTAGGACAGGCGGTCCTGCAGATTTAAAGAAGGAGAATGAAAAGGTTAAATTGCCTTATAATGTGATTATAAGAAGGTCTTTAGTGGATTCAGAGTGTATGTCCTTAAAGGCAATGTTAAATTATTGTTCAACAATTTTGCATTTAGTAGAATATCCGGTTGGGTAAGAAAAGTTAGTTATAGCATGTTGCTATGATATTTAACCATGTTTGTAACGTTCAAGTGTCCTTACCTCCCATAAAGGGAAGCCTGTTTAAATATGCTTATTGTTATTGCACTCAACAAAACTGTATGTCTTTTTGCTAACTTGTATTGTTGTTTTCTTCCCAGTCCCGGAGTACTGTGTTTAACCAGGGGGGAGTGCAGCGCCCCAGAGTCCTGGTCGTTGCAGTACTGTGGCTCCGCCACTAAGGGGAGCCATGGTGCGTCTGATGGCACTGAAGGAGTTCATCTGATCAGGTATCACAGACACCAATACATTTCACAGTCGGGCCTCCGGGGGGAGCTAAGGGTTCTATTCACTAGGCCACTTCCCACCATAGTGGGTAAACTGGGGGTCAGGCAGGAAGTTAGAGGAGAAAGCTGACTGGGTTGGAACCAGGCAACACCTTGTGGCAGAGGGTGTTGTGGGGGAAGATACAGTAGGGTCTCTGTCAGGGGTGGGATCCTGACAGAGGCTTGGCAACTTGAACGAATGTAACGGGACCGTGCCTGCTCAGCATAGCGGCGGTGCCCAAGGAAGGATTAGAAGCGAGATAGATTGTGCTGAGTGAGAAACGAGATCACGCAAAAGGAGAAATACCAGTAGGAGTCGTGCTGTAAGACCGAAGCAACATCCTACTGAGGCACACTACCGGTGGCCGGAACGCCGAGGGAGTATCATAACATTCAGCTTCAAGCAATACTCCAAACAGCGGCAGGACAGTCAGTCTAAGGCGGGCTGTCTAACTTTAATCACCTATGCAGTCTTGGGGGGCAACTTGTGGAGAGGGGCGACTCTAGGGTCCCGGAAGAGCTCCGAGCCTACCCGTCAAACGGGTGCCGTTCCAACCAGAACATCAGGGAGGGACGGAGGATTAGCAGAACATCATCTAATCGAGTTGTGAGGGAACTTAAGAAACAGATACAACAGTTGTGGGGGACTTTCTGTAAGCACAGCAGGGAAGGACCACAACACACAGCGCTAGAAGGAAGGCACCGATTTCCACCTGTGAAGAGAACTCTGGAGGTGCCATTGGACCGGCCGGACTTGCGCAGCCTGGTGAACCGTGTTCCGGACTGAGGACCCAGAGATCTTCAGTAAAGAGGTAAAGAGACTGCAACCTGGTGTCCTCGTTACTTACTGCACCGCACCACTACAGCCTCACCACCACCATCATCCGTCATATCTATCACTGTGCGCCCCTCGGCAGGGTCACGGACTGGGCCTAGCCACCGTGACAACCCCAGAGCAGAGACTCAGAGGCCCGGTACCGGGTACCCCTCGGCCCTGCGGCAGTGGGGGCGCTACATTAGGGGTGGTAGTCGGTGGCTCTGGCTGATGGGATGATTGGGATATTAGGGGTAGTATTCCGGTGGCTTTGGCTGATGGGATGATATGGGATATTAGGGATAGTAGTCCAGTGGCTCTGACTGATTGGATGATTGGGATATTAAGGGTAGTAGTTCGGTGGCTCTGGCTGATGGGATGATGTGGGATATTAGGGGTGGAAGTCGGTGGCTCTGGCTGATGGGATGATGTGGGATATTAGGGGTAGTAGTCCGGTGGCTCTGGCTGACGGGATGATGTGGGAAATTAGGGGTAGTAGTCCGGTGGCTCTGGCTGATGGGATGATTGGGATATTAGGGGTAGTAGTCCAGTGGCTCTGACAGGATGATGTGGGATATTAGGGGTAGTTGTACGGTGGCTCTTGCTGGTGGGATTATGTGTGATATTAGGTGTAGTAGAGCTGTGGCTCTGGCTGATGGAATGATTGGGATATTAGGGGTAGTAGTCCGGTGGCTCTGGCTGATGGGATGATGTGGGATATTAGGGGTAGTAGTCCGGTGTCTCTGGCTGATGGGATGATTGGGATATTAGGGGTAGTAGTCTGGTGGCTCTGGCTGATGGGATGATGTGGGATATTAGGGGTAGTAGTCCGGTGGCTCTGGCTGATGGGATGATGTGGGATATTAGGGGTAGTAATCCGGTGGCTCTGGCTGATGGGATGATTGGGATATTAGGGGTAGTAGTCCGGTGGCTCTGGCTGATGGGATGATTGGGATATTAGGGGTAGTAGTCCGGTGGCTCTGGCTGATGGAATGATGTGGGAAATCTGTTCATCTTTGCACCGGAAGGAAAAACCAAAAATGTTGTTTACCAAAAGGCTCTTGAATGAGTTGAATATAAAATACTATCAATATTTGGGTAATCATTGCAAATCTGTATGTTGAATATATGATGTGAAATGTTTTATGTGCAATATAATCATTATAATTTGTTATAACTAACCACAATTTGTTATTATGCCTGGGCAGCGCCGGGCTCTTCAGCTAGTTGTATATAAGGCTCCCCCAGACTGGTGTCCACTGGTTGAACCCAGTCCTTTTGTCTGCCCTTATTCACACTGAGGTCAACATTGACACGAGGTAAGTTTGTTTAATATTAGACAGTGTAGGACTGTCCCGATCAGTGTTACCTTGTCGTGGTGGGATGGCTTTTATGCTATTTTTGATCAAAAACAGTAAAACTGAAAACTCTGTGTTATTTAGATGCACTTTTTACTTATTTACAGCAGGGTTTTTGCTCATTTTTTCTCTTGTAGGTTTTATATGTTTTATGGCCAATGTGAACATGCGTCTATGTGCTGCATGTGTACCAACTCAAGTCAAGCTCAATTCTTGTGTTTTTTCTTTGTATTATTGCATTCTGTGCAAGCCGGAGTGTGGCCTTCCTCTTCTGAGCTGGAGATTGTATATAAGGCTTCCCCAGACTGGTGTTTCACTGGTTGGGCCCAGTCCTGTTGTCTGCCCTTATTTACACTGAGGTCAACATTGACACATGCTAAGGTTTTTAATATTAGATAGTGTAGGACGGTCCCGATCAGAGTTACCTTGACGTGGTGGGATGGCTTTTATGCTATTTTAGATCAAAAACAGTATTACTGTTACGCCGCTGCCGCCTCATGCTCACCTGTCTTCGGCGTCTCGGCACGCCTCCTCTCCTGCAGCGTCCTCTTCTCCATGTCTCCTCCCTGCAGGCTGTCTGGGTTCTGCTGCTCGTCGGGTGCGCGCGCACGCCAGATTCAGCACTGCGCGCGTGCACCTCTAACCTTCCTGGCGACACTCCTTCTCTCCTCTCTCTCTTCCTGGAGGACCCTCACCCGGAAGTGCCTCGCTGTCCTGGTATGTAAGCAGCTTCCGTCCGCCTCTCTGTGCCTGTAGATCACTTGTGCTATGCTAGTGCTCTTGGCCCCTTCTCTGCAGTCCCTGTGTTGCCGGTCCTCCTGCCGTCCCTGTGTTGCCGGTTCTCCTGCCGTCCCTGTGTTGCCGGTCCTCCTGCAGTCCCTGTGTTGCCGGTCCTCCTGCCGTCCCTGTGTTGCCAGTCCTCCTGCCGTCCCTGTGTTGCCGGTCCTCCTGCCGTCCCTGTGTTGCCGGTCCTCCTGCCCTCTCAGTCCCATCAGTCCTGTGTCACCATAGCCCTGTGTTTCTCCCTCTTCCTTCGGTCAGGTTCCTCTTTTACCCTTTGCTGTTCTATTGTGCTTCCCCAGCTTCCGTGGTGGTAGTCCCTCACGGGCCTGCCCCTAACACTCCCTGTATAGGGGGCGGTCCACCTGTTCAGCTCGTCCGTGAGGGGATCGTCATCACGGTCCAGTGGGTCCACTTTCCTTCCTCTCCCTAGCAACCTCACAGTATCTACAGGCCATGGACCCCGCTGGTGTCTCCGCGATTCAAAAAGAGTTGCTCTTTTTGCGTGAGAACCAGACGAGAATCATGTCCTTCCTTAAAAATATGGAGTCTCGTCTCGCAGCTTTACAATCTTCTGACCCAAGTAACGCTTCACAGCTGTCGGCCCTGCAGCAGGAGCTTGGCCAACAGCGAGACACTCAGTCTCATATTTTGAATTATATGGCCTCCATCGATAATCGTCTTCTTTCCCTGCAGGGTGCTGCCTCTGCTCCTGTCCAGGTCTCCTCTCCGCAGCCCGCTCCTCATTTGGCCAGGCCTCCTCGCTATAGTGGGGACCCCAAATTTTGTCGCGGTTTTCTCTATCAGTGTCAGTTACACTTTGAGTTATCCCCGCTGTTATACCCCACGGACCGTGCTAAAGTAGCTTTTGTGGTTTCCCATTTGGAGGGTGAGGCTTTGGCCTGGGTCAATCCACTCTGGGAGCGAGGTGATCCGGTGGTTTCCCATCTTAATCTTTTTTTGGATACCTTTCGCAGGGTTTTTGATGAACCTGGTCGTTTGGTATCTACTACTGAGTCTCTTTTTAACCTATGCCAGGGTACCCTCACTGTGGCTCAGTACGCCATCCGTTTTCGAACACTGTCATCAGATCTAGGGTGGAACAATGAAGCTTTGGTGGGAGCATTCTGGCGGGGTTTATCTTCTCGAGTTAAGGATGAACTGGCGGGGCGTGATACTCCTACTACGTTGGATGACCTAATCTTCTTGGCTACTCGCATAGATTTGCGTTTCCAGGAACGCTCTCGGGAGGTTGTCAGAGAGAGGAGGCTTCCAGGTTCGTCTACTGCCGCTCGCAGTGCTTCTATCCCCCAAGCTTCTTCTGTTTCCACCTCTTCTTCCCCTGAGCCCATGCAGGTAGATCGCCTCAAGTCTGCGGTATTACGCCGTAAGGAAAGACTTGCGCAGGGATTATGCTTCTATTGTGGCAGCGCCACTCATCTTCTACGTTCCTGCCCCCAGAAGCCGGGAAACGCCTCCGCCTAGGACAGGTAAGGGAGGCCTTCCTAGGTAGTTACGATTCCTCCCCACCTTTGATTTTGTCTGTGATTTTACATTTAGGGTCTAACCGCTTCTCTTTTGACGCCTACGTAGATTCTGGAGCAGCTGGGAATTTCGTCCAACTCGAGGTTGTTCAAAGACTTGGGACTCCTGTCAGGTCCTTGGAGGTTCCTAGGCAAATAGCTTCTGTCGATGGTCAGCCTTTGCGGGAGTCCGTTTCTTCTGTCACCGAGGAGGTTGAAATCCAAATCGGAGCTCTTCATCATGAAAAATTGGCTTTTTACGTTCTGCCGTCTCTGTCCCATCCGTTTCTTTTTTGTGTACCTTGGTTAAGAAATCACGAGCCTACCCTAAGCTGGCGAACTGGAGATGTCGTAAGCTGGGGACAGTCTTGTGTGAATAGATGCCTACTACCCGTCAAGCCTATTCGTTCCCTCCCATCGGTTCCTGGACTTGAGAATCTACCTTCGGTTTATTCTTCATTCTCGGACGTCTTCAACAAGAAAGAAGCAGAAGTTTTGCCGCCGCATCGTCCTTACGATTGCCCGATTGATCTTGTTCCAGGTTCTACTCCTCCCAGAGGTCGTATTTATCCTCTGTCTCCCTCCGAGTCTCAAGCCATGTCCAATTATGTCCAGGAGAACTTAGCCAGGGGTTTTATCCGAAAATCTTCTTCTCCTGCGGGGGCTGGCTTTTTCTTTGTAAAGAAGAAAGATGGTTCCCTGCGACCCTGCATTGATTATCGTGGTCTCAATGGTATCACGGTTAAGAATAAGTATCCTCTGCCTCTCATTCCGGAACTCTTCGACCGTCTACGGGGAGCACGCATCTTCACTAAATTGGATCTCAGGGGAGCCTACAATTTGATCCGTATTCGCTCAGGTGACGAATGGAAGACTGCATTTAACACCCGCGATGGTCATTATGAGTATTTGGTGATGCCCTTCGGCCTGTGTAACGCTCCTGTGGTCTTTCAAGAGTTGGTGAATGACGTGTTTCGAGACTTACTATACACCTGTGTTGTGGTATATTTGGACGATATACTTGTGTTTTCCCCGGATCTACCTTCTCATCGAAGAGATGTCCGTCAAGTTCTTCTTCGCTTGAGAGAGAATCGGCTTTATGCAAAGCTAGAGAAGTGTGCCTTTGAACAATCGTCTTTACCGTTCCTGAATTTCATCATCTCCGATTCTGGTCTACGTATGGATCCAGGCAAGGTTGCTGCCGTTCTCAATTGGCCTCGTCCTCTTGGTATAAAGGCAATCCAACGTTTTCTAGGATTCGCAAATTATTATCGGCAATTTATTCCTCACTTCTCGTCCCTGTCAGCCCCCATCTCTTCTTTGACGAAAAAAGGTGCCAATCCTCAACTTTGGCCCGCGGAGGCCGAAGAGGCTTTCCTGTGTCTCAAGGAAGCTTTTGCTTCAGCTCCTGTACTCCATCGTCCTGAAGCAAATAAACCCTTCTTCTTAGAGGTTGACGCCTCCATAGTCGGAGCTGGAGCAGTGCTATCTCAGAGGTCCATTTCCGGTCGTCTTGTGCCTTGTGGTTTCTTCTCCAAGAGCTTCTCGTCTTCTGAAAATAATTACTCCATTGGCGATAAAGAACTTTTAGCCATCAAAATGGCACTGGAGGAATGGAGGTATCTACTGGAGGGAGCGCTCCATCCGTTTGTAATCTATACGGACCATAAGAATCTAGCATACATCCGTTCAGCGCATCGACTGAATCCTTGACAAGCCAGATGGGCCTTATTCTTCGCCCGGTTTGACTTCGAACTCCGTTTTCTGCCTGGTAAGAAGAACTTCAAGGCCGACGCCTTGTCCAGGTCTTTCTCGCTGATGGACACTGAGGAGGAGACCACACACATCGTTGATCCAACCAGGGTCATCACGGTGGCCCCAATCTCCCTGACTTCTTTACCGCCGGGTAAGACTTTTGTTTCTGAGAAAGACAAGAGACGTGTTTTACTTTGGGGTCATGCCTCCAAACTGGCGGGTCATGTTGGTTTCAAAAAGACCTACAACCTCATATCCCGCTACTACTGGTGGTCAACTCTTTTGAAGGATGTCCGAAGTTTTGTCGAGTCTTGTCCATCTTGTGCCAAGAACAAGGTTCCTAGACACTTGCCTTCTGGTCTTTTGCATCCTCTTCCTGTACCCTCTGCTCCGTGGCAACATATTGCAGTAGATTTTATTACTGACTTGCCTCGTTCCTCTGGTTGCTCCGTCATCCTCGTGGTTGTGGATCGTTTCTCAAAAATGGCTCATTTCATTCCTCTCTCAGATTTGCCATCAGCTCCTGTGTTGGCGAAGATTTTTGTTCAACATATTTTTCGCCTTCATGGTCTACCTCAACATATCGTTTCTGACCGTGGTGTCCAGTTCACCGCTCGGTTCTGGAGGTCTCTCTGTAAGTCGATGAACATCTCGCTCGACTTTTCCTCAGCCTATCATCCTCAGTCCAACGGCCAAGTGGAACGTACTAACCAAACTTTGGTAACTTATCTCCGGCACTTCACCAACGCTCATCATAATGATTGGTCCGACTTACTGCCATGGGCAGAGTTTTCTTATAATAATCACACCAGTGAAGCCTCTGCCAAGTCTCCATTTTTTGTCGTTTATGGACTAAATCCTGGACTTCCTCTACCGGTTCCTCCTGTCTCGTCTGTGCCTGCGTCGGAGTTTCTGTCTAGGGAATTCTCCAGGATCTGGCAGGAGACCAAGTCTGCCCTAGAACTAGCTCAACTTAGGATGAAGAGTCATGCGGATAAGAGGCGTCTTGATTCCCCTATATTTCGTCCGGGGGATAAGGTTTGGCTTTCGTCTAAATTTATTCGCCTTAAAATCCCTTCGCACAAACTTGGTCCTCGCTTTATTGGTCCTTTCGAGGTCTTGACACGTATTAACGATGTTTCTTACAAACTGAAGCTTCCGGCCTCTCTTCGCATTCCCAATTCCTTTCATGTTTCTCTTCTCAAACCCGTAATCTTTAATCAGTTTCATGCCTCTGCCTTGTCTTCACCTTCCCCTGTTTCTGCGGATAATAATTTTGAGATTAAGGACATTTTAGCCATGAAAAAGCGCAGGGGTAAAACTTTGTTTTTGGTGGACTGGAAGGGTTTTGGGCCTGAGGAAAGATCCTGGAAGCCTCGGGAGAACATTCAGGCCCCTCGTATCTTAGCTAGATTTCTTTCCAGCCTTAGGGGTAAGGGGAGGTGTAAGGACGGGGGTACTGTTACGCCGCTGCCGCCTCATGCTCACCTGTCTTCGGCGTCTCGGCACGCCTCCTCTCCTGCGGCGTCCTCTTCTCCATGTCTCCTCCCTGCAGGCTGTCTGGGTTCTGCTGCTCGTCGGGTGCGCGCGCATGCCAGATTCAGCACTGCGCGCGTGCACCTCTAACCTTCCTGGCGACACTCCTTCTCTCCTCTCTCTCTTCCTGGAGGACCCTCACCCGGAAGTGCCTCGCTGTCCTGGTATGTAAGCAGCTTCCGTCCGCCTCTCTGTGCCTCAAAACTCCCGCAAACAACGATCAAAGAAAAACCCCAAAGAACTAAATTGTTAATGAATATAGAAATATTTTATTAATAACCAGGATCAGGGTAAGAGAAGAAGGAACAAAGCCAGGCAGATGTTATTGCACACATGTTGAGAAACGCTGGGGTGTATGTTATACAGCTGGCTCAAAAATGTACAGAGAAATACAATTTAATCATAATGATGACCTGTAAACACAGTATAGACCTCTAGAAGAACCCCCCACAGGTAACTACATCTTAAGGTATTAGTCAGTATGAATAGTCCGCAGATTACCTGAGAGATGTGAAGATAAGAGCCGCCGCAGCATACACCCACCCGGGGCGGGTGTATGCTGCGGCGGCTCTTATCTTCACATCTCTCAGGTAATCTGCGGACTATTCATACTGACTAATACCTTAAGATGTAGTTACCTGTGGGGGGTTCTTCTAGAGGTCTATACTGTGTTTACAGGTCATCATTATGATTAAATTGTATTTCTCTGTACATTTTTGAGCCAGCTGTATAACATACACCCCAGCGTTTCTCAACATGTGTGCAATAACATCTGCCTGGCTTTGTTCCTTCTTCTCTTACCCTGATCCTGGTTATTAATAAAATATTTCTATATTCATTAACAATTTAGTTCTTTGGGGTTTTTCTTTGATCGTTGTTTGCGGGAGTTTTGTGGCACTTTGAGTGCGATCACCCCAGAATTATCCATATACTAGCCCACCATTTAATACTAACATTTGTATATCTATTATACTATATTTTATTGTGGGCATGCGCCTTGTGAAGTTGTTATGTGCCTCTCTGTGCCTGTAGATCACTTGTGCTATGCTAGTGCTCTTGGCCCCTTCTCTGCAGTCCCTGTGTTGCCGGTCCTCCTGCCGTCCCTGTGTTGCCGGTTCTCCTGCCGTCCCTGTGTTGCCGGTCCTCCTGCAGTCCCTGTGTTGCCGGTCCTCCTGCCGTCCCTGTGTTGCCGGTCCTCCTGCCGTCCCTGTGTTGCCGGTCCTCCTGCCGTCCCTGTGTTGCCGGTCCTCCTGCCCTCTCAGTCCCATCAGTCCTGTGTCGCCATAGCCCTGTGTTTCTCCCTCTTCCTTCGGTCAGGTTCCTCTTTTACCCTTTGCTGTTCTATTGTGCTTCCCCAGCTTCCGTGGTGGTAGTCCCTCACGGGCCTGCCCCTAACACTCCCTGTATAGGGGGCGGTCCACCTGGTCAGCTCGTCCGTGAGGGGATCGTCATCACGGTCCAGTGGGTCCACTTTCCTTCCTCTCCCTAGTAACCTCACAATTACTAAAAACTGTGTTATTTAGATGCACTTTTTCCTTTTTACTTATTTACAGCAGGGTTTTTGCTCATTTTTTCTCTTAAGGTTTTTTCTTAAGGTTTTAAGATGGAAGTCTGCAGAGATGAGCTATGGATGTGAAAAGTTATCATGGTGTCTGAACAAGATGAAAAAGAAAAGAAAGAGAACAACTCGAGAGATGTTATCCATCAGGCACCTGGATGTAGATTTTGTTTTGTGATACTGACTAATTCCCATATTTTTACTAGAAGCATTAAAGGGATTGTCAACATTTGAGTCTGCAGTCATTGTATGTGACTTCTCACGGTGCGCACTGCACGCTATCAGGATTCTCTTGTGTCAGCGATTTACACACATATGGTCACGTGCCATCTAGACATGTGTGACCTCATTCAATGAAAATGAATTCAGAGAGGCGGACATGTCTAGTTGGAATGTGCCCAAAAGTATACCTATCTTATACTTGTGCAAGGGAGAATCCTAAAAGTGTGCAGTGCACATTTCATAGAATTTAGAAGCCTGCAGTGACACAGAGCGACTGCAGACTTTCTTCTCAAACATGGGTGTGTAATATGCTCCCTGTCAGGATTCAGCTCTGCTTGCAGATTCCAGCAGTCATCCCATGGCCACTTCACTCATATGCGATTTTTATACTTACGGTCATATGACCACACGCTTCTCTTCCTGCTTCTCTCAGTTTTTCCCTGAACATTGAAAGAATTAGGGAGAGCAGCTTGCCGGCACGTGACCGTAAGTGTGCAAATTGCATATGTGCCTTGGGGTTGTGGGTGGACAAATTCTTGCCCTGGGTACCAGAAAACCTAGATACAACTCTGTCTGAGCTATCACTGTCGCTGAAACTAAAGTCCTCGAAATAATCATCGCCATCTGACATTACTCTTTCTTCACTGTCAGAATATAAATGGGCATATGACTCCTCTGAATTACAAAACTTGCGAGAAATACGCAGCGGTGTTCTCTAGAAAAGCCGGTAATTCAGTGCTATGTACAGTAAAATCACACTGACAGAAAAGAATAGAATAGGTAGAATAAATGTGTACACATAGAATAGGTATATATATATATATATATATATATATATATATATATATATATATATATATATATATATATATATGTCATACATATATATATATATATATATATATATTTATATTTAATTCAACGCTAGATAGCATAAAAGCCAGTAATTCAATTGCCGGCTTTGCTTTTCCTATCTCCTTCACAAACCCGACAGTATATGAGACATGGTTTACATACAGTAAACCATCTCATATCCATTTTTTTTTACATATTCCTCTTTACTAATGTAACAAGTGTCTGTGTGTAAAATTTTGAAGCTCTAGCTATTAAATTAAAGGGTTAAATCCCGGAAAAAAATGGCATGGGCTCCCGCGCAATTTTCTCCGCCAGAGTGGGAAAGCCAGTGACTGAGGGCAGATATTAATAGCCTAGGGAGGTACCATGGTTATAGGACCCCCCCTGGCTAAAAACATCTGCCCCCAGCCACCCCAGAAAAGGCACATCTGGAAGATGGTGGGATATGGGGTAATGAAGGGTTAATGTCACCTTGCTATTGTAAGGTGACATTAAGCCAGGTTAATAATGGAGAGGCGTCAATTATGACACCTATCCATTATTAATCCAATAGTACGAAAGGGTTAATAAAACACACACACATTATTAAAAAGTATTTTAATGAAATAAAGACACAGGGTGTTTTAATATTTTATTATACTCTCAATCCACCTGAAGACCCTTGTCATATGAAATAAAGTTAAACAAAAAAAAACAACAATATTCCATACCTTCCATCGATCAGTCTTGTCCCACGCTGTAAATCCATCTGAACTTTTCAGAAAAGTTCCCACGGTCGAGTTTATATGAGTTCATCCAGCAGAGGGAGCATCACCGCGACTCGAGGTAACTATAGGACATTCCCCTGCATTCCATTCATTCACCAAATTTTACAGACAGGAGCACAGCTGCATTAGCAGAGCTCCTGGGTGTAAAATGATTTAACCCCTTCAGATGGATTTACAGCGTGGGACGTGACTGAGCGCTGGAAAGGTATGGGATATTGTTTTTTTATTTTTTATTTTTTTACAGAACGAGGGTCGTCATTTGGATTAAGAGTATAATAAACTATTACAACACGCTTTGTCTTTGTTTCAATAAAATACTTTATTCTTAATGTGTGTGTGTTTATTTAACCATTTACTACTATTGGATTAATAATGGATAGGTGTCATAATTGACGCCTCTCCATTATTAACCTGGCTTAATGTCACCTTACAATAGCAAGGTGACATGAACCCTTCATTACCCCATATCCCACCGCTTTACGGGAGTGGGAAGAGAGAGGCTAAGTGCCAGAATAGGCGCATCTCCCAGATGTGCCTTTTCTGGGGTGGCTGGGGGCAGATGTTTTTAGCCAGGGGGGGTCCTATAACCATGGTACCTCCCTAGGCTATTAATATCTGCCCTCAGTCACTGGCTTTCCCACACTGGCGGAGAAAATTGCGCGGGAGCCCACGCCAATTTTTTCCGGGATTTAACCCTTTAATTTAATAGCTAGAGCTTCAAAATTTTACACACAGACACTTGTTACATTAGTAAAGAGGAATATGTAAAAAAAGGGATATGAGATGGTTTAATGTATGTAAACCATGTCTCATATCATGTCGGGTTTGGGAAGGAGATAGCAAAAGCCGGCAATTGAATTACCGGCATTTATGATATCTAGCGCTGAATTAAATATAAATATATACATATATATATATGTGTGTCTCCCTGACATATATTTATATATATATATAGACTGTATATATGTTTTTAGGAATATTTTAGCCGATGGATCCACGATTTGTCCATTTTGCAAGCCTGCGCAAAAAAATCGCCATACGGATGACACACGGATACATTTGTCCGTAAAAATCGCATCCTCGCATTGAATACGGAACAGTGTTTTTGAAAAATTACTGCGTATTACGGCCGTAAAATACGGACCGTATTTCCCTACGCTGAGTATGACGCCGGCCGAAGCCTGAAGGTCGCAACACCAGCATCAGCCGGCTTTCAACTTTTGCTTTGGGAGAAGTGATTAGCATTGGACTCACTATAAGTGATACAGTTAAATGCATAGACTGTGACCTTAAGTTGTCCTGTTCTTCACGTTCTTTAGCTTAAAATCTGTTTAACCCTTTTTGCTCCCTGTGAGAATTCTTCCTGTGTTAATTAAACCATACCTCTGTTAACCCTTGCTCTGTGCCTCTGTGTTACTGCATCCATTTACCTACTTTATTAAACAATATTTTCTCTGTGGCAAATCACCTGTTATTACAACAAACTTTCCCAATGATTGCTCTCATTAGCTGGCATGATGGTGACGTCATGAAAACCTGAATCAATCCGGTCTCAATGAGGACAGGGGTCATAGCCAGTGGCCTGCACCAGATTCCCCATGTTTTAGGCTATGTGCACATGTATCTGTGAGGGCTGCGGATATTTCCGCAGCGGATTTGATAAATTCGCAGGGCAAAAGCACTGCTTTTTTCCTGCGGATTTATTGCGGATTTACTGCGGTTTTTGTGCGGATTCCACTGTGGTTTTACACCTGCGGTTTTCTATTATGGAGCAGGTGTAAAACCGCTGCGGATTCAGCACAAAGAATTGACATGCTGCGGAAAATACACCGCTGCGTTTCCGCGCGTTTTTTTCTGCAGCATGTGCACTGCGGATTGCGTTTCCCATAGGTTTACATTGCATTGTAAATGCATGGGAAACTGTTGCGGATCCGCAGCTGCGGAAACGCGGCGGATCCACAGCAAAATCCGCAGCGTGTGCACCTACCGTTAAAGTACGTGGGGGTCCCGATCAGTGCAAAACCTCCGACCGTAGACAAATGTCGGCGCTGCATAATGCCCAGCAAGTACCGACATTTATCTACCTTGGGCAGGCACATTAATCGGGTGGCCAAACGTCTCAAAATGCAATACTTTTCTGGGTTCTCAAACCTATCAAGTATTAGAGACACAAATACACTACCAAGAAAAGGTGATTTAAATACAATAAAAAGTACATCGAGTGCACAGGCACGCACCCCTGATGAGCGGTACAATTATGCAAATTATAACCATCATGTGTAAAATTATAAATAAAAAAACAAGGGAATGCAAAGCAGTTGTACTAAAAAAAGCCTTACTAAAGATATGTCTGAATTAATCATTTTGTAAATTAAAAGAAAATCTACAAATTTATAATAAAATAGGTTGCCGGGCTCTATTCCGATACAGAAACTTGTGTAGACATATAAAAGAGTGACGGCGTAAGAAATTACTTAAAAACCAGGGACACCAACACAGGGCTGAGCGCGGGCACTTGTGCACTGAAAAGTCCACACAGTGGATTCTAAAAGTTTCTGATAGGTTTGATTTAAGAGGCGTTTTCAAGCTTTACTAATTGGAACTTTAATTGAAAATGGTGTAGGTCACTTTTTAGCGGGCATTACCCTTTTGGCATATTGTCTTTACTATAAAAAAAATGAAAAAAATTGTACATACTGGCAAATCATGCTGTAGCACGCCACACCCTATGGCAAGCTTCAGCAAACCAAAATATATCAAATTTGTGTTGCTCTTTTGGTTTATCTATTACAGATCTGCACATGACCGATTATATTGGAGGAGTGCTATCCGAGGTTTTCACGGATAGAACTTGTCCCCATGTTAATCTATGCAGTTGTGCACATGTCCTTTTTTTTCCTTGGAATGAGTGGTCGGAGGAAAAAAAAAAATTGGTGACATGTCCAATTTTGATCCGATTTTCAGATCAAAATCGGCAATGCAAGTCTATGGGTCTGTGGAAAACATTGGACTGCACTTGGATCACCTCCGAGAGAAAATGATGCCACTTTGATAAAACTCTGAACAGAGTCTAATGAGAAAAATCAGACCGTTAATAGAAAATGGTTGAGTGAACCTACCCTTAGATGTATCGTGCATTTTGATGTCACATGCATTGCTTTTACAGTTTGATCTTGTCTTCTGCCATAATGGTCTACTACAATCCAGAATACTGGCATGCTGCCAGTTTATGAAATGTGAACCATTCATCTGCCAGTTTTTACTGACCTTGAATATGTCCCTAGAAAGCCTCTAATTGAAGTATTCATTTCTAATCTCTAGTTTTGGAATTTCAGGCGGCATACAATGGCTTTTGTTATTTCATAGTTTTAGAAGGATAAACAGGTGCAGTTTTAAGAAAAAAATTCATTTCACATAGCATTATTTTTTTTTTAAAGAAATTAACTGTTGTCATTAGTGCAGATATTGTTGACATTTATAGTTTTGATGTTCTTTAAAAATTGACCCACAGCCACCAATAGTGACAAAATAAAAAAAGTATATTCAGCAGTTTAATTTGTGCTGTTCTAGTGATATGTCCTTTGTAGTGATGAGGGAACTTCTCGGATAACGTGTTATCCGAGCATGCACGTGTGCTAACGGAGTGTTGGAGTCCCCGTGGCTGCATGTCTCACGGCTGTTCGACAGACGCAACACATGCCGTGATTGCCTGCTGGTTAGCCGCAATCCCTTCATGTGTTGTGGCTGTCGACCAGCCGTGAGACATGCAGCTGCGGGAACTCAAACATATTTTTCGAGCACGCCAAAATCACTTGGTTAGCACAAGAGCATGGAGAATAATCCATTATCCAAGCATGTTCCACTCATCACTAGTACTTAGTTCTCCCTGCTGGACTTCTGTTTGCTTCGCTGCAGTGCAGACCAGAGATACAGTGCTGGAACCGTGGTGATTAGGGTTGAGCGACCTTTACTTTTATAGGATCGGGTCGGGTTTCACAAAACCCGACTTTTTCAAAAGTCGGGTCGAGTGAAATCGGCCGATCCTATAAAAAAGTCGGGGTCGGGGTCGGCCGAAACTCGAAACCCAATGCAGTGCATTGGGTTTCCAAAGGTTCCCAGGGTCTGAAGGAGCGGAAACTCTCCTTCAGGCCCTGGGATCCATATTTAAGTGTAAAATAAAGAATTAAAATAAAAAATATCGCTATACTTACCCTCTGATGCGCCCTGGTACTAAGCGGGAACCTTCCTTCCTTAGAATCAGCCTTCCAGGACCTTGCGGTGACGTCGCGGTGACGTCGCGGCTTGTGATTGGTCGCGCGAGCGGTCACATGGGCGGCCGCGCGACCAATCACAAGCCGCAACGTCACCGCGACGTCACCGCAAGGTCCTGGAAGGCTGATTCTAAGGAAGGATGGTTCCCGCTTAGTACCAGGGCGCATCAGAGTGTAAGTATGGCGATATTTTTTATTTTAATTCTTTATTTTACACTTAAATCTGAATTCCGATACCAATTCCCGATATCTTAAACATATCGGGAATCGGTATCGGAATTCCGATTCCAGATTCAGAAGATCGCCGACTTCATGGCCGACCCCACACAGGGGTCGGGTTTCATGAAACCCGACTTTGCCAAAAGTCGGCGACTTCTGAAAATTGCCGACCCGTTTCGCTCAACCCTAGTGGTGATGAATATGTGAGAATATATTCCCAAATCCAAAAAAGTAGTGACACTTTATAATATGGAAAAAAAAACAAAAATGCAATGATTTGGAAATCTTTTATAGCCATATTTTATTAACAACAAGATGTGGAATACAGATAAAAAGTTGAAAGTTTACGTTTTGCAATGCACCAAATGCTTTCTATTGGTGAAAGGTCTGGACTGCAGATGGCCAGTACATCACCCAAACTCATCCCTTTAACCACTTCACCCCAAAGCCTGTTTTCACCTTCCTGACCGGGCCAATTTTTTCAATTCTGACCACTGTCAATTTATGAGGTTATAGCTCTGGAACGCTTCAACAGATCCCGGTGATTCTGAGACTGCTATTTTGTGACATATTGTACTTTATGATAGTGGTAAAATTTCTTCAATATGACTTGCATTTATTTGTTAAAAAGAAAAGAAATTTGGTGAAAATTTGGAAAATATAATAATTTTCAAACTTTTGATTTTTATGCCCTTAAATCAGAGAGTCATATCACACAAAATAGTCAATAAATAATATTTCCCACGTGTCTTTACAAAACCATTTTGTTAGCGAGCACCTCACATTTCAAGTGACTTTGAGGGGTCACATATTTGTAAGGATGGGGGAGGTGATATCTGGCAGTGTACGGAGCAGTGTTGGAACCCCTCAGGGTACAGTGCTGTCACCTTTCCTCTTCACATTGTATACAGCTGACTTTCAGTATAACTCAAATTCTCAGGTGACTCAGGGATTGTAGGGGGCATTGTCGGGAGCCGGGGGGAGGAGGAATATAGAAGAGTGGTTTCTGACGTTGTGGATTGGTGCCGGACTGTCTAGAACTAAATGTGTATAAAAGTAAAGGGCTATAATGATCAGTAATACACACCCACTATACGAGCTGTTCTTGACGCAGAAGAGCACGTTCAGCAGTTGTCTAATCCTACTAAGGTGTAAGAAGGAGAAATTCAGGAAATCGTTTGTACCAACTGCTATGGGGATGTATAATAATTTCCTAAGGGTGGTAGACAACAATGACTGATTGCAGGTGTACTAATGTCAATTAACAGTGACTTATATACCTGAACTACCCACATTTATTTGTTATCTAATGTTGGTATACTTGTGCAAGATTTGTGTCCTAATATTTTATGTACTGCTGTTTGTATTGCTGCTGTAATACCATAATTTCCCCCGGGATCAATAAAGTGTATCGTATCGTATCGTATATGACAGAAAATACCCAAAGGTGACATTATTCTAAAAACTACACCTCTCAGGGTGCTCAAAAGTTTGTTAACCCTTTTGCAATGTGGAAGGAAAAAAACAAATATTTAACTTTTTGTACAAAAATTTTACTTTAGACCGAATAGTTTTTTGATTTTTTTTTTGCAAGGGTAAAAGGAAAAAATGTACACCAAAATGTTTTGTGCAATTTCTCCTTAGCATTCTGAACTGTTTGGGCACAAGGCAGGGCTCGGAAGGGAAGGAGCGTTATTTGACTATTTAAATGCAAAATTTGCTGGAATAATTAGTGCACTCCATGTTGCGTTTGGAGAGCCCCTGATGTGCCTAAACAGTGGAAATAAAAAAAATGATATTTTTCCTACAAAAATCTTTCTTAGCAACAATTTTTGCATTTTCATAAGAGTAACAGGAGAAATTGCGCCATACAATTTGTTGTGCAATTGAGTATGTTGATACCCAATATGTGGAGGAAAACTACAGTTTTGGTGTATTGCAGGGCTCAGAGGGGAAAGAGCACCATATCACTTTTTGGATGCCAAGTTTGCTGGAATAATTAGCGGATGCCATGTCACATTTGGAGAGCCCCTGATGTGCCTAAACAGTGGAAACCCCCCACAAGTGACACTATTTTGTAAACTAGACCCCTCAGGGAACTTATGTAGATGTGTGGTGAGAACTTTGAACCCCCAGGTGCTTCACAGACAGTTACAAAGTTGAGACGTGAGAATAAAAAAAAAAAATCACACTTACCGCACAAAAATGTTTTTTAGCCCCACATTTTGCATTTTAACAAGGGTAACAGGAGAAAACAGACCTCAAAATTTATTGTGCAATTTCTCCTGAGTACAAACATACCCCATATGTGGTCAAAAACTGCTTTTAAGGCACAGTGTGTTAGGGGTCAAGTTCCCGCCTCTGCACAGAGGGAATCTTGGGCCATCTCCGCTGCTGTCTCCCATTCTTCTCCTGCCGCAGTGGAGGCTGCTCAGCGGACATGTCGGTCTCAGCGCCTCGCTCAATCTGACTCTGTGAGGAGGATTACTGCTGCTCTTCCATCTTCTGCTATTGTAGTCAGTGCTGGGCAGCGGCGAGCAGACGCTTTTGGGACGAAGTCTTGCTTTTCTCCTTCTGAGCATGCCCAGGGTAAGATCTCTCATTGGAGATCGAGGGTCACATGCTTGGATACTGCAGCAAAACCCATTGGTCCTCCAGGAAGGTCCTGAAGGTGCTCAGGCTTTGTGGCAGCTTCTCATTGGTCCTTCTTGGAAGGTCATGTTCGGGCTGCAGCTATAAAAGGCTCGCATGGCCGCACGGCCATGCGCTAGTGTCTTTCTAAATTATGTGCTTTGCGCCAGTGTGGTCATGTGTGATTGTGTTCAGGGACCCGGCTGAAATAAGCCCCTAGAATGCTGGCACCTCCGGCGAGGAGTTTTGTGTGCATGCATGACCACTGACTGCTCTCTCTTGGGTAGTTAGCCTGTACTCCTGTGAAGTTAACAGGGCGCAGAGCTTTGCTTTCACGGCTACTCTGTGAGTTAACCGAGCTAGCCAATACCGCCATTTTATGCTGCCATTTGTCTAGCAGCAGGTTCTCCTGCACGGTGGACCCCGGGCTGCGAACGCACCAATAACAATAAAAACTATTTTCCTCGGTGCGTTCCGCTAGCCCTAACAGTACACTAGCGCCAAGGTCTGGCTAGTGAATGGCGGACGATCAGCGTTTACAGCGGTACGTCCAGCAGCTGGAGGGAAGGTTGGCAGCTCTAGAGCGTACAACCTCAGCTGTGGACGTCACTGCTGTCGCTGTTCAGGTTGCAAGTGCAGCTGCAGCCAGTTTGTCCGCAACCACCCCTGCTCTGACTATATCCCGTCTTCCGCTTCCAGACAAGTTTTCTGGTGACAGTAAACTATGTCGCGGATTCGTGAGCCAGTGCTCCATACATCTCGAGCTCCTGGCTGCACGTTTTCCTTCGGAACGGGTGAGAGTGGGATTCATTTTGTCTCTTTTGTCGGGCAGGGCATTGGAGTGGGCAACGCCGCTTTGGGAGCGCAATGATCGTGTAGTGCAGAGTGCTCCTCTCTTCCTGGACGCTCTGAGGCAGGTCTTTTTAGGACCTCATGTCACTCACGATACCGCGCTCCAATTGTTGGCAATTACTCAGGGTTCGTCCATGGTCAGCCAGTTTGCCGTTCAATTCCGGACTCTAGCCTCTGAGTTAGAATGGCCAGATAAAGTCCTTATTCCAGTGTACTGGAAAGGACTGGCTGATCAAGTAAAGGACGCCTTGGCCACCAGGGAGATTCCCGCCACACTGGAGGAGCTCATTACAATTTCTACCCGCATCGACCTCCGTTTTAACGAGCGGATGTTGGAGCGGACCCAGTGTAGGCAGAGGTTTCGGCTGGCTCCCACCTTCGCCAAACCTCTAGAATCTCCCGTCCTGGCGTCCGACTCCCATGAGGCCATGGAGGTTTCTCGAGCGGGACCTAAGGCTACTTTCACACTAGCGTTAACTGCAATCCGTCACAATGCGTCATTTTGCAGAAAAAACGCATCCTGCAAAAGTGCTTGCAGGAGGCATTTTTTCACCATTGACTAACATTAGCGACGCATTGCGACGGATTGCCACACGTCGCAACCGTCGTGAGACGGTTGCGCCGTGTTGTGGCGGTCCGCCGGGAGCAAAAAACGTTACATGTAGCGTTTTTTGCTCCCGACGGTCCGCTTTTTCCGACCGCGCATACGCGGCCGGAACTCCGACCCCACCTCCCCGCACTTTCCCGCACCTCACAATGGGGCAGCGGATGCGCTGGAAAAATGCATCCGCTGCCCCCATTGTGCGGCGGAGACAACGCTAGCGTCGGTGACCTCGGCCCGACGCACTGCGACGGGCCGAGCCCGACGCTAGTGTGAAAGTAGCCTAAGTCTCAGACCGTTCGAGTACCTGTGGTGTGTAGAAATTGTCAGCAACTGGGACATTATGCTAACAAGTGTCCACAGCGGTCGGGTAAACGATCGCGTCTAGTGACTATAGGAGGAGGTTCACTGGACACAGCGGCCTTTTCCTCCAAGTTGTCCTTTAAAGGGACAATTCTGTTGGACTCATTCACTCTTGCAGTTGAGCTTTGTGTGGATTCAGGAGCTGAGGGAAATTTCATGTCCTCTACTTTTGCTCTGCGCCACAATGTACCTCTGGTGATGCTCACTAAACCAGTAACTGTTAGAGTGGTGAATGGGTCGACACTTCCATTACAAATCACACACCAGACTGTCCCTTTCACATTAGCCATGTCCCCATCCCACCAGGAGATTATTTCCCTTCTTGTTCTTCCCGAGGGAATGGATGAGATTTTGCTGGGAATACCCTGGTTCCGTTTTCACTCTCCACTCATTGAGTGGTCCTCTGGGAGGATATTGGGTTGGAGTGAGTCTTGTAAGGGCAGATGTGTGAAAGAGTGTGTTCAGGTTTCCACCACTGAGATACCCGCAGATCTGTCTTCTCTTCCCGAATGCTATCGGTCCTATGCAGACGTTTTCTCCAAGAGGGCTGCTGAGACCCTTCAGCCTCACCGTCCCTATGACTGTCCTATAGATCTCTTGCCTGGAGCAGAACCTTCTAGGGGACGTGTCTATCCCCTCTCTCTCCCGGAGACTGAGGCTATGTCCCTATACATCCAGGAGAACTTGGCAAGAGGGTTCATTAGGAAGTCAGTGTCACCGGCAGGGGCGGGGTTCTTTTTCATCCAGAAGAAGAACGGAGAGTTACGTCCTTGCATAGACTACAGGGGTCTTAACGCCATCACCGTTAAGAATAAATACCCGCTGCCCTTGATTTCTGAGCTTTTTGATAGGCTACGGGGAGCAAGGGTATTTACCAAATTAGATCTGTGGGGTGCGTATAACCTGATTCGCATCCGTGAGGGGGACGAATGGAAGACGGCGTTTAACACCAGAGATGGGCACTATGAATATCTGGTGATGCCCTTCGGGCTCTGTAATGCCCCAGCCATTTTCCAAGGCTTTGTCAACGACATTTTCCGGGATATGCTCTCCACCTCGGTTGTAGTCTATCTGGATGATATTCTCATCTTTTCTCCTGATATTGACTCCCACCGGAGAGATGTTGGCAGAGTCTTCGACCTCTTACGGGCAAATTCCCTGTATGCTAAGTTGGAGAAGTGTATGTTTGAGCAGGAGTCTTTACCTTTCCTGGGCTATATCATCTCAGCCCAGGGATTGGCTATGGATCCTGCCAAACTACTGTCAAGATCCTGTCAGCACCGAAGCACTGTAACGGCTGAACAGGGTGACTCACCCACTCTACAGGAGGACCCGGGATCAAATACCACAAGGAAAACTCAGACAGACGGGACCTGCACAGCTTGCTGAATATGGTAGAGAGCAGAAGGACCTATGGTCATGTGACCACAGGGGGCGGGGCTTAGCGTCCTGCTGCTGGGGAAGAGTGTAAGATTTTACAGGGAAACTGAAGTAAGGAGAGGGGAACTCAGGTCGGACAGGCAGGGGTCATACACGGAGAGGGCGGCGCAGTACACAGGGGCAATCAGAAGAATAGTCAGGACGTAGCAAGAGATCAGAAAAACCAGAACGGGCAATAGATGGTACAGAAACAGCAGGCAAGAATCACAACAGGGACAGAATCAGATGAGAAACCAAACAGACAGACTAGTACTTGCACAAAGCAGAGGCACACCAGGGTCAGACACACTCAGCCAATGTCAGAGTACAAACGACAAGGACTGACCCCAGAGCGAGGCCACAAAAAGCCCCCCAGGACCCAGAAAGAGGCCACCCGTGTTAACCCCGCAACCACCCGATCCGAGAGCATAGCAAACCATGACAATACCCCCTACTTAATGGGGGGCCTCTGGACCCCCAGGTTTCTCATGATTCCGAGCATGGAATTCCCAAACCAGACGATCAGCGTGTACCGACCTGGCTGGCACCCAAGACCGGTCCTCCGGCCCGAACCCTCTCCAATGCACCAGGTATTGTAAAGACCTCCGAACCCGCCGGGAATCTACAATATGTTGAACCTCGAATTCCACATGCCCCTCGACCAAGACTGGGGAGGGAACAGCACCTGGATCTTCCACCACCGATCCCAAGGGTTTAAGCAAGGATCTATGGAATACGTTATGAAGTTTCAACGAGGGAGGGAGGCGAAGACGATACGCCACTGGGTTAACTACCTCAATGATCTCGTAGGGACCGATGAACTTAGGTCCCAGTTTGGCGGAGGGCAAACGGAGACTTATATTTCGCGTAGAGAGCCACACCTTGTCCCCACACTGCAAAACTGGGGATCACCCTCGGCAACCCAAGTCTGCATCGGACTCGGAAGAGAGTGAACAAACTGGTCACTCTACCATCTGCACTGGGGTACAGGACTCCGGCTGTAACTACTTTTGGATGAAGTGCAGCAGATCAAACATTTATCAGTGAGGAGGTTTGTCATGGTGATATGCCCAGCAGTGGACTCATTGAACCCTGTCACCCCAAGCGCGGAAAAAATTCTGTTTTCAATTTATCATATTCTTTGGTGTCCTGTAAGGCCAAATCATAGCAGGCTTTTTGTGACTGTCTCGTTAAGTATGGCACCAGGACTTCCGCCCGCTGCTCTGGCAGTAGTTTCTCCCTATCAGCAACCCTTTAAAAAAGGTTAAAAATGCCTCTATACCGTCACCTGGCGTCATTTTCTGCAAGGCTCTCCTCACCGCCTTCCAGACAGAAAAATTATCACCTGACCTTGGAGTCAGAGCTGCTGCCTTGCCACGAACCGCCTCTATCAGTAAATCAATCTGCTGCTGCTATTATCGGAGCTGTTGCTGGAGCTTCTGATGCTGCTGCTGTAGCTGCTGCTGCTCCCGGTGATACTGCAGCTGTTGCAGGTGCTGTTGATGCTGCTGGTGCTGGCTTTGGACCAGATGCTTGATCAGCTCCTCCATTTTGTCTGACCTCTGTTCCATTCTTACAGCGTCCCTCACCCAAGACATACAGTCTGTCCCCAGCCATTACATTTGCTTCCTGGGGATCTTACCAGCACTTCTAATACCAACTGTGGTAGATCAACTCACTCACTCGGTTTCTTAAAGATGTAGACACATGGCTAATTAACCCCTCTCATCACTTAGTGTGCTGGATGATTTTTCCTAGGTGTATAGTACTAAAGCTAACAACCTCAGTGCTGCAAATCTCCCCTCTAGTACTTTGCCAATGACTTTGTCACAGTACTATTAAGAATGCAGTAGAGATCATAGGTTAGGCAATAAACTTTGCAGCTTCCTCATTATTTAAAATATTGTGAAGAAATAGCAATAAATAAATACATTTATAATATTAAGGGTGAATGATTATTTTTTTCAAAATTCAAGAAATAGAGATTGATTAACAAATTAATTTAATCTACTCCACATATATACAGTAGATATTCATTGAAAAGAGTGTATTATTAAAATAATTGATTATGTTTTATTTTTTGTGTATATTTTCTGATTCATGGATTTATTTTTTATCTATGTACATCATTCACTTATGTTTATGGTTTTGTATTTTGTGGCTTTTTTCTTTTGCTAATGAGCTTAATATCATTTCTTTGGATTTTTCTATATATAATCTCATTGCATGTGTTGCCGCACAAAATCCTGTGATGAACTGAAATGTTTTGTGTGGGTTTCAGTTTAATGAACTATAACCAACGCCCAACCATGGAGGTTTCACCACTTGTCCTAGTTACAGTAATGCAAAGATGCGTGCTCTACCTGTTCATAATTGTTGCTCCATGTGTCGGCCGTGCAGTGTACTTTGAAGTTTAGTGCCATCTTCAGAGAGTGGCCCACTTTCTCCAGAGGGAAAGCACACCTTGCTGCAAGAAATGACAGATGGGCATCTTTTAGGGAGGCTGACCGTACATCATCATTTGATGAAAAAGTAGAGGAGTCCACTATATGGTATGCGACCAAATGGGTGCTGATTTGGCATAAAAGCAGATTTTGGGTGCTTCTTGTTGTTCCCTGGCCAAACAATCAGGTAGGTATGGATAGCTGATTGTGTAACAGAGGAGAGGATGAGTATTCAGAGTATGACAAGCAATAGATGACAATGATCATTATGAAACTAACCAGGTACTATTTGGGGAGGAGGCAGTGCCGGCATTAAGGGCAGGCAGACCAGGCGGCTGCCTAGGGCCCCTGCTCTTCCAGGGGCCCCCAGCCAGTGGCATACTGCCAGGTGCATCGCTAGGCACTTTGATTCGCAGTGCCTCGTATCTCCCCTGCAGTTTCCATAAGGGTATGTGCACATGTTGGGGATTCTCTGCGCATCCGCAGCATTTTTTGCAGTGCAGAAACGCTGCAGATCCGCAATTGATTTACAGTACAATGTAAATCAATGAGAAAAAAAAAATGCTGTTCATGTAGCGCCCCCACTGCCGCAGGGCAAAGGAGTACCCGGTACCGGGCCTCTGAGTCTCTGCTCTGGGGTTGTCACGGTGGCTAGGCCCGATCCGTGACCCTGCCGAGGGGCGCACAGTCAGTGGTAGATATGATGGATGATGGTAGTGACTGTAGCGGTGCCGTTGTGGGGTGCAGGTCGCGGTAAATAACGAGGACACCAGGTTGCAGTCTCTTTACCTCTTTACTGAAGATCTCTGGGTCCTCAGTCCGGAATAGGGTTCACCAGGCTGCGCAAGTCCGGCCGGTCCAATGGCACCTCCAGAGTTCTCTTCACAGGTGGAAATCTGTGCCTTCCTGCTTGCGCTATGTGTTGTGGTCCTTCCCTGCTGTGCTTACGGAAAGTCCCCACAACTGTTGTGTCTGTTTCTTAAGTTCCCTCACAACTTGATTAGATGATGTTCTGCTAATCCTCCGTCCCTCCCTGATGTTCTGGTTGGGACGGCACCCGTTTGACGGGTAGGCTCGGAGCTCTTCCGGGACCCTAGAGTCGCCCCTCTCCACAAGTTGCCCCCCAAGACTGCATAGGTGATTTAAGTTAGACAGCCCGCCTTAGACTGACTGTCCTGCCGCTGTTTAGAGTATTGCTTGAAGCTGGATATTATAATACTCCCTCGGCGTTCCGGCCACCGGTTATGCGCCTCAGTAGGATGTTGCCTCGGTCTTACAGCACGACTCCTACTGGTATTCTCCTGTTGCTATGATCTCGTTTCTCACTCAGCACAATCTATCTCGCTTCTGGTCCCTCCTTGGGCACCGCCGCTATGCTGAGCAGGCACGGTCCCGTTACGTTCGTTCAAGTTGCCAAGCCTCTGTCAGGATCCCACCCCTGACAGAGACCCTACTGTATCTTCCCCTGCAACACCCTCTGCCACAAGGTGTTGCCTGGTTCCAACCCAGTCAGCTTCTCATCTAACTTCCTGCCTGACCCCCAGTTTACCCACTATGGTGGGGAGTGGCCTAGTGAATAGAACCCTTAGCTCCCCCCGGAGGCCCGGCTGTGAAATGTATTGGTGTCTGTGATACCTGGTTAGACGAACTCCTTCAGTGCCATCAGACGTACCATAGCTCCCCATAGCGGCGGAGCCACAGTACTGCAACGACCAGGACTCTGGGGCGCTGCACTCCCCCCTGGTTAAACACAGTACTCCGGGACTGGGAAGAAAACAACAATACAAGTTAGCAAAAAGACATACAGTTTTGTTGAGTGCAATAACAATAAGTATACTTGAACAGGCTTCCCTTTATGGGAGGTAAGGACACTTGAACGTTACAAACATGGTTAAATATTATAGCAACATGCTATAAATAGCTCCTGTTACCCAACCGGGTATTCTACTAAGTGCAAAATTTGTTGAACAATAGTTTAACATTGCCCTTAAGGATGTACACTCTAAATCCTTTAAAGACCTTCTTATAATCACATTATAAGGCAATTTAACTTTCACATTCTCCTTCTTTAAATCTGCGGGACCGCCTGTCCTAACGGCACCAGACCTACTGCCTCTCCTTTCTCACAGGACCGCTCCTTTCAGCCCGAGCCTTCTGTCTTTTCCACTACTATACACAGTATAGAACATAACATTACTTTCAATTTTAAGAGCACTGAGCCATCTCTATATGGCTCCTAGGAGGACTCAGGGTTTACCTTCTATCCTCATCATCTATCAACATTATTAAACATTTTCTATAGAACATCAACCTTCTCATTATTTTTCTCACTAACATGCACGCTGGACACTTCGTCTATCCCTATGGGCCCACTGCGTCCTTCTTCTAGCTTTCACTTTCTTTCAGGGAACATCATCAGCATTTCTTTACAATTAACTAGTTGGATACACATAACTTTCTCTCACAAACATTATCATCACTTCTTCTTTACCAAGCATTATTGCTATTTCTCAGTCTTAAAGCAATACGATTCTCTCAAGTGCAACATATGAACACCCCTTTAAGAGGGGACCAAGTCTCTATGAGGTAGCATATCTTCTCAAGCTACCAGTCCTTACTCAGCAAAGGTTCCAGTGTGGTATCTTCACAAAGAGTCCTTCTTTAAGTAAAACCAGTAGGGAGCACCTTTAATAAGGTGCAAACTATTTACAAGCAGTTTGTATCATGCACTGTTCATGATTGCGGCAGTTCTTCATAACGGAACAAAAGGTAGAAAAACAAACCAAACAGCAGAAACAATAGGGATCCCGGGTCAACAAAGGGATCCCTTTAAGAGTTAACCCTGGACGGGTTTAGCAGCAACATAACGGGAAACAAACAGTTAGAAGAACTATGTACATTTTCAGGGTTTTAAGATCTTACTCTTTTGATGCAGAAGGTGGTTTTTGGTTCCCGGCCGATGCAGCACCTGTGCTGGTAGTTGGTCTCTCAGATGCCATCAGATCAGCCGGTGTCTGGATTTGAAGGCTAATCCTGCTTGCAAGTTCAGCAGCCGCTACAAGGCGTACGGTGGTGACAGTAACAAGATCTGGCAAATCTGGATCAGTCATGATCGGGGCAACAGGTGACGCTCCCTCAGGCTCACACCGGTGGACGTTCCGAGCGCACCATCCCTGTGCGTTCCGGTGGCGAGTATAGGTCACCTGATCCCCCCTTTGCAATGGGTCACCATCTCGACTGCAGCAGGGAGTTTTTACATTGTAACTAGTAACAAAGACATCAGTTGGTAGCCCCGGTTCCTGTATGGAGCCCCATCCCCTCTTCGGGTGGTAGGCCAGCACAGTTCCCCGCTTTACCACGTCTTTCCTGCTGTGCGCAGACTTCCTACGTTGTGTATCATGTTGTTTGGTCTCGTCCCGATCTTTCCAGTGTTGTATTAGACATTGCTTATACTGTTCCCAGGTAAGTACCGCAAGGGTGAGGCTCTCCCCCGGAGCTCCATATGGCTCGTTCCAGGGGGTGTCCCACCGGAGGATCACCCCGTCCGGGCCTACATCTATGGGTTCCCCCATCTTGGTCGGTAGTGGAGGTAACAGCTTCCCCATCGCGTCGGGGGTGAGGACTACCCGCTCCACTGAGAAGAAACGGTTATTGTTGCTGGGGTGAGGAGCGGTCACAGGAGCGGGATCGGTCAGGAGAGCAGAATTGGCCGGGGGAGTAGGGGTGCCGTCCATACCTGCGCCTGATGTGATTCCACCGATGTCGCTCCGGTCCGTTGACGAGGACGCTGGAATCGGCTGCAACCCGGACCGTGGCTCTCCCGGAGTCACCTCTTGTTGCGGCTCCGCCCTCCATGGTTCCGTGGCTGGGATAGGTAGGCTCGGCTCCTCCACTGGCGGCTCCAAGGAGTTCAGGTCCTTCACCGGCGGTGGGCGCAAGTCCGTCTCCGATGGGTAGGGGCAGGCCGGGATCACCTCGCTGTTGCTTGGGCACTTGCTGCTCATTGTCGCTGTCGGGCATTCGGCGGCAATGCATGCACCTGGCTCCGCCATTTCTCCGAGGTCGGGCTCCTTCTTCACCTCGTTCCCGCCGTTGCAAGTCAGGGGGCGGTTCTCCTCGGCTCCTGGGTAGGTCGTCCTCTCGCAGCAGGAGTCGGAGGGGGCGGTCGCTACTTCTGGCGCCGCTTTGGTAGTCTCCTCCCATGGCACGCCCTTCTTCTTCCTCCGCGCTCCCTGGGACGCTGCAATGGCGGCGACTTTTGGCGGGAACTTTTGGCGGTAAATGGCAACACACAGTCTTTGCAATAAAGTACAGTCCAAGCACAGTAAATCACAGTTCCAAGGCACACATGACCTGATTCTTCAGGCTTAAGTAGATCCTGTTCGTGACGCCAAGTTTGTAGCGCCCCCACTGCCGCAGAGCCAAGGAGTACCCGGTACCGGGCCTCTGAGTCTCTGCTCTGGGGTTGTCACGGTGGCTAGGCCCGATCCGTGACCCTGCCGAGGGGCGCACAGTCAGTGGTAGATATGATGGATGATGGTAGTGACTGTAGCGGTGCCGTTGTGGGGTGCAGGTCGCGGTAAATAACGAGGACACCAGGTTGCAGTCTCTTTACCTCTTTACTGAAGATCTCTGGGTCCTCAGTCCGGAATAGGGTTCACCAGGCTGCGCAAGTCCGGCCGGTCCAATGGCACCTCCAGAGTTCTCTTCACAGGTGGAAATCTGTGCCTTCCTGCTTGCGCTATGTGTTGTGGTCCTTCCCTGCTGTGCTTACGGAAAGTCCCCACAACTGTTGTGTCTGTTTCTTAAGTTCCCTCACAACTCGATTAGATGATGTTCTGCTAATCCTCCGTCCCTCCCTGATGTTCTGGTTGGGACGGCACCCGTTTGACGGGTAGGCTCGGAGCTCTTCCGGGACCCTAGAGTCGCCCCTCTCCACAAGTTGCCCCCCAAGACTGCATAGGTGATTTAAGTTAGACAGCCCGCCTTAGACTGACTGTCCTGCCGCTGTTTAGAGTATTGCTTGAAGCTGGATATTATAATACTCCCTCGGCGTTCTGGCCACCGGTTATGCGCCACAGTAGGATGTTGCCTCGGTCTTACAGCACGACTCCTACTGGTATTCTCCTGTTGCTATGATCTCGTTTCTCACTCAGCACAATCTATGTCGCTTCTGGTCCCTCCTTGGGCACCGCCGCTATGCTGAGCAGGCACGGTCCCGTTACGTTCGTTCAAGTTGCCAAGCCTCTGTCAGGATCCCACCCCTGACAGAGACCCTACTGTATCTTCCCCTGCAACACCCTCTGCCACAAGGTGTTGCCTGGTTCCAACCCAGTCAGCTTCTCATCTAACTTCCTGCCTGACCCCCAGTTTACCCACTATGGTGGGGAGTGGCCTAGTGAATAGAACCCTTAGCTCCCCCCGGAGGCCCGGCTGTGAAATGTATTGGTGTCTGTGATACCTGGTTAGACGAACTCCTTCAGTGCCATCAGACGTACCATAGCTCCCCATAGCGGCGGAGCCACAGTACTGCAACGACCAGGACTCTGGGGCGCTGCACTCACACGTTGCGGAAAATCCGCTGCGGAAACGCTGTGTTTTAAAAGAAATAGCATGTCACTTCTTTTTTGTGAATCTGCAGCGTTTTTGAACCCATTCCATTATAGAAAAAACGCAGCAAATCCGCAAGAAAAGCGCAGTAAAAACGCACAAAAAAAACGCTGCGGAACCGCACAAAAAAACACAGGTGTGTTTTCTGCCAGGAGAGAAGAGAATCCGCACCAGAAATTCCTAAGCCGAATCCGCAACGTGTGCACATAGCCTAAGTGTACACATCCCTGCCTGCTTAGCTCTTCCTCCCGGCCAGGACAGCTTCCCGCTCTCTGCTCTTGCTTTCAGCCTCTGCAGATGGAAGTCAGCGAACGCTGTGGCCTGAGTTCCACCATCTGTCAGGCTCCTGCAGCTTCTCCCTGACTCCGCACTCCCAAGAGCAGGTGAGGCCCGGCCAGAAATTGTGTTATGCCCCAGAGCAGCAATAACAGGTCAGAGAGCAGTGATTTGCTCACTGTGGTCCTGGAGCTCAGTGCTGATCGCTGCAGGATCGGGATTCACAGCCACAGCAGTGATGAGCATGGGCTCTGACCACAGTCACTAAATCACTGCTTGTAATCTGACAGGTCGACCGCTGTCACTACTGTGTGGATGACACAAAACAATGATCAGTGTATTCATTATATAGAAATAAATGAATTCCCATGTGAAATAATAAGGGTAAACCATACATATATAGTACAGGTGTGCATAGGAATCAGCATTTTTGGTGTTATTTTTTTTGCAGCCTGCTGTCTTGGCAGTAAAAACACTGCTTTCAAAACACCCATTTTTTTAGGATATGTGCAGATGATCTGGAAATGACAGCACTTTGGACGCAGCGGACATGTGCTGCATCCAAAGTGCTGCCATCTATTGAACACCGGTGATTCCTCTGTGATCATTGAACCATGCAGAATCACCACGTCCAATACATTGTAAGGGTGACATTTATCTTGCGGAATAGTAAATATAACTTGGCACACAAATCTAGTCCTAGACTCGGTATCCTTATTGACAAGCTGTGGATACCGCGTCTAGGACTCATTTTTCACCCTATATTTTCAACAAGCCTGTGGCTGATGCTGTACCAGCATACCGTATATAATCTAATAGACTGAGTACATTTCTCACAAGGGATAAGGATATCCCATGATTGTCTAACGTATCATAATAATAAATAAATCTTTATTTTTATATAGCGCTAACATATTCCGCAGTGCTTTACAGTTTGCACACATTATCATCGCTGTCCCTGATGGGGCTCACAATCTAAATTCCCTATCAGTATGTCTTTGGAATGTGGGAGGAAACCGGAGTGCCTGGAGGAAACCCACGCAAACACGAGGAGAATATACAAACTCTTTGCAGATGTTGTCCAAGGTGCCAGCGCTGCAAGGCTGCAGTGCTATCCACTGAGCCGCCGTGCTGCCCCATTATATGATTCATATAATACACCGATGAAGGTCGCTGTAGACAGAAACGTTTGTGACTACTGTATGTACTTTTGGATTAAATTTACTTCACTTCTACCACGATTTGTGTGCCAAGTTATATTTACTATACTGGGAACCTACTTGGACACCCTATCCTACACCTGTGCAGACGATTGCTTTTTGATACTATTTGATACTATTTATCTTGCAGAGACTCGCGTCTACGCAAGATAAATAGACATGCTGCAGTCTGGACAGACACGCCACATGTCCGTCTCCACAGGTGAGGCACGGGTGTCTGTGGACACATAGTAGACATGGGATTTCTAAAAAAATTCTATCCACTATGCTGTAACATCTGGCCGCTGTGGGTTGGAAGCTGCACAAGTACACAGCATCCAGAATTTACTGATTGTGGGAACACACCCTTAGAGCTTTTGCTGTTTTTTTTTTACAGTATTCATTTTGTCTACAGTACATGTTTAAAAAAGTTCATTTTATGCACCAAAAATGCAGCAAAAAACAACGTTGTGATATTTGCAGCTTTTTAAAAAACTTTTGAATTGCTTTCTATGGGTGAAAAAATGCTGAAAGAAGTGACATGCTGCACATTTAAAAAAACGCTGCAGTTGTGAAATTCAGTCAGGAGAAAATAAAAGGATGTGCAGGAGATTTCTGAAAATGTCATAGTTCTTGATTGTGCTGTAAAATGCAACTTCTTATTTACAGAAAAACTGCAAAAATTCTGCATATGAACACGGCCAAAGCTTCCTTTTAAAGCGCCATGAGATTTCCGAAATCTCCTGCATGCACTTGTTTTTTTTATAACTGGAATTTTAAATCTGCAGTGTGCCACTTCTTTCAGTGTGTTTTCACTCGTAGAAAGCAATGAAAGAATAAAAAAAAGAATTAAAAAAAAGCATTTTTTGCTGCAATTTTTTAAGTGGTTTTGGTGAATTAAACTATTAGGTCTCGTTTGCATGTCCAGTATTCAGTCAGTATTTCACATCAGTATTTGTAAGCCAAAACCAGGAGTGAAACATTTAGAGGAAAAGTATAAGGCTGGGGTCACACTAGCGTATGGCATGTGATGCGAGAGCATCGGATGTGATATGCTAATGACCCTCGGCTCCTGCTCTACTGCGAGCCGGAGCCAAGTGTCATGCGTCTGTGCTCTGAGCCTCTCACACAGAGAGAATCGGAGCACAGCTGCGGAGGAGGCGGAGAAAGTAATGTCTCCATCTCCTCCATTGCCGAGGTCAGCGTATAATGCACATCACTCGGATGATATCCGAGTGATGTGCGCTGTGTCACTCGCACCCATAGGCTTATATGGGTGCGAGTGAGCTGAGACTCGGCCGAGTGTCGGTGGCAATCACAGCATGCTGCGATTTCACTCCCACATTGTAAACGGCCGAGATAAAAAATGCTGATGGGAGCTGCCCCATAGATGAATACTGATCCGAGTGCTATGCGATTTTTTTATCACATAGCACTCATCCGTATTCAACGGTAGTGTGACTCCGGCCTAACAGAAACTCGTCACCACTTCTGTATTTATCACCATCTCCTGGTTTTGGCTTACAAATACTGATGTGAAATACTGACCAAATACTGAACGTGTGAATGTGATCTTAAACATACTGTAGACAAAGCAAACATCTGCACTCCAAGAAAAGCTGAAAAAAGTGCAAAGAACACCACAAAACAAGCTGAAAAACAGGTGTTTTGAACACAACATTTTTACTGCCAATAGAACAGGTTTTGGCTACTGGAAAAAAACGCTGCATGTGAACATAGTCTTACTCTGAAACACTACAGCTATCTGTTGGGTTACATAGCACTACAGATGTCATCTACTACATTATCTGTAGTCACAGAGTTATCACTGTGTTATCTGTGTTGTTATATGGGACTGCAGGTGAAGCTGGACAGGATTATCTGCAGTGTTAAAAAAAAATTAGGAGGGGGTGGGGGGCAATTTTTTGTCTTGGAGCTTGGGCCTCCAATCTCCAATGTCCTGAGATCCTTGTTCCTCTCCAATCTGACCCTAGCAACGCGACTGCTTACTGCTAATAGTGGAAGACCACTTGGCCAATATGACCCCCCTGAATATGGGGCCACAGTGCCAGCACTGACTCCAGGCCCCTCCACCAACTGTATCCGCATCCTGCTCATGATGTTTGTCTAATTTTGCAATGTTAGTATTTGGGGCCCCACTTTAAACTTTTGCCTAGGGCCCCACTTTGTCTAAAACTGGCCCCTGGAGGAAGCCTGGTTACCAGAAAGATAAGTGCAAAGAGAAGGGGCAGGTAGAAAGCTTTCTTTTCCCATGTGAGTATCTGACACAGCTTCATGCATACCTCCCAACTTTTGAAGAAGGGAAACAGGGACAAAGTCTGCGGCACAGCAAATTTTAGGCCATGCCTCTGACCACATCCATTTCACAACTAGTCACACCCATATCCACGCCCCAACCACACACATTTAGAACTGCTGATCACACTGGGTCTTCCAGCATGGCAGTGACCCAAAACATACAGCCAATGCAACAAAGGAGTGGCTCAAAAAGAAGCACATTAACCCCTTAGTGACAGAGCCAATTTGGTACTTAGTGAACGAGCCAATTTTTACAATTCTGACCACTGTCACTTTAAGAGGTTATAACTCTGGAACGCTTTATCGGATCCCGCTGATTCTGAGATTGTTTTTTCGTGACATATTGTACTTCAAGATAGTTGTAACATTTCTTCGATATTACTTGTGATTATTTATGAAAAAAATGGAAATATGGCGAAAATTTTTAAAATTTTGCAATTTTCAAAATTTGTATTTTTATGCCCTTAAATCAGAGAGATATGTCACAAAAAATAGTTAATAAATAACATTTCCCACATGTCTACTTTACATCAGCACAATTTTGGAAACAATTTTTTTTTTTGTTAGGGAGTTATAAGGGTTAAAAGTTGACCAGCAATTTCTCATTTTTACAACACCATGTTTTTTTTAGGGACCACATCACCTTTGAAGTCATTTTGAGGGGTCTATATGATCGAAAATAACCAAGTGTGACACCATTCTAAAAACTGCACCCCTCAAGCTGCTCAAAACCACATTCAAGAAGTTTATTAACCCTTTACGTACTTCACAGGAACTGAAACACTGTGGAAGAAAAAAATGAACATTTAACTTTTTTTTGCAAACATTTTACTTCAGAACCATTTTTTTAAATTTTCACAAGTGTAAAAACAGAAATTTAACCACAAGTTTTGTTGTGCAATTTTTCCTGAGTACGCCGATACCCCATATGTGGAGGTAAACCACTGTTTGGGCGCACCGCAGAGCTTGGAAGTGAAGGAGCACCGTTTGACTGTTTCAATGCAGAATTGACTGGAATTGAGATTGGACGCCATGTCGCGTTTGGAGAACCCCTAATGTGCCTAAACAGTGGAAACCCCCCACAAGTGACACCATTTTGGAAACTAGACCCCTTAAGGAACTTATCTAGATGTGTGGTGAGCACTTTGAACCCCCAAGTGCTTCACAGAAGTTTATAAGGTAGAGCCGTTAAAATAAAAAATTGCATTTGTTTTCACAAAAATGATTTTTTCACCCACAAATTCTTATTTTCACAAGGGTATCAGGAGAAATTAGACCACAAAAGTTGTTGTGCAATTTCTCCTGAGTACGTCGATACCCCATATGTGGAGGTAAACCACTGTTTGGGCGCACCGCAGAGCTTGGAAGTGAAGGAGCACCGTTTGACTTTTTCAGTGCAGAATTGGCTGGAATTGAGATCGGATGCCATGTCGCGTTTGGAGAGCCCCTGATGTGCCTAAACAGTGGAAACCCCCCACAAGTGATACCATTTTGGAAACTAGACCCCTTAAGGAACTTATCTAGATGTGTGGTGAGCACTTTAAACCCCCAAGTGCTTACCAGAAGTTTATAACGTAGAGCCGTGAAAATAAAAAATCGAATTTTTTCTACAAAAATGATCTTTTTGCCCCCAAATTTTTATTTTCACAAGGGTAACAGGAGAAATTAGACCACAAAAGTTGTTGTGCAATTTCTCCTGAGTACGTCGATACCCCATATGTGGGGGTAAACCACTGTTTGGGCGCATGGCTGAGCTCGGAAGCAAAGGAGCGCCATTTGACTTTTCAATGCAAAATTGACTGGAATTGAGATCGGACGCCATGTCGCGTTTGGAGAGCCCCTGATGTGCCTAAACAGTAGAAACCCCCCCAAAAGTGACCCCATTTTGGAAACTAGACCCCCCATGGAACTTATCTAGATGTGTAGTGAGAACTTTGAATGCCCAATTGCATCACAGAAGTTTATAATGCAGAGTCGTGAAAATAAAAAATATTTTTTTTTTAACAATAAAGATTTTTTAGCCCCCAAGTTTTTATTTTCACAAGGGTAACAAGAGAAATTGGACCCCAAAAGTTGTTGTCCAATTTGTCCTGAGTATGCTGGTACCCCATATGTGGGGGTAAACCACTGTTTGGGCGCACGGCAGAGCTCGGAAGGGAAGGAGCGCCATTTTGGAATGCAGACTTTGATAGAATTGTCTGCGGGCGTTATGTTGCATTTGCAGACCCCTAATGTACCTAAACAGTAGAAACCCCCAACAAGTGACCCCATTTTGGAAAATCGACCCCCCAAGGAACTTATCTAGATATGTGGTGAGAACTTTGAATGCCCAAGTGCTTCACAGAAGTTTATAATGCAGAGTAGTGAAAATAAAATAAAATTTTTTTTCCCACAAAAAAGATTTTTTTAGCCCCCAAATTTTTATTTTCACAAGGGTAACAAGAGAAATTGGACCCCAAAAGTTGTTGTCCAATTTGTCCTGAGTATGCTGGTACCCAATATGTGGGGGTAAACCACTGTTTGGGCGCACGGCAGAGCTCGGAAGGGAAGGAGCGCCATTTTGAAATGCAGGCTTTGATAGAATGGTCTGCGGGCGTTATGTTGCGTTTGCAGAGCCACTGATGTACCTAAACAGTAGAAACCCCCCACAAGTGACCCCATTTTGAAAACTAGACCCCCCAAGGAACTTATCTAGATATGTGGTGAGAACTTTGAATGCCCAAGTGCTTCACAGAAGTTTATAATGCAGAGTAGTGAAAATAGAAAATATTTTTTTTTTCCACAAAAAAGATTTTTTAGCCCCCAAGTTTTTATTTTCACAAGGGTAACAAGAGAAAGTGGATGCCAATATTTGTTCTCCAATTTGTCCTGAGTATGCTGGTACCCCATATGTGGGGGTAAACCACTTTTTTGGCACACGGCAGAGCTCGGAAGGGAAGGAGCGCCATTTTGGAATTCAGACTTTGATAGAATTGTCTGTGAGTGTTATGTTGCGTTTGCAGAGCCCCTGATGTACCTAAACAGTAGAAACACCCCACAAGTGACCAAATTTTGGAAACTAGACCCCCTAAGGAACTTATCTAGATATGTGGTGAGAACTTTGAATGCTCAAGTGCTTCACAGAAGTTTATAATGCAGAGTAGTGAAAATAAAAAAATATTTTTTTTTTCCACAAAAAAGATTTTTAGCCCCCAAGTTTTTATTTTCACAAGGGTAACAGGAGAAATTGGACCCCAAAAGTTGTTGTCCAATTTATCCCGAGTATGCTGATGCCCCATATGTGGGGGTAAACCACTGTTTGGGCGCACGGCAGAGCTCAGAAGGGAGGGAGCACCATTTGACTTTTTTAGCGCAAAATTGGCTGTCGTGTTTGGAGACCCCCTGATGTACCTAAACAGTGGAAACCCCCAAATTATAACTCCAACCCTAACTCCAACACACCCCTAACCCTAATCTCAACCCGATCCATAATCCTAATCACAACCCTAACGATAATCACAACCCTAACCCCAAAACAGCCCTAATCTCAACCCTAACCATAACTCTAATCAAAACCCTAAATCCAACACACCCCTAACCCTAATCCCAAACGTAACCCTAATACCAACCCTAATCCCAAACGTAACCCTAATCCCAACTCTACTCCAAACCCTAACCCTAATCCCAACTCTAACCCTAACTTTAGCCCCAACCCTAACCCTAACTTTAGCCTCAACCCTAACCATAACTTTAGCCCCGTCGTCACAAAAAAAGTTCAATGTAACCTTTTTTTTGTACGTCGCGTCCGCCATTTCCGCGCATGCGTGGCCGTAACTCTGCCCCCTCCTCCCCAGGACATAGACTGGGCAGCGGATGCGTTGAAAAACTGCATCCGCTGCCCACGTTGTGCACAATTTTCAGAACGTACGTCGGGCCGACGCATTGCGACCGCCTCGTACCGACGCAAGTGTGAAAGAAGCCTAAGGCTACTTTCACACTAGCGTCGTACTCGGCCCATCGCAGTGTGTCAGGCCGATGTACCGACGCTAGCATTGTAAGCGCCGCACAATGGGTGCAGCGGATGCTGTTTTTTCAATGCATCCGCTGCCCCATTGTGAGGTGCGGGGAGGCGGGGGCGGAGTTCCGGCCGCGCATGCGCGGTCGGAAATGGCGGACACGTCGCACAAAAAAGTTACATGTAGCTTTTTTGTGCCGACGGTCCACCAAAGCACGACGCATCCGTCGCATGACGGATGCGACGTGTGGCAATCCGTCGCAATGTGTCGCTAATGCAAGCCAAAGGAGAAAAAACGCATCCTGCAAGCACTTTTGCAGGATGCGTTTTTTCTCCAACGACGCATTGCGGCGGAAGCCAAAAAACACTAGTGTGAAAGTAGCCTAACCCTAACCCTAACCCTAGCCCTAACCCTAACCCTAAATTTAGCCCCAACCCTAACCCTAACCCTAAATTTAGCCCCAACCCTAACCCTAACCCTAAATTTAGCCCCAACCCTAACCCTAACCCTAAATTTAGCCCCAACCCTAACCCTAACCCTAATTTTAGCCCCAACTCGTCTCTCCTGTCGGCCGGCAGATGGCAGCAGATGGCGGGCGCACTGCGCATGCGCCCGCCATGATGAAAAAGCCGGCCGGCAGGAGAAGACAGAAGAGGACCCAGGGACACCGGGTGAGTATGTTAGGGTCCCCGAATCCCCCTATTTCTCTGTCCTCTGATGTGCGATCACATCAGAGGACAGAGAATTACAGATCGCTTTTTTTTTTTTTTTGCGGTCGCCGGTAAACTGTTAATTACCGGCGATCGCAAAACAGGGGTCGGTGCAAACCGACCCCGATAATGTTCTTTGGGGTCTCGGCTATCCCCGGCAGCCGAGACCCCAAAGATCTTCCGGGTGCCGAGCGGCGGGCGTACTGCGCATGCGCCCGCCATCTTTTCCCCGGAAAAAAGATGGCGGCGCCCATCGGGAGCCACGAGGAGCACCGGGAGAGGTAGGTGAGTATTGGGGGGCTATAGGGGGCCATCGGGGACCATATTTCTCTGTCCTCCGATGTGCGATCACATCGGAGGACAGAGAAATTAAATGGCAAATCTCGTTTTTTTTTTTGTTGTTGTTGCGACCGCCGGTAAACGGTTTATTACCGGCGATCGCAACTCGGGGGTCGGTAAAAACCCCCCGAATCATGTTCTCTGGGGTCTCGGCTACCCTCGGCAACTGAGACCCCAGAGAAAATCCGACTCTGGGGGGCGCTATTCACTTTTTCCACAGCGCCGTTAATTAACGGCGCTGTGGTTTAAGTACCTTTAGCGGCCGCCGTTAAAAGGCATATCGGCGGTCGTTAAGGGGTTAAGGTCATGGAGTGGCCTAACCAGTCTCCAGACCTTAATCCCATAGAAAACTTATGGAGGGAGTTGAAGCGCCGAGTTTCCAAGTGACAGCCTCAAAATCTTTATGATTTAGAGATGATCTGCAAAGAGGAGTCCACCAGAATTCCTCCTGACATGTGCGCAAACCTCATCATCAACTACAAAAAACAGCTGACTGCTGTGCTTGCCAACAAGGGTTTTGTCACCAAGTATTAAGTCTTGTTTGCCAGAGGGATCAAATACTTATTTCTCTCTTCAATAGTACTGTTTCCTCTTACATGCCCCCCATTCCCCCATACTGTTTCCTCCTACATGCCCCCCATTCCCCCATACTGTTTCCTCCTACATGCCCCCCATTCCCCGTACTGTTTCCTTGTACATGCCCCCCATTCCCCCGTACTGTTTTCTCATACATGCCCCCATTCCACTGTACTATTACCTCATACATGCCCCCATCTCCCCCTTTGCTCTTCATTTTGTGCCCTCAAATCTCCCCCCCCACACATTAAATCCCCCATCCCTGCTCCAAATCTCCCCCCCATGCACTTAATCTTCGGTGTCTTCAGCTCCACTGGAGCACTTACCACCCATCCTACATCTCTGGCGAGAGATGTCAGCAGCGTGATCACATGATCTGATTACGCTGCTGGCATCACTCTGACCCAGGGGTCAGAGCTTCAATTGTACTTGTGTCTCTAAGACGTGAGTAAAATTGATCCCTTGCTTCCGGTGTGCTGCAGCTTCTCTGCGCTGGCTGTCAGCTTGACAGCCGACACAGAGAACAACCAACTCCCAGTCCGGGGGTGGCAGGATGCTGAAATTTTGGACTGTCCTGCTGGATGACAAGTACCCACTTTGCTGCTTTGTAAAACACCATGGACCACACCAGTGCCATATAAACCCTATAGTGATTGCAATCCTCCAGCAAAGCCTGGCGTCCAGAACAACACCATGTAATCACCCAGGACATGGTAGCAGAGACCCCCATTGTAAGTGCTGCTCCCCAAACCTGCTCCCAGCCTGCTCTGCTGTCACACCCAGCACCAGCCCTTGCTGTGCCCCCACTGCCCCGTCCTCACCTGCAGGAGGCTCCAGGTGAAATCATCCTCCTCTCTCACATTTGTGACTCTCTCTGTGCCTGTGCGCAGGGGCAGCTGATAGCGCGCACAGGATTCTGGGAGCAGTAGTTCCAGGTGGCTGTTCTCTGCTTCAAAAAAGAGTTACTGAACTACATTCTCCACAATAGGACCGGCTGTGCAAAGACTGAGGTGGGTGGGAGGGCAGATGGGCGGGCCGACCCCCAGACTAAAGAAAAAGAAAACCCTTGCAGCTGCTGAGGGAGGGACTGCGGACTGCCGCATTAGGTGGCCTGACTGAGCCCCCCTGCCAGGAAAAGTAAGGTCCCAGCCGTGACAACAGGACAGAATCTCAAAATCAGGACTGTCCTGCTGGATCCGGGACGGTTGGGAGATATGCTTCATGTGCTGATGTAAATTTGTAGATCTATTTCAGCCTGCACACTGTAGATTCATTGGCCAGCAGCATGAAAAATAATTTCCACACCAGAGTGATTCCACACACATGACTCTTGACCACCATGCCCAGCACTATTGTGACTCCACTACGAAGAGAAGGTCTACTATTACCATCTTGTCATCACGATCTGGTTGCTTAATTTTGTCCACACAGTCATCATCCCTAATTTATCTGACAGTTGTCTCATTCTAAGCAATGTCCTGAGCTCCTTGCTCCTCTCCTGTCAGCTGTGATGTTTTCTCAATATCTAGATTCACCTCAAAATGGCTGCTGCATTTTATGACTCATTGGCTGTTTTCCGCCATGTGATAGGATAGCTGCAAGGCATTATGAGGAAGCCCTCCTTGCTGTACTGTTATATGAGCTTTATCTGGCTGATGCAAACTTCTGCAATGTGTAAAATGGCAGCAGCAATTTTCAGAAAGCAAATAGAAGATTGAAGTCACCAGGTTCAGTGAATTAATACAAATTCTATATAAATTCAATTCATATTGAATCACTTTGCTCATTTCTAGAACTGACCTACTACAATCCAGAATATTTGAATGCTACAAGTTCATTAAATGTGTCTCACACATCTTTCAGCTTCTACTGTCCTTGAATATGTCCCTAGAAAGTCTCTAAATAAAGTATTCATTTCTAATCTCTAGTTTTGGAATTTTCTGTGGCATACAATGGCTTGTTATTTCATAGTTTGTGTTAGAAGGATAAACAGGTGCAGTTAAAAAAAAATCTTTTTACAGCATAATTTCTTAGAAATTAACCCTACTGTGGACTGAGTAGAAATGTAATACTGGCTGCTAAAAGTGTGCTTCTACTTTGTATTTTGTGTTGTACATAAACAGATTGGTCCACATTTAAATATTAACCCCTTCCCGATGTGGCCAATTTCAGTATTTGCGTTTTTGTTTATTCCTCCTCTTCTTCCCAGAGCCATATTTTTTTTACTTTTCTGTCCACATAGACGTACGAGCATAGACGAGCTTGTTTTTTGTGAGACAAGTTTTACTTTTGAATGATACCTTTCATTTTACCACATAATGTACTGGAAAATGGGAAAAAAATTCCATGTGCGGTGAAATGGTGAACAAAACGCAATTGTTTATTTTTACCTCACTCCATTATTTTTCCCTCGCTCCTCACATTTTCCCTGCACTCCTCACATTTTCCCCTCACTCATTTCATTTTCCCCTCACTCATTTTCACGTTACTCCTCTCTTGCCCTCACACATGCTCAGCAACTTCTAGTTATGAGCACAGTAGGGTAATCCATGAGGCTCCTCCCTTTCCCTTGACATCATGTCTCAACTCCATTCTAGACACGACAGAGCTAGATGTGGCCTGTGCCTGCCGTGCTCTGATACTCTGAAGGCGGTGGCCCTGATTGTAGCTTGCAGCAGCTGGGACGTCGCAGCCAGTGAGTTTTGCAGGGTGGCTTTCGAGGTGAATGTGTCTCCGCCAGTGTACGCTAACAACATGGGCCGTGTGGACGGGGCTTTGCGTGTGGAGTGAGTGTGGCTATGGCTATGTAGAGTGGACGGGGCTATGTGGAGTGGGCGTGGATTGATACATACACACACACATACAGTTAGGTCCATATATATTTGGACAGAGACAACATTTTTCTAATTTTGGTTATAGACATTACCACAATGAATTTTAAACAAAACAATTCAGATGCAGTTGAAGTTCAGACTTTCAGCTTTCATTTGAGGGTATCCACATTAAAATTGGATGAAGGGTTTAGGAGTTTCAACTCCTTAACAGGTGCCACCCTGTTTTTAAAGGGACCAAAAGTAATTGGACAGATTCAATAATTTTTAATGAAATGTTCATTTTTAGTACTTGGTTGAAAACCCTTTGTTGGCAATGACTGCCTGAAGTCTTGAACTCATGGACATCACCAGACGCTGTGTTTCCTCCTTTTTGATGCTCTGCCAGGCCTTCACTGCGGTGGTTTTCAGTTGCTGTTTGTTTGTGGGCCTTTCTGTCTGAAGTTTAGTCTTTAACAAGTGAAATGCATGCTCAATTGGGTTGAGATCAAGTGACTGACTTGGCCATTCAAGAATATTCCACTTCTTTGCTTTAATAAACTCCTGGGTTGCTTTAGCTTTATGTTTTGGGTCAGTGTCAATCTGTAGTATGAAACGACGACCAATCAGTTTGGCTGCATTTGGCTGGCTCTGAGCACACAGTATGGCTCTGAAGACCTCAGAATTCATTCGGCTGCTTCTGTCCTGTGTCACATCATCAATAAACACTAAGGACCCAGTGCCACTGGCAGCCATGCATGCCCAAGCCATCACACTGCCTCCGCCGTGTTTTACAGATGATGTGGTATGCTTTGGACTGTGAGCTGTACCACGCCTTCGCCATACTTTTCTCTTTCCATCATTCTGGTAGAGGTTGATCTTGGTTTCATCTGTCCAAAAGATGTTCTTCCAGAACTGTGCTGGCTTTTTTAGATGTTTTTTAGCAAAGTCCAGTCTAGCCTTTTTATTTTTGATGTTTATGAGTGGCTTGCACCGTGCAGTGAACCCTCTGTATTTACTTTCATGCAGTCTTCTCTTTATGGTAGATTTGGATATTGATACACCTACCTCCTGGAGAGTGTTGTTCACTTGGTTGGCTGTTGTGAAGGGGTTTCTCTTCACCATGGAGATTATTCTGCGATCATCCACCACTGTTGTCTTCTGTGGGTGCCCAGGTCTTTTTGCATTGATGAGTTCACCAGTGCTTTCTTTCTTTCTCAGGATGTACCAAACTGTAGATTTTGCCACTCCTAATAATGTAGCAATTTCTCGGATGGGTTTTTTCTGTTTTCGCAGCTTAAGGATGGCTTGTTTCACCTGCATGGAGAGCTCCTTTGACCACATGTTTACTTAACAGCAAAACCTTTCAAATGCAAGCACCACACCTCAAATCAACTCCAGGCCTTTTGTATGCTTAATTGAGAATTACATATTGAAGGGATTGCCCACACCTGTCCATGAAATAGCCTTGGAGTCAATTGTCCAATTACTTTTGGTCCCTTTAAAAACAGGGTGGCACAGGTTAAGGAGCTGAAACTCCTAAACCCTTCATCCAATTTTAATGTGGATACTCTCAAATGAAAGCTGAAAGTCTGAACTTCAACTGCATCTGAATTGTTTTGTTTAAAATTCATTGTGGTAATGCCTATTACCAAAAGTAGAAAAATGTTGTCTTTGTCCAAATACATATGGACCTAACTGTACATACATACACTCAGCTTTATATATACCTCGTATATAGATGGCAAAGATGAGGAACCGATGCAAGTCACTAAAGTGATTAAAGATATGTGTATGGTTATAGCAAGGCGGCCAAGTGGAATAGGCATAGGCACAAGGCATATCTAAAAATGCACATAACTCCATACCTCGTCTAATATCTTTTACAAGGTTATTTGACATCCCAGTCACTATCCCCACTTCTTAACTTCCTAATAGGCATCTGTCTAAACCTATGAATTAATTGGACTATAACTACAGTGGGGAAAAAAAAGTATTTAGTCAGCGACCAATGGTGCAAATTCTCCCACTTAAAAAGATGAGAGAGGCCTGTAATTGACATGATAGGTAGACCACAACTATGAGAGTCAAAATGAGAAAACAAATCCAGAAAATCACCTTGTCTGATTTGGCAAGATGTATTTTGCAAATTATGGTGGAAAATAAGTATTTGATCATTAACAAAAGTTCATCTCAATATCTTGTTATATATCCTTTGTTGGCAATGACAGTGGTCAAACTTTTTCTGTAAGTCTTCACAAGGTTGGCACACACTGTTGGTGGTATGTTGGCCCATTCCTCCATGCAGACCTCCTCTAGACCAGTGATGTTTTGGGCCTGTCGCTGGGCAACATGGACTTTCAACTCCCTCCAAAGGTTTTCTACGGGGTTGAGATCTGGAGACTGGCTAGGCCACTCCAGGACCTTCATATGCTTCTTACAAAGTCACTCTTTCATTCCCCTGGTGGTGTGGTTGGGATCATTATCATGCTGAAAGATCCATCCACATTTCATCTTCAATGCCCTTGCTGATGGAAGAAAGTTTGCACTCAAAATCTCACGATACATGGCCCCATTCATTCTTTCATGTACACAGATCAGTCTTCCTGGTCCCTTTGCAGAGAAACAGCCCCAAAGCATGATGTTGCCATCCCCATTCTTCACTGTAGGTATGGTGTTCTTTGGATGCAACTCAGCATTCTGTCTCCTCCAAACACGACAAGTTTTGTTTCTGCCAAACAGTTCTACTTTGGTTTCATCAGACTATATGACATTCTCCCAATACTCTTCTGGATAATCCAAATGCTCTTTAGCAAACTTCAGACGGGCCCAGACATGTACTGGCTTAAGCAGGGGGACACGTTTGGCACTGCAAGATCTGAGTGCCTGGCAGCGTAGTGTGTTACTGATCGTAGCCTTTGTTACGGTGTCCCAGTGCTATGTAGGTCATTCACTAGGTCCCCCTGTGTGGTTCTGGGATTTTTGCTCACCGTTCTTGTGATCATTTTGACCCCACGGGGTGAGATCTTGCATAGAGCCCCAGACGGAGGTAGATTATCAGTGGTCTTGTATGTCTTCCATTTTCTTATTATTGCTCCCACAGTTGATTTTATCCCACCAAGCTGCTTGCCTATTGCAGATTCAGTCTTGCCAGCCTGATGCAGGGCTACAATTTTGCTTTTGGTGTCCTTCAACAGCTCTTTGGTCTTCACCATAGTGGAGTTTGGAGTGTGACTGTTTGAGGATGTGGACAGGTGTCTTTTATACTGATAACAAGTTCAAACAGTGCCATTACTACAGGTAATGAGTGGAGGACAGAGGAGCCAGAAATCTTGCATGTTTTTAGGTGACCAAACACTTATTTTCCACCAGTTGTAGTCGGCCTATGATGTCAATTACAGGACTCTCTCATCATTTAAGTGGGAGAACTTGCACAATTGGTTACTGACTAAATACTTTTTTTCCCCACTGTATATCTCTATGTACATCTCTGCAATCACACATGTATACTACCCCTTTGATGGTCCAGGCTATTCCATTATTTTAATCATTTTTGTTATTACATTTTCATATATTTTAATTAGTGTGGACACCATCTTCTGTTGTGCTATGTTGTTGCCAATGATCTAATAAAGATTCTTCTAACTTTCATTTATGTGTTGTACTCCATTATGACCTCATGTTTGGTGTTTTTTTCTTCGTTTTGGGCTTGCTACTGTATTTGTGTATAATTCTTTGTAAATAAATGAATATCTATGTGTTTAGAAGTTTGGATTGCTTGAAAGTGTTTATGCAGCACGGATAGATGTATGTATATGAAGCGCCCCCATGGGGCCGTGGGGTACTCGGTACCGGGTCCTGCGGTTCACAGGGGGATGTCACGGTGGCTGACCCGGCCCGTGGCCCTGGGACGCCCGTGTAAAAGGGAAAGGTCTTTAAAGGCACGGTTTGTGTTCGTGGCGCCACCTGTGGTATTCGGTCAGGGTGACCGATGCTGCTTGAAAGGGTCCACTGGGGTGATGTTATGGCAGCTAGATGGTATACCTTCCCACAGGTGAAGTATGTCCCCAGGGCTTCCCGGTGTGTAGATGGTGGATGGTGAGAGGTGCAGAGAAGAACAAGGACACAAGGTTGCAGTCTCTTTACCTTTACTGAAGGCTTCAGCATCCACGGTCCAGGGCACCAGATCACAGGGTGATAACACTAATTGGAGAACCATGAGTCAAGAAGTTGCCAAAAACAATTAGAGCAAAAAGTACAAAATTTATTAAGGATACATCAATGTCAGGATAAAATATTACCAATTACAATGAAGTAACAAAGTGACCAAATCCGTGGATACAGTGGTGAACTGAGAACACCAGTACGGGACACAAGAATCCTAAGGTATATAGATATATAGTACATATGCTGTCACAAAGTGTGCACTAAAGACTATCTGCCAAAAACAAGCAGCCCAGCAGAGAAATATGGTGGTCTAATTAAATGCAAAAGTGCTACAAGAGTAGCCGGGAGCCAAAGCACACACAAGTAAGTAAAGCAATTAATTACCCATGTGGGATGATGTAGAGGTCCCGTCCGGAACCCAGTCACATACCCCAACGCGCGTTTCGCGTTTGAACGTTGCCGCTTCCTCAGGGGGCGTCCGGCTGGTTTGGAGGCAAGTCCAGAGTTCCCTTATCCAGGTTGAAATTAGTAGCCTTCCTTTGCGCTGCGGTGGTGTAGTCCCTTACTGCCTATGGCTTCACATAAGGGTCTCACAAATGCGATGTTTCGCTCTCTCTGTCCTCATATAGGATAGGACAATACCCATATGACTGGTGACTTGAGCCTGTTTACAGGGTCTCTTAGATAACTCGGCTCTGTAGTTGTCACCGTGCCTCCTGGGTGTAAGTGCGGACAGGTAACTTACAATTAGCTGTCCTGCCGGTCTCTGGAATAAGGCATAGAGGTCCTTACTCCCTCGGTGTTCCGGCTACCGGAATGTTGCGCCTCAGAAGGAGACAGCTTGAGCAGGGCTGGTCCCCTTCTGATATCCTCTCCTTTGCTGCGACTCCCTTCACGCTCGCTGCAATACAGTTCTGCCTTTCAATGTCTCTTTCTGGGAGCTGCAGCTCTGAGGGCATGCACAGCTCCTTTAACCTTCCATCTTTCTCAGACTCTGGTCTGGAACTCACTAACTTTCCCTACAGACTACCAGTTATATATATATATATATATATATATATATGTGGGGAGTGACCTAATAAATAGGGTCAGGAGCTCCTCCTGGTGGCCTGGAGTGTGAAATGTGTTGCATGTTTGTGATACCTGGAGATGCAGTTATCCTTCTTTGCCTCCAAACGTAGCATCACTCACCCCGAGAGGAAAGCAATACCACTGCGACGACCAGGACCCTGGCAAAAAAGGAAAGACCAATGCATAAAAATGTGCACACCTGCTAAATAATGAAAAAAGAATACAAACTTTATTATAGCAAAAGGGACACAAACACCAATATAAAACCAATTAAAAACATGGCGAAAACACCCTTCCCCATATAGGGATAACCAAATAATACTCCTCTAAATAATGCCATATACCTGAATACAACAGACTACAACAAGAAAAACATTTTCTTGATTGCCATGTAATACATAAGTCACATCCACAAAAATGCATAAATAATCACTAGACGTGCAAGAAATATATATAGTTGGATCATGATCCTAATACAAGTATAATACGACAAAAAATGGGCGTCCGCAAATTTGTCATAGAGAAATAACTACAAAGCATGTGGTGTAACACAATAAACAATAAATGATAAACAGGTAAGCTAAAGCCATTTTGGAGTGCAGAAATGTGCAGCCGAATGATGTTTAGATAGCAGGGTATGGAGTAATGGCTGGGACAAATGCCATGTATAATTGCTGGAACCAGCATCAATGAAAACCAGCCTACCCCATGCGTTATTCAGCCAAGAGTGAGCGGACCCGAAGATCGGCAGAGCCTGTGAATGCGCACAGAAAATGTGCAAGTGAAACCAAGCTCCAAAGTAACAGGGCTGCAAATAGCAGGGGGAAGAATATTCCGTACCGGAATATTCTGAATGAATATAACTATTGAAATAATCTCTACATAAATAGAATAATTATATGCATATGTCCATTCCATATGCCACATCCCTAATCGGGGGCAATCCCGAAAACATCAAAAAGGTCCATCACTTGTTGGTCCAAATGCCACATCCGTCCTCAAGGGTAATCCAGAAAACCACAACATAACCAAGGTCCATCACTTGTTGGTCCCAAATGTAAATGAAGCAGATGAAGTGAGACTTGGATGGAGTAGATGGAAAAACAAACCACGACATTCCAAATAGGGAGGCGAAGGCTGTGAGTATGTCCATAATGAGGATATGACGGAGATGTGGGCTTCAATTCTGGCCCCAAAAAACAGTATATAGGAGCTCCTCATTTAGACCAGAGGGTGCGATAGACTTAAGACGAAAAATCCAGCGAGCTTCATGTTGTAATAATAATCTGTGTCGATTGTCACCTCTTTCATTACATAAAATTTTCTGCAGATGGAAAAAAGGATATTAATAGGTTTACCTCCATGCCATTTGAGATAAAGAGCTGCTATAGGGATTAAAACCTTACCCTTCTTGAGGTCCGAATGAGCCAGATTGATTGTCGAAAGATGTTTTTGAGCACGCCTTCTTAGTTCGAAGTAAATGCTTCGAATTGTCAAGAGGATTAGCAAAACAGTCTCTCGTGGGTGGCATGTAGGAACAAATCGTGCAATCACCACAGGGGAATGAACCCCTGAGGCGAATCCCTCTGTTGAGTCTGGTGACAGGTCATGAAAAGTGACTCTTAGTGAATATGTCACGTAGGTTTGAGGCCCTTTTCGCAGTCATCAAAGGTCTGGGGCTTACACAGGTCGAGGTTTGGGCATCTGTAGTCAAAATATCCCAATTTTTAGTTAAAATATGCCTCACCTGATTCCAATTGGTACTGTATTCCGTGATGAATCTTATTGTAGGGTCTTGTGGGCGAGGTTGTGATGTCAGGAGAGTCGCTTGATTGAATGTTTTGGCACGTTGGAAGGCTTTAGAGACTGTCCTCCGAGGGTATCCCCTCTGCTGAAACCTCATAGTAAGATCCTTGGACTGTTCCCTGAAGCATTCATCTGTTGTGCAGTTGCGGCGGGTCCGAAGAAATTGTCCCTTTGGAATTCCCACTCGAGAATTTAAGGGATGGAAACTCTGATACTGCAGAAGGCTGTTAGTCGCTGTAGGTTTACGGTACAAATCTGTCACCAATCTGTCCCCATCTATCAGTACTCGAAGATCCAAGAATATTGCTGAGTCCGGAGAACAAGAGTGTTGTGAATTCTGTTTTTGGGCTCCCTCTGGTGGTTACTGGTGGTACTGGTTGACTGGTGTCTTGTTTTTTCCAGTGCACCTGTTTCCATTAGGAAATTGGGAGTCTCCTATTTAGTCTGGCTTCCCAGTCATTGCAGTGCCGGCAATCAATGTTATCAGAGCACCTTGTTGCTTGCTTCCTGCTCCAAGTCTGCAAGTCAGCTAAGTTGAATCTTTGGCTTTTGTGTTTGTTTTGTCCAGCATGCATTTTCATATCTCGTGCGGCTGGAAGCTCTAGTGATCTGGAATTGCTACTCCGGTGTCATGAGTTGACAACGGAGTTAAGGTAATTCCAGGATGGCTTTTCAGGGTTTTGAGGTGACCGCGAAGTCCTCTTTTGTATATTCCGCTATCTAGTCAGAGGGCCTCGCTTTGCTGAATCTATATTCATACTGCGTTTGTGTTTTCCTCTTACCTAACCGTTATTATATGTGGGGGGCTACTATAACCTTTGGGGTTTCCCTGGAGGCAAGTCAGGTCTGTGTATTCCTCTATTAGGGGTAGTTAGTTCTCTGGCTGGCGCGAGGTGTCTAGAGACAACGTAGGCACACCCCCTGGCTATTTTTAGTTGCGTGTTAGGTTCAGTATCGCGGTTACCTAAGATACCATCCTTCCTAGAGCTTGTCCGTTTTTGCCTAAGTCCCTGCCATTGGGAATCATGACAGTATTGCCGGCCTAATGTATTAAGAGTATTGGCTGAAGAAAGAGAGTAAAAAGAAGTTTCTGACACTTTTTTTTTTTTTTTTGCTCAGAAGTTCTCCTAGCCATAATTGCAGTCTGCTGTTTTGTTTTTTTTTCTCTCCTCTTAACCCCTGAATGGCTCAGATCTCTGCTGTTGAAAAATGGATATCCAGAGTTTAGCTTCAAACCTAAATGCTCTCGCTTCTAAGGTTCAAAATATCCAAGACTATGTTATGCATGCTCCTGTGTCTGAACCCAAGATCCCTATACCCGAGTCCTTTTCTGGAGATAGATCTCGTTTTTTCAATTTTAAGCACAATTGTAAATTGTATCTTTCTCTGAGATCTCGCTCCGCTGGAGATTCCGCTCAGCAGGTTAAAATTGTTATTTCCTTGTTGCGGGGTGACCCCCAGAATTGGGCATTTGCATTGGCACCAGGGGATCCTGCGCTGCTCAGTGTGGATGCGTTTTTTCTGGCACTGGGGTTGCTCTATGAGGAACCTAATTTGGAGATTCAGGCTGAAAAGGCCTTAATAGCCCTCTCTCAAGGGCATGATGAAGCTGAAATATATTGTCAAAAATTTCGAAAATGGTCTGTGCTTACTCAGTGGAATGAGTGCGCCCTGGCGGCGAATTTCAGAGAATGTCTCTCTGACGCCGTTAAAGATGTCATGGTGGGGTTTCCTACGCCCACAGGTCTGAATGAATCCATGACTATGGCTATTCAGATTGATTGGCGTTTACGGGAGCGCAAACCTGTGCACCATTTGGCGGTGTCTTCTGAGCAGGCACCAGAGATTATGCAATGTGATAGAATTCTGTCCAGAGGTGAACGGCAGAATTATAGGCGCAAAAATGGGTTGTGCTTCTACTGTGGTGATTCTGCTCATGTTATATCAGCATGCTCTAAACGCACAAAAAAGGTTGATAAGTCTTTTTCAATTGGCACCTTACAATCTAAGTTTATTTTGTCTGTAACTTTGATTTGTTCATTGTCATCTATCACTGTGGATGCCTATGTGGATTCTGGCGCTTCCTTGAGTCTTATGGATTGGTCCTTTGCCAGACATTGTGGGTTTAGCCTAGAGCCTTTGGAAGTTCCTATCCCTCTGAAGGGTATCGACTCCACACCTTTGGCTAGGAATAAACCACAATTCTGGACACAAGTGACTATGTGTATGACTCCTGACCATCGGGAGGTGATTCGCTTCCTTGTGTTGCATAACTTGCATGATGTCTTAGTGCTTGGATTGCCATGGTTGCAAACTCATAATCCAGTCCTCGACTGGAAAACAATGTCTGTGTTAAGCTGGGGATGTTGGGGGGCTCATGGGGAAGTACCTTTGGTTTCCATTGCTTCATCTACTCCCTCTGAAATTCCGGCATTTTTGTCTGATTATGGTGATGTTTTTGAGGAGCCTAAACTTGGTTCTCTTCCCCCTCACTGGGATTGTGATTGCGCTATAGAATTCATTCCTGGCAGCAAGTTTCTTAAGGGTCGTTTGTTCAATCTGTCTGTGCCTGAGCATGCTGCTATGCGAGAGTATATTAAGGAGTCCTTGGAAAAGGGACATATCCGTCCATCCTCATCCCCTTTAGGAGCAGGTTTTTTTTTCGTGGGTAAAAAAGATGGCTCCCTGAGGCCCTGTATTGATTATCGCTTGTTGAATAAGATTACAGTCAAATATCAGTATCCTTTGCCACTATTGACTGATTTATTTGCTCGTATTAAAGGGGCAAAGTGGTTCTCTAAGGTTGATCTTCGGGGTGCGTATAATTTGGTGCGGATTAAGCAGGGAGATGAGTGGAAAACTGCATTTAATACGCCCGAGGGCCATTTTGAGTATTTGGTAATGCCTTTTGGTCTTTCTAATGCTCCTTCAGTCCTTCAGTCCTTTATGCACGATATTTTCCGTAAATACCTGGATAAATTTATGATTGTGTATTTGGATGATATTTTGATTTTTTCGGATGACTGGGAGTCGCATGTTCAACAGGTTAGGAAGGTTTTTCAGGTTTTGCGGTCCAATTCTTTGTTTGTAAAGGGTTCAAAGTGCATTTTTTGGGTTCAGAAGATCTCTTTTTTGGGGTATATTTTTTCCCCTTCTTCTGTTGAGATGGATCCTGTCAAGGTTCGGGCTATTTGTGATTGGACGCAGCCTACTTCCCTGAAGAGTCTTCAGAAGTTCTTGGGCTTTGCTAATTTCTATCGTCGATTTATAACTGGGTTTTCAAGTGTGGTTAGACCTCTGACTGATTTGACTAAGAAGGGTGCTGATGTTGCCAATTGGTCCTCTGCGGCTGTGGAGGCCTTTCGGGAGCTTAAGCGCCGCTTTTCTTCTGCCCCTGTGTTGCGTCAGCCTGATGTTTCGCTCCCTTTTCAGGTTGAGGTTGATGCTTCCGAGATTGGAGCAGGGGCGGTTTTGTCGCAGAAAGGTCCCGATTGCTCAGTGATGAGACCATGTGCATTCTTCTCTCGAAAATTTTCGCCCGCCGAGCGAAATTATGATGTCGGTAATCGGGAGCTCTTGGCTATGAAGTGGGCATTTGAGGAGTGGCGTCATTGGCTTGAGGGTGCTAGACATCAGGTGGTGGTCTTGACTGATCACAAGAATCTGATTTACCTTGAGTCTGCCAGGCGTCTGAATCCTAGACAGGCGCGCTGGTCTTTGTTTTTCTCCCGGTTTAATTTTGTGGTTTCATACTTGCCGGGCTCGAAAAATGTGAAGGCAGATGCTCTTTCTAGGAGTTTTGAGCCTGACTCCTCTGGTGATTCTGAGCCTACGGGTATCCTTAAGGATGGAGTGATTTTGTCTGCTGTCTCCCCAGACGTGCGGCGTGCTTTGCAGGAGTTTCAGACTGATAGGCCTGATCGTTGTCCGCCTGGGAGACTGTTTGTTCCAGATGAATGGACCAGTAGAGTCATCTCAGAGGTTCATTCTTCTGTGTTGGCAGGTCACCCTGGAATTTTTGGTACCAGAGATTTGGTGGCCAGGTCCTTCTGGTGGCCTTCCCTGTCTCGGGATGTGCGTACCTTTGTACAGTCTTGTGATGTTTGTGCTCGGGCCAAGCCTTGCTGTTCTCGGGCTAGTGGATTGTTGTTGTCCTTGCCTATTCCGAAGAGGCCGTGGACGCACATCTCTATGGACTTTATCTCGGACCTCCCGGTTTCTCAGAAAATGTCCGTCATTTGGGTGGTGTGTGACCGTTTTTCTAAGATGGTTCATTTGGTACCCTTGCCCAAATTGCCTTCTTCATCGGAGTTGGTTCCTTTATTTTTTCAGAATGTGGTTCGTTTACATGGTATCCCGGAAAACATCGTTTCTGACAGGGGATCTCAATTTGTGTCCAGGTTCTGGCGAGCGTTCTGTGCCAGGATGGGCATTGATTTGTCTTTTTCGTCTGCGTTCCATCCCCAGACTAATGGCCAGACGGAGCGAACTAATCAGACCTTGGAGACTTATTTGAGGTGTTTTGTGTCTGCTGATCAGGATGATTGGGTCGCCTTTTTGCCGTTGGCAGAGTTTGCCCTCAATAATCGGGCCAGTTCTGCCACTCTGGTTTCTCCTTTCTTTTGCAATTCAGGGTTTCACCCTCGTTTTTCATCTGGCCAGGTGGAATCTTCGGATAGTCCTGGAGTGGACACTGTGGTGGATAGACTGCACCAGATTTGGAGTCATGTGGTGGACAATTTGAAGCTGTCTCAGGAGAAGACTCAGCAGTTTGCTAATCGTCATCGTCGTGTGGGTCATCATCTCCGTGTTCGGGACTTGGTGTGGTTGTCTTCTCGTTTTGTCCCTATGAAGGTCTCCTCTCCTAAGTTTAAGCCTCGGTTTATAGGTCCTTATAAGATTTTGGAGATTCTTAATCCTGTATCTTTTCGTTTGGATTTACCAGCATCTTTCACCATTCATAATGTCTTCCATCGGTCGTTGTTGCGGAGGTACGAGGTACCAGTTGTTCCTTCTGTTGAGCCTCCTGCTCCTGTGCTGGTGGAGGGTGAATTGGAGTATGTTGTGGAGAAGATTTTGGACTCTCGCATTTCCAGACGGAGACTTCAGTATTTGGTTAAATGGAAGGGATACGGTCAGGAGGATAATTCTTGGGTGACTGCCTCTGATGTTCATGCTTCGGATTTGGTTCACGCCTTTCATAGGGCGCATCCAGATCGCCCTGGTGGTTCTCATGAGGGTTCGGTGCCCCCTCCTTAAGGGGGGGTACTGTTGTGAATTCTGTTTTTGGGTCCCTCTGGTGGTTACTGGTGGTACTGGTTGACTGGTGTCTTGTTTTTTCCAGTGCACCTGTTTCCATTAGGAAATTGGGAGTCTCCTATTTAGTCTGGCTTCCCAGTCATTGCAGTGCCGGCAATCAATGTTATCAGAGCACCTTGTTGCTTGCTTCCTGCTCCAAGTCTGCAAGTCAGCTAAGTTGAATCTTTGGCTTTTGTGTTTGTTTTGTCCAGCATGCATTTTCATATCTCGTGCGGCTGGAAGCTCTAGTGATCTGGAATTGCTACTCCGGTGTCATGAGTTGACAACGGAGTTAAGGTAATTCCAGGATGGCTGTTCAGGGTTTTGAGGTGACCGCGAAGTCCTCTTTTGTATATTCCGCTATCTAGTCAGAGGGCCTCGCTTTGCTGAATCTATATTCATACTGCGTTTGTGTTTTCCTCTTACCTAACCGTTATTATATGTGGGGGGCTACTATAACCTTTGGGGTTTCCCTGGAGGCAAGTCAGGTCTGTGTATTCCTCTATTAGGGGTAGTTAGTTCTCCGGCTGGCGCGAGGTGTCTAGAGACAACGTAGGCACACCCCCTGGCTATTTTTAGTTGCGTGTTAGGTTCAGTATCGCGGTTACCTAAGATACCATCCTTCCTAGAGCTTGTCCGTTTTTGCCTAAGTCCCTGCCATTGGGAATCATGACACAAGAGTGTGTTAAAAAGATATTAAGCATGTTATCATTGAGTTCTCTCAGGAATTGTGCACATGCAGCTTGAGTACCTACCCAGATGAAAAAGACATCATCTATGTAGCGGTGCCAATGTTTAACATGATCCCGAAATCCCTGGGAACGAAAAACAACCGTCTCTTCCCACCATCCAAGAAAGATGTTTGCGTAGGCCGGCGCACAGCATGAGCCCATGGCCACGCCTGATACTTGCTTGTAATGCATCCTACCAAAAAGGAAATAGTTATGATGCAAGACAAAACTGAGAAGATCTAAAATGAAGGAGTCATGGAGACGGTTGGTCCCATTAGGTTGATTAAGGAAAAACGCTAATGCCTTAATGCCCTGGGAGTGACTAATGTTGGAATATAGTGATTCAACATCACAAGTCACAAGTAATTCTTGGCCAGTCAGAGTGATGTTACAGCAAATATGAATAAACTCTGACGTATCTTTAATGAAAGATGGTAGCGCTGATGCTATTGGTTGTATAAAAAAATCAACATAGTTGCAGACCCGTTCACACATGCTCCTAATGCTAAACACAATTGGCCTCCCTGGTGGTTTGAGGGAGTTCTTATGAACTTTAGGCAAGAGGTAGAATGTGGGGATGACTGAATTGTCAACCCACATGAATTTCTTTTCATTTATAGAGATAGTCCCCATAGATGCTGCTTGATTAATCAGTTTATGCAGTCTCTCTAAGAACCCCTCTGTCAGATCAGAGGGTAGTATTACATAAAAACTGGGATTATTCAATTGTCTGTTAGCATCCTCAAGGTATAGGTGGATGGGCCAAAGCACCACGTTCCCACCCTTATCGGCTTCTCTGATAATGATGGAATCATTATTTTTCATGGAGCCAATAGCTTTCCTTTCTGGCAAAGAAAGGTTGTTAAAATTACCAATGGTAGGCGGTAAATGTAAAATGTCCCTTTTGGTGGTTTCAAAAAAGAATTTAACCGCTGGAACCAAAGAAAAGGAGGGAGCAGTAGAAGATTTGTTTTTGTATGGAAAGCTTTTCCTACCTGGTGGCGTGGAGTTTTCTTCTAAAGGATCCAAGAGATCCTGGAGCACTTGTTGATCATCGATGGAGGAGGTTTGAATGGCTTCTGGTTGTTTATGAATCACCTGTAAAATCAATTTTCTACAAAATAAATAAAGATCCTTAATAAGATCAAATTTATCCGTGGTTTGAGTGGGAGAAAAGGACAATCCCCTCTGTAACACAGAGTATTCAGCTGGTGATGAGACATAATCTGATAGATTTATAACCTGTAAAACAGAAGATTGTACCTGCGCTGATGCCCCTGTGGAGAGGGAGTTAGAAGATGCAGTCACTGACGTTTGGTCTTGTAATTGCGACGATAGGGCGACACGGAACCCCTTCGATTGGTCTGACGTTTTCTGAGATTTCTGATGTTTGCATCCCCGTCTGGTCTTGTATCGAGGTCGCTGCCTCCCGAGGATAAAAAATCCCTCGAACTAGTAGCACCTGCCACAGTCTCAGGGGGCACTGATGTAGAGTTATTCGATGGTTGTTGAGCTGAGCGAGAGTTCCCTGAATGTCTCCATCGGAAAGCCCTTTCGTTGTCAAAATCCAAACGGTCCCTCTGAAATTTCCTTTGCTTATGATCAATAACCTCCTTTTCGAACTTATCAAGAGTCTCTTTTAATTTAGATTTAAATGGTGATACCATTTGTATCTCATCAAAAGCATCCAACTTGTTTTCCAGATCTCTGATATTTTGTTTGGTAGAGGTAAGAAGTTGTCTATCATGTTCCAATAACATATTTATAATGATATTTGAATATTGTAACAGTCCCTTTTCCCACATATGTTGAAAGGAAGATGAAGGTTCCCATGCAGGAAAAATTTGGACCCGCAAACCCCGTGGTACAATCCCTACTCTGAGGTATTCCTCCAGAGTTCTAATATTCCACAAAAGACGTACAGCCGATTTATTGGCTGATATGAGATCAGAAGAAAGTCTGGTGAAATCAGAATCATTCGCTACAGGTACAATATTCGAAAACAAACTAGATGATTGAGTCCGCCATGCAGCCTCGCGGGATTCCCAATCCATCCTAGCAAAAACTGAAGCCAACACCAATAGACAAAAAATGTATGCAGATAATAATAAATAATAAGGTGTCTAATAACCCTTATACTAAGAATATCTAGAGTCAACAATAGACCGTGTGCTACCTAAGAAGAAAAACACCCTCATGAAAGTAGGGTGTGAATGAAGTAACTAGAGAATAAGATATAAGGCGCACAACAATCACTTAAAGTACGGTATGCATAAATGTGATATATCACGAATCAGGGTGCACCATGATGCATGGAAAATGTAAACCAAAACAAAAAAGGAAAGACCAATGCATAAAAATGTGCACACCTGCTAAATAATGAAAAAAGAATACAAACTTTATTATATCAAAAGGGACACAAACACCAATATAAAACCAATTAGGACCCTGGGGCGCCGCATATAGGTATATAGACATGTATGTGTAGCGCCCCCACTGTCGCAGGGCCGAGGGGTACCCGGTACCGGGCCTCTGAGTCTCTGTTCTGGGGTTGTCACGGTGGCTAGACCCGGTTCGTTACCCTGCTGAGGGGCGTACAATGAAGGTGTTGATGGAGGTGATGTAATGGTGCGGTGCAGGTTGCAGTAAATAACGAGGACACCAGGTTGCAGTCCCTTTACATCTTTACTGAAGGCTTCAGGATCCTCAATCCGAAATACGTTTAACCGGGCTGTGCAAGCCTGGCCGGTCCGATGGCACCTCCAGAGTTCCCTTTGCAGGTGGAAATCTGTGCCTACCTTCTAGCGCTTGTGTGTTGTGGTCCTCCCCTGCTGTGCTTACGGGATAGTCCCCACAACTGTTGTGTCTGTTTCTCGTGTTCCCTCACAACTTGATTCTCATGTTCTTCCACGTCCCCCAGATCTTATGGTTAGGACGCACCCGTATGACGGGGAGGCTCGGAGCCCCACTCCTGTTGTTACCCCCCTGTGTCTTCCTAGGTCAATTGGGTGAGACAGCCCGCCTATAACTGACTGTCGTGCCGTAGGTTTGAAGTTTGGCCTGGAGCTCTATACTTCCTCGGCGTTCCGGCCACCGGTTACGCGCCTCAGTAGGATGTTGCCTCGTCTTACAGCACGACTCCTACTGGTATTCTCCTTGTTGCGTTGATCTCGTTTCTCACTCAGCACAATGAACCTCGCTTCTTGTCCTTTCTTGGGGTACCGCCGCTATATCGTGCAGGCGCGGTCCCGTAACGTTCTCTCTGGTTGCTAGGCCTCTGTCAGGATCCCACCCCTGACAGGGACCCCTCTGAATCTTCCCCTACAACACCCTCTGCCACAAGGTGTTGCCTGGTTCCAACCCAGTCAGCTTTCTGTCTAACTTTCTGCCTGACCCCCAGTTTTACCAGATTGTGAGGAGTGGCCTAATACATAGAACCCTTAGCTCCCCCTGGAGGCCAGACTGTGAAGTGTATTGGTGACTGTGATACCTGGTCAGAAGAACTCCTTCAGTGCCATCAGACGTACCATAGCCCCCCTTAGCGGCGGAGCATCAGTACTGCAACGACCAGGACTCTGGGGCGCTGCACTCCCCCCCGGTTAAATCCAGTACTCCTGGACTGGGAAGAAAACAACAATACATGTCAGCAAAAAGACATACAATTTTGAAAATGCAAGTACAAGTAAACTTTTTAACAGAGCTTCCCTTTATGGGAGGTGAGGACACTTGAACGTTACAAACATGGTTAAATACTTTAAATAACATACTATAAATAACTTTTCTTACCCAACCGGGTATTCTACTAAGTGCAAAATTTTTGAACAATAATTTAACATTGCCTTTAAGGACGTACTCGCTGAATCCACTAAAGACCTTCTTATAAAACATTATAAGGCTAATCAACTTTTCTGCATTCTCCTTCTTTACATCTGCAGGACCGCCTGTCCTATCTGCTCCAGGCCTACTGCCTCTCCTTTCTGTTACAGGACCGCCCCTTTCTGCCCGGGCCTACTGCCTTTCCACTACTATACACGGTATAGAACTTATCATCCATCTTTCAGTTCAGGATTACTGAGCCATCTCTGTATAGCTCCTAGGAGGACTCACTAACTAACCCCGTACGGGTTCACTTTCTGTCCTCATTCTTTTATCAACATCATTAAACATTTCTCACAATCAACTAGTTAGCTACATTTAACTTCTTCTTTCAAGACATTATTGCCATTTAACCATCTTAAGGCAACACTGTTCATAAGTGCAATATGTGAACATTCCCTTTAAGAGGGGACCAAGTCTCTATGAGGTAGTGCAACTTCTCAAGCTGCAAGTCTGTTCGCAGCAAGGACTCCGGTGCTGGTTCCAAGACCAGTGTCTTCGCAAAGAGTCCTGATCGGGTTGTAGCAGCAAAACATCAGAAGGACAAACAGTCAACTATTTACATTGGCAAAGTGTTAAGATATTTACTTGAACCACTCAGGAGGCAGCACCGGCGGAGGCAACCCCTGTGGATATTGCCCGCCGCCTGGTACTGCGTAAGGAGGAGTGTTGTCCCATCTGGGGGTCTGCGTACCCACTGTCTTCAGTTCTGGAGCAGCAGGGGCACCGCCCACCTGAAGAGGCGCCTCCTTGGCCACTAGGGTGGTTGAGGTGACGATGCTGCAGGTCGTGGTCTTGACCATAGTGCACGTTGGAGTGACCACGGTGGTCTTGGTGATGACCGTGGGCTGATCATAAGGGAGCACCTTGGCTATGGGGGACAGCTTCTCTGACACCTTAGTCGAGGGTGTCACGGGGCTGCGCTTTTTGTGGACATTCAGGGCGAACCACCCCTTTTCCCCAAAATGCCGGGTGTAGGTGACTTCGTCCCCCGGGTAGAGATCCCGGTCTGGGTGGCCCTCTCTGAGATGCGACTCGGTTGACGAAGACTTCGGCGTATAGGCCCGGCTCTTTGATAAAGCCCCAGCCTCCACGGAGCTTGAAGGCGACAATAGTGCCCTGCCTGCGCGGGGCCTGGTGAGCAGTGGGGTCCTTGCGGGCCCGGTCCTTGACCGCCAGGTCTTTTTGATGGTGGGTCTCCAGCCCGGCCTGGTACGCCTTTTCCTTCTCCTCCCACTGCTGTTCCAGCTGGGTTTGGTATTCCTCCCAGCTCAGGGCCTGCACCATCTCCCCTTCCCGTGTCTTCACCCCAGGGAACCCCATGAGGTTGGATCCTGGGTTCACCCAGCGGCATACCGTGCGCTCCGCATGGGCCTCACACAGCAGGGTAGTTGGCGGAATCGGGGCTTTCAGGAGGTGTTCCATACCCGTTGCCTCCTCCCATGGTAACAGGCGCTGGAGTCTATGGGTCCCAGGGAGAGGGGGTGCTGCAACGGGGCCGACTAACAAGCCCTCTGCCAGCGGGACGGGGTCGGCGGACTCACCAGCCAATGCAGGCTCCTCCTCCGCGGCGGGTTCCGCTGGCTGTGTCGGCGAGGGCCTCAGCAACAACTCCGGTAGTGGTACAGGATCCGATGCCAGAGGACTTCCTTCCGGCGCTACCTGGTGCGGAGCCTGGGCCTTCACGTTCAGCTGAAGGAGCTGGTGGATCAAGTCCCCCATCTCAGCCTGCAAGAGATCAGCGCTGTCCGTGGAGAATTGGCTGCGGTGCTCGTCCGGGTAGTTGGGGGAGACTTCTGCTTCAACCCCACATTCGGGTCCCGAGCTGCTGGCCATGGCGTCCTCCACGTGGGTCGCTTCCTGATCCTTTTCCCGCTCTCTCCTTCGTGGGCGGTTTCGTTTTCTCTGTCTCCGCCCACCATTGAGAATCAGGAGGCGGATATCGGCTGCTGACGGACACGTCCTCACGGTACAGAAATATTTAGACGGGGCGGTCATTGTCTTTCGCGCTCTTCAGCTGGTTTATGCCCACTTCCACGCCCCTCTTCTTCTCCTGCGCTCTCCTTAGCGCTGTAATGGCGGCGGTTTTTGGCGGCAAGTGGCACTGCACAGTCTTTGCAATAAGTCACAGTCCAAGTATAATAAATCACAGTTCCAAGGCACACATGACCCGATTCCTCAGGCTTAAGTAGATCCTGTTCGTGACGCCAAGTTGTAGCGCCCCCACTGTCTCAGGGCTGAGGGGTACCCGTACCGGGCCTCTGAGTCTCTGTTCTGGGGTTGTCACGGTGGCTAGACCCGGTCCGTGACCCTGCTGAGGGGCGTACAATGAAGGTGTTGATGGAGGTGATGTAATGGTGCGGTGCAGGTTGCAGTAAATAACGAGGACACCAGGTTGCAGTCTCTTTACCTCTTTACTGAAGGCTTCAGGATCCTCAATCCGGAATACGGTTAACCGGGCTGCGCAAGCCTGGCCGGTCCGATGGCACCTCCAGAGTTCCCTTTGCAGGTGGAAATCTGTGCCTACCTTCTAGCGCTTGTGTGTTGTGGTCCTCCCCTGCTGTGCTACGGGATAGTCCCCACAACTGTTGTGTCTGTTTCTCGTGTTCCCTCACAACTTGATTCTCATGTTCTTCCACGTCCCCCAGATCTTATGGTTAGGACGCACCCGTATGACGGGGAGGCTCGGAGCTCTTCCGGGACTCTAGCGTCGCCCCACTCCTGTTGTTACCCCCCTGTGTCTTCCTAGGTCAATTGGGTGAGACAGCCCGCCTATAACTGACTGTCCTGCCATAGGTTTGAAGTTTGGCCTGGAGCTCTATACTTCCTCGGCGTTCCGGCCACCGGTTACGCGCCTCAGTAGGATGTTGCCTCGTCTTACAGCACGACTCCTACTGGTATTCTCCTTGTTGCGTTGATCTCGTTTCTCACTCAGCACAATGAACCTCGCTTCTTGTCCTTTCTTGGGGTACCGCCGCTATATCGTGCAGGCGCGGTCCCGTAACGTTCTCTCTGGTTGCTAGGCCTCTGTCAGGATCCCACCCCTGACAGGGACCCCTCTGAATCTTCCCCTACAACACCCTCTGCCACAAGGTGTTGCCTGGTTCCAACCCAGTCAGCTTTCTGTCTAACTTTCTGCCTGACCCCCAGTTTTACCAGATTGTGAGGAGTGGCCTAATACATAGAACCCTTAGCTCCCCCCTGGAGGCCAGACTGTGAAGTGTATTGGTGACTGTGATACCTGGTCAGAAGAACTCCTTCAGTGCCATCAGACGTACCATAGCCCCCCTTAGCGGCGGAGCATCAGTACTGCAACGACCAGGACTCTGGGGCGCTGCATATGTATAAATTGGTAAATATACAGATAGATGTTTATGTCTATGTTTACAGATATTTATTATTATTATTATTATTATTATTATTATTATTTTTACAGCACCATTGATTCCATGGTGCTGTACACGAGAAGGGGTTACATACAGGTTACAAATATAAAATACTGTGAACAAACTAACGCTGACAGACTGGTACAAAAAAGATAGGGCCTTGACCTTGCTGGCTTACAGTCTACAGCAGGGGTGTCAAACTGAATTCCTCAAGGGCTGCAAACAGGTCATGTTTTCAGGATTTCCTTGTATTGCACAGGTGATCATTTAATCACCTGCACAGAATGATTCCAGCACCTTGTGCAATGAGAAGGAAATCTTGAAAACACGCATGGTTTGAGGCCCTCGAGGAATGCAGTTTGACACCCCTGGTCTACAGGATAATGGGAAAGGAGACAGTAGAGTAGGGGGTTGTAACAGCTTTGATGGTGATGAGGTGATAGCAGGTCATGGCAGGCTGCAAGCCTTCCTGAAGAGGTACGTTTTCAAGTTCCATCTGCTAGTTACAAATATTGCAGATAGCCGGATATGCTGAGGCACAGAATTCCAGAGGATGGGGTACAATTAGGAGAAGCCTTGAAGGCAATTGTGTGAGGAACATTTGAGTGTGGAGGATATTAGGACGACTTGGGAGGACCAGAGGTCATGTGTTGGAAGATATTGGAAGATTAGTTTGGAGATGTTTGGAGGAGACAGATTATGGATGGCTTTGTAGGTCAATGTTAGCAGATTGAACTAGATACGTTGGGGAATTGGGTACCACTAGTTGTACTTGTGTATATATGTGTATTTGCATGCTATCCATGCATGTAAGTACATATATATGTGTATATATGTATCCCCTATGCTCCCCCATATTCCAGAGATTGTCCCCTGTGGAGACACAGCATTGTATCTTAATTAACTAGACAACTATTTTTAGCAAGCCAGAAAGAACAGACTGTTTACTGATATGCTAATTATGCATTGTGTAGGTCAGATAGTTTGGTGACTTAAAAAACAGAGGAGGAAAAACTATGCAAATAGATTAAATAATCACGTCATGCTACTTGATCTCATCTCTGTTCTTACCCTTTATGTCAATACTGAATGAAGGACACTTGTTAAGTATAAAAAGAGGTTACATGCCTCTATTGAGAGAGACAGACAGAGATTCAGCCAAGACATCCGGACATGCAACGGACAAGAGACAGAACAGCAGCCAATACATCATGGCTCCATCACGAGGTCCACAGATTCATTATTCTACAGGATGCTGGCCTAGGGGACTTCAGCCATGGTTGGAAGAATACAGGTCTGCTCAATTGACCATCGCCGAATCATGGATACGTTTGGAGAAAGCAATGATTTGGACCCGCCATTTGCCTGGCTCCATGGAGATGTTCAGAGAAGCCAGGTTGTGACCCTGGGGTCAACTGGCCTTTTATCTCAGTGGACTGTCATATTCTTAATCTTGTCATTACCTCCTCTCTGTGTGTGTCACAGGTGGGTTAGTCGACCCTGGAAGATGAAGCCAGGTTGTGACCCTTTGGTCAGCTGAACCTGAATGGACTATCATCTTCCCACATTTGTCGTTACTTCCTCTCTGTGTGCGTGCCACAGATGGGGTAGTCGACCCTGGAAGCTCTGAAGTAACAGCTGCCATTATCCCAGCGAGTCAGCGGAAGGGTGGGACTCTGCAATGTGCGCCATCTTGGGGTATTTTACTGGGACTGTTCTACATGTTATCTGCCTGTTTTGTGGTTCAATAAAACATTGCCACACCGGCGAAACAATACCTGGTCAATGCGGTACCGGCTAGTGGACCTGGGCATCCGCCAACCCCCGTGTCTCCACATGCCCCTTCTAATAACGCCCCCATATGCTTTTGTTTAGATATGCCCAATACAAGAAATGTCTGGGTATATCAACAGAAGATGGGCAGATGTCCATCTGTTGTCTGTGGCTAATTACCATGTCATGAGATAACTACACTTCTGGAACAATAGGATCAAAGAGATCCTTTGTTCTGGCAGCAGCCGCTGCCTGCAGGGGTCTGGATGCCAGCGCTGATATAATAATATCAGTGGGGGAACCTGGCACTTCAAAGCGCCCTGCGTGCACACCGTGCACACATGCAGGAAGCTGGTGGAGGGCGTGGCCACAAGGGAACGCTCTCTCTTTTCTGCTCTGCCTGGCCCCACCTGACCTACCTCCCTCTCCAGCCCCACATGTCCAGAGGCATGGCCTAAAATTTGCCGTGGCGCGCGTTGCTTTGTCCCTCTTTCCCATCTTCAAAAGTTGGGAGGTATGATGCTGGGCAGGGAGGGGGGCCCAGACACATTTCTTGCACAGGGGCCCAAAGCTGTCAGTGTCCGCCACTGGTCCTTTGTGTCCCCTTCCAGCCCCGTGTGCTACCGCAACTCTTCATCCCTGCTCCCCTGTCTCCATGTCCTCCCTCTCCAGCGTTCACTGCTGCTTCATACAGCAGCCCCTCTCTGCACACAGCCCCTTCAGCCCTGCTCCCCATGTCCTCTTTGTATGCAGCAGACCGCAACCTTTCACACTCTTCTGCTCACCTACATAAGCCCAGGGTCCCCTCTGGCTGCAGCAACCCATCTCCCACCATCAAGCAGCTGTGGTCACGGTCAATCAGCACTGTCAGACTCGGCTAACTATCACTGCTTTTATCGCTTTGTAGTCCATAGGGACAGTGTAGTGATAGGTGGGTGGGATATAACCATTAATGTATGTATGTTTTTAAGTAAGTGGGTGGGAAGTATAATTAGATTGTGGGTGTAAGTATATATTAGTATTGTGTGCTATACTGTGGTAGTGTGATTATTTAGTAGTATATTAACTGTAGACTTGTGTGTAATAAATATATTTTATTGAAATACGGTTTTGTCTCAGTCGCTGTTCATATAGTATATTATAAAGGAATCGGAGTGTGTAACAGGTGAGGTATTAGCCGAATATTGGTTATTGATAGTCAAGCCTGACAATAATTAATGGCAAACATTATTGGCGAAACAGCCCATACTGTTACGGTTTTGTTTATTGTTTTTTTCACTCTGTGAATATGTCATTGTATATTGTAAGCTCTTACGAGCAGGGTCGTCATTATCTTTGCTTTAATTATTGTATTATCTTTAACACTAGATGGAGGCCTGATGCTATCATATCAGGACGGCGGTAATGTCACGATAGGGGCAGGCATGCGGTGCTGTTGTTGCCTAATGACTTTTGAATCGGGATTCATGTGCTTGACGCCTACGCTTATATGCGTTGTTTTTGTCCCAGCAATGCTGTTGCTCTTCAAGAGTCTCATTTTCCCTTTGTTGTCTTCGACATTGTGCCTTTGCCGTTTTCCTTTCATTGTCATTAGCGTACGTTTTATGAGGAGACATGTTGGCGTTGATATTTGCTTTTTAAAGGGGTTTTCCCATGAACAAAAGTTCATTTTAAAAACTGTCTGTGTCTGACCGTGTACCAAACATACCACAGCTCCTGGGCAGGGGGGAAGCAAAAGACAATACTGACATTACAGCAGGAGATTGCAGAGGATACATTTTGTGAGGTAAAATATTTTTAAAAAACAGTCAGTGAAATTTTACCTCACAAAATGAATCCACTGTGATCCCCTGCTGTAATGTCAGTATTGTCTTTTGCTTCCTCCCCTGCCCAGGACATGTGGTATGTTCCATACACGGTCAGACACAGTAAATTTTTAAAATGAACTTTCGTTCATGGGAAAACCCCTTTAATGTGACCGGCTTCCTCTGCCTGTAGATACGTCGCGCATCTGCCGCCGAGATCAGCCAAATGATTAACTGCACCTGCACGTAATTCACGCAGGTGCAGTAAATCAGACGGATGCCATCTTTGTGCAGACAGATAGCGGCGGTCACATTAAAACTGCTCATGCACTCCTCCTGTACAAAGATGGCAGCAGTCAGTGTATCATTCGGCTGATCCCGGCGGCAGTGTGTTCGTGACGGTGTTCTGCTGGTGGTACCGCGCAAGAGGCTGGGTGAGTGTGTGTGAGAGTGTGTGTGTGGTGCATACGGTGTATAGAGTGTGTGGTGTGACGGTGTTCCTCTGGTGGTAATGCGCAATAGGTTGGTACCAGCAGCAGTTTCCATATTGAGATACCCATCACTTTGGTGTCCCAATATGGCGGTCGGTGAACTTCCTCCGCTTGGAATTCTGGGATACTGTGACAGAACAGGAAATTAAAACATTACAAGGCAATTATATAAAAAGATTGTTATGACTTGTATACAACCCCCGGCAAAAATTATGGAATCACCGGCCTTGGAGGATGTTCATTCAGTTGTTTAATTTTGTAGAAAAAAAGCAGATCAGAGACATGGCACAAGACTAAATTCATTTCAAATGGCAACTTTCTGGCTTTAAGAAACACTATAAGAAATCAAGAACAAAAAATGAGGTAGTCAGTAATGGTTACTTTTTTTAACCAAGCGTAGGGGAAAAATTATGGAATCACTCAATTTTGAGGAAAAAATTATGGAATCACCCTGTAAATTCTCATACCCCAAAATAACACCTGCATCAAATTAGATCTGCTCGTTAGTCTGCATCTAAAAAGGAGTGATCACACCTTGGAGAGCTGTTGCACCAAATGGACAGACATGAATCATGGCTCCAACACGAGAGATGTCAATTGAAACAAAGGAGAGGATTATCAAACTCTTAAAAGAGGGTAAATCATCACGCAATGTTGCAAAAGATGTTGGTTGTTCACAGCTGTGTCTAAAATCTGGACTAAATACAAACAACATGGGAAGGTTGTTAAAGGTAAACATACTGGTAGACCAAGGAAGACATCAAAGTGTCAAGACTGGAAACTTCAAGCAATATGTCTCCAATGTTGGAAATGGGTAGAACCTGGAGTCAACGTCTGTGACCGAACTGTAAGAAACCGCCTAAAGGAAATGGGATTTACATACAGAAAAGCTAAACGAAAGCCATTAACACCTAAACAGAAAAAACAAGGTTACAATGGGCTAAGGAAAAGCAATCGTGGACTGTGGATAAGTGGATGAAAGTCATATTCAGTGATGAATCACGAATCTGCATTGGGCCAAGTGATGATGCTGGAACTTTTGTTTGGTCCCGTTCCAATGAGATTTATAAAGATGACTGCCTGAAGAGAATATGCAAATTTCCACAGTCATTGATGATATGGGGCTGCATGTCACGTAAAGGCACTGGGGAGATGGCTGTCATTACATCTTCAATAACTGCACAAGTTTATGTTGATATTTTGGACACTTTTCTTATCCCATTAATTGAAAGGATGTTTGAGGATGATGAAATCATTTTTCAAGATGATAATGCATCCTGCCATAGAGCAAAAATTATGAAAACATTCCTTGAAAAAAGACACATAAAGTCAATGTCATGGCAGGCAAATAGTCCGGATCTCAATCCAATTGAAAATCTTTGGTGGAAGTTGAAGAAAATGGTCTATGACAAGGCTTCAACCTGCAAAGCTGACCTGGCAACAACAATCAGAGAAGGTTGGAGCCAGATTGATGAAGAGTACTGTTTGACACTCATTAAGTCCATGCCTCAGAGACTGCAAGCTCTTATAAAAGCCAGCAACAAAATACCAGTGACGAGTGATTGCGTGCCCTTCGGGAGCGCGCGGTGATCACGAACCACGCAATGGGGTGTACCCATGCACCAGACTGGCGTGTGTGCAGATTAATAGCAAAAATAAATACCTGGTGTACCTCTCCTGCCACTCCTTCCTTGTGTATGAAAACGCTCTGTAGTTAATACTGTTCGGGTAGAGCTATCCTATAGCGCTATCCCTGAAGAAAGTGAATGGGTAGAGCTATCCCATAGCCCTATTCCTAAAGGAAATGAACTGGTAGAGCTATCCAATCGCACTATTACTCAATGTTCCTGAGCGTAAGCTATTTCACATGGTTGAGCGCACTTGGAATCTGCCCCCAAGGCCCTGCCCATGCCCAATGTTTGGTTGGTAGACCGCGGCTAGTAGTTAGTTCCCATTTTGTGTACAAAATTTTTTGGCTTCTACAATTCTTAAAAATAGCCAAATACTTCTATATACTTAAATAAAATACTTCTTTGTACACACAGTAAACCATTTGTCAACATTAGAAATAAGTTTACTTTGCTTCGGTGTCTCAAATATTTTGACCCTTATTTGTTGGCTTTTCCTTCCACTGGAAAAAGCCACATATAACTGCCCGTGTAAAAACACTGGGAGAGGCAAATAAAATCCTACAATATCCAAGGACATGTTGAGTGTTCACCTTGAACTTGACTGAGAATTTTGTCGTTCAAGGCATGAACGTCATCATTCAATGGCGTAAGAATTGCTTTATTGGCAATTGCTTCTAACGTGGCATCAGTTATATCAATTGAGTCGCCAAAAATAGCTATAATTAAATCACCCTCATCAATAGAAGATTTCGGGATTTGAACTGTGTCTTCTGGTAGACCATATACATTTGACAACTCTCCATTGCCAAGTTTCAGTAACCATGAGTTGTACTCAACTTCGTCCTGAGACGTTCTCATATTCTGTTGTAACTGGAACCATGATAACTTATTCCTTGATCTTGAGTATTTAATGGTGGACTGTACAATTTGGGCTCTTTTTCAACCTTCCACTATTGGTAGAGTTTGCCGAAAGTCACCACCGTTTCTGAAAACTTTACCACCAAATGGTCTTTTTTTCCACATATGTCTTGGAACAAATTATCCACAGCGTTCATATTAAAACAGGGAGTCATTGTTACTTTGTCCCAAATAGCGACAGATGACTCCCTAAGCTCCTTTGCTTGAAGTGAGGTTGGCTTAATTTTCGACACTGTGGTCTCAATTGTTGTAATTCCAAGGTAAAACTTGGAATGATAGGTGCTACCATTTTGTAGTAATGTAGCTGCCAATCCAGTGGAGGCTACTGAGCAAATAGACTTCTTTTCTGCTTGTAGTGTCTTATGCGAGCAGTTGTACAAAAATGTCTTCCCACTGCCTCCTGGGCCATCCAGAAAAAAACAGTGTGAGCTGTCTGGCTGTGATGCAGCATTGACTGCTTGCATAATTGCATCAAAAGCTGATTTCTGAGCTTCATTAAGCATAGCTTTCAATTGCTCAGCCTCCTGCTTTATTACAGCATAATTCAGTTGGTCCAGTATTTCATCTGGAACATTTACTGGAGTTGGCAATCCGCAGTCAGCACAGGACATTTTATTGCTTAAGAGCAGTTCATTAATATCACAAAGAGCCAGTTGCTCAGCAATTTCTGGAGTATACCGCCTGGTGTAATCCTCCATAAATTCGGTTTTATATATTTTTGCCATAATGCCAATGGTTTAGCTGGTTCCCCATATATACAAATGATAGCAAATAATTTGCAAAGTTGGTAGGGCATTTGGAAAGCGATTGCATCCGTTATACCATCTGTTGTAAATTAGACTTTTTGGCTCCCTCTTGTGGTTACTAGTGATATGACTCTGGGATTTCTTTCCCTCAGTTTGCACCCAGCTGGGTCGTTACTTCAGGGGCGTTGCTATATAAACCTCCTGGAACCTTAGTCCAGTGCCTGGCATCGGTGTTATCAGACACATTCTGTTTGCTCCTATCTGCTGGTCCTGGTTCGTGCAAAATTAAGCTAAGTCCTGCTTCTTTGTTTTTTGGGTTATTTGCTTGCTCTCATTTTTGTCCAGCTTGTACTAAATGTGATTCCTGACCTTGCTGGAAGCTCTAGGGGACTGGTGTTCTCCCCCTGGGCCGTTAGACGGTTCGGGGGTTCTTGAATTTCCAGTGTGGATATTTTTGATAGGATTTTTTGCTGACCATATAAGTTATCTTCCTATATTCTGCTATTAGCTAGTGGGCCTCTCTTTGCTAAATACCTAGCTCATTCTTATGTTTGTCTTTTCCTCTTACCTCACCGTTATTATTTGTTGGGGGCTTCTATCCAACTTTTGGGGTATTTTCTCTGGAGGCAAGAAAGGTCTTTCTTTTCCCTTCTAGGGTTAGGTAGTTCTCCGGCTGGCGCGAGACGTCTAGGATCAACGTAGGAACGTTCCCCGGCTGCTGGTATTTGTGGTGCTAGGATTAGATATATGGTCAGCCCAGTTACCACTGCCCTATGAGCTGGTTTTCTGTGTTTGCAGACTTAGCAGTTATTTCTGAGACCCTCTGCCATTGGGGTCATAACAACCATCTTCCCATTGGGAATCGTCTTCCAAAAGATGAAGATCAATGCATGCATTTTTATACGTGTCATGTACGACGCCATTGACAGTCCTTAAGTCAGCATAAGACTTTGCTCCTCTTACGTGAAGTAAAAGGAGTCTTAGGTAATACAGCTCACCATCTGGTAAAGAGACTGTATACATTCGGGCAATTGTTTTCCCAAATTGAGCCCGTCGTTTTTTCAATCCTTCTAGTACAGCTTTTCTATCCCAGACATAGTGTTCAGGGATTTCACTGTACAAATACTGAAGGGCGGAAACGTCAATTCTGTTTAGCTCAAAATAAGCCTGCAGAGTAGAGGCTTTTGAGTCTGAAATACCCATATCCCATATCCACATTACCATCTTTGAAAAACACTTGCTGCATGTTTTCAAGGTGAACAGCAAGCCTTTTAATGGTATGTGAAGCATCATGCATTTTATTTTTTCTGATTCTCCACATGCCCTCAGGGGCGCTTATATACCGAGAATCTAGGTACATGGCTGGTTCATTCCAGTTTAATGTATCAAACTTAATATTGGCACAGTCATGTCCTTTGTATACATATTTGAAAAGATATTTAACACTTTTTATTGAAGCACATATCTCAACATTCATATGGCAATTGTACTTGAGTAATAAATAAGGGCAGGGGCTGACTGGCCCAGGTGGCAAAGAGGCAAATGCCCCCCAGGCCGCTCCCCCAGCAGCTGTTCAGGGCCGGCTGCCTGGTGGTGGCTACAGCCACACAGCAAATTGTGCGCAGCCATGTCTGCTGTACTGTGACACGGCTGGCAGCAGACACAGCTGCATCACAGTTAACGCACACGTCTGCGCTGGGGCCAGGAGCTATGCTTGGCTGTCACCTTGACGGCTGCGCAGCTACTGCTCCCTTCATGTTCTCTATACTTCCAGGTTAGGTGTTGGGAATGCGCGATGGCGTCCTCACGCACACACCGACATGACCCGGATGCTAGAAGCAGAGAGGCAGTGCAGGGGAGCGACTGGTGAGGTAAGTATGAAGAACTTTTTTGTTTTCTTTATAAAATAAATTTAATGGTGGGTAACTGCAAGTTATGAAGTGGGGGGTGTAAGGAGGCTGCACATGATGGAATTTGGGGGTTAAAGGAGACTGCACATGATGGAGTGAGGGGTAAGTGGGGCTGCACATAATGAAGGTTGAGTGGGGCTGTACATGATGGAGTGGGGCCGCACATGATGAAGGGGGAGTGGGGCTGCACATGATAGTTTAGTGGATAAAGGAGACTGCACATGATAAAGTGGGGAGAGTGGGGCTGTACATGATGGAATGGGGCAGCACATGATGATGTGGGGGTAAGGGGGATTGCGCATGATGAAGAGGGAGTGGGGCTGAACATGAAGTGGGGGGTAAGGGGGACTGCACATGATGAAGTGGGGGGTAAGGGGGACTGCACATGATGAATTGGGGGTTAAAGGGGACTGCACATGATGAAGTGGGGGGTAAGGTGATCTGCACATGAAGTGGGGGGTAATGGGGACTGCACATGATAAAGTGGAGTGTAAGATGGACTGCACATGAAGTGGGGGGTAAGGGTGACTGCACATGATGAAGTGTGGGGTAAGGGGACTGCACATGATGAAGTGGGAGAAGGGGACTGCAGGACTGCACATGATGAAGTGTGTCTGATGTGGGACTGCTCATGATGAAATGGAAGGGGGATAGGGGGCTGCAAATGATGAAGGGGGTGATAGGGGACTGCAATGAATGAAGTAAGGGAATTCAAATTAAAGTGGGGGGGCTGCAAAATGATAAATTCAGTGTGAGGGACAAGGGACAGCAATTTAATTGAAGGTGGGGGTGGGGAGAGCAAATGATCAATTGAAGAGGGGGTGGGGAGAGCAAATGATGATCTAGGGGAAGAACAAATAATGCATTTTAAGGGTGGGGGAGTAAATGATGTATTGAATGTGGGGTAGAGCAGTTGATAATGAATAGAGGGTGAGAGAGAAAGACATGACAATGAATTGGGGCGGGAGGGGCATGTAACTATAATGAATCGGGGTTAGGGTTAGAGTGGTAGGTACATAGTGGGGGGCGTTGAGGATGAAGTGACTGGTAATGAATTGGGGGAAAGAGTACAGGTGCTAATTAATTTATATATTAAATGGGGAAAGTGGCAATTTATAGTTAGTGGGTGCACAGTGGTGGATTATAATTTATATTTGGAATGGTCGGTTAATAATAATAATTATGATAATTTTATTTCTATAGTGCCAACACTTTACATTTTAGAGGGGACTTGTACAGTCAATGGACATTAAGCATGACAATAAACACATAGATCAACAGATACCACAAGGAATGAGGGCCCTGCTCGCAAGCTTACAATCTATGAGGTTGCATAATAACCAATTATATATTGTTTGTGGGTGCACCTCTGTATTCAGATGTCTAATGTACACCATGTTCCAAATTATTATGCAAATTGGATTTAAGTGTCATAAAGATTTAATTGCTTTGTTTTTCAAATAAACTCGTGGATGGTATTGTGTCTCAGGGCTCAATGGATCACTGAAATCAATCTTAAACACATGTGATCATTAGTTTTCCAGGTGATTCTAATTAAAGAAAAACTACTTAAAAATGATGTTCCACATTATAAAGCAGACCACAGGTTTCAAGCAATATGGGAAATAAAAAGGATCTCTCTGCTGCTGAAAAACATTAAATAGTGCAATGCCTTGGTCAAAGTATGAAAACATTAGATATTTCACAAAAACTTAAGAGTGATCATCATACTGTGAAGAGATTTGTGACTGAAACAGAGCACAGACAGAGTTCACGCAGATAAAGGCATAATGAGGAAGGTTTTCTGCCAGACAAATTCATTGGATAAATAGAGAAGCTGACAAAATACCATTACAAAGCAGCAAACAGTTATTTGAAGCTGCTGGTGCCTCTGGAGTCCCTCGAACCTCAAGGTGTAGGATCCTTCAAAGGCTTGCTGTGGTGCATAAACCTACTATTCGGCCATCCCTAAACAGTGTTCACAAGCAGAAATGGTTGCAGTGGGCCCAGACACACATGAAGACTGATTTCCAAACAGTCTTGTTTACTGATGAGTGTCGAGCAACCCTGGGTGGTCCAGATGGATGGAGTAGTGGATGGTTGGTGGATGGCCACCATGTCCCAACAAGGCTGCAACGTCAGCAAGGAGATGGAGGAGTAATGTTTTGGGCTGGAATCATGGAGAAACAGCTGGAAGGGCCCTTTAAGGTACCTGAAGGTGTGAAAATGACCTCTGCAAAGTATATAGAATTTCTGACTGACAACTTTCTTCCATAGTATAAAAAGCAGAAACGTGCCTTCAGGAGCAAAATCATCTTCATGCTGACAATGCACCATTTCGTGCTGCAAAGAATACCTCTGAGTCATTGGCTGCTATGGGCATGAAAGGAGATAAACTCATGGTGTGGCCACCATCTTCCCCTGACCTCAACCCTATAGAGAACCTTTGGAGTATCATCAAGCAAAAGATCTATGAGGGTGGGAGGCAGTTCACATCAAAACAGCAGCTCTGGGAGGCGATTCCGACTTCATGCAAAGAAATACAAGCAGAAACTCTCCAAATACTCACAAGTTCAATGGAGGCGAGAATTATGAAGGTGATAACAAAGAAGGGTTCCTATGGTAACATGTGACTTGGCCTGTTAGGATGTTTTGGAGTTAAATATCTTTTTTGTTCAGTGAATGTGACCTCCTAATGCTGCAAATTCCACAAATGAGCATTTTCAGTTCTTTAAAACAGATCAAATGTTTAGAAATTCTACTGTGCCTAATAATTTGGAACAGTGCATTTTGAGTTTTTATTCATTTTGGAGATTATACTGTTATCATTGGGAGGTTTCTCCAATAAAACTCGATGTATACTCTAACGGGTAATGATGACTTTTATATATGTCATTTGCACCGACCATTTAGGAAAATCCGAGAAAAATATAATTTGCATAATAATTTGGAACATGGTGTAGAAGAAAGGGAAAAGAAAGAAAGGGAAAAAGTGGGGAATGTGGTCTGGAAGCCATGCTCTAGGTAACTGTGTTATTTTATGCAGAGACAAGTCCTGGTTGGAAGAAGTGATGGCAGTCTGTGCTGGATGAAAATAAAAAGCAAAGATGAAGGACTTCAGCTAGAGACATCACTAGTGAGTCAGTGTATTACCTGTACACTGACACTATACACTGTATACTATATACAAAGCTCCTGTGTATAATGTCACTGGCAGTGGTGATCACTGTATTACCTGTACACTGACACCTTATACAGATCTCCTGTGTATAATGTCACCAGTGATCACTGTAGTATCTTTACACTGACCGTAAATACAGAGTTCCTGTATACAATGGCACTTAGTGTTGTGCTTTTTTAAAATTAATGATCAGTATTGTAGTATACTAGTAGTAAAAGTTGTACACTCCCTGACAGAAGTAATGTCGCTTATCCATGTTATGTAAATAAAAGCTTATAACCTGATGTTAAATTCATCCATTGGTTGTATAAATTATTCTTTTGAAAGCTGAAACCTTCCAAAATGTGGTTTAGGTTAAGAAAATAAATTGACATCAATGCAGAAATATTGATCAGTTAATGGACACAGATTGGTCAAATTTTAGCAAGACAAAAGTTTTGTCGCCTGGTCATATAATGCACCCAATCCTAGTTTACATCCTCACCTGTGCTCAGTAAATGATCGGTTATTTAGTGTGTGTGTGTATAAAAAGAAACCCAGCACCCCAGACCTTCATTTGAACTGCAACTTGAGCTCTTGACAACATGCCAAAAATCCACCCTGCGACCAAAGCCTGGATTATCAAGAGGCTGAAGACCAGATCCACTGCAGAGGTGGCGGGCACGTTTAATGTGTCTCAGCGTCAAGTACAAAGAATTAAAAAAAAGATTTGAAGAGACTGGAGATGTGTTTGACTAGCCCAGGTCCGGCAGACCCCGCAAGACAACTGCTCAGGAGGAATGTTTGTTGGTTAGAAAATCCAAAACAAGCCCCTCTTCACACAGCAGCAGAGCTCCAACAGGTCTGGTCACCTCAAGTCCCTGTGTCAACTAGTAAAAGTTAAATTCACCGCACTTGACACGCCGATCGTTAGCAAGGCGCGGGAGCTCCGCTTGTCATAACAGACACTGCAGGTCCACACTACTGGACAGGATCTTCCATAGGCGGACATTTAGATTACAATAGAGCTTATATTGCACCGCTGGGACTTTCCGCCTTCTCTGTATATCACTATCTTAGCTGGAACAAGCGATTACGTGACAAAGGCTCTGGTTGAGCCGAAACGTTGTATATAAAAAAATCACAGATGCTGTAATATTCTGTTAAGCTCCCAGTTTATATATAATAAATTTATACCAGATTTTGCATAAGAAACCTAGAGAGAGTGCAGTGAATTTAACTTTTACTGTTATTCTGGGCCATTGGTCCGTTACACCAGCACCTCGCCATATTAAGGCTGAGTGCACACCTAAACCTTTACGTCAACTAGAACAGTTTGTAGGATTCTGTCTCAAAATGGCCTCCATGGTCGAATCAGTGCCCAGAAGCCAGCACTAAACAAAAGGCAAATAAAAAACCGTGTGGCATTTGCAAACTCCCACAGCCTGCTAAATAGATGGACACTGGAAAAGTGGCAGAAGATGGATTTCTCTTCAGTAGAATTGCAGAATTACACCACAGCTGCCACAAACACTGCAGGAGACCTACTGGAGCCCGTATGGATCCAAAATACACCCAGAAGACAGTTACATTCGGTGGTTGAAAGATCATGGTCTGGGGTTACATTCAGTATGGGGGTGTGCAAAACATTTGCAAGGTGGAAGGCAATATCAATAGCCTAAAATATCAAGAAGTATTAGCTACCGCTTATATTCCAAATCATAAAAGAGGTCAAATTCTGCAGCAGGATGGTGCTCCATCTCATACATCCATCTCTACAACAAAGTTCCTCCAGGCAAAAAAGATCAAGGTGCTCAAGGACTGGCCAGCCCAGTCACCAGACATGAACATCATTGAGCATGTTTGGGGAAGGATGAAAGAGGAAGCTTGGAAGACAAAACCAAAAGAATCTAGATGAGCACCACAACTTCATTCACCAATGTTATGCAACATATATTTGTATTTTAAGTTAATTATTTGTCTGTGGGCAACAAAAATTTTGTCTTGCTAAAATCTGACCATTCTGTGTCCATTAACTGATCAATATTTCTGCTTTGATAACAATTTGTTTTCTTAACCTAAATCACATTTTGGAGGGTTCCAGCTTTCAAAAGAATAACTTATACAACCAATGGATGAATTTAACGTCAGGTTATAAGCTTTTATTTACATAACATGGATAAGCGACATAACTTCTGTCAGGGAGTGTATGGTGGCATCATTGGTCTTTGTATAGAATGTAGTTTCATGTAGAGGTAATGGTGATATTATAATATGTATTCTCTGTGTAGTGGTGATAGTACTAGGCACTGTGTAGCTGTATTGTGTGTATGTTTGTAAGTAAGCTCCGTTATGGCACCATATCTAAGCAGTAAGCTTGGTTCTGGTACTCTATCAATGTAGTAATCTAGGTTATGGTACTGTATGTATGTCATAATCTCAGTTCTGCTCTAGTTTCTATGTAGCAGACTTGGTTCCATGTAGTAGACTTATTAAGCTCGGTTCTGCTCCCTTATCTCTGTAGTAAGCTCGGTTCTGCTCCCATATCTCTGCAGTAAGCTCGGTTCTGCTCCCATATCTCTGTAGTAAGCTCGGTTCTGCTCCCTTATCTCTCTAGTAAGCTCGGTTCTGCTCCCATATCTCTGCAGTAAGCTCGGTTCTGCTCCCTTATCTCTGTAGTAAGCTAGGTTCTGCTCCCATATCTCTGTAGTAAGTTTGGTTCTGCTCCCATATCTCTGTAGTAAGGTCGATTCTGTTCCCATATCTCTGCAATAAGCTCGGTTCTGCTTCCATTTCTCGGCACTAAGCTCGGATCTGCTCCCATATCTCTGTAGTAAGCTTGGTTCTGCTCCCATATCTTTGCAGTAAGCTCGGTTCTGCGTCCATATCTCTGTAGTAAGCTCGGTTCTGTTCCCATATCTCTGTAGTAAGCTCGTTTCTGCTTCCTTATCTCTGTAGTAAGCTCGTTTCTGCTCCCATATCTCTGTAGTAAGCTTGGTTCTGCTCCCTTATCTCTGTAGTAAGCTCATTTCTGCTGCCATATCTCTGTAGTAAGCCCCGTTCTGCTCCCATATCCTTGCTGTTAGCTCGGTTCTGCTCCCATATCTCTGTAGTAAGCTCGGTTCTGCTCCCATATCTTTGCAGTAAGCTCGGTTCGGCTCCCATATCTCTGAATCTAGTAAGTTCGGTTCTGCTCCCATATCTCTATGATAAGCTCTGTTCTGCTCCCATATCTCTGTAGTAAGCTCTGTTCTGCTCACATATCTCTGGAGTAAGCTCGATTCTGCTCCCATATCTATGCAGCAAGCTCCGTTCAGTTCCAATATCTGTGTACCAGCCTGTTTTTAAAGCCTGTTATCTCTGCTACTTTAATGTAGTGGCCAGATATAAGCAGGGATAAGGAGGGCCACCGCAACTCGAGGGCCACTGCCTTGTGATTGCCCCCCAGGCTGAAAATTGCCAGCCAGCCCCTGAATAAGGGTTGTATGGAACTACCCATCTATTGTCAATTTCTCGCATTCCTCATCTGGTTTTCCCAGATACTGTGGGTAACCATCAACATTGGGGTCTGTCTCTGTATTATATTCCTTTGGGAATTTTTTTGCACATTGACCTTCTGTGATGCATATAGCACCAGGTTGATCTTCACCACATGGGCCATGAATCATGTGCTTCATCACTGCCTCATGCACTTTTGGATTTGCTGTCTCATTTGGGATTTCAGCAGAGACCAAATCGTCAATTATTTCTTTGTCCCTCGGTTTATCTTCCTCTCCGAGGATTAAGAGCATGTGAGCGTGTGGTAGTCCACGCTTTTGAAATTCTATTACATGCACATGGGCAACTACACGGCCAAAAATGTGTTTTTTCAGAATCTCGTTAAGCACAGCTTGGAGTTTGATTTTAAATACTCGTGCAACCAAATCTGGTTTGAACTCTGGCCTTTGCCATGATTCTAAGTTTTCAGTAATTTCTTTCCACTTTGGGCTACAGGTTATCATAACAAAAATATCTGGCTTTCCAAATTTTCGGACAATTGTCATGCTGTTTTGGTAATTTTGCTGCATAGCTCTTGGGCTTCCAATGAAAGTGGACAGTAAAATTACTGGTGTCCCAGTTTTTAGCCCTTGGTGTAATGCAACATTATGGATGTGATCCATAACGCAAACATTAATGTTGACGCATAATGCCTTTTGATTTTGTTTTATATATTCGATCCTGTTGGATTCGATTTTGATGTAACTGTCAAGGATAAATTGTTGCGTCAACTTACCAGCATTTAAAAGTGGATTGAACTCATCACAAATGGCAAGCCAATATGTATAGTACTGCGACAGGGTGATTTTTTCTTGTCGATCTTGATCCACTGGTATGGATGGTAGATGAATGTTACCAATTCCTTGATGTTACACACTTAGGGCAATTGGAGTTGTCAAATTTATTGTCCATCCACTGTCCCCATATGGGAATAGAAGTGGATATGTCATTGCATCACACTTTCTGTAAAGAAAGCTGATTTGAACAGTTTGGTTTTTACTTTTCAGGTGAACTCTGATGTCCCTATTAAATGGGGGTTCACCCATTGCATTTTGATAAATTATAGCTACTTCATTGAACCTTGATGCATTGTAGCACCTCTGGTCATCATTGTAGTCATTTATAATTGACATTGTTATTTCGAGTGGATCTCGATTTTCTAATTCAGCAATCCTCTCTTCCTCTATTTCACATTCCCTCATCATTGTGAAGGCTCTTGCGAGTGGGTTAATTGCTTTCATTTTCCCTCCAAGAGATGATAGCAGTGCTGGGAGGCACTTTTTATTTGCTTGACTTCTTGTACTTAATGCTTTTTCACTGTCCAAGATATAAATCTGGGCAAACTTGGGAGTACTACCCACAGTGGGATGCAATGGGGCAGTTCTGTAGTAAATTTGTAAATGAATTTGAAAACAGTATTGACCATTCCCTGGAGGTGGCGCTACTTGTGCTCCCATTGATGCCAAAGCAAACGAGCTATTGTATTGCCTTATATTAGCCATAAAGTTATTGGAGTGCTGATGCTCTCCTTTCATCAACTTGACTACTTGATCATCCATATGAATGGGACGTAATTGGATGCGCCCTGTTTTGCAGCAGGAAGGGAATGTTTTGTTCTGTGCCATTTCGTCTTTGAAATTTTTAGATTGGCAGAACTGACATCGAAATGTCAGTTCGCAAGCATAGTGCTCTTCAATACGTGTCTCATCAATTTGATTGAGAAGTTCTCTAGCAGCAAATGTAACTTGCTGTCGTCGAGTGGCTCTTGCATTTTGGACATGTATTCTATCTTGTTCTCTTTTTTGTGAAATATGTGTATCACTTTGTGCATTGCGTGTTGCTCGTTGTCGTGCAGCATTAGATGCTCTACGTGATTCAGTTACTTTATTCGTTTCTCTTGGTCTGGCTGCCCTCTGTCAGGCTGCATCAGCAGTTCTTCAACAATTTTGTTCATCTTCTGTTTCATTAAGATGCAGGTTACACATCCGTATGCGATTCGCTTCTCTACGTGCAGCAGCGCGCTCAATTTGATCCATCTTTGCAATGTTGCCTCATACTGTTGCCTCACAGGCTAACATTAAAAAAAAAGGCTTATGCCTTAACTCTCCACCAGGGAGAGCTCCTCTCCTCAGGTATCCATGGTTACTCCCAACTGTGGGTGACTCTGTGCACAGACACACGGACAAGTCCAAATTAGGTGTATTGATATTTTGGAGTGTTTTTTGCTTGTTTGTTTTTCATGATTCCATAATTTTTTCCTCAGAATTGAGTGATTCCATAATTTTTCCCCTATGCTTGGTTAAAAACCAATACTGACTACCACATTTTTTGTCCTTGATTTCTTTTAGTGTTTCTTAAAGCCAGAAAGTTGCCATTTGAAATGACTTTAGTTTTGTGCCATGTCTGTGATCTGCTTTTTTCTACAAAATTAAACAACTAAATGAACATCCGCCAAGGCTGGTGATTCCATAATTTTTGCCAGGGGTTGTATGAACTGTGGAATTGTAGAGCGCTGCGGAATATGTTGGCGCTATATAAATAAATATTATTATTATCATTATTATTATTATCTCTGGTCACTGTCCATGAACTGATCAGGTCGGAAGGACGTGGACAGAAGTAGCATTGATACATGGTGGCATGGATGTGCTGCTATACTGTACGTTCGGTGCTCTGACAGTTCAGATGCATGACGCAGCTTTGCAGCCTGAATGATACACGATACAAAATCCACAACAGAAGAACACAATCTTCTGATTTTTATCATTTTTGTGATTCCTTTGAACGTTCCCTACAATGCGCACGGATACCGGAAGTTCCTCACGTCACACTGTTGGAGGACAATCAACAATCAGTTTAACCTAAGGAATCAAGCTGGTTGGGAGAAGGGGTGATCAGGAGAAAAACACCTTTATCCAAGCAGCGCTAGATGGACGGAGTAACAGACGACACCAAATCACTGAACAAGTGAGTATGAACTTCACAGTGAAATACTTCCCAACACATACAAATCCACAGACATACTCTGGTCGGCTTTGCTGGACCAGGTATACGCACATGAGAAATTATGTTTTAGCAAAAGTATGTTTCACAAAACAAGCAAATGCCTCAAAATGTTTGCCAAATTGGTGGATACGGTACATTAAAGGACAGCATTTGCAGACCAGAATGTATAGAAATACTTGCTAACACAAGAAAGGCAGAGGAAGTTACCATGCCGTATAGCTTTGACTGCCATTGTTGTGTGAAAAACATCAAACAAGTTTATAAACTTGAAACATAGTTACAAGAAAGTTACAAGTGTGTGTTGGAATGTAAACTCTCAGAGAAAATGCCCTATTATTCTGACATGGACAGAGAGCTCCTCCAACTGTACACTGAGATAAATCAGTTTAAAAACAGAATCGCATCCACGGATGCTCTGGTTAATACACTTAGAGAGGATCTGGCTGCAAAGATGCAAACAATTGTGGATTTGCAACCGGTCATCTCTAATCTATCATGGCCTGGTATGATTAGCGCGTTGCCCTTACCTATGAAACAGGTTTGTGTTTCATGAACAGCACAGGAGGAGACGGTGGCAGCAAAGTCCACGTCTCCCATGGATGAAAGATCTGGATCCATAGACCAGGAGACAGGTAGAACGGGCGCTACAGTTCACTCCAACACCATTGGAGCACAGACGTAGCAGCCGCTTCCAAGACCGGGACGACCGTTGTGTATATAGAAGTGGGAGGGCAATGAATCACACCACTTTCAATCTGCCAAATCGTTCAGAAAGGCCATAAAAAATTTATCCTAAACCTAGCATGGAAAGGAGAAAATTCCTGTTAAGGATCTGTAAGGAGACCCCAAAATACAATTTCAATGTAGATCCGCTTACTTCATGCGATATATTCGAGGGTCATTGCAATAAATATTCTGTGACTGCTGAATATCGTATGGAGATGCTCAAATTTTAGTTGCCTACACACCTTGTACAGAGGTATGAGGCAACAGGGAGAATGCAACCCAAGAATGGTTTGCTTCATGATGAGGAAGAACGTCTTTCCTTACTCATGAGACTAGTAACGGGACACTGGGACGTTACTGCGGAAATCCTGACAAAGTTCAAACCCACTATACCAGATGTGGGCAAATGGCGGCCTGTGGGCTACATCCGGCCCTTTGGTTGTTTCTGTCCAGCCCGCAGACTGAAACACCGAAAGTTCAGGAACTCACATGTGAGCTCAGCTCACAGCTTGGTATTAGCCCCGCCCTGCTGTCTTACTATTGGTGGAGCGGCTTCTGCCGGAGGAAGCGAGAGGCTGCAGAGGTCGCTCACAGCAGAGCAGCTCTGGCTTCTGTTGTGGCATCGCTGAGAAGTCACTGTCTTGCCCAGCAGCTTCTGCACACACCTGGTAATCAGTCACCTTGTAAGCGGGGATGTTTATGATTACAGCTAGGAGGCAGTTGTTTTGGGTTTTTGCTTTGTAAATGAAGACCAGCAGCGCTGTGTCCTTTTAACCCCACAACTGGTGGATCACAGCTTAAAATCAAACTGAAGAGAGAGCAGCTAATTATTAGCTTCTGCACCATTCCCTCCCTCCTCAGCAACTTCTAGCAGCTCAGGCTGATAGGAGATAAAACACTGGGGTGAAGTATACAGTGTCCAGTAGTGAATTGCACCCTCAGCCTCACTACATGCAGCCTGGAAATCTCACATTCTGTGTGCACCCCTCTCCCTCTATCCTCCAGTAGTGAAATATGCTTCCCAAACTTCTTTTTGTGTGCCCCACATACTCTGGTGACTGGTCTGTGTAAGTGCGCGTCTGTGTACGCGCGTGTCTGTGCGTGTGCCCCATGTACTCTGTTGACTGGTCTGTGTGCGTGTGTGTCTGTGTGCGTGCGTGTCTGTGCGTGTGTAAGGAGGTGAAGCACAAGAAGAGTCTGGGGGCGGTTACCTTCTCAGCTCTGTGCCTGGAACCATTGAGATGTGCTACAGGTTCCCCAGGGGGCAGACTTAGAGACTGGGACAGGAAGGAAGCCGGGCAGAGAGCGGGAAAGGCATGCAAGGGTCAGAGCAACGTGACCAGCGGTCAGAGCAGGGTGCAGCTGCGCTCCGAGAGAGAAAGCTCCCGGTCAGAGGACAAATACAGGGAGATTGCCCAGAAAGACTACATCTTGTGAGTACATGAAAGCGGACTCTGCTGTGACTGGAGAGGGGCGCCTTGAGACCCGTGGAGAGACATTGGCCCGTGCAGATGGAGCGCCCCCAGACGCAGGGCAGTGGGGTAGTCGGTACTGGGTCCCTCTGTCTCGGTTCTGGGGATGTCACGGTGGCCCGACCCGGTCCGTGGCCCTGCTAAGGGGCGCCCAATCAAAGGGTGAAGTTTGTCAAGTGTTCGTGACGCCACCTGTGGTGTTCGGTCAGGGTGACCGACGCTGCTTAGGGGTCCGCTGGGGTGATGTTATGGCAGCTAGATGGAATACCTTCCCACAGGTGAAATGTGTCCCCAGGGCTTCCCAGTAAGGTAGATGATGATGGTGTAGGTCGCAGTAAATAACGAGGACACAGGGTTGCAGTCTCTTTACCTTTTACTGAAGACTTCAGCATCCACAATCCAGAGCACTGCTAACAGGGCTGGCTGAATCCGGCCAGTCCGAAGGCACATCCAGAGTTCCCTTTGCAGGTGGAAATCAGTAGCCTTCCTACTTGCACCTGTGTGTTGTAGTACCTCCCTGCTGAGCACCACGGGATAGTCCTCACAACTGTCATGTATGTTCCTGATATTTTCTCTCTCCGTCCCCCAGATGGTATGGATAGGACGACCCATATGACTGGATAGGCCTGGAGCTATTTTATAGGGACCCTAGAGACGCCCCTCTCCCACAATTTGCCTCCGTTGTCTTCATTAGGTTAAAAGTTGGGCAGCCAACTTGGAATTAACTGTCCTGCTGTAGTTTGAAGTAATGCATAGAGCCTATTACTCCCTCGGTGTTCCGGCCACCGGCTACGCGTCTCAGAAGGATGTTGCCGATCTTAAGGCAGAACTCCTCCCGGTATTATCTCCTTGTGCTGTGATCTCATTTCTCACTTCTCCACAATATACTCCGCTTCTTGTCCTTTCTTAGGATGCTGCCGCAATGGGGTGCAGGCGCAGCTCCGTAACGTTCTATCTCTTGCTAAGTCTCTGCCACGATCCCACCCCTTACAGGGACCTCTGTCTGCAGCGCAGATGTTCCTCCTTCTCCCCCTGTCTGCCTGACAGGTCTTTCCTGGGTCTCACCCAGCAGCTTTCTCCCACTAACTTCCTATCCAACCCCCAGTTTTACCCGAGTGTGAGGAGTGGCCTAATAGATAGAACCTTTTGCTCCCCCTGGTGGCCGGAGTGTGAAGTGTAGTGTGTGACTGTGATACCTGGTCAGGTGAACTCCTTTAGTGCCATCAGACATATCATCACTCCCCCTGGTGGAAGAGTGACAATACTGCAACGACCAGGACTCTGGGGCGCTGCACAGTGACTGTGACCCCCTGGTACCCACGGTATCAGTGCAGAGACTGTGACCCCTGGTACCCACGGTATCAGTGCAGAGCTGTTGTGATTTTGCTTTTTGCTCCCTCTAGTGGTCATTAGTGATTTGACTCTGGAGCGTCTGTCTTTTCCTATATCCTCACCTGGGCCGTTAGTTCAGGGGCGTTGCTATATAAGCTCCCTGGACCTTCAGTTCAATGCCTGGCATCGTTGAAATCAGAGCTAATCTGTTGTGCTCTTGTCCTCTGATCCTGGTTCCTGTTTTTCAAGCTAAGTCTGCTTCTTTGCTTTTTGCTTTTGTTTCGTTTGGTATTTTTGTCCAGCTTGTTCCTATCTGTATCCTGACCTTTGCTGGAAGCTCTAGGGGGCTGGTGTTCTCCCCCCGGACCGTTAGACGGTTCGGGGGTTCTTGAATCTCCAGCGTGGATTTTTATAGGGTTTTTGTTGACCAGATAAGTTATCTTGCTATATTCTGCTATTAGTAAGCTGGCCTCTCTTTGCTGAACCTGGTTCATTTCTGTGTTTGTCATTTCCTCTTACCTCACCGTTATTATTTGTGGGGGGCTTGTATCTTGCTTTGGGGTCCCTTTCTCTGGAGGCAAGAGAGGTCTTTGTTTTCTTCTCCTAGGGGTAGTTAGATTCTCCGGCTGGCGCGAGTCATCTAGCGATCACCGTAGGCATGATCCCCGGCTACTTCTAGTGTTGGCGTTAGGAGTAGCTATTTGGTCAACCCAGTTACCACAGCCCTATGAGCTGGATTTTTGTATCTTGCAGACTTACACGTTCCTCTGAGACCCTGTCCACTGGGGTCATAACACAGAGCCCTTGATTCCTGGTGAGAGACTTAATAATAGACTGACCATCGTTTTCCCAGGATAGGCTGTGCTGTAAAAGTTAAAGACTCATAGCCTTTGCAGATCACATTAACTCCCGAAACCCCAGGCAGCGGGTTCCTAGAGACTACTCAGCCCACGGACAACAGAGGGACAACAAGTGCCGCTGTTTCTCGGCGCCTACATTGGAGAAGGCGACCCTTCAAGCAAGTCCTCATCAGACTGATAAGTGTTTCTTTCTCAAGAAATCCTGCTTACTTCTGTTACACTGTTTGACTCCCATATTTTTGCACTGTTTTATTGTTAGTTATATTCTACTGCTTCCTCCCTGTGAGGAGAACCTGATTCCCCTTAATAAACCCCTCAACTGTTGGTTTGTCTGTTCCGTGGTGACACACTCAGTACCTGCATACTATTACACGTGTGCCCCATGTACTCTGGTGGCTGGTCTGTACGCGCGTGTCTTTGCGCACAGGCATGTATATGCCCCATGTACACTGGTGTCTGTGTGCGCGTGTGTGTGTGCCTCATGTACTCTGGTGGCTGTTTTGTGTGCGTATGTCTGCTTGCATGCCCCATGTACTCTGGTGGCTGGTCTGTGTGCATGTGTGTCTGTGTGCGTGCATGTCTGTGCATATGCCCCATGTACTCTGGTGGCTGGTCTGTGTGTGCCTGTACGTGTGCCCCATGTACTCTGGTGGCTGGTCTGTGTGCGTGCGTGTCTGTGCGTGTGCCCCATTTACTCTGGTGGCTGGTCTTTGTGCGTGCATGTCTGTGTGTGCCCCATGTACTCTGGTGGCTGGTTTGTGTGCTTGCGTGTCTGTGTGTGTGCCCCATGTACTCTGGTGGCTGGTCTTTGTGCGTGCGTGTCTGTATGTGTGCCCCATGTACTCTGGTGGCTGGTCTGTGTGCATGTGTGTCTGTGTACGTGCATGTCTGTGCATATGCCCCATGTACTCTGGTGGCTGGTCTGTGTGTGCCTGTGCGTGTGCCCCATGTACTCTGGTGGCTGGTCTGTGTGCGTGCGTGTCTGTGCGTGTGCCCAATTTACTCTGGTGGCTGGTCTTTGTGCGTGCGTGTCTGTGTGTGCCCCATGTACTCTGGTGGCTGGTTTGTGTGCGTGCGTGTCTGTGTGTGTGCCCCATGTACTCTGGTGGCTGGTCTTTGTGCGTGCATGTCTGTATGTGGGCCCCATGTACTCTGGTGGCTGTTCTGTGTGCGTACCCCACCCCATGTATTCCATAGCTCCCATCCGTCCCTCATACTGCAGGACTGTCCCGATTTTGAGGCTGCGCCCCGCAGTCCCGCATGGGATGTTACTTCTCCCGCACAGCCAGTAGGAGAAGCAGCCGACACACCCCCTTGTATTAGGCCACACCCCTCCGTATCTTCTTCAGGGGCTGTGGTTCAGAGAGGGAGAGAGGACATTCTGAGGTACGTGTGTGCATGCGTGTGTGTGTGTCATGTAGCTGGCCCTGCTCTGCTGTGCTTACAGTACAAGGCATTATAACCAGGAGTAGTGGCAGCAGTTAGAGCAATCCAATGCAGCCTGGTGCAGTCATAGGCACAGTATATATATATGGATCCTTTATATACTACAGCAGTTATGGAGTGGAGCCAGTAGATAGTGGTGTTGTCTGAGTGCATATTGGTGTTGTTTGAGTGCATGCAGAGTTCGCAGAGCTGGGCTACATTGCAATGTGTAGGATCTGTGAGGCAGCAGTGTGGACAGTGACAGGTGGTGAAATCTTTTTTGCCTGCATTGTAAGCAGAGCTGCTGGGACACATCTACAGCCCCGGCTGTACACTGGCATCGTAATGTATGGCCATTATACAGTATTGAGCATCATGTGGGGCCATTATACAGTATTGAGCATCATGTGGGGCCATTATACAGTATGGAGCACTGTGGGGCCATTATACAGTATGGAACATCATGTGTGGCCATTATACTGTATGCAGCATCATGTGGGGTTATTATACAGTATGGAGCACTGTGTGGCCATTATACAGTATGGAGCATCATGTGTGGCCATTATACAGTATGGAGCATCATGTGGGGTTATTATACAGTATGGAGCACTGTGTGGCCATTATACAGTATGGAGCATCATGTGTGGCCATTATACAGTATGGAGCATTATGTGTGGCCATTATACTGTACGCAGCATCATGTGGGGCCATTATACAGTATGGAGCACAGTGTGGCCATTATGCAGTATAGAACATCATGTGTGGCCATTATACAGTATGGAGCATCATGTGTGGCCATTATACAGTATTGAGCATCATGTAGGGCCATTACACAGTATGGAGCACTGTGTGGCCATTATATAGTATTGAGCATCATGTGGGGCCATTATACAGTATGGAGCACTGTGTGGCCATTATACAGTATGGAGTACTGTGTGGCCATTATACAGTATGGAGCACTGTGTTGCCATTATATGGTATTAAGCATCATGTGTGGCAATTATACAGTATTGAGCATCATGTGTGGCCATTATACAGTATGCAGCACTGTGTGGCCATTATACAGTATTGAGCATCATGTGGGGCCATTATAGAATATGGAGCACTGTGTGGCCATTCTACAGTATTGAGCATCATGTGTGGCCATTATACAGTATGGAGCACTGTGTGGCCATATTTTTTCTGTTCATAATTATTGTTTATGAAACTATGTGATCAGCACTGCTAAATGGGTGTGGTTGGGGCATGGATATGGGTGTGACTAGTTGAAAAATGGGTGTGGTCAGGGGGCGTGGCCTAAATTTTGAAGCTGCGTGTGCCGCTACCTTTGTCGCTCTTTGCCTTCTTCAAAAGTTGGAAGGTATGATACTCTGGTGGCTGGTCTATGTGCATGCCCCATGTACTCTGGTGGCTGGTCTGTGTGCGTGCCCCATGTATTCTAGTGGCTGGTCTGTGCGCGTGCGTGCCTCTGTGCGTGCGCGTATCTGTGCGTGTGTGTGTGTGCGCATGTCTCTTCTCCACTCCATGGATTGAAAGGAAGACTTCTTACCACTTGTCTGTCACCTCCTCCCCACATATGAGCGGTGAGCAATGAATTTTTGCCCTCAATTTTTTTCTCTTAAAAGGGGCTTTCCAGATTCAGAAAACTGTTCCCAGAATGGAATGGCTCTTATGCGCCTTCCCAGGTTCAACCGCTGATTCCGGTGCCTCTTATTGTTTGCAGAACAGACGTCTTGTCGACACTTCTGGATCCAATACTTGAGCTCAGCAGCTTCACGTGCGTTGACTCCATGAGTCGCCCATAGTCAATGAGCTCACCGACTGGCTGCAGCGCTGCAGACGTGACATGAGCACTTCAGACAATAACAGGTACCAGGAACTGTCACAGAAACTCAGTGCTGGTCCTGGGAGGGGAAAGAAAAAAACTTTTTTTTCTTTAAAACTGCAGCTAATGAGAATGGTTTTCTGAAATTGGAAAACCCCTTTAATTAACGGCTAATGCATGTTACTATGGGTCTTGGCAGCAAATGAAAAACATATAGCTTACTGCTTCTTATAAACTGATATAATCAGTGTTGAACTGTGTTCATAAGCAGTGGGATTTTTTCATGCAAATTAAAAAGCTGCGTTTTACTGTTCGAGACGAAGCGATGAGGTTTCAGAAATTTCATGCAGACGCTTGTTTTTTCCCTGACTGAATTTGAGAACGGCAGCTTTTTTTAGTCTGCAGCATGTCAGTTTTTTCAGCGTTTTTCACTGTTTCACCCATAGAAAGTTATAAGAAAGTGAAAAAAAGCTGCAAAATACACAATAACTGTTTTTGCAGCATTTTTAAGCATTTTTGGGAAATAAAACCAACTTTATTAAACAAGTTATTTAGACAAAGCACACGTGTAATCCACACCGAATAAAATGCAGCAAACGAATGCAGAAAAACAGGTGTTTTGAACACAGCCTGGAGGTGTGTTTGGGGTCACTGTCCTTTTGAAAAATAAATGATGGTCCAACTAAACGCAAATCGGATAGAATAGCATGCTGCTACAAGATGCTGTGGAAGCCATGCTGGTTCAGTATGCCTTCAGTTTTGAATAAATCCCAACAGTGTCACAAGCACAGCACCCCCACACCATCATACCTTTTCTGTGCCGCACAAAGACATGGTGGTTGGAACCAAAGATCTCAAATTTGGACTCATCAGACCAAAGCACATATTTCCGCTGGTCTAATGTCCATTCCTTGTGTTCTTTAGCCCAAACAAGTCTCTTCTGCTTGTTGCTTGTCCTTAGCAGTGGTTTCCTATCAGCTATTTTGCCATGAATTCCTGCTGCGCAAAGTCTCCTCTTAAGGGCTCCTTCTCACTTGCGAGGTAAATGTCCGTGTCTCGCATGTGAAAACCAAGCTCTGGCACTGGCACTTGAGAGTGGAGCGTGCGCCTGCATGTATTGCTATGCAGCCACACTCTCCGCTCTGGAGTGCCGGCGCCAGAGCTTGGTTTTCTCATGCGAGACACGGACGTTTATCTCGCAAGTGGAAAGGAGCCCTAACAGTTGCTGTAGAGATGTGTCTGCTGCTAGAACTCTGTGTGGCATTGACCTGGTCTCTAATCTGAGCTGCTGGGTCTCTAATCTGAGCTGCTGTTAACCTGCGATTTCTGAGGCTGATGACTCGGATAAACTTATCCTCAGAAGCAGAGGTGACTCTTGGTCTTCCTTTCCTGGGGCGGTCCTCATGTGAGCCAGTTTCTTTGTAGCGCTTGATGGTTTTTGCCTCTGCACTTGGGGACACTTTCAAAGTTTTCCCAATTTTTCGGACTGACTGACCTTCATTTCTGAAAGTAATGATGGCCACTCATTTTTCTTTACTTAGCTGCTTTTTTCTTGCCATAATACAAATTTTAACAGTCTATTCAGTAGGACTATCAGCTGTGTATCCACCAGACTTCTGCACAACACAACTGATGGTCCCAACCCCTTTTATAAGGCAAGAAATCCCACTTATTAAACCTGACAGGGAACACCTGTGAAGTGAAAACCATTCCTGGTGACTACCTCTTGAAGCTCATCAAGAGAATGCCAAGAGTGGGCAAAGCAGTCATCAAAGCAAATGGTGGCTACTTTGAAGAACCTAGAATATAAGACATATTTGCAGTTGTTTCACACTTTTTTGTTAAGTATATAATTCCACATGTGTTAATTCACAGTTTAGATGCCTTCAGTGTGAATGTACAATTTTCATAGTCATGAAAATACAGAAAAATCTTTAAATGAGAAGGTGTGTCCAAACTTTTGGTCTGTACTGTACACCATGCAACATACATCATGCAACATGCAACACACAACATGCAACACGCAACACACACCATGCAACATTCAACACGCAACATACAACATGCAACACACAACATACAACATGCAATATGCAACACAAAACATGCAACATTCAACATGCAACACACAACATGCAATATGCAACACGCAACACACAACATGCAACATGCAACATACAACATACACCATGCAACACGCAACATACAACATGCAAGATACAACACACAACATACACCATGCAACATGGAACATACAACATATACCATGCAACACGCAACATACAACATACAACATACACCATGCAACACGCAACATACAACATACACCATGCAACATGGAACATACAACATACACCATGCAACATGCAATATACAACATACACCATGCAACATGCAACATACAACATGCAACACACACCATGAAACATGCAACACGCAACATAAAACATACAACATGCAACATACAACATACACCATGCAACATGCAACACGCAACATACAGCAGGGGTGTCAAACTGCATTCCTCGAGGGCCTCAAACCATGCGTGTTTTCAAGGTTTCCTTCTCATTGCACAAGGTGCTGGAATCATTCTGTGCAGGTGAGTAAATGATCACCTGTGCAATACAAGGAAATCCTGAAAACATGACCTGTTTGCAGCCCTTGAGGAATGCAGTTTGACACCCCTGACATACAGCATACAACATACACCAGGCAACATGCAACATACAACATACACCATGCAACCCGCAACATACAACATACACCATGCAACATGCAACATATGACATGTGACATGCAACATGCGACATGTCACATGCGTCATGCGACATATGACATGCAACATGCGACATGTAACATGCAAAATGCGACATACAACATGCGACATATGACATACAACATGCGACATATGACATGCAACATGTGACGTGCAACATACGACATGCAACATGCAACATGTCATATGCAACATGCAACATACGACATGCGGCATGCGACTTGCAACCTGCGACATACAACATGCAACATGTCACATGCATCATGCGACATACGACATGCGACATGCAACATAAACCATGCAGCATACACCATGAAACATACAACTTGTAACATGCAAAATGCGACATACAACATGTGACATACGACATGCAACATGTCACATGCGATATATGACATGCAACATGCGACATGCAACATGTGACTTGCAACATACAACATGCAACATGTCATATGCATCATGCGACATGCAACATACGACATGCGGCATGCGACTTGCAACCTGCGACATACGATATGCAACATGTCACATGCGTCATGCGACATGTGACATGCAACATACACCATGCAACATACACCATGCAACATACAACATACACCATGCAACATGCAACATACATCATACAGCATGCAACATACAACACATACATACAGTACATACAATAGACATACAGTACATACGTATAGACATACAGTGCATACAACATAGAGTATATACTCACCATCACCTTGATCCCCGAAGCCATTGTCACCTGTAAAAAATATTAAAATAATAAACAATATACTCCCTGATCCGCAGATATCCAATTAAAACGAGTGCCCCACAACGATCTCCCGTGGAGAGCAGCAGCATCAGCTGATGTGACTGCTCTCCAGGGGTTCCAGGACTACAATGACGGAAGGTATCCTTCTGCAATGTATTCCTCCGCCTCTGTGAGAAATAGTTCCTACTCTCACCTGTGGCACTGCTGTGAGGGAAAATTCCCACCCAACTTTGCCATAAAGTGAGATCCTGAACTCAGGTAACCTCTTCAGTGATGCACTGCAGGAGCCATTGTCTCCTGTCAGTGAGTCACTGAGAGGCCCTATAGAGTGGTGACATCACCTGATGTCACTGTTCTATAGGGGAGATCGTCATGTGAAACTCATTATTAATTGGACTACGGCGGAAAGGTAGTATACGGTTGGTTTATTATTTTTAATTTTTTGCATGCGATCAAGTATGGTGAAATTAAGAATATTAAAATAATTTTTTCCGGTTGTGTCTATTTTTTTTTTAAACTCTTTCAGTACTATAGGATTAATAATGGATAGGTGTTGTGAGTTTGGATTCTGGGCTCCCCCGGTGGCTACTGGTGGAATTGAACTTGTGACATCATCTTCCCTGTTCACCTGTTCTGATTAGATCTGGGTGTCGCTATATAACCTGGCTTCTCTGTTAGATGCTTGCCGGTCATCAATGTTATCAGAAGCCTCTCTGTGCTTGTTCCTGCTCCCAGACATCTACTAGATAAGTTGGACATTCGTCCATGTTTTGTTTTTGTATTTTGGTTCCAGTTCACAGCTGCAGTTTCGTTACTGTGTCTGGAAAGCTCTTGTTGATCAGGAATTGCCACTCTGGTATTATGAGTTAATGCCAGAGTCCTAAAGTAATTTCTGGATGTGTTTTGTTAGGGTTTTCTACTGACCATGAAAGTATGCTTTCTGTCTTCTGCTATCTAGAAAGCGGACCTCAAATTTGCTAAAACTATTTTCCTGCTGCGTTTGTTATTTCTTCTAAAATCACCGCCAATATATGTGGGGGGCCTCTGTCTCCTTTTTTTGGGCATTTCTCTAGAGGTGAGTCAGGTCTTATATTTCCCTCTGCTAGCATTATTTAGTTCTCCGGCCGGCGCTGGGCATATAGGGATAAAAAGTAGGACATGCTACCTGGCTACTTCTAGATGATGCGGTAGGTTTAGTTCATGGTCAGTATAGTTACATCTTCCAAGAGCTTGTTCCTATAGAGGCTTATGCTAGTTCTCTGGCCATGGAGATCATGACAGTTTGACCGGCCCACTAAAGGGTTAAAATCCTTGGCTGAGAAAGGAGAGAAATAAGAAGTCTGCTGAGAGTTTTTTTTTTTTTTTTTTTTCTCTGTGCTCTTAATTGGATCACTTGCCAGTCTGTCTATGCTGCAGTCTTTCTTTTTTTTCTCTCTCCTTATAATCTTTGAATGGCTTTGTGTTCACCTGTTAATAATGGATCTTCAGAGTGTAACTGCAGGTTTGAATAATCTCACCACGAAAGTACAAAATTTGCAAGATTTTATTATTCATGCTCCGGTATCTGAGCCGAGAATTCCTTTGCCGGAATTCTTCTCAGGGAATAGATCTAGCTTTCAGAATTTTAGAAATAATTGTAAGCTATTTTTGTCCCTGAAATCTCGTTCTGCTGGAGACCCTGCACAGCAGGTTGGGATTGTGATTTCCTTGCTCCGGGGCGACCCTCAAGACTGGGCTTTTGCATTGGCACCAGGGGATCCTGCGTTGCGCAATGTGGATGCGTTTTTTCTGGCCTTGGGCTTGCTGTATGAGGAACCTCATTTGGAACTTCAGGCAGAAAAAACTTTGATGTCCCTATCGCAGGGGCAAGATGAAGCTGAAATTTACTGCCAAAGATTCCGTAAATGGTCTGTGCTTACTCAGTGGAATGAGTGTGCCTTGGCGGCTACTTTCAGAGAGGGTCTCTCTGATGCCATTAAGGATGTTATGGTGGGGTTCCCTGTGCCTGCGGGTCTGAATGAGTCCATGACAATGGCCATTCAGATCGATAGGCGTCTGCGGGAGCGCAAACCAGTGCACCATCTGGCGGTGTCCACTGAGAAGACGCCAGAAAGCATGCAGTGTGATAGAATTCTGTCCAGAAGCGAGCGGCAGAATTTTAGACGGAAAAATGGGTTGTGTTTCTATTGTGGGGATTCTACTCATGTTATATCAGCATGCTCTAAGCGTACTAAAAAGCTTGATAAATCCGTTTCCATTGGCACTTTACAGTCTAAATTTATTTTGTCTGTGACCCTGATTTGCTCTTTGTCATCTATTACTACTGACGCCTATATCGACTCTGGCGCCGCTTTGAGTCTTATGGATTGGTCCTTTGCCAATCGTTGTGGGTATGATTTAGAGCCTTTGGAAACTCTTATTCCTCTGAAGGGGATTGACTCCACCCCATTGGCTAATAATAAACCACAATACTGGACACAAGTGACTATGTGTATTAATCCGGATCACCAGGAGACTATTCGTTTTCTGGTGCTGTATAATCTACATGATGATTTGGTGCTGGGATTGCCATGGCTGCAGTCTCACAACCCAGTCCTTGACTGGAGAGCTATGTCTGTGTTGAGCTGGGGATGTAAGGGGACTCATGGGGACGTACCTTTGGTGTCCATTTCATCATCTATTCCCTCTGAAATCCCTGAGTTCCTGTCTGATTATCGTGATGTCTTTGAAGAACCCAAGCTGGGTTCACTACCTCCGCACCGTGAGTGCAGTCTTGTGACGTTTGTGCTCGGGCCAAGCCTTGTTGTTCTCGGGCTAGTGGATTATTGTTGCCCTTGCCTATTCCTAAGAGGCCTTGGACACACATCTCGATGGATTTTATTTCAGATCTGCCTGTTTCTCAGAAGATGTCTGTCATCTGGGTGGTGTGTGACCGTTTTTCTAAGATGGTTCATTTGGTTCCCCTGCCCAAATTGCCTTCTTCTTCCGAGTTGGTGCCCCTGTTTTTTCAAAATGTTGTTCGTTTGCATGGTATTCCTGAGAATATCGTTTCTGACAGAGGAACCCAATTTGTGTCTAGATTTTGGCGGGCATTTTGTGCTAGGATGGGCATAGATTTGTCTTTTTCGTCTGCTTTTCACCCTCAGACTAATGGCCAGACCGAGCGGACTAATCAGACCCTGGAGACATATCTGAGGTGTTTTGTGTCTGCTGACCAGGATGATTGGGTTGCTTTTTTGCCATTGGCGGAGTTCGCCCTCAATAATCGGGCCAGCTCTGCCACCTTGGTTTCCCCGTTTTTCTGTAATTCGGGGTTCCATCCTCGATTTTCCTCCGGTCAGATGGAATCCTCGGATTGTCCTGGAGTGGATGCGGTGGTGGAGAGATTGCATCATATCTGGGGGCAGGTGATGGACAATTTAAAGTTGTCCCAGGAGAAGACTCAGCTTTTTGCCAACCGTCACCGTCGTGTTGGTCCTCGGCTTTGTGTTGGAGATTTGGTGTGGTTGTCTTCTCGTTTTGTCCCTATGAGGGTCTCATCTCCTAAGTTTAAGCCTCGGTTCATCGGTCCGTATAAAATATTGGAGATTCTTAACCCTGTTTCCTTCCGTTTGGACCTCCCTGCATCCTTTTCTATTCATAACGTTTTTCATCGGTCGTTATTGCGCAGGTATGAGGCACCGGTTGTGCCTTCCGTTGAGCCTCCTGCTCCGGTGTTGGTTGAGGGTGAGTTGGAGTACGTTGTGGAAAAAATCCTAGACTCCCGTGTTTCCAGACGGAGACTCCAGTATCTGGTCAAGTGGAAGGGATATGGCCAGGAGGATAATTCTTGGGTCACTGCATCTGATGTTCATGCCTCTGATCTGGTTCGTGCCTTTCATAGGGCCCATCCTGATCGCCCTGGTGGTTCTGGTGAGGGTTCGGTGCCCCCTCCTTGAGGGGGGGGTACTGTTGTGAGTTTGGATTCTGGGCTCCCCCGGTGGCTACTGGTGGAATTGAACTTGTGACATCATCTTCCCTGTTCACCTGTTCTGATTAGATCTGGGTGTCGCTATATAACCTGGCTTCTCTGTTAGATGCTTGCCGGTCATCAATGTTATCAGAAGCCTCTCTGTGCTTGTTCCTGCTCCCAGACATCTACTAGATAAGTTGGACATTCGTCCATGTTTTGTTTTTGTATTTTGGTTCCAGTTCACAGCTGCAGTTTCGTTACTGTGTCTGGAAAGCTCTTGTTGATCAGGAATTGCCACTCTGGTATTATGAGTTAATGCCAGAGTCCTAAAGTAATTTCTGGATGTGTTTTGTTAGGGTTTTCTACTGACCATGAAAGTATGCTTTCTGTCTTCTGCTATCTAGAAAGCGGACCTCAAATTTGCTAAAACTATTTTCCTGCTGCGTTTGTTATTTCTTCTAAAATCACCGCCAATATATGTGGGGGGCCTCTGTCTCCTTTTTTTGGGCATTTCTCTAGAGGTGAGTCAGGTCTTATATTTCCCTCTGCTAGCATTATTTAGTTCTCCGGCCGGCGCTGGGCATATAGGGATAAAAAGTAGGACATGCTACCTGGCTACTTCTAGATGATGCGGTAGGTTTAGTTCATGGTCAGTATAGTTACATCTTCCAAGAGCTTGTTCCTATAGAGGCTTATGCTAGTTCTCTGGCCATGGAGATCATGACAGATAGGCATCTTATTGATGCCTCTCCATTATTAACCGGGCTTAATGTCACCTTACATTAGCAAGGTGACATTAACCCCTATTACCCCATATCCCACCGCTACAGGGGAGTGGGAAGAGAGGGGCTAAGTGCCGGAATTGGCGAATCTTACAGATGTGCCTCTTCTGGGGCGGCTGGGGGCTGGTATTTGTAGCCGGGGGGGCAAATATCCATTGCCCCTCTCTAGGCTATGAATATCAGCCCGCAGCTGTGTGCATAGCCTTTCTGGCTATAAAATATAGGGGGACCCCACGTCATTTTTTGGGGGGGATCCCCCTATTTTAATAGCCAGTAAAGGCTACACAGACAGCTGCAGGCTGATATTCATAGCCTGGGAAGATCCGTGGATATTACCCCCTTCCAAGGCTACAAATATTGGCCCCCGGCTGTCGGCTTTCCCCCTCTGGCGCAGAAAATTGCGCGGGATGACAAATATATATATATATATATATATATATATATATATATATATACAGTTACGTCCATATATATTTGGACAGAGACAGCATTTTTCTAATTTTGGTCCCTTTAAAAACAGGGTGGCACATGTTAAGGAGCTGAAACTCCTAAACCCTTCATCCAATTTTATTGTGGATACCGTCAAATGAAAGCTGACTTCAACTGCATCTGAATTGTTTTGTTTAAAATTCATTGTGGTAATGTCTATAACCAAACTTAGAAAAATTTTGTCTCTGTCCAAATATATATGGACGTAACTGTATATATACAGTGGGGCAAAAAAGTATTTAGTCATTCAGCAATAGTGCAAGTTTCACCACTTAAAAAGATGAGAGGCGTCTGTAATTTACATCATAGGTAGACCTCAACTATGGGAGACAAACTGAGAAAAAAAAATCCAGAAAATCACATTGTCTGTTTTTTTTATCATTTTATTTGCATATTATGGTGGAAAATAAGTATTTGGTCAGAAACAAAATTTCATCTCAATACTTTGTAATATATCCTTTGTTGGCAATGACAGAGGTCAAAGGTTTTCTGTAAGTCTTCACAAGGTTGCCACACACTGTTGTTGGTATGTTGGCCCATTCCTCCATGCAGATCTCCTCTAGAGCAGTGATGTTTTTGGCTTTTCGCTTGGCAACACGGACTTTCAACTCCCTCCAAAGGTTTTCTATAGGGTTGAGATCTGGAGACTGGCTAGGTCACTCCAGGACCTTGAAAAGCTTCTTACGAAGCCACTCCTTCGTTGCCCTGGCAGTGTGCTTTGGATCATTGTCATGTTGAAAGACCCAGCCACGTTTCATCTTCAATGCCCTTGCTGATGGAAGGAGGTTTGCACTCAAAATCTCACGATACATGGCCCCATTCATTCTTTCATGTACCCGGATCAGTTGTCCTGGCCCCTTTGCAGAGAAACAGCCCCAAAGCATGATGTTTCCACCACCATGCTTTACAGTAGGTATGGTGTTTGATGGATGCAACTCAGTATTCTTTTTCCTCCAAACACGACAAGTTGTGTTTCTACCAAACAGTTCCAGTTTGGTTTCATCAGACCATAGGACATTCTCCCAAAACTCCTCTGGATCATCCAAAAGCTCTCTAGCAAACTTCAGACGGGCCCGGACATGTACTGGCTTAAGCAGTGGGACACGTCTGGCACTGCAGGATCTGAGTCCATGGTGGCGTAGTGTGTTACTTATGGTAGGCCTTGTTACATTGGTCCCAGCTCTCTGCAGTTCATTCACTAGGTCCCCCCGCGTGGTTCTGGGATTTTTGCTCACCGTTCTTGTGATCATTCTGACCCCACGGGGTGGGATTTTGCGTGGAGCCCCAGATCGAGGGAGATTATCAGTGGTCTTGAATGTCTTCCATTTTCTAATTATTGCTCCCACTGTTGATTTCTTCACTCCAAGCTGGTTGGCTATTGCAGATTCAGTCTTCCCAGCCTGGTGCAGGGCTACAATTTTGTTTCTGGTGTCCTTTGACAGCTCTTTGGTCTTCACCATAGTGGAGTTTGGAGTCAGACTGTTTGAGGGTGTGCACAGGTGTCTTTTTATACTGATAACAAGTTTAAACAGGTGCCATTACTACAGGTAATGAGTGGAGGAAAGAGGAGACTCTTAAAGAAGAAGTTACAGGTCTGTGAGAGCCAGAAATCTTGATTGTTTGTTTCTGACCAAATACTTATTTTCCACCATAATATGCAAATAAAATGATAAAAAAACAGACAATGTGATTTTCTGGATTTTTGTTTCTCAGTTTGTCTCCCATAGTTGAGGTCTAACTATGATGTAAATTACAGACGCCTCTCATCTTTTTAAGTGGTGGAACTTGCACTATTGCTGACTGACTAAATAATTTTTTGCCCCACTGTATATATATATATATATATATATATATATATATATATATATATATATACAGTATATATATATATGTCATCCCGCGCAATTTTCTGTGCCAGAGGGGGAAAGCCAACAGCTGGGGGCCAATATTTGTAGCCTGGGAAGGGGGTAATACCCATGGATCTTCCCAGGCTATGAATATCAGCCTGCAGCTGTCTGTGTAGCCTTTACTGGCTATTAAAATAGGGGGACCCCCCCAAAAAATGACGTGGGGTCTCCCTATATTTTATAGCCAGAAAGGCTATGCACACAGCTGTGGGCTGATATTCATAGCCTAGAGAAGGGCCATGGATATTTGCCCCCCGGATACAAATACTAGCCCCCAGCCCCCACAGAAAAGGCACATCTGTAGGAGGCGCCTATTCTGGCACTTAGCCACTCTCTTCCCACTCCTGAGTAGCAGTGGGTTATGGGGTAATAAAGGGTTAATTACACCTTGCTAATGTAAGGTGACATTAAGCCTGGTTAATAATGGAGAGATGTCAATAAGACATCTATCCATTATTAATCCTATAGTAATAAAGGGTTAAAACACACACACACACACATTATGAATAAAGTATTTTAATGAAATAAATACACATGGGGTTTTAACATCTTTATTGTACTCTCAATCCAACTGACGACTAGTGTTGAGCATTCCGATACCGCAAGTATCGGGTATCGGCCGATATTTGCTGTATCAGAATTCCGATACCGAGTTCCGATATTTTTGTGATATCGGAAATCGGAATCGGAAGTTCCCAGTGTATGGTTCCCAGGGTCTGGAGGAGAGGAGACTCTCCTTCAGGCCCTGGGATCCATATTCATGTAAAAAATAAAGAATTTAAATAAAAAATATGGATATACTCACCCCTCCGGCGGCCCCTGGAACTTACCGATGTAACCGGCAGCCTCCGTTCCTAAGAATGAGGAGTTTAGGACCTGCGATGACGTCGCGGCTTGTGATTGGTCACGTACGGATGCCATACGGATGCCATACGGAGGTTTACATGCGCAAAATAGGCAGCCACACCTTGCCTATGGATGACATGCGGATCACTGTTCAGGGAACGTTTCTGCATATTTGGTCTGTAAAAAAACTGACCGTATTTTTATACGTTGTGTGTGACACCAGCCTTAGATCACAAGATGAATGTGTACACCATTCTAAAAATAAATCAACTGTTTTCCCCTCAGCTCCACCATTTGAAAGGACAGGTCGCATACGATGCTCTCAGTGCTTGCTATGCAGACACTTGAACGCCCCTGAAAAATCTTGTAATAATAATGGTTTCAAGATGAAGGGCAGGCACTGAAAACTATAAATGCCCCAGCTCAAAGTACAGTGGGTGTGGAATCTAATGATTCCACAAAAAGAACCATGGTACTTACTGGGAGTCTTGTCAACATCGATTGACAAGTAGAGATCCCTTAAGATCTGGCGCCAGTATGTTACATCATACTGGATGCTTCAAGGAGACCCAACCCCAAGTTGTATGTCATACAATGCCAGTGTTTGGTAACACACTTGCCAGTAATGGAAAGCTCAGCAGATGTACTTGAACACAAATGGCCAGAGGTCTCGCACAACATAGCACTGGAATCAACTGTGCGTGAACATCCTGATCTGTAAAAACAACTGTGGTAAATTGATAGTTGCTCAGGTAGATATACAAGGGCCAGACCCACTCCCTCAATGCAAATATCGCTTCCCACAAGAAGTGACCCAGTTAGTACTCAACACTGTCCTGGAATTGGAGACAAGGGGTGTGGTTGTAAGGGGCTTACCTTCTCTGCTCCATGCCTGGAACCACTTAGCTGTGCAGCAGGTTTCCCTGGGGGCAGACTTAGAGACCGGGACAAGAAGGAAGCCGGGCTGAGAGAGGAAAAAGGCGCGAGTTCCAGGGCTAGAGCAGAGTGTACTAGAGAGAGAGCAGCGTGTGCAGCGGAGAGAGCAGCGGGTGCAGCGGGGAGAGCAGCGGATACAGCGGCCAGAACAGCACGCAGCTCTGCTCCGGGGAAGAGAGAGAGAACTCCCGGTCAGAGGACTGAGACAGGGAGATTGTCCAGAAAGACTGCATCTTGTGAGTACGTGAAAGCAGACTCTGCTGTGAATGGAGAGGTGCGCCCTGAGGCCCATGCAGAGACAGTGACCCATGCAGAGACAGTGACCCATGCTGAGACAGTTGCCCCTAGTACCCATGGTCTTAGGGCAGAGCCCCTGATTCCTGTTGGGAGAACCATAAATAAACTGAGCATCGTTCTCCCAAGATAGGCTGCACTGTTGAAGCAACAGACTCAGCCCAGGGGACCCCATTTGCCTAGCAACCCTCTGCTCACCACAGTAACCCCTTAAACCCCAGGTTGCGGGTTCCTAGAGACTACACAGCCCACAGATAACAGAGGGATGACAAGTGCCGCTGTTTCTTGGCATCTACATTGGAGAAGACAACCCTACAAGCAAGTCCTCATCAGACTGATAAGTGTTTTCCCAAGAGATTCCGTTTACTACTGTTATACTGTTTGACTGTCTGGGGACTTATACTGTTTCCCACATATTTTTGCACCGTTATTTTATCAGTTTATATTCTACTGTTTTCTCTACCCTTCACTTTATTACACTTGGCGTAGTCGCCAGGATGTCACATGGTAGCGTGGAAAGGGCACACCAAGCAGTTGGGGAAGCTCCCAGGTCTAGCATTTCCCTGGGAGCCACGTTGAATAATTTGCCAAGGTTCACTGGGAGCAATGTGACGCTGTGGCGCTGGACGGAGCTTATTCGGGGAATGATGCGGATGCACCCCATGACACCAGCCCTGGTGGCAGAAATTGCATTGGTGGCCCTGGAGGGGGAGGCACGGGATTCTGTCATGCATAGGTCTCCCCGGGAGAGAGATACCCTAGACAAAGTGCTGCACATACTGGAGGAGACGCATGGGGAACTTCACATGCGACTGTTTCACCGGGTACAAAGAGAGGGGGAGACCGTGACCCAATTCATGAATGCCCTACAAGAGCTTCACACTGCTATTAGACAGAAAGACGGTGTAGGTGTAGGGCCAGTTGATGTGGAGCTCAGGGATCAGCTGGTGACGGGACTGCATGACGCAATGCGAGAGAGAGCACATGTGGGTGAAGCCAGACATGACTTTCCCCAGAGTTGGCAGTGAGGCACATGTGCGAGAACAAGAGCAGGGAGTGACAGGGCCAGTGGAGAGGGTATGGAGCGGGGAGGTAACCACCACCACAGACAATATCCCTCAATGGGTGGAGGACCTGAGAATGGAGATTAAGCAGGTCCGTGAAGAAATGGCGGCCTCAAGAAGAACTCTGGCAGTAGGTCCCGGCCCTTTGGTGCGAGGTGGAAAAGCTGCCCCCGAAAGGAGGGTGAAGCTACCAGGAGGAGAAGCCCTCTTACATGCTACACCTGTGGAGAGCCCGGCCACATCGCCCGGTGGTGTCCCCGCCATAGCCGACCATCCCCACGCCCTCCATTAAACTAGGTGGCTCCGAGTTCGAGGGACGCTGCTCAGAACGTGGAGAGCAGAAGAGGAGTAGTAAAAGTCCCCCCAGCCTTGTTTCCACATGCCCCATGGTCTGGGCAGAAATCAATGGAAGAGCGGTGCCTGGTGGACACAGGCTCACAAGTGACCACCATGCCTGAGGGACTCAGATGCAGGATGGAAAAGAGCGCGTCATCGCATACGCCAGTCGGTCTTTGCATGACTCGGAAAGGAATCCAGAAAACTACAGTTCGTTTAAGCTGGAGTTGTTGGTGCTGGTGTGGGCAATGGCTGAGAAGTTCGCGGAATATCTGGCTGGCTCAGAAGTTCATGTACGTACCGATAACAATCCACTGGCCCATCTCGAGACTGCCAAGTTAGGGGCCCTAGAGCAACGTTGAGTAGCCCGAATGGCCAAGTTTCAATACAGAATTTTGTATAAAAGAGGAGCCGAGAATGTTCATGCAGATGCCCTCTCTCGAGTGAACTATCGCAAACCAACACCCAGCCAGGATGAAGAACTGGAGGATGTGGCAATTCCAGGTTTTGGAGAGACTGCCAGGATGGTGGCAGCGGCGTGGGAAATTGAACAGGAAGAGGCCTGTGTGAGTTTGTTGGAGCAGCCCTGCGACAAGTGGGTCCGAGTGCAGCAAGAAGATCAGGAACTAGCACAATTGAGGCAGTGGGTCATGTCTAAACAAATGCCCAATCGTCACAAGAGGAGGTCCATGTCATCTGTAGTGCTGAAGATGTTACGCCAGTGGGAGAGGCTCCAGTTGCGGGATGGTATCCTGCAAACAGAACTCGGTCCTGTATGGCAGACGGTTATTACCTCATCCCTGATAGATCAGGTGGCTAATGAAGCGCATGAGAAAGGAGCACACTTTGGGCCGGAAAAAACTTTCCAGTGGTTGCAGCGCCTATTTTATCATCCCCACCTGAGGAACATTGTGGAGAAAGTATGCCAGCAATGTAGGCAATGTGAACTGGTCAAACCACCAGAACAACGAGCTCCCACAGAGACGGTGAGTGTTGTGAACTCTGTGAGTGCTATCTTTGGGCTCCCTCTGGTGGCTCTTTTTGTCATTCTGCGGGTCTGTGGCTGGGATCAGCTGTCTCGTTATCTGCTGGTTGGTTTCCTATTTAGCTCACCTGGACTTTCAGTTGTTGCCTGCTGTCAATGTATTCAGTGCTATTTTGATCTCTCCTGACTACCTTCGTTATCAGTCTCTCCAAGAGAAGCTAAGTTTCTGTTTGTTCATTTTTTGATCATCAGTGTTCAATATGTTTCTTGGTTTATTATCTGTCCTTGTCCAGCTTGCTAATATGTGATTTCCTCGCTTGCTGGTAGCTCTAGGGGGCTGAGTTTCTCCCCTCACACCGTTAGTTGGTGTGGGGGTTCTTGAATTCTCAGCGTGGATATTTTGTATAGGGTTTTCTACTGACCGCACAGTTTCCTATCTGTCTTCTGCTATCTAGTATTAGCGGGCCTCATTTGCTGAATCTGTTTCATTTCTACGTTTGTGTTTTCCCCTTACCTCACCGTTATTATTTGTTGGGGGCTTCCTATATCTTTGGGGTATTTCTCTGATGCAAGTGAGGTCTTACTTTCTTTCTCTCTAGGGGTAGCTAGTTTCTCAGGCTGCGTCGAGACGTCTAGGAATTCAGGCACGTTCACCGGCTACCTTTAGTGTGTTCGGTTGGGTTCAGGATTGCGGTCAGTCCAGTTACCACCTCCCTAGAGCTCGTTCTATGTTCAGTAACTTAGCTAGTCAGTTCTGTGATCCCCAGCCACTAAGGATCATAACAGTACAGCAGGCCAATGAGTGTTTAATGCATCGCAGAAGTGGGATAAGAGAAGTCCTGAGTGCAATTTTTTTTTTCTCTCCCTTTGCTGCAGTCTGTCCAGCTTCTCTCATCCCCTTAATCTCTGGGTGGCTTTGAGTTCAGCTGCAGACATGGATATTCAGAGTCTGACTTCTAGTGTGGATCATCTTGCTACAAGGGTGCAAAGCATTTAGGATTTTGTTGTTCACAGTCCTATGTCAGAGCCAAAAATACCTATTCCTGAGTTGTTTTCTGGAGATAGATCTAGGTTTCTGAATTTTAAGAATAATTGTAAATTATTTCTTTCCTTGAGACCTCGTTCCTCTGGTGATTCCGCTCAGCAAGTTAAAATTGTTATCTCCTTGTTACGTGGCGACCCTGAAGATTGGGCTTTCTCCCTGGCGCCAGGAGATCCTGCATTGCTGAATGTGGATGCGTTTTTTCTGGCGCTTGGACTGCTTTATGAGGAACCTAATCTTGAGAACCAGGCAGAAAAGGCTTTGCTGGCCCTCTGTCAGGGACAGGATGAAGCAGAGGTGTATTGTCAAAAATTTAGGAAATGGTCGGTGCTTACTCAATGGAATGAGTGTGCCCTGGCTGAAAATTTCAGAGAAGGTCTTTCTGAAGCCATTAAGAATGTTATGGTGGGGTTCCCCACGCCTGTTAGTCTGAATGGCTCAATGGCTTTGGCCATTCAGATTGATCGGCGTTTGCGGGAGTGCAAATCTGCGCACCATCTGGCAGTGTTTTCTGAACAGAGACCTGAGTCTATGCAATGTGACAGAATTCTGACCAGAATTGAGCGGCAAAGTCATAGACGTCAAAATGGGTTGTGCTTTTACTGTGGTGATTCTACTCGTGTTATCTCAGCATGCTCTAAGCGCTTAAAAAAAATCGCTAAACCTGTCACCGTTGGTACTATACAGCCTAAATTCATTTTGTCTGTTACTTTAATTTGTTCTTTGTCATCCTACTCGGTTATGGCTTTTGTGGATTCAGGTGCTGCCCTGAATCTGATGGACTTGTCGTTTACCAGGTGCTGTGGTTTGGTCCTGGAGCCTTTAAAATTCCCTATTCCACTGAGGGGAATTGATGCTACACCTTTGGCTGAGAATAAGCCTCAGTATTGGACTCAAGTGACCATGTGCATGACTCCTGTACATCAGGAGGTGATTCGCTTTCTTGTGCTGCATAATTTGCATGATGTTGTCGTTTTGGGTCTGCCATGGCTGCAGGCCCATAATCCAGTTCTGGATTGGAAAGCTATGTCTGTGTCAAGTTGGGGTTGCCAGGAGATTCATGGCGATGCTCCTTTGGTGTCAATTGCTTCTTCCACTCCTTCTGAGGTCCCTGAGTTTTTGTCGGACTACCAGGATGTATTTGATGAGCCCAGATACGGTGCCCTACCTCCTCATAGGGATTGTGATTGTGCTATAAATTTGATTCCTGGTAGTAAGTTCCCTAAAGGACGACTTTTTAATTTGTCTGTACCAGAACATGCCGCTATGCGGAGTTATATAAAGGAGTCTTTGGAGAAGGGCCATATTCAGCCGTCCTCATCCCCTCTTGTTGCAGGATTCTTTTTTGTGGCCAAGAAGGATGGTTCTCTGAGACCTTGTATAGATTATCGTCTTCTAAATAAAATCATGGTCAAATTTCAGTATCCTTTGCCATTATTGTCTGATCTGTTTGCTCGGATTAAGGGGTCCAGTTGGTTCACCAAGATAGATCTTCGTGGTGCGTATAACCTTGTGCGTATTAAGCAGAGGGATGAATGGAAAACAGCATTTAATACGCCCAAAGGCCATTTTGAGTACTTGGTGATGCCTTTTGGACTCTCTAATGCTCCTTCTGTGTTTCAGTCCTTCATGTATGACATCTTCCGAGAATATCTGGATAAATTTATGATTGTGTATCTGGATGACATTTTGGTCTTTTCTGAGGATTGGGAGTCCCATGTGAAGCAGGTCAGGATGGTATTTCAGGTCCTGCGTGCTAATGCCTTATTTGTGAAGGGCTCAAAATGTCTCTTCGGAGTACAGATGGTTTCATTTTTGGGTTTTATCTTTTCTCCTTCTACTATTGAGATGGACCCAGTCAAGGTCCAGGCTATTCATGACTGGACTCGGCCTACATCTGTTAAGAGTCTTCAGAAGTTCTTGGGTTTTGTTAATTTTTACCGTCGCTTCATTGCTAATTTTTCTGGCGTGGTTAAACCCTTGACGGATTTGACCAAGAAGGGTTCTGATGTGACTAATTGGTCTCCTGCGGCCGTGGAAGCCTTTCAGGAGCTGAAGCACCAGTTTTCTTCGGCTCCAGTTTTATGTCAGCCTGATATCTCTCTTCCTTTTCAGGTCGAGGCTGATGCTCTTTCTAGGAGTTTTGTGCCTGACTCTCCGGGAGTTTCAGAGCCGGCTGGTATCCTCAGAGAGGGAGTGATTTTGTCTGCCATTTCCCCAGATTTGCGACGAGTGCTGCAGGAATTTCAGGTGGATAGACCTGACCGTTGCCCACCAGAGCGACTGTTTGTCCCAGATAGATGGACCAGCAGAGTTATTTCCGAGGTTCATTCTTCGGTGTTGGCAGGTCATCCTGGGATTTTTGGTACCAGAGATTTGGTGGCTAGATCCTTCTGGTGGCCTTCCTTGTCGCGGGATGTGCGTTCCTTTGTGCAGTCCTGTGGGATTTGTGCTCGGGCTAAGCCTTGCTGTTCTCGTGCCAGCGGTTTGCTTTTGCCTTTGCCTGTCCCGAAGAGGCCTTGGACGCACATTTCCATGGATTTTATTTCGGATCTTCCAGTCTCTCAGAGAATGTCTGTCATCTGGGTGGTGTGTGATCGTTTTTCTAAAATGGTCCATTTGGTGCCCTTGCCTAAGTTGCCTTCCTCCTCCGATTTGGTTCCTCTATTTTTTCAGAATGTGGTTCGCTTGCACGGCATCCCTGAAAATATTGTGTCTGACAGAGGATCCCAGTTTGTGTCCAGATTTTGGCGGATCTTTTGTGCTAAGATGGGCATTGATTTGTCTTTTTCGTCGGCCTTCCATCCTCAGACGAATGGCCAAACCGAGTGAACTAATCAGACGTTGGAAACTTATTTAAGATGTTTTGTTTCTGCTGATCAGGATGATTGGGTGACTTTTTTGCCATTGGCCGAGTTTGCCCTTAATAATCGGGCTAGTTCTGCTACTTTGGTTTCGCCTTTTTTTTGTAATTCTGGCTTTCATCCTCGTTTTTCCTCGGGTCAGGTGGAGCCGTCTGACTGTCCTGGGGTGGATTCTGTGGTGGATAGGTTGCAGCAGATTTGGAACCATGTGGTGGACAATTTGAAGTTGTCACAAGAGAAGGCTCAGCGCTTTGTCAACCGCCGTCGCGGTGTGGGTCCCCGACTTCGTGTTGGGGATTTGGTATGGCTGTCTTCTCGGTATGTTCCTATGAAGGTCTCCTCTCCTAAGTTCAAGCCTCGCTTCATCGGTCCTTATAAGATTTTGGAAATCCTTAACCCTGTGTCATTTCGTTTGGACCTCCCAGCGTCGTTTGCCATTCATAATGTGTTCCATAGGTCTTTGTTGCAGAGGTATGTGGTGCCTGTGGTTCCTTCTGTTGAGCCCCCTGCTCCGGTGCTGGTTGAGGGCGAATTGGAGTACGTGGTGGAGAAGATCTTGGATTCTCGTATTTCTAGACGGAGGCTTCAGTATTTGGTTAAGTGGAAGGGCTATGGTCAGGAGGATAATTCCTGGGTTGTCGCCTCTGATGTTCATGCGGCCGATTTGGTTCATGCCTTCCATGTTGCTCATCCTGATCGCCCTGGGGGTTTTGATGAGGGTTCGGTGACCCCTCCTCAAGGGGGGGGGGTACTGTTGTGAACTCTGTTTTTGGGCTCCCTCTTGTGGTCACAAGTGGTACTGTGTGAGTGCTATCTTTGGGCTCCCTCTGGCGGCTCTTTTTGTCATTCTGCGGGTCTGTGGCTGGGATCAGCTGTCTCGTTATCTGCTGGTTGGTTTCCTATTTAGCTCACCTGGACTTTCAGTTGTTGCCTGCTGTCAACGTATTCAGTGCTATTTTGATCTCTCCTGACTACCTTCGTTATCAGTCTCTCCAAGAGAAGCTAAGTTTCTGTTTCTTCATTTTTTGATCATCAGTGTTCAATATGTTTCTTGGTTTATTATCTGTCCTTGTTCAGCTTGCTAATATGTGATTTCCTCGCTTGCTGGTAGCTCTAGGGGGCTGAGTTTCTCCCCTCACACCGTTAGTTGGTGTGGGGGTTCTTGAATTCTCAGCGTGGATATTTTGTATAGGGTTTTCTACTGACCGCACAGTTTCCTATCTGTCTTCTGCTATCTAGTATTAGCGGGCCTCATTTGCTGAATCTGTTTCATTTCTACGTTTGTGTTTTCCCCTTACCTCACCGTTATTATTTGTTGGGGGCTTCCTATATCTTTGGGGTATTTCTCTGATGCAAGTGAGGTCTTACTTTCTTTCTCTCTAGGGGTAGCTAGTTTCTCAGGCTGCGTCGAGACGTCTAGGAATTCAGGCACGTTCACCGGCTACCTTTAGTGTGTTCGGTTGGGTTCAGGATTGCGGTCAGTCCAGTTACCACCTCCCTAGAGCTCGTTCTATGTTCAGTAACTTAGCTAGTCAGTTCTGTGATCCCCAGCCACTAAGGATCATAACAGTACAGCAGGCCAATGAGTGTTTAATGCATCGCAGAAGTGGGATAAGAGAAGTCCTGAGTGCAATTTTTTTTTTCTCTCCCTTTGCTGCAGTCTGTCCAGCTTCTCTCATCCCCTTAATCTCTGGGTGGCTTTGAGTTCAGCTGCAGACATGGATATTCAGAGTCTGACTTCTAGTGTGGATCATCTTGCTACAAGGGTGCAAAGCATTTAGGATTTTGTTGTTCACAGTCCTATGTCAGAGCCAAAAATACCTATTCCTGAGTTGTTTTCTGGAGATAGATCTAGGTTTCTGAATTTTAAGAATAATTGTAAATTATTTCTTTCCTTGAGACCTCGTTCCTCTGGTGATTCCGCTCAGCAAGTTAAAATTGTTATCTCCTTGTTACGTGGCGACCCTGAAGATTGGGCTTTCTCCCTGGCGCCAGGAGATCCTGCATTGCTGAATGTGGATGCGTTTTTTCTGGCGCTTGGACTGCTTTATGAGGAACCTAATCTTGAGAACCAGGCAGAAAAGGCTTTGCTGGCCCTCTGTCAGGGACAGGATGAAGCAGAGGTGTATTGTCAAAAATTTAGGAAATGGTCGGTGCTTACTCAATGGAATGAGTGTGCCCTGGCTGAAAATTTCAGAGAAGGTCTTTCTGAAGCCATTAAGAATGTTATGGTGGGGTTCCCCACGCCTGTTAGTCTGAATGGCTCAATGGCTTTGGCCATTCAGATTGATCGGCGTTTGCGGGAGTGCAAATCTGCGCACCATCTGGCAGTGTTTTCTGAACAGAGACCTGAGTCTATGCAATGTGACAGAATTCTGACCAGAATTGAGCGGCAAAGTCATAGACGTCAAAATGGGTTGTGCTTTTACTGTGGTGATTCTACTCGTGTTATCTCAGCATGCTCTAAGCGCTTAAAAAAAATCGCTAAACCTGTCACCGTTGGTACTATACAGCCTAAATTCATTTTGTCTGTTACTTTAATTTGTTCTTTGTCATCCTACTCGGTTATGGCTTTTGTGGATTCAGGTGCTGCCCTGAATCTGATGGACTTGTCGTTTACCAGGCGCTGTGGTTTGGTCCTGGAGCCTTTAAAATTCCCTATTCCACTGAGGGGAATTGATGCTACACCTTTGGCTGAGAATAAGCCTCAGTATTGGACTCAAGTGACCATGTGCATGACTCCTGTACATCAGGAGGTGATTCGCTTTCTTGTGCTGCATAATTTGCATGATGTTGTCGTTTTGGGTCTGCCATGGCTGCAGGCCCATAATCCAGTTCTGGATTGGAAAGCTATGTCTGTGTCAAGTTGGGGTTGCCAGGAGATTCATGGCGATGCTCCTTTGGTGTCAATTGCTTCTTCCACTCCTTCTGAGGTCCCTGAGTTTTTGTCGGACTACCAGGATGTATTTGATGAGCCCAGATACGGTGCCCTACCTCCTCATAGGGATTGTGATTGTGCTATAAATTTGATTCCTGGTAGTAAGTTCCCTAAAGGACGACTTTTTAATTTGTCTGTACCAGAACATGCCGCTATGCGGAGTTATATAAAGGAGTCTTTGGAGAAGGGCCATATTCAGCCGTCCTCATCCCCTCTTGTTGCAGGATTCTTTTTTGTGGCCAAGAAGGATGGTTCTCTGAGACCTTGTATAGATTATCGTCTTCTAAATAAAATCACGGTCAAATTTCAGTATCCTTTGCCATTATTGTCTGATCTGTTTGCTCGGATTAAGGGGTCCAGTTGGTTCACCAAGATAGATCTTCGTGGTGCGTATAACCTTGTGCGTATTAAGCAGAAGGATGAATGGAAAACAGCATTTAATACGCCCAAAGGCCATTTTGAGTACTTGGTGATGCCTTTTGGACTCTCTAATGCTCCTTCTGTGTTTCAGTCCTTCATGCATGACATCTTCCGAGAATATCTGGATAAATTTATGACTGTGTATCTGGATGACATTTTGGTCTTTTCTGAGGATTGGGAGTCCCATGTGAAGCAGGTCAGGATGGTATTTCAGGTCCTGCGTGCTAATGCCTTATTTGTGAAGGGCTCAAAATGTCTCTTCGGAGTACAGATGGTTTCATTTTTGGGTTTTATCTTTTCTCCTTCTACTATTGAGATGGACCCAGTCAAGGTCCAGGCTATTCATGACTGGACTCGGCCTACATCTGTTAAGAGTCTTCAGAAGTTCTTGGGTTTTGTTAATTTTTACCGTCGCTTCATTGCTAATTTTTCTGGCGTGGTTAAACCCTTGACGGATTTGACCAAGAAGGGTTCTGATGTGACTAATTGGTCTCCTGCGGCCGTGGAAGCCTTTCAGGAGCTGAAGCACCGGTTTTCTTCGGCTCCAGTTTTATGTCAGCCTGATATCTCTCTTCCTTTTCAGGTCGAGGCTGATGCTCTTTCTAGGAGTTTTGTGCCTGACTCTCCGGGAGTTTCAGAGCCGGCTGGTATCCTCAGAGAGGGAGTGATTTTGTCTGCCATTTCCCCAGATTTGCGATGAGTGCTGCAGGAATTTCAGGTGGATAGACCTGACCGTTGCCCACCAGAGCGACTGTTTGTCCCAGATAGATGGACCAGCAGAGTTATTTCCGAGGTTCATTCTTCGGTGTTGGCAGGTCATCCTGGGATTTTTGGTACCAGAGATTTGGTGGCTAGATCCTTCTGGTGGCCTTCCTTGTCGCGGGATGTGCGTTCCTTTGTGCAGTCCTGTGGGATTTGTGCTCGGGCTAAGCCACACACTGGTCACAAGTGGTACTGTGTGAGTGCTATCTTTGGGCTCCCTCTGGCGGCTCTTTTTGTCATTCTGCGGGTCTGTGGCTGGGATCAGCTGTCTCGTTATCTGCTGGTTGGTTTCCTATTTAGCTCACCTGGACTTTCAGTTGTTGCCTGCTGTCAATGTATTCAGTGCTATTTTGATCTCTCCTGACTACCTTCGTTATCAGTCTCTCCAAGAGAAGCTAAGTTTCTGTTTCTTCATTTTTTGATCATCAGTGTTCAATATGTTTCTTGGTTTATTATCTGTCCTTGTTCAGCTTGCTAATATGTGATTTCCTCGCTTGCTGGTAGCTCTAGGGGGCTGAGTTTCTCCCCTCACACCGTTAGTTGGTGTGGGGGTTCTTGAATTCTCAGCGTGGATATTTTGTATAGGGTTTTCTACTGACCGCACAGTTTCCTGTCTTCTGCTATCTAGTATTAGCGGGCCTCATTTGCTGAATCTGTTTCATTTCTACGTTTGTGTTTTCCCCTTACCTCACCGTTATTATTTGTTGGGGGCTTCCTATATCTTTGGGGTATTTCTCTGATGCAAGTGAGGTCTTACTTTCTTTCTCTCTAGGGGTAGCTAGTTTCTCAGGCTGCGTCGAGACGTCTAGGAATTCAGGCACGTTCACCGGCTACCTTTAGTGTGTTCGGTTGGGTTCAGGATTGCGGTCAGTCCAGTTACCACCTCCCTAGAGCTCGTTCTATGTTCAGTAACTTAGCTAGTCAGTTCTGTGATCCTCAGCCACTAAGGATCATAACAGGTGAGGTCTTCTGGCCCCATGGACCTCCTAGCCATAGATTACTTGACAATTGGACCAGCGCACCAAGGCTATGAGCATTGTTTAGTGATGATAGACCACTATACTAAATTTGCCGTAGTGACGCCCACACGGGACCAGAATGCCGAGTCTGCTGCTCACGAAATCTGCAAGCACTTCATACAGGTGTACGTGTGTTTTAAGCGCATCCATTCTGATCAGGGGGCCTGCTTCCTCGGAAGAGTGATGGAGGAGTTGCATCAGCTGTACATGATCAATAAGTCACGGACCACCCCTTACCATCCACAGGGGAATGGGGCTTGTGAAAGATTTAACCGCACTCCGATTTAAATGCTGAGGACACTGGGAGAGGACCAGAAGGCTAGGTGGACTGAGTCCGTCCCGGAATTGGTGTGGGCGTATAACAATCAGAAACACAGCACCACCGGATTCATTTCCTACTCTTTGTTCTTCGGCCTACCCGGGAAGGGGCTGGCAGACCCAGAGCTGGAGCCTGAGGAGGACTACCCATGGATGGGGGTGTACTCCTGGGTTCAAGAACAACGTCGTCGGCTGCAGACCATTCAACGGCTAGTGCAGAACTGTCTACAATAATTGGAATACTCCCAGGTAGCTCCTCAAAGGGGGACAGCCCTGCGGCCTGGAGACCGAGTCTTAGTGAGGGAAAAGCGTTCACACAACAAATTGGGGTACCGGTGGGAGAAGAGGCCATACCGAGTGAAGCGGCGGCTCGGCAACGGGTGTCCTGTTTATGGGGTTCAGCCCGAAATGGAAGAGGGGACCCCCACTTGCACACTGCACAGGAATATGTTGGGTCCATGTTTGTCTCGAGATCCTGAATCGGTTCAATTGGACCCAGCGCCCTCACCGGCTGCACCAGTGATCAATGTTGATGTGGAAGACGAGGAAGACTCCCAATTTCTCCCAGGGAACCCGGAAACAGAGCTGGATCCTGGAATTACCAACGTATCAGAGGAGACCTCGACCCCCACTCCTCCTACAGCAGTTGACATCACCACCCTTGCTGATTTGAGACACTCTGAACGTTCAACGGCTGGTGTACCCCCCATTCGCTACAATCAGGACGAGTTCATCTGGCAGCAGATTGTGCAAGGACTGGAAGATTGCCAACAGGAACTTCGGGAACTCTCCCTCGTGGAATGGCGAGGAAAAAGAGGGGGGATGTAAGGAGGTTACCTTCTCTGCTCCGTGCCTGGAACCACTTAGCTGTACAGCAGGTTTCCCTGGGGGCAGACTTAGAGACCGGGACAGGAAGGAAGCCGGGCTGAGTGAGGAAAAAGGTTTGCGTTCCAGGGCTAGAGCAGAGTGTACTAGAGGGAGAGCAGCGGATACAGCGGCCAGAACAGCATGCAGCTGCGCTCCGGGGAAGAGAGAGAGCTCCCGGTCAGAGGACTGAGACAGGGAGATTGTCCAGAAAGACTGCATCTTTTAAGTACCTGAAAGCAGACTCTGCTGTGACTGGAGAGGTGCACCCTGATGCCCGTGCAGAGACAGTGACTTGTGCAGAGACAGTGACCCGTGCAGAGACAGTGGCCCCTAGTACCCATGGTACTAGTGCAGAGCCCCTGATTCCTGTTGGGAGACCCAATAATAGACTGAGCATCGTTCTCCCAGGATAGGCTGCACTGTTGAAGCAAAAGACTCAAAGCACAGGGGACCCCGTTTGCTTAGCATCCCCTCTGCTCGCCACAGTAACCCTTTAAACCCCAGGTTGCGGGTTCCTAGAGACTACACAGCCCACGGATAACAGAGGGACGACAAATGCTGCTGTTTCTCGGCACCTACATTGGAGAAGACAACCCTACAAGCAAGTCCTCATCAGACTGATAAGTGTTTTCCCAAGAGATTCCGTTTACTGCTGTTATACGGTTTGACTGTCTGGGAATTTATACTGCTTCCCATATATTTTGCACCGATATTTTATCAGTTTATATTCTACTGTTATCTCCCTGTGAGGAGAATATTGCCCCTGTTAATAAACCCCCCTCAACAGTTGGTCTGTCTGTTCGTTGGGGACATACTCTACCCTGCACTCTATTACATGGTCATAGAGGAAAATTCAAAGTGCAACAGCCCTCTATGGCAAGTGAAGAAGAATGATACCAATGAGTGGCATCTCACTATAGACCTATGTGTCCATTACAAATACACCCCGATGTTGGCCTCTGTCGTTGTACAGACTCTAGGTATAATGGTGAGGATAGGTGACACAAGCTGTGTATTCTCGACCACCGATGTCACAAATGGGTTCTTTTCAATTGAAATACCTGAGGACTGTAGGTACAAATTAGCCTTTACAATTAGGAACAAACAGTATATGTTTGGTGTTCTTCCCCAAGGGTTCCACAGCAGTCATATGTATTTGTTGGCCGTACTGTGTTTTCTAAGCCAGAATGTCTCCTGTGATACGTAGATGACTTGATCCTACACTCAGAAACGATGCTCCTGCACTCAGAAAACAAGAACACTTTGCTCTGTTAAGGAAGATGTTGGGACTTCTATCCAAATCTGGACTCAAAAGTGGACTCACAAGGCAGAATGGAGATGCAAACTGGGGACCCCGGTCACTGACAATTTTGTCCGGCATACCTTGTAGACGAAAGATATGTTTGATAATGCTGCCAGCGCCCGTGCAGAAGGTAGCCGTGGAAGAAGCACCAAGTGCACCATTTTGGAAAAATGGTCGGTGATCACTCAAATAATGGTGCAGCTACGAGACTTGGGTAAGCCCACCACAAAATCCATCCCGATCATCTCCCAGGGCCTGTCTGCCACCGGCTGGGGGTAAAGCAGCCCAGCTGGCCATTGACGAGGAGACTTGTTCTTGGTGCAGGAGACACACTCCCGAACATAGTCTGTGAAGTCTCGGGCCATATGCGGCCACCAGTATGTCCTCGCCAGTAGCTCAGATGTCCTTTTGGACCCAAAATGTCCACCCACCCTTGACGAGTGAGCTCAAGAGAGAACCTCCAGATGCAGACTGGATGGTACAAAAGTCTTGCCTGGAGGCACAGACTCTAGCGAAACCGGGGCCACAGTTCTCAGACTCTCGGTAGGGACAATAAGCCGAGGTTCCTCTTCCTCCTCAGATGACACGACAGAGCGAGAGAGAGCGTCGGCACGAATGTTCTTCTCCCCGGAAAGGAAATGGAGGGTGAAATGGAACCGGGAGAAGAACAAGGACCATCTGGCCTGGCGAGAATTTAACCACTGGGCTGTCTGTAGGTAAACCAAATTCTTGTGGTCTGTGAGTACTTGGAAAGGAAAGTGAGCCCCCTCCAAAAGATGTCTCCACTCAGAGAAGACCAACTTCATTGCTAGCAACTCCCCGTCCCCGATGGAATAATTCCTCTCTGCTGGTGTGAAGATCTTGGAAAAGAAGAAGCAAGGATGCTTCCGACCTTGAGCATCCTTCTGGAAGAGGACTGCTCCAGCACCAACGGAAGAGGCATCCACCTCCATTATAAACGGCTTATCTACATCGGGGCGATGTAGGATGGGAGCGCTAGCAAAATGGGACTTAATAGAAGTGAAGGCCTTGGAGACCCCCTCAGACCACAATTTGGGATTTGCTCCCTTCTTGGTGAGGGCTACCAAGGGAGCTACCAAAGTTGAGAAATGAGGAATGAACTGGCGATAATAGTTAATGAACCCCATAAAGCGCTGCGCCGCTTTAAGAAAATGGGGTTCTTGCCAGTCCATCACAGCCTGTAGTTTGGCAGGATCCATAGCCAATCCCTGGGCGGAGATGATATAGCCCAGGAAAGGACTATTGCTCAAACACATTTCTCCAACTTGGCATAGAGGTAATTAGCTCATAAGAGGTCGAAGACTTTGCAAACATCTCTCCGGTGGGAGTCAATATCTGGAGAGTAGATAGACAACGACCGAGGTGGAGAGCATATCCCGGAAGATATCGTTTACAAAGTCTTGGAAAACAGCTGGGGCATTACAGAGCCCAAAGGGCATCACTAGATATTCATAGTGCCCATCCCTGGTGTTAAAAGCCGTCTTCCATTCGTCCCCCTCACGGATACGAATCAGGTTGTAAGCACCCCGCAGATCTAGTTTAGTAAATACCCTTGCTCCCCGAAGCCTATCAAAGAGCTCAGATATCAGGGGCAGGGGATATTTATTCTTAACGGTGATGGTGTTAAGACCCCTGTAGTCTATACATGGATGTAGTTCCCCATTCTTCTTCTGCACGAAGAACCCAGTCCCTGCAGGTGACACTGACTTCCTAATGAATCCCCTTGCCAGATTTTCCTGGATGTACTGTGACATTGCCTCCATCTCTGGGAGAGATAACGGATAAACTCGACCCCAGGGAGGCTCAGCACCAGGCAAGAGATCTATAGGACAGTCATAGGGGCAGTGAGGCGGAAGGGTCTCCGCAGCCCTTTTGGAGAACACGTCCGCATAGGGCCAATATTGCTTTAGAAGAGAGGATAGATCTGCGGGTACCTCGGTAGTAGCAACCTGAACGCATTCCCTCTGACATCTACCCCCACAAGATTCACCCCATCTCAAAATTCTGCCTATTGATCACTCAATATGAGGAGAGTGATACTGTAGCCAAGGTATCCCTAATAGGACCTCATCAATTCCCTCAGGAATAACGAGCAGAGATATACTTTCCTGATGAGATGGTGACATGGACAGAGTGAAAGTGATGGTCTGGTGTGTTATCTGAGAGGGCAGAGTTGACCCATTCACCACTCACCATGGTAACTGGTTGAGCTAGCATTACCAGGGGAATTGCATGACGCTGGGCGAAGGCTGAAGACATAAAATTGCCCTCCGCCCAGAATCCACGCAGAGCTCTACCGAGTGGGAGAATGAACCTATAGTAATTGTCCCCTTAAAGGACAATTTGGAGGAAAACGTCCCCGAGTCTACTGTACCTCCACCTACTACCATTAGACGCTGACCTTTCCTCGACCGCTGGGGACATCTGGTGCCAAGATGTCTTGACTGCTTGCAAACATGACAGACCTTGATTGTACGAGTGGTCCGAGACTTAGATCTCACTTGTGACACCTCCATGGCCTCATGTGACTCAGGGACCAGGACCGGAGAATCCAAAGGTTTGGTGAAGGTGGGAGCCAGCCGAAACCTCTGCCTACACTGGGCTCGCTCTGACCTCCGCTCAAGAAAACGGAGGTCAATATGAGTGGACCCAGCTATTAACTCCTCCAGTGTGGCGGGAATCTCCCTAGTGGCCAGAATGTCCTTCACGTGATCAGCCAGCCCCCTCCAAAATATTGGAATAAGGGCTTTATCCGACCACTCCAACTCAGATGCTAGGGTACGGAAGTGGACAGCAAAATGGCTGACCAAGGACGAGCCCTGAGTCAATGCCAACAGTTGGAGCGCCGTATCATGGGTGACTTGAGGTCCTAAAAAGACCTGTTTCAGAGTGCTCAGGAACAGCAGAGCACTCTGCACCACATGATCACCACACTCCCACAGCGGCGTAGCCCACTCCAATGCCCTGTCCGACAGGGAGACACTATAAATCCCACCTTTGCCCGGTCTGTGGGGGGAAACGTGTGGCCAGAAGCTCGAGATGTATAGCGCACTGGCTCACGAAACCCCTACAAGATTTACTATCTCCAGAAAATTTCTCTGGCAGCAGGAGGCGAGAAAGAGTCGGAACAGGGGTGGCAGTGGACAAGGTTGCTGCAGCCACGCTAGCAGCCTGAACAGCAACTGCAGTAACATCCACTGATGAGGTTGAGCGCTCGAGAGCCGTCAACCTACCCTCCAGCAGCTGGATGCACTGCAAAGATTGCTGTTTATCCGCCATTTACTAGCCAGACCCTGGCACTAGTATTATGTTAGGGTTTTGCGGAACGCACCAAATATATATATTTATAGAGTGTTAGGTGCGTTCACAACCCGGGGTCCACTGCGCAGTGGTAAAACCTGCTGCTAGTAACTGACGGTACTATATGGCAGTATAAGTGAACTCTGTTACTTCACAAAGTCACTTAAGACAAGAGAACTCTGTGCCCTGTTAACCTCACAGAGGAACACAGCTACTAAAAAAAGCGAACAGTGGTCATGCAGTCAGAACAGCACACGCAAACCTCCTCACCGGAGGTGCCGGTATTCTAGGGGCTTATTTGAGCCGGGCCCTGAATCCACACACACAAAACTCCTCACCGGAGGGGCCGGTATTCTAGGGGTTTATTTCAGCTGAACCCTGAAACCACATACAAATGACCACACTGGCGCAGAAAACATAAGTTAGTTGATCCTAGCCTTTTATAGCTGCAGCAACTTCAGGACCTTCCTAGAGGACCAATGGGAGCTTCTACAGTACCTGAGCAACTTCCGGACCTTCCTAGAGGATCAATGGGAGCTGCTGCAGTACCTGAGCATGTGACCCCCGACCTCCAATGAGAGGTCTTACCCTGGGCATGCTCAGAAGGGGAAAAGCAGGACTTAGTCCCAGAGATGTCTGCTCGCCGCTGACCAGTACTGGCTACAATGGCTGAGCCTGGAAAGGCAGTAGTAATCATCCGCACCGTATCAGGCTGAGCCCGATGCTGGGACCGACATCTCTGCTGAGCAGGCTCCACTGTGGCTGGAGAAGAATGGGAGACCCCAGCGGAGATGGTTTGAGATTCCCCCCGTGCAGAGGTGGGAACCTGGACCCACAGTAGCTTCACATAATTATACGTTTATCTTTAAAAATGAAAAAAAAAATATTTTTTCCTACAAAAATGTTTTAGCCTAGAATTTTTTTCATTTTCACAAGAATAGCAGGAGGAAAAGGACCCAAAACTATTGTGCAATCTCTCCTGAGACACTGCTACTCCATATGTGGCCAAAAACTTCTTTGGGGCATATTGCAAAGCTCAGAAGGGAAGAGGCACCATATTGGAGTTCAGATTTAGCTGGAATGGTTTGAGGGTGCCATGTCACATTGGCAGAGACCATAAGGTTCTAGAACAGCTGAAACCCCCTTATATGTGACCTCATTTTACAAACAACACTCCCCAATGAATTCATCTAGGGGTGCAGTGATCATATTGACACCACATGTGTCTGACAGAATTTTATACCATTGAGCGGTGAAGAAATAATAAATTATATTTTTACCACTAAAGTGTTGTTTTAGCCCTAAGTTTTTACTTTTTGTAGGGGCTAATAGGAAAAAATGAACCTCAGATTGTCATAAAAATGTCTCATTTGTGCACCAATACCTTACATGTAATTGGTAGATACTTTTTCCATGTTGATCCATAAAAATGAAAAAGTACTTTTTTTTCACAAAAATGTTCTTTTAGCCTCAATTTTTTATTTTCACATGGGCAACAGGATAAAATGGATCTTAAAATGTGTTGGGAAATGTCTCCTGAGTACACGGATACCTCATATGTGAGGGTAAGCTACTGTTTGGGCGCACGGCAGGGCTCGGAAGGGAAGGAGCGCCATTTGACTTTTTGAATGGAAAATGAGCTCCAATCGTTAACAGACACCATGTCCCCCGCAAGTGACCCCATTTTGGAAACTAGACACCCCAAGGAACTTATCTAGATGTGTGTTTTAGACCGCAATTTTTTGTTTTACAAGGGTAACAGGAGAAATTGGACCCCAAAAGTTGTTGTCCAGTTTGACCTGAGTACGCTGATACCCTATATGTGGGGGTAAACCACTATTTGGCCCACGTCGGGGTTCGGAAGGGAAGTAGTGAAGTTTTGAAATGCAGACTTTGATGGAATGGTCTGCGGGCGTCACGTTGCGTTTGCAGAGCCCCTGATGTGCCTAAACAGTAGAAACCTCCCACAAGTGACCCCATTTTGGAAACTAGACCACCCAAGGAACTTATCTAGATGTGTGGTGAGCACTTTGAACCCCCAAGTGCTTCACAGAAGTTTATAACGCAGAGCCGTGAAAATAAAATATAATTTTTCTTTCCTTAAACATTATTTTTTAGCCCGCAATTTTTTATTTTCACAAGGGTGACAGGAGAAATTGGACCCCAAAAGTTGTTCTTCAGTTTGTCCTGAGTATGCTGGTACCCCATATGTGGGGGTAAACCACTGTTTGGGCACACGTCGGGGTTCGGAAGGGAGGGAGCACCATTTGACTTTTTGAACGCAAGATTGGCTGGAATCAATTGTGGCGCCATGTCGCGTTTGGAGACCCCCTGATGTGCCTAAACAGTGGTAACCCCTCAAATCTAACTCCAACACTAACCCCAGCACATCCCTAACCCTTTTCCCAACTCTAACCATGACCCTAATCACAACCCTAGCCCCAACACACCCCTAACCACAACCCTAACCCCAACACACCCCTAACCCTAATCCCAACCCTAACCGCAACCCTAACTCAAACACACCCCTAACCCTAATCCCAACCATAACCCTAACCACAAGCCTAACCCTAACCCCAACACACCCCTAACCCTAATCTTAACCCTAATTCCAACCCTAACCCTAATTCCAACCCTAACTCTAATTCCAACCCTAAGGCTATGTGCACACATTGCAGATTTGTGTGCAGATTTTGCCGCACCATTTTTGAAAAATTTGCAGGTAAAATGCACTACGTTTTACCTGCGGATTTACAGCCTATTTCCAGTGTTTTTTGTGCAGATTTCACCAGCGGATTCCTATACAGGAACAGGTGTAAAACGCTGCGGAATCCGCACAAAGAATTGTCATGCTGCAGAAAATACCGGGCGTTATTTTCCGCACCATGGGCACAGCGGATTTGGTTTTCCATAGGTTTACAAGGTACTGTAAACATGATGGAAAATTGCTACGAATCCGCAGCAGCCAATCCGCTGTGCATCTGCAGCAAAATCCGCACCATGTGCACATAGCCTAATTCTAACCCTAATTCTAACCGTAACCCTAACCCTAATTGCAACCCTAACCCTAATTGCAACCCTAACCCTAACCCTAGTTCTGATATGGAAATTTTGGGTTGGATAAATTTATCCCTGTGTGTGCTGTGGCCGCTGTTGTGAACTCTGTGTTCAGGCTCCCTCTTGTGGTCACTGGTGGTATGGTGTGACTTTTGCTTTGGGCTCCCCCTGGTGGCTTTGCCTGTTATCCTGCTGGTCTCTGGCTATCAGCTGGTTCGTTATCCTCTGGGAGGTTCCTATATAGCTCTGTTTTACTTCCACTTGTTGCCGGCTGTCGATGTAATCAGTGCTACTCAGATTCCTTCTGACTACCTTGCTCCCAGTCCATCCAGGATAAGCTAAGTTTTGTTTGCTCATTTTTTGATCAGCAGTGTTTATCATGTTTTCTGTTCCAGCTTGCTAAAATGTAATTCCCTCGCTTGCTGGTTGCTCTAGTGGACTGAGTTTCTCCCCACACACCGTTAGTTGGTGTGTGGGTTCTTGAAATCTCAGGATGGATATTTTGTAAGGGTTTTTTATTGATCGCATAGACCCCTGCTCTATTTTCTGCTTTCTAGTACTAGTGGGCCTCTTTTGCTGAATCTGATTTCATCCCTATGTATGTGCCTTCTTCTTACTTCACCGTTAATATTTGTTGGGGGCTTCTATATCTTTGGGGATTATTTCTCTGGAGGCAAGCGAGGTCTTTCTTTCTCTTTAGGGGTAGCTAGTTCCTCAGGCTGGCTCGAGACGTCTAGGAATTTTTTAGGCACGTTCACCGGCTACCTCTAGTTGTTTTGGATAGGTTCAGATTTGCGATCAGTCCAGTTACCATCTCCCTAGAGCTCGTCCTTAGTTTAATCACTTGCTGATCTATTTTTGATCCTCAGCCACTAGGGATCATAACAGGCCGCTCCCAATAAGACTGAGTATTTTGAGCGCTCAAGGAAGAATGAGACTGCACAACATTATTGTGTCAATAACATTCCATCAATACTGATACTTTATTGTACATATAGTTTTTATGATAGCAAATAGAAAGGAGTGGTTAGGGGTTGTTAGGGGTGGTTAGTTAATTACCATATTGTCTAGCTCCTCTGTCATTGGTTATCTAAACATATATGGAATATTGTGATTAATGCTCATATGACTGCTGATTAAGCAACTAAAATGTAGCTCTGTGTCTAGGACAAAGTTGAGACATTTGATCAGCACTTAATACATCTGGTGTTGTTCCGCTTTTGGGATGGAAAACCCCATACAATCTGTCTGGCCTATATCAGTTCATGTCAGCCATTTTAAACCATTGATTATAATGTATATATTAGCGGTGAGCATATGAGTATATATATGATTATAGAGTAGTATACATGCAAGTGAGATCTACATGATATATATATTTCTATCACAAGCCCCCCTTAGATATCACTTGCCCTATTCCTAGCCTCCTGTCCCAAAGCGCTGCAACTCTTTTGTGCTGTCGGTGAACTGACACAAGCCTAACGCCTGTGCCCCACTCCGTACAGACTTTTCGCAAATGGGCGGTCAGGAGATCTGTCCCTAATGGGGGTTCGTTGCAATCAGTCTCTTAGTCAATAGCATGTGTAGTGAGCGATGTGTAGTCTTTATCAGGTAGGTCATCTATTCGGTCAGGCAGGGCATCCACAACATCATTCTGGCTTGGGTGTCATCTCCTGGTAGGGGAGCTTTCTTGCAATGCGATGAGTGGATCCAAGTGGGTCTTCCCTCCAGTTTCACAGAGTTTGTTGTCATCAGCAGCACTTGAACAGGACCATCAAATCTGGGATCGAGTGGTGTTCTCCTTACAAACTTTTTTCACCAACTCCCAGTCTCCTGGCTTCTAGGAGTGCGTACCGGACACTGAATCTGGATCTGGCAATGAAGAAAAAAACTCGAGAATGGATGTTAGCAAGTTTCTTGGTGAGTTCAATTTACATAAGCAGACAAAGTATCATATTGCATAATCAGCTGCTGAGGGAAAGGATACCCCTAACCTGGGACTAGACCCAAACAAAATTTCATATGGTAACAGCTTTTCTGGGCCTCTGGGAGTGTGCCTAACACTGAGTAGTGTGATTGGGAGTGTGTAGGCCTAAGTCTGACCCTACTGCTGACTAGATCTCTCGTGTGAGGTTTGCTGTGAATGTGGGTCCCTGGTCACTCACTATCACTTCTGGGACCCCATATCTGCACATCTCGTCTCTGAGAGTAGCTTCTTTGCAGTAGTCTTTGCTGACTGGTTCCTCACTGGGAAAACTTCTGGCCATCCTGATAACACGTCCGCGACCACAAGGGCATATTCGAATCCTCCACTTGGCGGGATTTGGATGTGGTCTATCTGGATCCTCTGGAATAGGTACAGTGGTCTGGCAAGACGATGTGTGGGAACTTTCTTCATTCTTCCAGGGTTGCATTTGCCACAGGTCAGACAGCTGCTAGTGAACTTGGCTGTTAGGGTGGGGATCCCTGGAGCGAACCAGTAAGCACCAATCGGATCATTCATCTGTGTCTTTAATCTGTGTGTGTGCCCATGTGCCCACTGGACCACCATAGGGTACATGCTTCGGGGCAAACAGGGTTTGTAGTCCATTGAGTATACCCTTCCTTCTTCATGTGTTGCTCTCTTCTGCATCCAGCATTCCTTCTTGTCCTTTGGGGCTTGCTCTTGCAGCTTTTTTGAGCAGATCACAGGATGCCATTTGGTCAGGTTTCTTGTCTTCAGCCGTCCTGTAGTAGCCGTCCGGCTCTACGACCTCTTCCACTTGTCCATATTGTCTTCCCTTGACTGCTTCTTTGGTTGCCATATCCGCCATGTTGTTGCCTCGTGCCCCTACTGTGTTCAGTTTTCCATGCGCTTTGACTTTTAGTACTGCCACCACTTTTGGAGGTTGAAGTGCGTTCAGCAGGTCCTTAATGGCTCCATGATGCTTCCGGTTGTTCTGGACCACAGGATCTCTTGATTGCTGGTCACTGCACATCCCGTGTGAAATCTTCCTTCATCATCTGCAAATCTGGAGCCATCCACATAGAGGATCAACTCTGGGTTGGTCAGTGGCTCTTCTGCCACCTTGGGTAGTCCTGCTGTTTCCTGTTGCATGATGCTGAAGCAATCATGGTCATCCGTCTGGAGCAAATTCAGATCCCTGCAGAAGGTATCATGCAGATTTTGATCAGACTTTTTATCTGAGGGTCCATATCTGTATCCCCCCTTGGGAGTGGGAGTAGAGTGGATGGGTTGAGGACTGTGCATCTGCAGTTGGTGACATTGTCAGGCAGGAGTAGAGAGCACTGGAGGCGAAGATGCCTGGCGGTGGAGAGATGTTTTGGCTGGGTTTGGTTGAGGATTGCTGAGATGTCATGCAGAGCCAGGATTTCCAATGGTTTTTCCACTGATGTCAGTAGTCCTGTCCAGGAGGGCGTGTGCTGCAACTGCTGCTCTCATGCGGGAGGAAGAGGCTCCCCTTGCAACTGGATCCAGGCAAGCTGAAAAGTAGTCCGAAAGTCTCTGCTTTCCCCCCTGAAGCTGCATCAGGACTCCAGTAGCAAGGCCTTCTTTTCTCATCAAGTAGAGACGGAATGGCTTCTCGTAGTCAGATGGGCCTAGTGCTGGCGCTGAGACTACTGCGCCTTTTAACTTCTTGAACGAGCTGAAGGCTGCATGAGTCAGGAGGAACGGGGTCACGCTGACGTATTCACACAGAGGCTGCATTAGGACTGAGGTATCAGGGACCCAGGCTCTGCAATACGAAACTAGACCAAGGAAGGCCTGTAGCACCTTTTGAGTTGTTGGAGGAACCATCTTCTCCACTGTGGTCTTCCGGTCATCTGTCAGGTGTTTCGCCTGGTGAGCAATACAGTGTCTCTGGAACGTAACTCGCTTCAGACACCACTGGACTTTGTTCTTTGAGATCTTGCAGTGCTGCTCCGCCAGGTAGAGTAGGAGATACAAGGAATGGGCTTTACACGTGTCAAAGTCAATTGCACGAAGGAGTAGACTTTCCACGTATTGTAGCAGGGTTACTTATGCATGTTCTGCGACCCAGTTGGTGAGGACTGTGGACATTGCTTTGGTGAACTGTGAAGGGCTGTTCTGGGCCCACTGTGGCATCACTGTCCATGTGTGGTGTCCCCCCTGGTGCATTAAGGCAAACAGGAACTGGTCTTCCGGATGAAGGGGAACACTGAAGAAAGCATTAGCCAGGTCGGTCACTGTGAACACTTTTTCTGCGGCAGGCACATTTGAGAGCAGAGTGTGCGGATTCGGCACAATTGGAGTTTCAAACACCGTGACGTCATTCACAGCTCTCAGGTCATGTACCATTCTGAACTTGGCTGGCTCTCATTTTACAGTCTTTTTCTTGACCGGGAAAAGCGGGGTATTGCAAGGCGATGTGCAAGGAACAATGATTCCTATTTCCAGGTAGACCTTCAGTTGGTAAGAGGCCTGGCCTGGGCCTTACGAGGGTACGGGGTACTTCACTGCTTTCTGCACTTCTTCCTTGACCTGTTTCTCTGTACCAACTCTTGGATTGCATGGCTCCAGTCTCTTCAGTGGCGTGGGTGCTTTGCACTGGTTCTGGTAATGGCCAAACTTGCCACAGATGTAACACTTGACACTTCTGTCTTCGTAGGGTGGTTGCGCTTCCAGGTCAGTGGTCACCATGAGAGGGACCGTCTTCTGCACCCCTGGTTGGGACTCAATCCCTTTGGCTACTGTGGACAAAGGCATGATGGGTACTGTAGCGGCAGCGGGGTCCGGCCTGCTGATTGAAGCTGCGGTGGTAAGATGGGGCCTGCAGGTGCATTCGTGGCGAGGCCCGAGGGTGCCATGAGACCGGTGGCTGCATCCAACCCAAGGTCTTGGGGCATTACAGGGGCTGCGGCTGCATCTGCCATCACTTCTTCCCCCTGCTCCGTCATAGCTTCTCCCCTTTGCTAACCTTATTGAGGTCAGTGTCTCCTCTCTGGAGTCTGCAGCGGTTCTTCCGGTGTGTCGCTCAGCACTTTGCAGCATCTTCACCTCTGGCTCCCATTCCGGCGTTCTCAGCAGCACGGCACCCGTTTCCTTCTTCGCGCTCTTTGGGGTGCAATAATGGCGGCAGTTTCGGTGACAATCGTCAATAAACAGTCTCCTAGGCGCACATAAAATATTTTGCTGGGTCAGTCCACTGCTATTGACCTGTTCTCAGGCCTAGCCACTATCAGTGGTTTCCTGATTGGCTGTCTCAGTCCATGCACAAAGGCCTGTGCCAACATTTGCCTGTGTATCTGGTCTTGAATAGTGAAGCTCAAGTCTTGGAATACTTGCATTACTCTGCCATGAAACTTCTTTACAGACGCTGTCTTTTCTTGGCTCATGTCCCGTAAGCCGAGGGCTTATCCTGCCAATCTGTCCTCGGCCCACTCTCTGAGCTGTTCAATTAGCTGTGGCACTGACTTCCAAGCGTGTACATCTAATTCTGCTGGAAGTTTGAATTGTTCCTTCATGATTGGCCAGAGTGCATCGCCTGCTTCTATTTCCATGTATGGCCCAGAGATCATTCCAGGTGGCTGCATATGTTCGCTGGTTCTGCTACATTCTTCGGTAAAATGGCATGGGATGCATCCCTGGGTCTGGAAGATTGTCATTTGACTTAAAGTGCAGTGCACATAGTGTCATGGTGGTGCCTGTGGGTTTCTTTTTCTAGTACTGGACAGCATGTATGATGTTCCCTCTTCATCTTCATCAGAGGAATAGTTGTGATAGCTTGTACTGGGGTCATACACTGGCTGATTTTGGACTTAGAAGTTGCTTTTTTTTTCATGTGAGGATGTCTCCCCCTTGCTGAAGCTATGATGGACTAGGCTTATAGTTCTATGTTGGTGTGAATGTAGGCAGCTCTGACCGGTGCTGAAGTTGGACATTATCAATACATGGTGATATCATTCCTCCCCCCTCTGCACCCAGGGCTGAGCTGTCTGCTGCCTGATATGTCTGGGGGTTGCCTACTGCATTGCGTGTAGTGGGATTTTCACCTTCTTTCCCCGATATCACAAATGGCAATGGCTGGATTGTGCCAGGGACATAGAAAGGGAAACCTTGTGCTATAAGCACCATATTGTTTGAATTGGGCGTTGGCCCTTCCGGCAACGAAGAGGAAGAAAGAGGAAGAAGAAGAAGGAGGGGTTGATTGAAGAAGGAGGAAAGAGGTGTGGAGAAAAAGAATGAGGAGATAGAGAGAGAGATAGAAAGGTGTGGTAAAGAGAAATGGGGAGAATCAGGGTGTGCAGAAGGAGGTGGAGAGAGGAGGAGGGATGGGTGTGGAGAAGGAAAAGAAGGAGGAGATAGGTGTGGTGGGGGAGTGGAGAAGGAGGAGAGAGAGTGAGGAGAAGAGGGAGGAGAAGATGGAAGGTGTGGGGGAGAGAGATAAGGAGGAGAATAGAGGAGTGGAGAGAGAGAAAAGTGGAGAAAGAGGAGAGCGGGAGAGAAAAATGAGGAGAGAAAGAGTTACAGAGAAAAAGGAGGATAGAGAAGAACAACAAGAATAATAGAGAGAAGCAATGATGCCTTCTCCCTGTAGGGAGAGACGGGGCGCGCCACATACTGTGCAAAAATAACTACCTATACCATGGATTCTGCTAAAAGCAGACTGCGCAGATCCAATATCTCCGTCTTATACACACAAAAATCACTTCCTGGTTTGCTCACATAACTTTCTGTACCACCTAAACGATGTAAGCTCTGCTGCTACTTCATACCATGTATTAGCATTCAGCAATTTAACATCAGCTAACTTCCCTTATTTTCCTTTCTACGTCATGCCACTCCGCAGCTTGAAGTCTGCCATTCTAATGAATTTCACGTACTTTGTACCTTCCAAAATTCTTCACATACTTAACACCTTCGTGTTCTGCCACTATCTGGGGGGCTGTTTTCTCATCAGGAAATAAAAAGACTTTCCTGTTGCTCGGCTACTTTAATCCCCATGGCAAAAGCAAAAAATGAAAAACACACAAAAATGAAAACAAAAAAAACAAAAACAGTACTAAAAAAACTTCTAAAAATGAGTATATAAAACTCCAAAAAAAAAAAGAAACAAAATGATCAAAAACTCAAAATTTTGATACAAAAGAAAAAACTTTAGAAAACTTTAATAAAAAAAACAATATGAAAAAAAAACAATAAAAAAAACCTATATATATATTTTTCTTCTCCCCTCTCTCTGCACTCAACGCAGTTAGAGACACACACCTCTGTCATGATCTCAATGGCAAGAGAACATAGCATCAGCATATATAGGAACTAGCTCTTGGAAGATGGGAACTGAGCTGACCATGAACTAAACCTAACACACAACTAGCAGTGGCCGGGTAGCATGCCTACGTTGATTCTAGATGCCCAGCACCAGCCGGAGGACTAAATAATGCTAGCAGAGGAAAATAAGTCCTAGCTCACCTCTAGAGAAATACCCCGAAAGGAGACAGAGGCCCCCCACATGTATTGGCGGTGAATTAAGATGAAATAACAAAACGTAGTATGAAAATAGGTTTAGCAAATTTGAGGTCCACTTACTACATAGCAGAAGACAGAAAGAACACTTTCATGGTCAGCTAAAAACCCTATCAAAACACCATCCAGAAATTACTTTAAAACTCTGGCATTAACTCATAACACCAGAGTGGCAATTCCTGTTCACAAGAGCTTTCCAGACACAGTAACGAAACTACAGCTGTGAACTGGAACAAAAATGCAAAAACAAACATGGACAAGAGTCCAACTTATCTAGTAGTTGTCTAGGAGCAGGAACAAGCACAGAGAGGCTTCTGATAACATTGTTGACCGGCAAGCAACTAACAAAGCAGCAAGGTTATATAGCGACTCCCACATCTTGATGGGAACAGGTGAACAGAGAAGATGAAGACACCAGTTCAATTCCACCAGTAGCCACCGGGGGAGCCCAGAATCCAAATTCACAACAGTACCCCCCCCTCAAGGAGGGGGCACCGAACCCTCACCAGAACCACCAGGGCGATCAGGATGGGCCCTATGAAAGGCACGAACCAGATCAGAGGCATGAACATCAGATGCATTCACCCAAGAATTATCCTCCTGGCCGTATCCCTTCCACTTGACCAGATACTGGAGTCTCCGTCTGGAAACACGAGAGTCTAAGATTTTCTCCACAACGTACTCCAACTCACCCTCAACCAACACCGGAGCAGGAGGCTCAACGGAAGGCACAACCGGTACCTCATACCTGCGCAATAATGACCGATGAAAAACGTTATGAATAGAAAAGGATGCAGGGAGGTCCAAACGGAAGGAAACAGGGTTAAGAATCTCCAATATCTTATACGGGCCGATGAACCGAGGCTTAAACTTAGGAGAAGAGACCCTCATAGGGACAAAACGAGAAGACAACCACACCAAATCCCCAACACAAAGCCGAGGACCAACACGACGGTGGCGGTTGGCAAAAAGCTGAGTCTTCTCCTGGGACAACCTCAAATTGTCCACCACCTGCCCCCAGATCTGATGCAATCTCTCCACCACAGCATCCACTCCAGGACAATCCGAAGATTCCACCTGACCAGAGGAAAATCGAGGATGAAACCCCGAATTACAGAAAAACGGGGACACCAAAGTGGCAGAGCTGGCCCGATTATTGAGAGCGAACTCCGCCAATGGCAAAAAAGCAACCCAATCATCCTGGTCAGCAGACACAAAACACCTCAGATATGTCTCCAGGGTCTGATTAATCCGCTCGGTCTGGCCATTCGTCTGAGGATGGAAAGCGGACGAAAAAGATAAATCTATGCCCATCCTAGCACAGAATGCCCGCCAAAATCTAGACACGAATTGAGTCCCTCTGTCAGAAACGATATTCTCAGGAATACCATGCAAACGAACAACATTTTGAAAAAACAGAGGAACCAACTCGGAAGAAGAAGGCAACTTGGGCAGAGGAACCAAATGGACCATCTTAGAGAAACGGTCACACACCACCCAGATGACAGACATCTTCTGAGAAACAGGCAGATCTGAAATAAAATCCATCGAGATGTGCGTCCAAGGCCTCTTAGGAATAGGCAAGGGCAACAATAATCCACTAGCCCGAGAACAACAAGGCTTGGCCCGAGCACAAACGTCACAAGACTGCACAAAGCCTCGCACATCTCGTGACAGGGAAGGCCACCAGAAGGACCTTGCCACCAAATCCCTGGTACCAAAAATGCCAGGATGACCTGCCAACGCAGAAGAATGAACCTCAGAGATTACTCTACTGGTCCAATCATCAGGAACAAACAGTTTATCAGGTGGGCAACGATCAGGTCTATCCGCCTGAAACTCCTGCAAGGCCCGCCGCAGGTCTGGAGAAACGGCTGACAATACCACTCCATCCTTAAGGATACCTGTGGGCTCAGAGTTACCAGGCGAGTCAGGCTCAAAACTCCTAGAAAGGGCATCCGCCTTAACATTCTTAGAACCCGGTAGGTATGACACCACAAAATTAAACCGAGAGAAAAATAATGACCAGCGCGCCTGTCTAGGATTCAGGCGCCTGGCGGTCTCAAGATAAATCAAATTTTTGTGGTCCGTCAATACCACCACCTGATGTCTGGCCCCCTCAAGCCAATGGCGCCACTCCTCAAAAGCCCACTTCATGGCCAAAAGCTCCCGATTCCCAACATCATAATTCCGCTCAGCGGGCGAAAATTTACGGGAAAAGAAGGCACAAGGCCTCATCACGGAGCAGTCAGAACTTTTCTGCGACAACACTGCCCCAGCTCCGATCTCAGAAGCGTCGACCTCAACCTGAAAAGGTAGAGCAACATCAGGCTGACGCAACACAGGGGCAGAGGAAAAACGGCGCTTAAGCTCCCGAAAGGCCTCCACAGCATCAGGGGACCAATCAGCAACATCAGCACCCCTCTTAGTCAAATCGGTCAATGGCTTAGCAATATCCGAAAAACCAGCAATAAATCGACGATAAAAGTTAGCAAAGCCCAAAAATTTCTGAAGACTCTTAAGAGAAGAGGGCTGCGTCCAATCACAAATAGCTTGAACCTTGACAGGATCCATTTCAATGGAAGAGGGGGAAAAAATATATCCCAAAAAGGAAATCCTCTGTACCCCAAAAACACACTTAGAACCCTTCACACACAAAGAATTAGACCGCAAAACCTGAAAAACCCTCCTGACTTGCTGGACATGAGAGTCCCAGTCATCCGAAAAAATCAGAATATCATCCAGATACACAATCATAAATTTATCCAAATAATCGCGAAAAATATCATGCATAAAAGACTGGAAAACTGACGGAGCATTTGAAAGACCAAAAGGCATCACTAAATACTCAAAGTGGCCCTCGGGCGTATTAAATGCGGTTTTCCACTCATCCCCCTGCCTGATTCGCACCAAATTATACGCCCCACGAAGGTCAATCTTAGAGAACCACTTGGCCCCCTTTATGCGAGCAAACAAATCAGTCAGCAACGGCAATGGGTATTGAAATTTAACAGTGATTTTATTCAAAAGCCGATAATCAATACATGGTCTCAAAGAGCCGTCTTTTTTTGACACAAAGAAAAAACCGGCTCCTAAGGGAGATGACGATGGACGAATATGTCCCTTTTCCAAGGACTCCTTTATATATTCTCGCATAGCAGCATGTTCAGGCACAGACAGATTAAATAAACGACCCTTTGGGTATTTACTACCCGGGATTAAATCTATGGCACAATCGCACTCTCGGTGCGGAGGTAACGAACCAAGCTTGGATTCTTCAAAGACGTCACGATAGTCAGACAGGAACTCAGGAATTTCAGAGGGAATAGATGATGAAATGGAAACCACAGGTACATCCCCATGAGCCCCCTTACATCCCCAGCTCAACACAGACATAGCTCTCCAGTCGAGGACTGGGTTGTGAGATTGCAGCCAAGGCAATCCAAGCACCAAATCATCATGTAGATTATACAGCACCAGAAAGCGAATAATCTCCTGGTGATCCGGATTAATACGCATAGTTACTTGTGTCCAGTATTGTGGTTTATTATTAGCCAATGGGGTGGAGTCAATCCCCTTCAGAGGAATAGGAGTCTCCAAAGGCTCTAAATCATACCCACAGCGTTTGGCAAAGGACCAATCCATAAGACTCAAAGCGGCGCCAGAGTCGACATAGGCGTCCGTGGTAATAGATGACAAAGAGCAAATCAGGGTCATAGATAGAATAAACTTAGACGGTGAGGTGCAAATGGAAACAGATTTACCAAGCTTTTTAGTGCGTTTAGAGCATGCTGGTATAACATGAGTAGAATCACCACAATAGAAACACAACCCATTTTTCCGTCTAAAATTCTGCCGCTCGCTTCGGGACAGAATTCTATCACACTGCATACTCTCTGGCGACTTCTCAGTGGACACCGCCAGATGGTGCACTGGTTTGCGCTCCCGCAAACGCCTATCGATCTGAATAGCCATTGTCATGGACTCATTCAGACCCGCAGGCACAGGGAACCCCACCATAACATCCTTAATGGCATCAGAGAGACCCTCTCTGAAAGTCGCCGCCAGGGCGCACTCATTCCACTGAGTAAGCACAGACCATTTACGGAATCTTTGGCAGTAAATTTCCGCTTCATCTTGCCCCTGAGATAGGGACATCAAAGTTTTTTCTGCCTGAAGCTCCAAATGAGGTTCGTCATAAAGCAACCCCAAGGCCAGAAAAAACGCATCCACATTGAGCAACGCAGGATCCCCTGGTGTCAATGAAAAAGCCCAGTCTTGAGGGTCGCCCCGGAGCAAGGAAATCACAATCCTGACCTGCTGTGCAGGGTCTCCGGCAGAGCGAGATTTCAGGGACAAAAATAATTTGCAATTATTTCGAAAATTCTGAAACCCAGATCTATTCCCCGAGAAAAATTCCGGCAAAGGAATTCTCGGCTCAGATACAGGTGCATGACAAACAAAATCTTGCAAATTTTGTACCTTCGTGGCGAGATTATTCAAACCTGCAGTTACACTCTGAAGATCCATTACAAACAGGTGGACACAGAGCCATTCAAGGGTTAAGAGGAGGTAAGAAGCAGCTAGACAGCAATTAAGGGCTAGACAGCAAAACTCTGAAGGGAAAAAAAAAAAAAAAAAAAAATTTCCCTTAAACACTTCTCTATCTCCTGCTTCAGCCCAAACAATTAACACTTTGTTGGCCGGTCAAACTGTCATGATCTCAATGGCAAGAGAACATAGCATCAGCATATATAGGAACTAGCTCTTGGAAGATGGGAACTGAGCTGACCATGAACTAAACCTAACACACAACTAGCAGTGGCCGGGTAGCATGCCTACGTTGATTCTAGATGCCCAGCACCAGCCGGAGGACTAAATAATGCTAGCAGAGGAAAATAAGTCCTAGCTCACCTCTAGAGAAATACCCCGAAAGGAGACAGAGGCCCCCCACATGTATTGGCGGTGAATTAAGATGAAATAACAAAACGTAGTATGAAAATAGGTTTAGCAAATTTGAGGTCCACTTACTACATAGCAGAAGACAGAAAGAACACTTTCATGGTCAGCTAAAAACCCTATCAAAACACCATCCAGAAATTACTTTAAAACTCTGGCATTAACTCATAACACCAGAGTGGCAATTCCTGTTCACAAGAGCTTTCCAGACACAGTAACGAAACTACAGCTGTGAACTGGAACAAAAATGCAAAAACAAACATGGACAAGAGTCCAACTTATCTAGTAGTTGTCTAGGAGCAGGAACAAGCACAGAGAGGCTTCTGATAACATTGTTGACCGGCAAGCAACTAACAAAGCAGCAAGGTTATATAGCGACTCCCACATCTTGATGGGAACAGGTGAACAGAGAAGATGAAGACACCAGTTCAATTCCACCAGTAGCCACCGGGGGAGCCCAGAATCCAAATTCACAACACACCTCCCCTTTTCGTATGCTATTGTATCCAATGTCACTAAAGTCACGTATCTGGAAACACGTATGTCGCACCAAAAATGATAGATACAATTTAATTTCACTTCTTCACATATAGCTACACATAGCTAGTATTGTAGAAACAGCCAGAAAAAAACAAAAAAAACAAACAGATGTGACAGTGTGATTTACAATGCATATATCTGCTACAGCAGCTGGAAAAGAGGAAGTTCAAGAGAGAAGAAAAAAAACAAAACTTTCTTTTATAATTTCATGCTTTTAAAGCAGCAATACTTGACAAACAGAAACAGATAGACAATCCGGGAGATGCCCTTTTTAATTCTGTGACACGTGCAGACCGTTCTGGGAACAGACAACTATCAATCGCACTGGCACGCATATGCCGGGTTCTACCACCCTCCGCTCCGGTCGTCCTGACTGGCCGCCGGCTACGGGAATCTGTGGCAGCCCTCAAAGCTATCACCATCCGAGCCTGGATCATGGAACTGCCTGTCCCGAGACCTTCTGTCTCTCCTATTGCACGGGAATCTGTGATAGCTTATTCAGCGATTTGACCTGCTGTCTGTTACCCAGCCACCACAAACAAAAGTCACTCTTCTTTCCTTCTCCCGACTCTTACACAAACACAGAACACATACACGGCACACAGCAGACACCTCCCAGGGTTTGGATTCAGGCTTCGGACTTTTTACACTACCCTACCTGGGAATTGGTGACCACACCTGACCGGCAAGAGGCATAGACCCGGCACAGGGGACTTTCAGGTAAGATGATAACATTTTCTTACCTTACTTATGGAGCTGCGCAGTTTCCGTCCCGTGAACCAAGGCTGTGGCAACACCTCCATCTCTCCGGTCAGTAGGGTGCAGTTTCGTCTCTTTGCCTCGCTGTTTGGGGCCATTTGATATGGAAATTTTGGGTTGGATAAATTTATCCCTGTGTGTGCTGTGGCCGCTCCCAATAAGACTGAGTATTTTGAGCGCTCAAGGAAGAATGAGACTGCACACCATGTTGTGTCAATAACATTCCATCAATACTGATACTTTATTGTACATATAGTTTTTATGATAGCAAATAGAAAGGAGTGGTTAGGGGTTGTTAGGGGTGGTTAGTTAATTACCATATTGTCTAGCTCCTCTGTCATTGGTTATCTAAACATATATGGAATATTGTGATTAATGCTCATATGACTGCTGATTAAGCAACTAAAATGTAGCTCTGTATCTAGGACAAAGTTGAGACATTTGATCAGCACTTAATACATCTGGTGTTGTTCCGCTTTTGGGATGGAAAACCCCATACAATCTGTCTGGCCTATATCAGTTCATGTCAGCCATTTTAAACCATTGATTATAATGTATATATTAGCTGTGAGCATATGAGTATATATATGATTATAGAGGAGTATACATGCAAGTGAGATCTACATGATATATATATATTTCTATCACAGTTCTAACCCTAACCCTAGTTCTAACCCTATCCCTAACCCTAGTTCTAACCCTAACCCTAGTTCTAACCCTAACCCTAGTGGAAAAAAATAAATAAATATATTTTCTTTATTTTATTATGTTCCCTACCTATGGGGGTGATAAAGGGGGGGGTTTATTTACTATTTTTTTTATGTTGATCACTGTGCTATGATCTATCACAGTGTTCAAAATGAATGAACGAATCTGCCGGCCAGCAGATTCCGCGGGCGCACTACGCATGCGCCCGCCATTTTGGAAGATGGCGGCGCTCATGCAGAAGACGGACGGACACCGGGAGGGACACCGGAGGTCGGTAAGTATGGGGTGGTGGGATCGAAGCACGGGGGGGTGGGATCGGAGCATGGGGGAGCGGACAGGAGGACAAAGGGGAGCAGAGGACAGGACGGAGGACAGAGGGGAGGAGATCGGTGGCAGTGGCGGGGGCAGATCGTGGTCTCCAGCCATGGCCGATGATATTGCAGCATCGGCCATGGCTGGATTATAATATTTCACCAATTTTCATTGGTGAAATATTATGATTGCTCTGATTGAAAGTGAAAGTGAAACGTCACTTTCAACAGCCAATCAGAGCAATCGTAGCCCCTGGGCTGAAGTACCACTCCCCCTGTCCCTGCAGGTTGGGTGAAATTACAGTTAACCCTTTCACCCGATCTGCAGGAACGCGATCCTGCCATGATGCCACATAGGCGTCACAAGTCAGATTGGCACCGACTTTCATGACACGTGGCGTCACAGGTCGGGAAGCGGTTAAAGGGTCGATATTGACTTTTAGAATTGCTACTTCCAATAGGTGGCACTAGAGTTCGGGCCTCTTACTCTCTGAAGAGACAATCTGCATATTTCCCACAGGAGCATTGCGGCTTAAAAGTCTCCTCATCTCGGCAGGCTTAACATGTCACTCTCCGCAAGGAGAAACTTTACCCCTTGGATCTTGGAGGTAACAATCTAATATATAATTGCCTAGAATACTACTTCCTGCAATTTGTGCCAACTTCCGTGGCTTTGTCCGGAGCTATTGTCCGGAGCTATTGTCCGGAGCTAATGTCCGGAGATAAGTGACGTCACCAGTGTCCTACACCCAGGCAGAGCACAGTGGCCCCAGGCAGAGCACAGGGGCCCCAGGCAGAACATGGGGCCCCAGGCAGAGCACAGGGGCCCCAGGCCGAGCACAGGGGCCCCAGGCAGCATATGGGGCCCCAGGCAGAGCACAGGGGCCCCAGGCAGCATATGGGGCCCCAGGCAGAGCACAGTGGCCCCAGGCAGCATATGGGGCCCCAGGCAGAGCACAGTGGCCCCAGGCAGAGCACAGGGGCCCCAGGCAGCATATGGGGCCCCAGGCAGAGCACAGTGGTCCCAGGCAGAGCACAGGGGCCCCAGGCAGCTTATGGGGCCCCAGGCAGAGCACAGTGGCCCCAGGCAGAACATGGGGCCCCAGGCAGAGCACAGTGGCCCCAGGCAGAGCACAGGGGCCCCAGGCAGAACATGGGGCCCCAGGCAGAGCACAGGGGCCCCAGGCAGAGCACAGGGGCCCCAGGCAGCATATGGGGCCCCAGGCAGAGCACAGGGGCCCCAGGCAGCATATGGGGCCCCAGGCAGAGCACAGTGGCCCCAGGCAGAGCACACACCAAATCGGAGGCCGAGGGGCCCCGCCAACCAAATCGGAGGCCGAGGGGCCCCGCCAACCAAATCGGAGGCCGAGGAGCCCCGCCCACCAAATCGAAGGCCGAGCAACCCCGCCCACCAAAGCGGAGGCCGAGGGGCCTGGCCCCGCCCACCAAAGCGGAGGTCGAGGGGCCCCGCCCACCACATCGGAGGCCGAGGGTCCCCGCCCACCAAATCGGAGGCCGAGGATCCCCGCCCACCAAATCGGAGGCCGAGGGTCCCCGCCCACCAAATCGGAGGCCGAGGGTCCCCGCCCACCAAATCGGAGGCCGAGGGTCCCCGCCCACCAAATCGGAGGCCGAGGGTCCCCGCCCACCAAATCGGAGGCCGAGGGTCCCCGCCCACCAAATTGGAGGCCGAGGGTCCCCGCCCACCAAATTGGAGGCCGAGGGTCCCCGCCCACCAAATCGGAGGCCGAGGGGCCCCACCAACCAAATCGGAGGCCGAGGGGCCCCGCCCACCAAATCGGAGGCCGAGGGTCCCCGCCCACCAAATCGGAGGCCGAGGGGCCCCGCCCACCAAATCGGAGGCCGAGGGTCCCCGCCCACCAAATCGGAGGCCGAGGGTCCCCGCCCACCAAATCGGAGGCCGAGGGGCCCCGCCAACCAAATCGGAGGCCGAGGGGCTTCGCCAACCAAATCGGAGGCCGAGGAGCCCCGCCCACCAAATCGAAGGCCGAGCGGCCCCGCCCACCAAAGCGGAGGCCGAGGGGCCTGGCCCCGCCCACCACATCAGAGGCCGAGGGTCCCCGCCCACCACATCGGAGGCCGAAGGTCCCTGCCCACCAAATCGGAGGCCGAGGGTCCCCGCCCACCAAATCGGAGGCCGAGGGTCCCCGCCCACCAAATTGGAGGCCGAGGGTCCCCGCCCACCAAATCGGAGGCCGAGGGTCCCCGCCCACCAAATCGGAGGCCGAGGGTCCACATCAACCAAATCAGAGGCCGAGGGGCCCCGCCCACCAAATCGAAGGCCGAGGGGCCCCGCCCACCAAAGCGGAGGCCGAGGGTCCCCGCACACCAAATCTGAGGCAGAGGGACCCAGCCCACCACATCGGAGGCCGAGGGTCCCCACCCACCAAATCGGAGGCCGAGGGTCCCCGCCCACCAAATCGGAGGCCGAGCGTCCCCGCCCACCAAATCGGAGGCCGAGGGTCCCCGCCCACCAAATTGGAGGCCGAGGGTCCCCGCCCACCAAATCGGAGGCCGAGGGTCCCCGCCCACCAAATCGGAGGACGAGGGGCCCCACCTGTGAAAATTTTACTGTGAAAATACCTGATGGGCACACAAGTATGCGCCAGTATGGGTACTAAGAGCTTTTCCACATAATAATGAAATATTTTAAAATGTCATAGAACATACCAATATACATAGTTATTGATACATATTATTTATTATTTACATTATTGTTCTTAAGCAAAGAACCGTTGTTGTGGCATTTGCCACAACACGCAAAGTTGTTGTCTGATGTCTTTCATCACTCCCCTCATAAGCATGTTCATGGATCCTGTGTAACTGTACCTTAAATAACAAGAATTGTCAAGAGCTGGTGAGTGCAGCCATTTTTTGTTCTTTCTTACTATTATTTATTAATTGTATTATTCTTACATTTGAATAAATAAAGTATATATGGATTCTAGACTCCCGATTCTTTAGAATCGGGCTGCCATCTAGTAACATTTATAATTTGTTAGAAAACCACAGTAGTAGAGTATCTGATAGTGATTTAATTCAAGCTATGGTTTTGCATAGCTATTCTTGCTACTAGCAGAAGCTGAATAGTTCTCAAGTATCTCTGTATAGATGTCTGCTGTTCTACATGTGTACAAAAGGAGGCACTGTTGGCATAGTTTACACTTACTGGCAAACTGCTATTAGGACTGAATTGATCTGGACAGCTGAAATACTGAAGGTCAGATAAGCCATTAAAGTTTTTATGATACAATTATAATTTGCAGCAAGAGAGAAATTTAAAGGTAAACCCACAAAAATGTATTTTTTTTTTATGATGGCTGATGGTTGCTGTCCATACACCTGATTCTGCAATGCCGATTTCTCACTCTGTGAATGGAGCAGAAAATTGGTCACTTTGTTATCACTGAGAACAATGCCAATTTTACATTCACATGAACATCTGGTAACGAGCTGACAAATAAATAACAATACTTATACAAATTAGGCAGTATAGCTACAGTATAGGCAATCTAGAGGCAGGGCCAGTTTTACACAAAGTGGGGTCCTGGGCAAAAGTTTATAGTGTGGACCCAAATGCTAACATATTGCACCATCACACAGAAACATTGTGTTTATATGCACTGAGTTCAAGCCAGTAAACAAGAATGATCAACAATTTAAGTCGTTTGACACTTGTTTCCCATCCTCTTTACAGTGGCTGAGGAAGAATGATGGGCACAGAACGATCACTAGTAGATCAACAATGTCCCCATACAGTGTCATGTTACCAGCGGAACATCATCGCACCACACACACACATACACTGTATATGCTGTACGCACCACACACACTATATACACCACATGCAACCTCTTGCGCGGTACCACCAGCGGAACACCATCGAGAACACACCGCCGCCAGGATCAGCCAAATGATTCACTGACCGCTGCCATCTTTGTACAGGAGGAGCGCATGCACAGTTTTAATGTGACCGCCGCTATCTGTCCGCACAAAGATGGCGGCGGTCTGATTTACTGCGCCTGCGTGAATTCCGCACAAGCGCAGTGAATCATTTGGCTAATCCCGATGGCAAATGTGCGACTTGTCTACAGGCAGAGGAAGCCGGTCACATTAAAGGGGTTTTCCCACGAACGGAAGTTCATTTTAAAAATTGTCTGTGTCTGACCGTGTACGGAGCATACCACATCTCCTGGGCAGGGAAAGAAGCAAAATACAATACTGACATTACAGCAGGGGATCACAGAGGATTCATTTTGCCAGGTAAAATATTTCACTGACTGTTTTTAAACAATATTTTACCTCCCAAAATGTATCCTCTGCGATCTCCTGCTGTAATGTCAGTATTGTCTTTTGCTTCCTCCCCTGTCCAGGAGCTGTGGTATGTTCTGTACACGGTCAGACACAGACAATTTTTAAAATGAACTTTCGTTCGCTGGAAAACCCCTTTAAAAAGTAAATATCAATGCCAACATGGCTCCTCCTAAAAAGTACGCCAATGACAATGAAAGGAAAGCAGCAAAGGCACAACGTCGAAAACAATGGGCAAATGAGACTCTTGAAGAGCAACAGCATCGCTGGGACAAAAACAATGCATATAAGCGTAGGCATCAAGCACGAGTCCTCTGATGTAAAAGTCATTAGATTATCACAGGATGCCATTAGGCAACAACAGCGCCACCATCAGAAATCAGCAGTCTTAACAGCTATACCATGCTCACAAGATGACCCATTGCTGATGACGATGATGAATGTGAACAGTACCCAGGGGAATTTTTAAATTCTCTGACGCCATCAGCAATGCCATCACATCGGCTCCAACTTAAAATTGGTACCATTGTCATGCTACTGCGAAACCTCAATACCAACAAAGGTCTCTGCAATGGAACTCGGCTGATTGTCACTGCCTTATACCCCAACATCATACAGGCTAAAGTGATTACTGGATCGGCCGAAGTGGACATTGTATTTATTCCATGCATAGATTTGTGTCCCTCTGACACTGGGTTACCCTTTAAATTAGGAAGACGACAGTTTCCAGTAAAACCTGCATTCGCAATGACTATTAAATCTCAAGGACAGACCCTCAGTCGAGTGGGTATTTCTTTACCTGAACCAGCCTTTGGACATGGACAGTTATACGTTGCTTTCTCCAGAGTGAAGTGACGCTCCCATGTCAAAGTGAAAGTTATTAATACACCACTTCAAGGAAAGTTAGGTAATAGTGATAACATTTTTACAAGGAATGTTGTTTATAAAAATGTTTTAAATTAATCTAATTAATTTGTAATATGAATAATAGATTCCGTGTATGATTTATAAGTAGATGATGGATTAATATCACATAGATATACATCTATATATATAATTGTCTAAGGGGTACTTCTGTCTGTTTGTCTGTAACTAACTTCCGTAACGGAAATCCCGCATCGCTGATTGGTCGTGGCTGGCCAGGCATGACCAATCAGCGACAGGCTTAGTCTGGCCGTGAATTGGCCCCTCCCTACTCTCCTCAAGTCAGTGCCCCCTCCCTACTCCGCTCCAGTCAGTGCCAGTGTGTCGCCCCATCCCGGACCAACTTTTTACTATTGATGCTGCCTATGCAGCATCAATAGTAAAAAGATATAATGTTAAAAAAAAAAAAAATTGTGCTATTCTCACCTTCCGACGTCCACCGATGCGCACGATGCTGCCGCCAGCTTCCGTTCCCAGTGATGCATTGCAAAATTACCCAGATGACTTAGCGGTCTCACTTTGGTGGACGCTAGAGGGTGAGTATATAACTATTTTTATTTTTTTTTTAACAGGGATATGGTGCCAACACTGCTATATACTGCGTGGGCTATGTTATATACTGCGTGGCCCGTGTTATATACTGCGTGGCCTGTGTTATATACTACGTGGGCTGTTATTTACTATGTGGGCTGTGCTATATATTACGTGGGCTGTGTTATATACTGCCTGGCTGCTATATACTACGTGGGCAGTGTTTTATACTGCATGGGCTTAGATATATACTACGTGGCCTGTGTTATATACTGCTATATATTACGTGGGCTGTGCTATATATTACGTGGGCTGTGTTATATACTACATGGCTGCTATATACTACGTGGCTGTCCTATATCCTATGTGGCTGTGCTATATACTGCGTGGCTGTGCTATATACTATGTGGCTGTCTGTGTTATATACTACGTGGTTGTGTTATATACTACGTGGCTGTGCTAAGCACTACGTACATACATACATACATATTCTAGAATACCCGATGCATTAGAATCGGGCCACCATCTAGTAGTATAAGGACATCAGAAGAAGAAGATGGGAGGCGCTGGACCGGAACGCGATGCCCATCGGACCGGACCGCTGCAGGACCGCCCCTGGGTGAGTATAATCTAACTTATTTTTCTCATCTTTCAGGATACATCGGGGGCTTATCTACAGCATTACAGAATTACAGAATTACAGAACGTGGAGACGCAGTGATCTTTTATATGCGCCCATGTAACCAAACAATTCCAGCCATGGTGGGATTGTTCTGTTTGCTATTGTGTGTTGTGGTTCAATAAAGTATTGCCTCATTGTTTTACCTTAACCCTGTGTTGTCTGTGTAGTGTATTGCACACGGGGAGATAGAGCGGGCGTTCAGTCGTATGAGCCATGGTCAATGCAGTCTTGCTAAAGACAGCCGGGCCAGCGGACGAGAGCACCCACTGACCCCGTTTCTCCACAACCATGTTATCTGTAATACAGGGTCCATAGACATCTATAACATACTGGAACTCTAGGAAAGGATCCAGCTTCACGGATATAAAATCTTGATCTTTATTGGTAAAATTATTAAACATCTTTACATCCTGAACATTGTTCATCAGTGAAAATACCACCGCGTTTCTGGTTCACGCAGCATCAGTACTTGCTTTACAGCATGAGTAAAGGTGCTGTGTGCAAAAGAAACGCGTTTATGTTTTCGAGAATGGACAATGTTCTGGTTTTAAAACTGTTTTTAGAACTTTACTAATAAAGATGAAGATTTTTTATCCCTGAAGCTGAATCCTGTCCTAGAACACTATTGCTGTTTTCACCCTCCAAGCTCTCGAGAGTAATAGGCTATAGACAAAAAACAGGTCATTGATTTTTCTGATTTACATATGCATATAATTAAGTTTAGTGTGAATTGTTCATTAGTAATTACACACACAGAATAAAATGGGCAATGCTCTGTTAACCACATCTTTATTTCAGGAAGTCACATAGAAAAAAAACCATCAAGAAAAAACGATTGTTCTTCACAACAAGAATTTTTTTTTAAGAAAGTAAACACACAAATTGCTTGGTTATCTCTCAGCCTATGCCGCAGAGCTAATGATTTCATTAGCTCTAATTAGGACTTATGTACCTGCTGGAGGTAATCTGAGAATACATTATTCATGACACATCGACCACGGACTGAGCTTTATCTTTGGCTCCTACTTTGTGAAGTACCGGTACGTTGAGCTGCTGTTTGTAATAAAATGTTGGAAGTGTTAACGCCTTATACAATTTTTCCCATTCTGCAGGGTTTTCAAACATTCCTGTCAGTCAAATGTCTACATTTTTTTTCCTCTGCCATGCATTGATACAATACATCTTACCAAAGATTCTAATCTATGGCAGTCCTACTAGCAACACTGCAATTTGTGTAACATTATTACATGCATTCAACTACAAATATTTATTTCCTAATGCATAGTTATGAAAATGTCTTCATTTGTATTAATCTCTGGGAATTGGCAGTGATAATTTAAGAATTCACAGTTCCCAATCAGTTGCATTGCCATGTTTTATGTTCACATTTAAGTTCTCCTACAATTACTTATTTACAATATATTTGTTGGTTAGTTGGTATATGGTGTTATATTGCTAAAAGTCATTTTGAAGATCACATTTGTTTTTAAACCTTGACAATAAAGAAGAGGTTTTGTTATTTTATAAGTGTGGTGCCAGTATCTATGCTTGCTTTAATATTCTCAACTGGAGATAATATAGTTGTATATATAACAAGGTGGCTGACTGTGTAACCTTGTAAAGCAGTAGCTACAGTGCCTTGAAAACAAAATAAAAACTGGCAAGTATTTGTGAAGTGTAAAGGCAATGATATATAGTTTTATAATTATTTTAAAAATATAAATCTGAAAATTGTGACGTGCATTTGTATACAACAATGTGTAGTCTGATACTCCTAAATAAAATTCTGAGTTTAACCAATTGCCTCCAAGTCAAATAATTAGTAAATTGAGTCTACCTGTGTGTAATTTATTCTCAGCATAACTACAGCTGTTCTGTGAAGGCCTCAGAGGTTTGTTTGAGAACATTAGAGAACATTAGGGATCAAACAGAATCATGAAAACCAAGGAACACACCAGACACTGCAGGGATAATGATGTGGAAAAGATCAAAGCAGAGTTAGGTTGTTATAAAATAGCCCAAGCTCTGAACATCTCACGGAGCACTGTTCAGTCTATCCAAATATAGAAGGAGTATGGCACCACTGCAAATGTGCCAAGACATGGCTCTTTACCCAAACTGGCATCCCAAGCAAGAAGACCACGAATTAGAGAAGCATCCAAGAGGTCTATGGTCACTCTGTAGGAGCTGCAAAGTTCCACAGCTCAGTGGGAGAATCTGTACACAGGACAACGATGAGTCCTATATTCTACAAATCTGGCCTTTATGGAAAAGTGGCAAGAAAAAATAAATTTTTGAAAGCAAGCCACAAGAAGTTCTGTTTGCAGTTTGCTGGTTGTCAGAGAACTAACCCTGCACATCATCCTGAAAACACCAGGGCAGGGAAGCTAGTTACAGTTGATGGGAAGATGGATGGTGCTAAATACAGGGCAATTCTGGAAGAAAACCTTAGAAACTTCTAAAGACTTGAGACTGCAATGTAGGTTCACGTTCAAGCAGGACAATGACCCTAAACTTGCTACCAGAGCTCCAATGGAACGGTTTGGATCATAACATATTCATGTGTGTGAATAGCACAGTAACAGTCCAGATCTAAATTTCACTGAGAATCTGGAGCAAGACTTGAAAATTGCTGTTCACAGATGCTCTCCATCCAATCTCACTGAGCTAGAGCTAGTTTTCAAAGAAGAATGGGCAAAAATTTCTGCTTTTAGATGTGCAAAGCTGGTAGAGACATACTGCAAAAGACAGAGCAATTGCAGTGATATGTGGTCCTACAAAGAATTGACTTGGGGGTTGGGGATAGGGGGGCCTGAATATAAATGCAATTTTCAGATTGATATTTTTAAAATAATTAGAAAATCATGTATCATTTCCTTTACACTTCACAAGATTTGGCTAGTTTGTGTTAGCATATCACATAAAAGCCCACTAAAATGGATTTAAGTTTGTCGGTGCAGCATGAAAAATGTGGAAAAGGTCATGCCGTGAGAATATTTTTTCAAAGCACTGTAAATCCAGGCATATATTTAGAACATGATGTTTTCTTAATCCTCACTTGGAATTTAACTTAGAGGTATCCTTTCATTACTGTAACTGAAAACAGTCTCAGAACTGTTGATGATTTTGTTGGGAAAACATCTAGACAAAATGGAAGGTACATTTTAAATAGAGCAAAAAGGCCCACTCATAGGGCCCATTGCATCTTTGCCATTTTTGTTGCATAAATACTCTCAATTAGTGACTTTGTGAGCTGTTACAAATTCATCAAACAATTGTCGCCCATTTGAAACTTTTCGTTTGTTGTTTTAGTTTTATGATTTTTACATCAACGTGGCTTTTCCATATGTTTTAGACTGATTCTTCAAATCTGACTTTTTTAACATGTCACAAAAATTGTTTCAAATGAACTCTAGTCCACCTCTAGAGTGATTTTATGTATGCCAGCAATTTTTCCATTATGTTAGAAATGTGTGGCTTTTGTAAGTAATTAGTCGTGAAGCAGGTCAAAGACAAAAAAAAATTTGTGCAAAATTCATAAACTACGTGAGCCATTTTGAAGTATTTGGAGCAAAAAATGGTAACAAATACAACAATGCAATACAATAAAGAAAAGTGACTAAAAAACCACGCAAATGGTGAATTGGGGCCAAAGTATAAAGCTGGAAACCACAAAGGAGAAATGTATAAAAATGAGTGTAAATAAAAATTAGAGCAGTTGACTATAAAAACAATCATGTTGCTATTTTCATTTTTTAAAATTTGCCTCCAAATAATAAAAGTCTAAACCAGATTGCTGTGTGCAACTGGTCTAATTACAGCAAAATTGTAGAAAATCCATGTTATGAAAATGTCAATGTAGCCTTGCTAACCACATGCACTTTATTTCCCAAGGAGAATAACAGAATTTACATGAGAATAATATAAGTATTCATGCAGTCCTAGCATTAAGGGTATACACTTTTGGAGAAGAAATAATAGGCATAGAGAATAAGCAGGAAAGTCAATGGACATTTTCGGAAGACAAAAAAGGAACATGGATGCAGGTGGTTCAGGTTGTATTTGTTACAATGCTGAGAACTTGATGTAGTTTTTATTGGGTAAAGAGAAATACGTTTTTTTCATAAATACTCTAAAATTTCATGTTGTCTTTTAAAATTTTGTTCTTTGAAAAAAACAAAACAGATAAACTCCATTCATTCCTGAAAACATTTCTTCACTGCAGATTAGTTTTTGCCATTCACAAATGTCGCACTGGAAGGTTGTTTCCTCATTACAGGGTCTTATTGATGTAAATTAACTTTATAAAGGTGTCTTTTACTCTTTCAACCAATAATGAGGTTTATACAGTAAAAGTAATAAAACCATGAGTTGAATCCTCGTTAAAACAAAGAGATAACACTGCAAACGAATGAGTAGCTCAGATAATCCCCTAAAATTAAGTTGTAAGTAGTGTTGAGCATTCCGATACCGCAAGTATCGGGTATCGGCCGATATTTGCTGTATCGGAATTCCGATACCGAGATCCGATACTTTTGTGGTATCGGGTATCGGTATCGAAACAACATTAATGTGTAAAATAAAGAATTAAAATAAAAAATATTGCTATACTCACCTCTCCGACGCAGCCTGCACCTTACCGAGGGAACCGGCAGCGTTGTTTGCTTAAAATTCGCGCTTTAACTTCCTTACGCGAAGTCCCGGCTTGTGATTGGTCGCGCGCCGCCCATGTGGCCGGGACGCAACCAATCACAGCAAGCCGTGACGTAATTTCAGGTCCTTCAGGATTTTAAAATTACGTTCCGGCGTTGTGATTGGTTGCGTCGCGGTCACATGGTCGACGCGACCAATCACAAGCCGTGACGTCACGGGAGGCTGGACACGCGCGCATTTTAAAATGCGCGCGTCTCCTGCCTCGCGTGACGTCACGGCTTGTGATTGGTCGCGTCGCCCATGTGACCGCGACGCAACCAATCACAGCAAGCCGTGACGTAATTTCAGGTCCTTCAGGATTTTAAAATTACGTTCCGGCGTTGTGATTGGTTGCGTCGCGGTCACATGGTCGACGCGACCAATCACAAGCCGTGACGTCACGGGAGGCAGGAGACGCGTGCATTTTAAAATGCGCGCGTGTCCAGCCTCCCGTGACGTCACGGCTTGTGATTGGTCGCGTCGACCATGTGACCGCGACGCAACCAATCACAACGCCGGAACGTAATTTTAAAATCCTGAAGGACCTGAAATTACGTCACGGCTTGCTGTGATTGGTTGCGTCCCGAACACATGGGCGGCGCGCGACCAATCACAAGCCGGGACTTCGCGTAAGGAAGTTAAAGCCCGAATTTTAAGCAAACAACGCTGCCGGTTCCCTCGGTAAGGTGCAGGCTGCGTCGGAGAGGTGAGTATAGCAATATTTTTTATTTTAATTCTTTATTTTACACATTAATATGGTTCCCAGGGCCTGAAGGAGAGTTTCCTCTCCTTCAGACCCTGGGAACCATCAGGAATACCGTCCGATACATGAGTCCCATTGACTTGTATTGGTATCGGATATCGGTATCGGATTAGATCCGATACTTTGCCGGTATCGGCCGATACTTTCCGATACCGATACTTTCAAGTATCGGATGGTATCGCTCAACACTAGTTGTAAGTAAATTGCACATAATAAAATAATTTTTTACATCTAATTTTACTAAACTATGCCTTAAGTTGCTTGTCTAGGGCAACATTTTATATTATCATGAATGTAGGCAGGAATGGTGCCATTATTCTACGAGGAGAAATAATTGAGAGACCACATTTTAATGATCCAGTACAAGTGACTAATTATAAAGTAAACCCATCACAGTATTGAATGCAGCTCATATTTTCAGTAAACATTATTAACACATTCTTTCTGAAGCAATTAATAAATGGTTAAACTCTCATCCAGCTCTATGACAGCACTTTATGTAGTTGTCCACTGCTGGACTAAATGGGGCATAAAATAATGTTCTACAATGGACCATTCTATACATAGTCTTGTAGGCTGTTCCTGGGAGTGGAAAGTACCTCCTAAAAGTATTACAAGGAAGGACAACCAGTGAGCCATGGTCATATACACCCACAACACAATGGGCACAAGGAGCGAAGGCTACCTCATCTGTTTGGAGAGAAGAACATCTAACCAATTGTTAAGAAGGTAGTGCTGGCTATGATAGAAAGGTGCATCGCTACTTTTTGTATAGGGAGCTGCACGGCTGCTGAACAGTTAGAGTATCCATGTAAACTGAGTCTTCAGTCTGCTTGAATAGAAAAATTTACTTGGATATACACTATAAGCCATTTCAAAGGTCCATAAGGTTTTGGAAGAATCTGACAACATATTAATACCACTGTGAATGGACAAGTAAAAAAATGAACATCTTTACTAAAGACCAAATTGTGAAAGCTGGATAATTAAAAGATGACCAAACAGACGGTCTTGTTGGACATTTAGTGGTTAGGACTAGAGATGAGCAAATCTCCCAAAATGTATGCCCCAAAGTATAATAAATGGAGGACAATGCATGGGATAAAAATAATAAAAGATTATACTCACCTGTCTTGGACCTACAATTCATTTGTGCTGCCACATCCGCTTGCTTTGGATTGGTCTTCAGATAGCTTCGTGGTCACAGTGCTCATGTGGTAACATAGAGCGTAATGCACATCTTTGATGTCACTGATCCCACACCATGTGACTGCATGAGAACTAGGCAGCCATGGAGAATCCAGATCATAGAGAAATCTGAAGGAAGTGGAGAACCAGTGAGGGGAGCTGCGCCTGCCGGACAGGTTAGGAGTGAGCCTATAGTACAGATGATCCCTTTTTTAAAAAAAGAAAAAACTCTTCCTAGCCCTCAAATGAATCAAATCCAATTTGATTCACTCATTCTGGTTACACTGTATTAAATATGTGCTCAAGGCTCTTTGAGGCATTTAGGGAAAAAGACCAAAGATTAACCTGGCCGTTCATATCCCACCAAATAATTTTTTTATTGGCTATGACCGAAAGGTTTCTAAATTCAAACAATTCATTTCAAAGACGTATTAACTAATGTATCCCACCCAAAACATCTACAATGGGTACATCAGAACATGACCATAAAGCAAAGGCTGATTCAAAAGTAGCTGTCAGCAGTGGATCTTGACAATTTGTGTGTCCAAGGGCATTCAGAGTGGCAGAACATTCTTCAGACAACCATTAGTAACCTCAATGATAGCAGCCAAGCATGTGTGTGCATTTCTGCATGTGGCTCACATACAAAATACTGAATCAATCGATTTATTTAGAAAATTGTTTCATAATTTGCATATCATTAACATGTCTATACATCCTGTGATTTCCATAAATCCACAACTTTTTCTTCTTGTTGTTGTAATCTCAATGTTGAGAAGTGTAATTATTTTTCTGCAGATATGTAAGTATCTTCTGCATTCTGAACACATTGCTGCATTTATTCCCTTCTGTCATAGGGAATACTGATGCCCACACGGGATGTGACAAAAAGAGTTCTGTGTATATTTTTTGTACATCCTTCTTATTCTGTTTATTTACTACAAAATGAACTTTTCAGCCAATATAGCCATAAGTTAATATAATCACCACCATTTGTAAACTATGAGTTTTTGACTTTGAGAATGTCATCAGATCTCTGTTTTAACAGAATGTCAATCTTTTACACCCAATTCTGAATATTTCTATGTTTTTGTTTACTACCTAGTAACTAATCTCTTATAGATTTTAATACTAACATCCTCTCTTAATTATCGAAGTATACAAAATGTGTACATTATTTGATTAAGATGTGAGTTCACAATAGGATTTCGGATTATAACATTTGTTAGTGCTTAAATAGTTTTACATAATTCATCTCAATTTGTCATGTGACAAAGGGTATTAATGTGACCCTCAAGTCTCAAATTGCCCATTTACCTAGTTTGTCCACAGTACATGGTTTTCTGACACTATATACACTTAAAAATCCTGTGTGAGTTTTTAGAGGCTATTGTTGCTTGGCTCTCTGCACCTAGTGCGCTAGGTCTGCGCCAAGTCCCAGCTTGCATAGTGATGGTAAGCAGGCCAATACTCCTTTTCTCAATACACCTCTAGTGTTCAGCTGGTCGTCTCCACCTTCTGGCACTATATCTTGAGAATCCGAGTTTACATTGACAGTCTACTCACACAAACGTGCTAGATCCTTTTTACAAAAACATGCGTGAAGCAAACCATGGTGGTTGGAACCAAGCATGCTCATTGTGAGCTTAAGCAGTTTGACTGCCCATGTATCTCATGTCACCAATGATGTCCATACATTGGAGTGATCGGGAGGGATTAACAGACTGGATATTACCAGAAGTCTGAGAAAGCTGAGGGGTTAAAATCATAAAAGTTCAACATTATAATACTTTAATGATGTTATTTCTTCTCAGATGGCTCTATATGTCTGATAATTCCTGAGAAATCTCCCTAATGTGTTCATCATTTTTCTATATGTTTTATGTATATTGTACATTTTTTATTCTTACATAGACCTTAATAATATTTTTTATGCGCTGGGATGAAGTTATAATTTATAAACCAGTTTCCATTTTTTAAGGCTAGTTATGTTAACCCTGCATGATTGTTGTATAATTTCTCAAACAAAATTAGACTTCCTGTTCAAACGCACTGTAATTTTTTGGAACTTGGCATCATATTGTTTTTTAAATTGATTGTAAATCAGTGCTCATTACTTAATCGCACCTTATGGGAGAGGCACCTGGCTTCTGGAATGCTGAGATTTAGATATCAAACCAACCCTGCTATATTTTACAAAAATAGCTGAGTGTAGCTGGTCAGGGCAACTTATTTGGCAAAAGCCAACAAAAAGCCCTTATTGTTTATTTTAATGGAAGAAAAATGATGGCATAGGTGAAAACACTATCTAAGCCCATTAATGAGGCACGCCTTTGAACTCACTACATGTAATGAGCAAAATATCACAGTGTCCAATCCATTAAATATACAGTAACTTTTCATATCATTTTCATATTAAACTTTCGAGCTCCACCTTGTCCCGCAGCAGAGGCAGGCCCATCAACTTTACGGAAGGAGTACTCAACTGAGAAGTTATTTTTGTGTTGTCCTCTTCCTCTGCTCCATACAAATAGTAGAAGAAAGCAGAATAGAACCACTCCCAAAAAGGTAATGCAGCCCATAGCTGTTGATACTAAGATTGTTTTTAGGTCCAAAGTAAACTTTAAGAAAACATGTGTGTCATTGTGGTAGGTATCATTGTATTCTGCAAGATACAGTGTTCGGTTAGCATATGGTGAGTTATCACCTTTTACAGTCAGTGTCGCAAAGTAAGTGTCATTTCCTCCTGCATTTGTGGCAATACATATATATGTACCACTGTCTTGAATCTGAGCATATCTTATTTCAAGCGTACCCTCTGGCAGCACAGTAGATCTTCCTACACTCCTGCTAGTGATCATCCTTCTCTGTGGTGAAACCCAGACAATGAGTGGAACAGGTTCTCCATCTGCCTGGCAGTGAAATGATACAGGCTGTCCTTCATGAGCTATGATATGTTGAAGCTTCCTGTCCCTTATTTTGGGTTTTTGGCATGTAAAGTATTCAAAAAGAATTGAATCTGGGAAGTCACACAATGCATTACCTTGGATTTCAGCAGGAGAAGCACATATGGGCTGGTGGCCATCAAAATTTAATGTTTTCCTTCTTTGTAAAATCCATAGCAAACGGCAGTCACAGGCTAGAGGGTTGGCATCCACTCTTAATGTCTCTAGAGTATTGACCGACTGAAAAGTGTTCTCTTCCAGAGTTGAAAGCAGATTATTGGAGACATTCAGCAGACGAATCTGTCTCAAGCCATAAAATGATTGTGATTCTACAACAGTTAAGGAAGCTCCAACCACATGGAGCTCCCTTAGCCTAACAAGGTCCCTGAAGGAGCCTCGCTGAATGACTCGAATGGGATTGTAGGAAAGATTTAGATATTCTAGGTATGTTAGACTCCTTAGAGCAGCTGCTGGCACTGAGGTGAGATTGGTATAGGTGATGGAAAGAGAAGTAAGATTTAATCCTTGGAAAGCAGTTGGGCAGACTTCTTCTAAAAAAGACCAGCAATCAATTTCTAGTTTTTTGAGGTTGTAAAGCTTCTGAAAATTCTGTTCCTCCAATGAACTGATGCCCAGCTGTCGGAGCTTCAGGATCTCAAGGCCTTGCAAATAGAAAAGTGAGTCAGGTGATATAGTGGTTAGATTGCATTTCTCAATTGTCAGTTGTTCTAGGCCCACCAATCCAGAAAAGGCTTTCTGTGAAATATACAACAGCTCATTGTCCCCAACTTCAAGGATTTTCAAATTACGAAGGTCTTGAAACATAAAGTCTAAGAGTATGACAATTTTATTTTCACTGATATCCAGTAATGTTAGATTGCTCAGTCTGCTAAACACTCCAGTTGGAATAAGTTTCAGTTGATTGCCTTTCAGTTTAAGGGTTTGAAGATAAATGAGATTGGCAAAAGCTCCTGGCTCTATTACTGAGATAATATTTTCACTTAGATCTACCTCTTCAAGCTGTGGGTATGAGGACAGCTCCCCAGGATTCAGGCAGCGTATACGATTCTTGCTGAGGTCAAGGAGTTTTGTTTCAGATGGAATCCCTTCTGGGATAGAAGTGAGGCGTTTGCGGTGGCAAATGACTGACCGGATCTGAGGTGCACAATCACAACGAGCAGGGCATCCCAAAGCCTTTCTTTCTGAACATAGCAGCAGAAGGTGGAAAACTAAGATGGAGGGCCAACATGATGCTATTTTATTAGGCATCATATTATCAGCGGGGCTACCATTTTGTCAGGCACCTAAAAATTAGAAACAGAAGTTAAAGTACTAAATTAACAAATAATGGATTACAATTGTTTTTAAAAATCCCTTTAATGTCACAGCTGTAAATGTATTAAGGAGAATATTTCACCAGGTTTTTGCTACCTAACCTGAGAGCAGTGTAATGTAGGCGCCAAGACCCTAAGTACAGCACTGTATCACATACTGATTTGGTTGGTGTAGTTTTGATAAAATCAATGTTTAGATTATCACTAGAGGACTAGTAAACATGCTGTCAGATAGTCCTCCATAGTCATGAGTTCTGAATAAATCCACTCCCCACCACTGATTGTCAGCTTTTTGCCTATGCACAGTGTAGTTAGAAAGCTGCCAATCAGCAGTGTGGGCGGGGTCATACAGAGCTCAGCGTTCAGAGATCTGGTAGGTCTGCAGCAGATAAAAGAGGTTTTAATCAAAACTGCAGCAAGGAGCTGAATAAGTGACGCATTGCTGGAATCAGGGTCTCTGTCACTACATCATGCTTCTCTCAAATTGGGTAGCAAAACCCTAGTGTCAGATTCCCTTTAATCTAATAGATTTAATATTACCTGTTGAATTCTTCTCCTCTCGCTTCCTCAAACTCAATGTGGACAAATCTGAACTCATCATCTTTCCTCCATCCCATAGATCTTCCTTACCTGACCTATCTATCGCAATCAATGACATCATGCTTTCCCCCATACCGGAAGTCCACTACCTCGGAATAACCTTCGACTCTGCCCTGTCCTTCAAACCGCATATCCAAGCTCTTTCCACCTCCTGTCGCCTCCAGTTCAAAAACATCTCCAGAATCCGTCCTTTCCTCAACCGTCAATCTACTAAAATGCTTGTGCATGCCCTCATCATCTCCCGCCTTGACTACTGCAACATCCTTTTCTGCGGCCTCCCTGCTAACACCCTTGCACCTCTCCAGTCCATCCTTAACATCCTTAACTGTGCTGCCCGACTAATTAATCTCTCTCCGTGCTACTCCTCTGCTTCCCCCCTCTGCAAATCTCTTCACTGGCTCCCATTCCCTCAGCGTATCCAGTTCAAATTACTAATACTGACCTACAAGGCCATCCATAACCTGTCTCCTCCATATATCTCTGAACTAATCTCCCGATATCTTCCCTCATGTAATCTCCGGTCCTCCCAAGACCTCCTTCTCTCCTCCACACTTATTCGCTCCTCATCCAATCGCCTCCAAGACATCTCACGAATATCCCCCATCCTCTGGAATTCTCTGCCCCAACACGTCCGACTATCAACCACATTCGGATCCTTCAGACGGAACCTGAAAACCCACCTCTTCAGGAAAGCCTACAGCCTGCGCTGACCCCTCTGCCTCCTCACCACTACCGGAGCTACCGCCTCACCAACACCAAAGCTGCCGCAACCTCCCAACCTACTGTCTCCTTCCCCACCATCCTGTAGAATGTAAGCCCGGAAGGGCAGGGTTCTCGCCCCTCTGTATCAGTCTGTCATTGTAAGTTTGTTTACTGTAAGTGATATCTGTAACTTGTATGTAACCCCTTCTCATGTACAGCACCATGGAATCAATGGTGCTATATAAATAAATAATAATAATAATTCCCCTCTGCTCTAGCACCAATGGTCCCAAGGTCACTGCACTGATGAGTTCATGTCCATCATTCACTTGAACACTGCTGCCAATTACTGGCCTCAAGGGTTAAATGCCATAAACGCCACTGAGGCCAGTGATTATCTGCAGTGCTCAAGTGAGCAATGAATGTGTCAAATTCCTGCAGACCACCACAGCTGAAGAGGAGGGGGATGTACTAGATAAATAATGCTTACTTTCATTGTTTAAGTATATTATCAACTGTTACCCTACTAAACAAAATATCAAACAGATGCTTTAAACATGGCTATACAAGTTATTAAAGCATGCAGCCATGTAATTTGTATGCATGCCATTTTTGGCTTGTGTAATATGCTTTACGCAGCATAAAATCATGCAGGATGTATCAGTTCTGATGGCAGCGTTGAATGCGCTCACTGCTGTGCAGCGCAGATGTGTTCACTTTGATAGAATAGTGCATCCGTAATGTAATTAGCGCGTGCGCAATTTCATTTCTAGATGCCAACATGGCCAGTAAGGAAAAGGGTTAATTCTCTTAGCAAGAGAGAAAAATCAGGAATTTTCCAACTAGAGGAAATGGCATCTGTTGCTTTCCTCTAATCCTGTCTAATGTCTGAAAATCTGCAATATTATGTTACATATAAATCCGAGAGATATAATCTGCAGGAGCACCTTCCCGAGGCCGCAGTCTGAGTGTCTCTAAAGCCCCCAAGATTTGTGCTTTGTGTCATTTAATCTCCTCAATCTTTGACTCCTGAAGACCCAGAAAGTGCTACATAAATCCTATTTTAGATATTATAGAGTGGATGAAAGGGAAAAAGAGGAATGCCCACATAATCAAAGTCATGGAATTGATATTAACCCCAAAATGATACGTAGAGATTAAGTGGAAACTATACAGGAGTTATTGTCACACCAGCACACCCCGAAAATTAGGAATTTATCTGTGATTTAAAAAGTAAAAATGAAGATCTCCTCTTAGAAAATGAGAGCATCTTCATATAAGACCCCTCTACTATTCAATCTATCGTAAGGAAAAACAAAATCACCCCAGTATAGCCCAGAGGATGCAAGAGCTGCTCTACTTAGTCACATTAGCGCAAAGAATCAGAGACGATGATGGGTACTACACGTGTCGCTTCTTGATCTTGGATATTAATTATAATGTCACCATAAATGATTGCATCCCTGCTGCTGCTGGAAAGATAATGTATTCCAATTTGTGTGTCAAGGATTATAAAATGGCAGCTTATTTGCCTCCAGTCTTTGGCTTCCAGTATTACACGCAGCTAAATCCTACAGAGCCCAGCGGGATTTATTATGCATTAGTGTGCAATATCATGATGCACAAATGGATTTTAGGGGGGTGGCAGTCACTTGACCTGAATGGAAGTGTTTTGCCAGTCACTGTGAGGTTTCCCCAGAATACTGTGTATTTGGTCATTGCGATATTAGAGTGATATGGTTGTGCACACTTTCCATTATTTCCTATTATGTTGCATGATATCATTGCTGTTGGCAGGTGAATCTGGGCAGATTATTTACAATAACCCTTATGATTTTATACTATGGGATAAAATGATAGGTTACTCACTTAAGATGAATGATACGATGATGGCACTGCAGTATCTTTGAAAGACCCTATAGCCTTGAAACATAATGTTTGCAGTGAATATGAAATTTTCTTATCTTAAAAATCATAGACGCAAGGTGTTTTTTTATTTCCTGCACCTTACATTTCTGAATATTAAAAACAGTAAACTACCGTAATTGTATAGCAAAATAATATTTCCAGTGAACGGTTACAGTTCTCACCTCTCTTACACTCTCTCTATTCATATTTATATAATGTGACAGTGCTGCTTACTGTAAATCATAACCGCAATTAGCATCAGTTGCTGTTTCTAACCTCCTCCATAATACATATATCCATCTTACAACTCTTCTAACATAGGCAAACCCAGCATGAATAAGACAGCAGCACAGATCTCTACTGGGTTTCCATGTTGCACACATCAAGTCTATTCCTTGTCTTTCTCTTGTTAGAAGCAAGAAGCCTTCACAGTTGTCAAAATAGTGAGACAGTAGAGATCCTTCTCTTCCAGGGCCAGATAGTTCATTACTAAAAAATTTTTAGATTTCCTAATAATATGTATTTGAGAAGGGTTCTATACACTATGTTCCAAATTATTATGCAAATTACATTTTTATCGGTAAAATGGTTGGTGCAAATGACAGTCAGTCTAATAAAAGTCATCACCCGTTAGAGTATACATCGAATTTTATTGAAGAAACCTCACAATGATAACAGTATAATCTCCAAAATGAATAAAAACTCAAAATGCACTGTTCCAAATTATTAGGCACAGTAGACTTTCTAAACATTTGATATGTTTTAAAGAACTGAAAATGCTCATTTGTGGAATTTGCAGCATTAGGAGGTCACATTCACTGAACAAAAAAGCTATTTAACGCCAAAACATCCTAACAGGCCAAGTTACATGTTAACATAGGACCCCTTCTTTGATATCACCTTCACAATTCTTGCATCCATTGAACTTGTGAGTTTTTGGAGAGTTTCTGCTTGTATTTCTTTTCATGAAGTTGGAATAGCCTCCCAGAGCTGCTGTTTTGATGTGAACTGCCTCCCACCCTCTTAGATCTTTTGCTTTATGATACTCCAAAGGTTCTCTATAGGGTTGACGTCAGGGGAAGATGGTGGCCACACCATGAGTTTATCTCCTTTTATGCCCATAGCAGCCAATGACTCAGAGGTATTCTTTGCAGCATGAGATGGTGCATTGTCATGCATGAAGATGATTTTGCTCTTGAAGGCACATTTCTGCTTTTTATACCATGGAGGAAAATTGTCAGTCAGAAACTCTATATACTTTGCAGAGGTCATTTTCACACCTTCAGGAACCTTAAAGGGCCCCACCAGCTGTTTCTCCATGATTCCGGCCCAAAACATGACTCCTCCACCTCCTTGCTGACATTGCAGCCTTGTTGGGACATGGTGGCAATCCACCAATCATCCACTACTCCATCCATCTGAACCATCCAGGGTTGCTCAATACTTATCAGTAAACAAGACTGTTTGGAAATTAGTCTTCATGTATGTGTGGGCCCAATACAACCATTTCTGCTTGTGAACACTTTTTAAGGGTGGCCGAATAGTAGGTTTATGCACCACAGCAAGCCTTTGAAGGAGCCTACACCTTGAGGTTCGAGGGACTCCAGAGGCACCAGCAGCTTCAAATATCTGTTTGCTGCTTTGTAATGGCTTTTTAGCAGCTGCTCTCTTAATCCGATGAACTTGCCTGGCAGAAATCTTCCTCATTATGCCTTTATCAGCACAAACACATTTGTGCTCAGATAGAGCCACAAATCTCTTAACAGTACGATGATCACGCTTAAGTTTTCGGGAAATTTCTAATGTTTTCATCCCTTCACCATGGCATTGCACTATTTGATGCTTTTTAGCAGCAGAGAGATCCTTTTTCTTTCCCATGTTACTTGAAAACTGTGACCTGCTTAATAATATGGAACATCATTTTTAAGTAGTTTTCCTTTAATTAGAATCACCTGGAAAACCAATTATCACGTGTTTAAGATTGATTTCAGTGATCCATTGAGCCCTGAGACATAATACCATGCACGAGTTTATTTGAAAAACAAAACAATTAAATCTTTATGACACTTAAATCCAATTTGCATAATAATTTAGAACACAGTGTATTTTGGTAGTGTTTTACTTCATGAAGGACTTCTCATTGTTAGCTGTAATGACCCTGAATTTTCCTTTTTTAACCCCTTCCCGACCCATGACGCCACGTAGGCGTCATGAAAACCTGTGCCAATCCGACCCATGACGCCTATGTGGCGTCATGGAATGATCGCATCCCTGCAGATCGGGTGAAAGGGTTAACTCCAATTTCACCCGATCTGCAGGGACAGGGGGAGTGGTACTTCAGCCCAGGGGGGGTGGCTTCACCCCCCCGTGGCTACGATCGCTCTGATTGGCTGTTGAAAGTGAAACAGCCAATCAGAGCGATTTGTAATATTTCACTATGAAAACTGGTGAAATATTACAATCCAGCCATGGCCGATGCTGTAATATCATCGGCCATGACTGGAAAACCTAATCTGTCCCCCCCACACCCACCGATCGCCTCCCCAGTCCTCGGTTCTGTCCCGTGCTCCCCTCCGTCCTCCTGTCCGCTCCCCCATCCTCCTGCCCGCTCCCCCCGTGCTCTGATCCCACCCCCCCGTGCTCCGATCACCCCCCCGTGCTCCGATCCCCCCCTCATACTTACCGAGCCTCCCGATGTCCGTCCGTCTTCTCCACGGGCGCCGCCATCTTCCAAAATGGCGGGCGCATGCGCAGTGCGCCCGCCAAATCTGCCGGCGGGCAGATTCATTCCAGCTACATTTTGATCACTGTGATAAAACCTATCACAGTGATCAAAATAAAAAAAATAGTAAATGAACCCCCCCTTTATCACCCCCATAGGTAGGGACAATAATAAAATAAAGAAAATATTTTTTTTCCACTTGGGTTAGAACTAGGGTTAGGGGTAGGGTTAGGGTTAGGGGTAGGGGTAGGGTTAGGGGTAGGGTTAGGGTTAGGGGTAGGGGTAGGGTTAGAACTAGGGTTAGCGTTAGAATTAGGATATGTGCACACAGTGCGGATTTGGCTGCGGATCCGCAGCAGATTGGCCGCTGCGGATTCGTAGCAGTGTTCCATCAGGTTTACAGTACCATGTAAACCTATGGAAAACCAAATCCGCTGTGCCCATGGTGCGGAAAATACAGCGCGGAAACGCTGCTTTGTATTTTCCGCAGCATGTCAATTCTTTGTGCGGATTCCGCAGCGTTTTACACCTGCTCCATAATAGGAATCCGCAGGTGAAATCTACACAAAAAACACTGGAAATCCGCTGTAAATCCGCAGGTAAACCGCAGTGCCTTTTACCTGCGGATTTTTCAAAAATGGGGCGGAAAAATCTCACACGAATCCGTAACGTGGGCACATAGCCTTAGGGTTGGAATTAGAGTTAGGGTTGGAATTAGGGCTAGGGTTGGAAATAGGGTTAAGAATAGGTTTGTGGTTAGGGTTATGGTTAGGGGTGTGTTGGGGTTAAAGTTGTGGTTAGGGTTGGGGTTAGAGATAGGGTTGGGATTAGAATTAGGGTTGGGATTAGGGTAAGGGTTGGGATTAGGGTTAGGGTTGTGGTTAGGGGTGTGTTGGGATTAGGGTTGTGATTAGGGTCATGGTTAGAGTTGGGATTAGGGTTAGGGGTGTGTTGGGGTTAGTGTTGGAGTTAGAATTGAGGGGTTTCCACTGTGTAGGCACATCAGGGGTCTCCAAACGCAACGTGGCGCCACCATTGATTCCAGCCAATCTTGCATTCAAAAAGTCAAATGGTGCTCCCTCCCTTCCGAGCCCCGACGCACACCCAAACAGTGGTTTACCCCACATATGGGGTACCAGCATACTCAGGACAAACTGGGCAACAATTATTGGGGTCCAATTTCTCCTGTTACCGTTGCGAAAATAAAAAATTGCTTGCTAAAACATAATATTAGAGGAATGAAAAATTATTTTTTATTTTCACAGCTCTGCGTTATAAACTTCTGTGAAGCACTTGGGGGTTCAAAGTGCTCACCACACATCTAGATAAGTTCCTTGGGGGGTCTAGTTTCCAAAATGGGGTCACTTGTGGGGGGTTTCTACTGTTTAGGCACATCAGGGGCTTTGCAAATGCAACGTGACACCCGCAGACCATTCCATCAAAATCTGCATTTCAAAAAGTCACTGCTTCACTTCCGAGCCCCGATGTGTGCCCAAACAGTGGTTTACCCCCACATGTGGGGTACCAGCATACTCAGGACAAACTGGACAACAACAATTGGGGTCCAATTTCTCCTGTAACTCTTGAGAAAATAAAAAAATGCTTGCTAAACATAATTTTTGAGGAACGAAAAATTATTTTTTATTTTCACGGCTCTGCGTTGTAAACTTCTATGAAGCACTTGGGGGTTCTAAGTGCTCACTACACATCTAGATAAGTTCCTTGGGGGGGGTCTAGTTTCCAAAATGGGGTCACTTGTGGGGGGTTTCCACTGTTTAGGCACATCAGGGGCTCTGCAAAAATAACATGATGCCCGCAGACCATTCCATCAAAGTCTGCATTCCAAAACGTGACTACTTCACTTCCGAGCCCCAGAATGTGCCCAAACAGTGGTTTACCCCCACATGTGGGGTATCAGCGTACTCAGGAGAAACTGGACAACAACTTTTGCGGTCCAATTTCTCCAGTTACCCTTGGGAAAATAAAAAATTGTGGGCTAAAAATCATTTTTGAGAAAAGAAAAATTTTTTTTTATTTTCATGGCTCTGCGTTATAAACTTCTGTGAAGCACTTGGGGGTTTAAAGTGCTCACCACACATCTAGATTAGTTCCTTGGGAGGTCTAGTTTCCAAAATGGGGTCACTTGTGGGGGAGCTCTAATGTTTAGGCACACAGGGCCTCTCCAAACGCGACATGGTGTCCGCTAATGATTGGAGCTAATTTTCCATTCAAAAAGCGTGTCTTCCCTTCTGAGCCCTGCCGTGCTCCCAAACAGTGGTTTACCCCCACATATGGGGTATCATCGTACTCAGGACAAACTGTACAACAACATTTGGGGTACAATTTCTCCTGTTTCTCTTGGGAAAATAAAAAATTCCGGGCTAAAAATCATTTTTGAGGAAAGAAAAATTATTTTTTATTTTCACGGCTCTGCGTTATAAACTTCTGTGAAGCACCTGGGGGTTTAAAGTGCTCACTATCCATCTAGATAAGTTCCTTGAGGGGTCTAGTTTCCAAAATGGGGTCACTTGTAGGGGTGCTCCAATGTTTAGGCACACAGGGGCTCTCCAAACGCGACATGGTGTCCGCTAACGATTGGAGCTAATTTTTCATTCAAAAAGTCAAATGGCATGCCTTCCCTTCCGAGCCTTGCTGTGCACCCAAACAGTGGTTTACTCCTACATATGAGGTATCGGCGTACTCAGGAGAAATTGCCCAACAAATTTTAAGATCCATTTTATCCTGTTGCCCATGTGAAAATGAAAAAATTGAGGCTAAAAGAAATTTTGTGTGGAAAAAAAGTACTTTTTCATTTTTACGGATCAATTTGTGAAGCACCTGAGGGTTTAAAGTGCTCACTATGCTTCTAGATAAGTTCCTGGGGGGTCTAGTTTCCAAAATGTGGTCACTTGTGGGGGATCTCCAATGTTTAGGCACACAGGGGCTTTCCAAATGCGACATGGTGTCCGCTAACGATGGAGATAATTTTTCATTCAAAAAGTCAAATGGCGCTCCTTCCCTTCTGAGCCTTACCATGTACCCAAACAGTGGTTTACCCCCACATGTGAGGTATCAGTGTACTCAGAAGAAATTGCCCAACAAATTTTAGGATCCATTTCATCCTGTTGCCCATGTGAAAATGAAAAAATTGAGGCTAAAATAATTTTTTTGTGAAAAAAAAGTACTTTTTCATCTTTACGGATCAATTTGTGAAGCACCTGGGGGTTTAAAGTGCTCACTATGCTTCTAGATAAGTTCCGTGGGGGGTCTAGTTTCCAAAATGGGGTCACTTGTGGGGGAGCTCCAATGTTTAGGCACACGGGGGCTCTCCAAACGCGACATGGTGTCCGCTAAAGATTGGAGCCAATTTTTCATTCAAAAAGTCAAATGGCGCTCCTTCCCTTCTGAGCCCTGCCGTGCACCCAAACAGTGGTTTACCCCCACATGTGAGGTATCAGCATACTCAGGACAAATTGGACAACAACGTTCTTTGTCCAGTTTCTCTTTTTACCCTTGGGAAAGTAAAAAAATTGTTGCTAAAAGATCATTTTTGTGACTAAAAAGTTAAATGTTCATTTTTTCCTTCCATGTTGCTTCTGCTGCTGTGAAACACCTGAAGGGTTAATAAACTTCTTGAATGTGGTTTTGAGCACCTTGAGGGGTGCGGTTTTTAGATTGGTGTCACTTTTGGGTATTTTCAGCCATATAGAACCCTCAAACTGACTTCAAATGTGAGGTGGTCCCTAAAAAAAATGGTTTTGTAAATTTTGTTGTAAAAATGAGAAATAACTGGTCAAATTTTAACCCTTATAACTTCCTAGCAAAAAAAAAATTTGTTTCCAAAATTGTGCTGATGTAAAGTAGACATGTGGGAAATGTTATTTATTAACTATTGTGTGTCACATAACTCTCTGGTTTAACAGAATAAAAATTAAAAATGTGAAAATTGCGAAATTTTCTAAATTTTCGCCAAATTTCCATTTTTTTCACAAATAAACTCAGAAATTATCGACCTAAATTTACCACTAAGATGAAGCCCAATATGTCACGAAAAAACGATCTCAGAATCGCTACGATAAGTTGAAGCGTTCCTGAGTTATTACCTCATAAAGGGACACTGGTCAGAATTGCAAAAAACGGCCAGGTCATTAAGGTCAAAATAGGCTGGGTCATGAAGGGGTTAATTTTTAACTTCGAAAAAGGCGTGGGTGATTTGAGCTTTTATATTTGTATTACTATTTTTTTAATATTTTCTTTCTTTATTCTTTACATAATTTGTGAGTTCCCTTAGGAGACTTCAAACTGCAACCGTTTGATCGATTATACTATATACCGCAGTACCGTAGTATTGCATGACATATTGAAAATCTCATTCTCCAATCTAGCTCAGCCTACGGCTTATCTTCACCGAACGGAGATGACAATAACATGGGTGTTTAGCAAACCCTTGGCTGTCATATTAACCCATTGGTCCTCTGTAATCGTGTTCCGAGGATTGACAAAGGGAGCCGGTGTGCATGGTCACAGAGCGTATTCCATTTACATTTTACTTGCGGAGATTGACAGCGGCATTTAACTGGTTAACAGCCGTGGCAGTAACTGGGTGCCAGCCATGGCTATTAGAGATACTGTATATGCCAGCTACAGTGGGGAAAAATAGTGTTTAGTCAGCAACCAATTGTGCAAGTTCTCCCACTTAAAAAGATGAGAGAGGCCTGTAAGTAACCACAACTATGAAAGTGAAAATGAGAAAACAAATCCAGAAAATCACCTTGTCTGATTTGGCAAAATTTATTTTGCAAAATATGGTGGAAAATAATATTTGGTCACCTAAACACATGCAAGATTTCTGGCTCTCACAGTCCTATAACGTCTTCTTTAAGAGTCTCCTCTTTCCTCCACTCATTACCTGTAATAATGGCACTGTTTGAACTTGTTATCAGTATAAAAGGCACCTGTCCACAACCTCAAACAGTCACACTTCAAACTCCACTATGGGGAAGACCAAAGAGCTGTCGAAGGACACCAGAAACAAAATTGTAGCCCTGCACCAGGCTGAGAAGACTGAATTTGCAATAGGCAAGCAGCTTGGTGTGATGAAATCAACTGTGGGAGCAATAATAAGAAAATGTAAGACATACAAGACCACTGATAGTCTCCCTCGATCTCATGCTCCATGCAAGATCTCACTCCGTTGGGTCAAAATGATAACAAGAACAGTGAGTAAAAATCCCAGGACCACACGGGGGACCTGGGACCACTGTAACAAAGGCTACCATCAGTTACAAGTCTTTGATGCAAAGTCAGAAAAGTGGCAGCACTCACCGACCCTTTAAAAGCAATCCTTTATTCTGGAGTCACATAAAAGAGCAGAGGCAGGTGGGAATGATGTGGACAGAATGTCAGAACGACAGCCGTTTCGCACTCGTATATGCTTCTATGGGTCCCGTAGAAGCGTATACGAGCGCGAAACGGCCATCATCCTGATGTTCTGTCCACATTGTTCCCTCCTGCCACTGCTATTTTATGTGACACCAGAATAAAAGATTGCTTTTAAAGGGATGGTGAGTGCTGCCACTTTTCTGACTATTCATCAAAGACTTGGTCTTTGTTGCTCTCCATGGATGAGTACCCTGGAATCCTGGAGCAGGTACATTTATTGCCATAAGTAATAGAACCCCTATAAAACACGGACTCTTTACAGACGGATGTGCCAATTCTATTTTTCTATAGCAGTGCTACCATCAGTAACACACTACACCACCAGGGACTCAGATCCTGCAGTGTCAGACGTACCACCTGTTTAAGCCAGTATATGCCCAAGCCCGTCTGAAGTTTGCTAGTGAGCATTTGGATTATCCAGAAGAGTATTGGGAGAATGTCATATGGTCTGATGAAACCAAAGTAGAACTGTTTGGTAGAAACAAAACTCGTCGTGTTTAGAGGAGACAGAATGCTGAGTTGCATCCAAAGAACACCATACCTACTGTGAAGCATGGGGGTGGCAACATCATGCTTTGGGGCTGTTTCTCTGCAAAGGGACCAGGATGACTGATCCGTGTACATGAAAAAATGAATGGGCCCATATATCGTGAGATTTTGAGTTCAAACCTCCTTCCATCAGCAAGGGCATTGAAGATGAAACGTGGATGGGTCTTTCAGCATGATAATGATCCTAAGCACACCGCCAGGGCAATGAATGAGTGGCTTTGTAAGAAGCATATGAAGGTCCTGGAGTAGCCTAGCTAGTCTCCAGATCTCAACCCCATAGAAAATCTTTGGAGGGAGTTGAAAGTCCATGTTGCCCAGCGACAGATCCAAAACATCACTGGTCTAGAGGAGATCTGCATGGAGGAATGGGCCAACATACCACCAACAGTGTGTGCCAACCTTATGAAGACTTACAGAAAACATTTGACCACTGTCATTGCCAACAAAGGATACATAACAAAATATTGAGATGAACTTTTGTTAATGACCAAATACTTATTTTCCACCATATTTTGCAAAATAAATTTTGCCAAAACAGACAAGGTGATTTACTGGATTTGTTTCCTCATTTTGACTCTCATAGTTGTGGTCTACCTATGATGTCAATTACAGGCCTCATCTTTTTAAATGGGAGAATTTGCACATTCGGTCACTGACTAAATACTTTTTTCCCCACTGTATATAATATAGCTGGTGTTGGCTGCGTGTGGAGGGAGCTCAGCTTCTGAGCCATACACACAGTCTGCCAATCTGCCCTGTATAGGGAAAACCTGGATTAATCAATAAAGAGAACACCTCTCGAATGTGCAAGCCAGATATTATCGAATGTGAGCATTTGCCCCCTCAAGTCAGTTACGACAACGAACTGCAGTCAGGGGGAGACCCCGATGAGGACGGCAAGCTTCACTGAGATGGTTTGTTCAGAAATTCTTTGGTTCTCCGATTGTTGCAGCAGCTGTCCAGTGGCTGGTTTGGAGGTAAAGATGCTGGATATTGAGATCCTGGGCTGGTGTGATTATGTAAGGAGGTGGCGGAGACCCTCACATGTTTCCTCTCCTCTGGACGTTGTTCACATGATGACGTGCGGCACCTCATGATTCATTAATGTAAATGTATTTGTTATGTGCCATGTACTGTAATGTGGATGTCTTTAATATGTGTTCTGTATAGAACTTGAGTAAGGATAGAATTGTAGGTAGTGTACGACCGCAGAGGGATTACAATAGTGGGGGCATCATAGAGATAGGGAATAGAATAGAATAGATAGGAGTGTTAGTAAGATACAGAAGCATAGGGGTGTAGTAGTTGCAAGCTGCAGTGACCACTGATCCACCAAACCAGTGCACGACCAGCTCTGCCCTTACCTATTGTGTCCTCACCCATCCCTTGTAGATTGTGAGCCCTCGCGGGCAGGGTCCTCTCTCCTCCTGTACCAGTCATGACTTGTATTGTTTAAGATTACTGTACTTGTTTTTATTATGTATACCCCTCCTCACATGTAAAGCGCCATGGAATAAATGGTGCTATAATAATAAATAATAATAATAGTAATAGTTGGGAGGAGCTATAGGGCAATGCAGTGCAGATGCAAGGGGAGATAAGAGACACTTCCTGGTTAGGAAGCAGAGCCCGGGCAGCCTTGCCCAAGGCAAAAAGTGTAGCCAGGAGCAGTGAAAGAGACAGGCTGCCAGCCATGGGGATAAAGCTGCTACAGCAGGAAGGGGACCCTGGCTGAGAGTCGTGCAGGCGGGCACCAGATAGAAAGGACCGATCCAAGAGGGATCCGGGGTCTATGACCGGGGCAGGTGAAGCTGAGATGGCAAACCTGGCACCTTGTCCTACTGAAACTGGACAAGGGAATGGTTAGTTGCTGGTGGGATTGAAGGCACAGTAGCGGGTCCGAGATTGTCCAGAAACAAGAGTAACAGAGTGGTCAGGAAGAACTGAGGCTGACCGGAAGCCAAGGAAAGTGCAGGACATGTTGCTCTGTATAAGCTGTACTGCAAATGTGATGGATACCTTTTTGCTTAGTAAAGTTAATCCAGTGGAAAAGAACTGTGTCTCTGGAATGGTTTGTGGAGCTCAGGAACACGAAGCCTGAGTGACGGAGGCTGGGTGTTCTGCTGCGCACACTACACATGCAACAGAAGGGACATTGTGTTTCATCTGTGGGGCGCCAGGGCATGGGAATGGAGCGCCCCCAGATGCAGGGCCGCGGGGTACTCGGTACCGGGCCTCTCTGTCTCAGTCCTGGGGTTGTCATGGTGGCTAGACCCGGTCCGTGACCCTGCTAAGGGGCGTCCAATGAAAGGTGTGATGATGGTGCGTGGTGCAAGGTGCGATGAATAACGAGGACAGAGTGTTGCAGTCTCTTTACCTCTTTACTGAAGGCTTCAGGATTCGCAATCCAGAGCACTGCTAACAGGGCTGGCTGAGACCGGCCGGTCCGAAGGCACATCCAGAGTTTCCTTTGCAGGTGGAAATCAGTGCCTACCTTCTAGCGCCTGTGTGTTGTAGTACCTCCCTGCTGAGCACCACGGGATAGTCCTCACAACTGTTGTGTCTCTTTCTGATGTTCTTTCTCACAACTCTCGTTTCTGTTCTGATGTTCTTCTCCTTCCCCCAGATGATTTGGCTAGGACGCACCCGTATGACGGGTAGGCCTGGAGTTCTTCCGAGACCCTAGAGTCGCCCCTCTCCCACAATTGCCTCCTATGTCTGCTTAGGTGATTTAGGTGAGACAGCCAACCTAAAGTCAACTGCCCTGCCGCTGTTTGAAGTAATGCTTGGAGCCCAATACTTCCTCGGAGTTCCGGTCACCGGCTACGCGCCTCAGTAGGATGTTGCCATGATCTTAAGGCACGACTCCTACTGGTTCTATTCTCCTTTGTGCTGTGATCTCGTTTCTCACTTCTCCACAATAGACCTCGCTTCTTATCCTTTCTTAAGATACCGCCGCAATCAGGTGCAGGCGCGGTTCCGTAACGATCTGTCCTTTTCGCTAGGCCTCTGTCAGGATCCCACCCCTGACAGGGACCCCCCTGAATCCTCCCAAGCAACCCCTTCTCTCACTAGGTGTTGCCTGGGCAAAACCCAGTCAGCTTTCTCCCTAACTTCCTATCCAACCCCCAGTTTTACCAGATTGTGAGGAGTGGCCTAATACATAGAACCCTTTTCTCCCCCTGGAGGCCAGAGTGTGAAGTGTAATGTGTGACTGTGATACCTGGTCAGGTGAACTCCTTAAGTGCCATCAGACGTACCATCACTCCCCTTAGCGGCGGAGCAACAGTACTGCAATGACCAGGACTCTGGGGCGCTGCCTTCCCCCTCGGTTAAATCCAGTACTCCCGGACTGGGAAGAAGAACAACAATACATGTTAGTAAAAGACATACAAAATTTTGAAATGCAATAAACAAGTAAATTTAACAGTGCTTCCCTTTATGGGAGGTGAGGACACTTGAACGTTACAAACAGAAACATATTTAAAGTTTTTAAATAACACTTATTAAATGACTGACTATAAATAACCATCTTTACCCAGCCGGGTATTCTATCTACTAAGTGCAAATTCTGGAACAATAATGTAACTTTTCCTTTAAGGGCGTATAGGCTGAACCCACTAAAGGCTTACTATAAAACTCGAAAATATAAATTAACTTTGTCTTTATTTTTCTTTTCTAAATGCAATATTTTCTCTTTACTCTCTGATTTTGGAACATGCAGGACCGCCTGGCTACTCATCCGGGCCTACTGCCTCTTTTCTTTTTGCAAGCTTAATCTTTATTCACAGTATAAGGTCAATCAACCATCTCTCTATGGTTTCCAGGAGGACTCACTAACCCCTACGGGTTCACTTTCATTGAAATTCGGCTTTCAACTCTTTCCTGCCCTCAATCTCTAGTAACATCATTAAACATTTTCTATTTTAAATAACTACACACTATCTATTATCATTCAACATTCTCAAAGTAACATTATACTTAAGTGCAACATATGAACATTCCCTTTAAGAGGGACTCAAGTCTCTTTGAGGTAGTGCAGACTCTCTATCTGCAAGTCCATTTGAAGGCAAGAACTTCTGCGCTGTATTCAAGAACAGTCTCTTCAAAAAGTTCTCCTTCTTGTAAAACCAGTAGGGGGCACCTTTAAGAAGGTGCAAACTATTTACAACACAGTTTGTGAACCATTCACCATCCATGATTCGGCAGTCTTTAAAACAGTGATGAACAAAAGCAAAAACAAAAAGCAAAAACAATAGGGATCCCGGGTAAACAAAGGGATCCCTTTAAGGACAACCCTGGTCGGGTTTAAAGCAGGTAAACATCAGGAAAACAAACAGTTAACTATTTACAGTTGCAGAGTATCGGAGCTTACTCTGGTTCTGGCGGCCTCCACTGGGGCTTTGCCTGACAGGTGGCCCTCTGTGACTCAGGCAGGCTTGACTCCAAGGCTACTCCCGGTGCCAGGTACACTCCATGAGTTTGGGCCTCCTGCACGACCAGGTTGTGCGCCGCGATGAGTGTCTGCGTGGGCCGGTGGATAATGCTGGCAGCGGCAGAGGCTGCTGCAGCTGCTTCAGTGGCAAGCTCCTCCCCCTCGGTTCTGGATACTGCCAGGACGGCTGTACAGCGCTGCATATCCCGGGCCCACCAGCTTCTTCCCTTTAGATGCCGGCGGTGCCTCACCACATCTCCCGGCCTCAGGAGGGACTTGGCGCCGTCTCCACACAGGCAGGGTTCCACCTCGTCCCGGGTGATGCGGACTCTCAGGGCCGCTCCGATTTCCTGGACGAAGCCTTTCCCTTCCTGAGGCTGGTAAACAATCACAATGCCCCATTTCGGCAAGGAGCCGTCCAACAGCTCACCTCGCGCTTCCCGTTCCACTTCTCGCTGGAACTCTGCGATTAGGTGGTTCCGATATTTTCCCCAAGGGAAGGGCCTGATGTCGTGCCCCCCCGGTAATTTGGGGACAGGCGGCGGGGCCACCAGGGCGCCAGTGGTAACTGGGTCAGGTGCGGAGGTGAGGCGTCCTCCCCGGGAGTCGTGGCACTGAGTACCTTCGCTTGAGGTAACTCCTCCGGCGCCACTCCACTCTCCTGAGGGAGGCGTACGGACTGGGGACCGTTCAGGCATGGGATGCCCCATCGGCGGCTCCCATGGGTCGAAATCCTCCAACGAGGGCATGTCGGAGTAATCCTCCGGTGACGGGGGTTGGTGCGGGGCCATTCTTTTCCACTGGCCTTCTCTGGTCTCCAGTCCCACCTCATCTGAGTCATAGTTTCGTTTCTTCGGTCTCCGCCCGCCACAGAAGATCAGGAGGCGGGTCTCTGCTGCTGACGGACACGTCCTCAGGACACAGAAATATTTAGACTGGGCGGCCATCGTCTTTCGCGCTCTTCAGCTTGTTTACGCCCACTTCACGCCCTCCTTCTTCTCCTGCACTCCTCTTAGCGCTGTAATGGCGGCGGTTTTGGCGGGAATCCGCAATACACAGTCTTTGCAATAAATCACAGTTCAAGCACAATTCAGACACAGTTCCAAGGCACACATGACCTGATTCTTCAGGCTTAAGTAGATCCTGTTCGTAACGCCAAGTTGGAGCGCCCCCAGATGCAGGGCCGCGGTGTACTCGGTACCGGGCCTCTCTGTCTCGGTCCTGGGGTTGTCACGGTGGCTAGACCCGGTCCGTGACCCTGCTAAGGGGTGTCCAATGAAAGGTGTGATGATGGTGCGTGGTGCAAGGTGCGATGAATAACAAGGACACAGGGTTGCAGTCTCTTTACCTCTTTACTGAAGGCTTCAGGATCCGCAATCCAGAGCACTGCTAACAGGGCTGGCTGAGATCGGCCGGTCCGAAGGCACATCCAGAGTTTCCTTTGCAGGTGGAAATCAGTGCCTACCTTCTAGCGCCTGTGTGTTGTAGTACCTCCCTGCTGAGCACCACGGGATAGTCCTCACAACTGTTGTGTCTCTTTCTGATGTTCTTTCTCACAACTCTCGCTTCTGTTCTGATGTTCTTCTCCATCCCCCAGATGATTTGGCTAGGACGCACCCGTATGATGGGTAGGCCTGGAGTTCTTCCGGGACCCTAGAGTCGCCCCTCTCCCACAATTGCCTCCTATGTCTGCTTAGGTGATTTAGGTGAGACAGCCAACCTAAAGTCAACTGCCCTGCCGCTGTTTGAAGTAATGCTTGGAGCCCAATACTTCCTCGGGGTTTCGGCCACCGGCTATGCGCCTCAGTAGGATGTTGCCACGATCTTAAGGCACGACTCCTACTGGTTCTATTCTCCTTTGTGCTGTGATCTCGTTTCTCACTTCTCCACAATAGACCTTGCTTCTTATCCTTTCTTAAGATACCGCCACAATCAGGTGCAGGCGCGGTTCCGTAACGATCTGTCCTTTTCGCTAGGCCTCTGTCAAGATCCCACCCCTGACAGGGACCCCCCTGAATCCTCCCAAGCAACCCCTTCTCTCACTAGGTGTTGCCTGGGCAAAACCCAGTCAGCTTTCTCCCTAACTTCCTATCCAACCCCCAGTTTTACCAGATTGTGAGGAGTGGCCTAATACATAGAACCCTTTTCTCCCCCTGGAGGCCAGAGTGTGAAGTGTAATGTGTGACTGTGATACCTGGTCAGGTGAACTCCTTAAGTGCCATCAGACGTACCATCACTCCCCTTAGCGGCGGAGCAACAGTACTGCAACGACCAGGACTCTGGGGCGCTGCAGGAACACTACAGCGTGTTGCCACGACTACCGCCCTGGCCACCTTACAGCTACACGTGGTCTGCGATTGTGAGGCCCGGTTGGATGTACTGCCAATTTCTCAGAAACACCTTTGGTAAAGAAATGAACATTTAATTCTAGATCAACAGCTCCGGTAGACATTCCTGCAGTCAGCAAGTCAATTGCATGCTCCCTCAAAACTTGCGACATCTGTGGGACTGTGCTGTGTGATAAAACTGCACATTTTAGAGTGTCCTTTTATTGTGGCTACTCTAAAACACACCTGTGCAATAATCATGCTATCTAATCAACATCCTGATATGCCACACCTGTGAGGTGGATGGATTATCTCGGCAAAGGAGAAGGGCTCACCAACACAGATTTAGACAAATTTGTGAACAATATTTGAGAAGAAAAAGGCCTTTTGTGTACATAGAAAAGATCTTAGATGTTTGAGTTCAGCTCATGAAAAATGGAAGCAAAAACAAAAGTGTTGCATTTATGTTTTTCAGAGTATGTAAATGTTGCTAGTTTGAAGGGTATAATTCACTCAAACATTTAGGAGGCCAGTTTTATGTAACATAGGCTTGATTTTATTGCTAAGTCGGTAATACATTTTATGGTTTTAGATTTTATTATATATATTTTAATTGAGGAAATTAAATATTTAAGGAAGGTAAAAAGAAGAGAGGAATAAGATGTGAAGCCCCAAGAATTATTACAATTTTGTTTTTATTCTTAATTAGCTAAAAAATACAAGCCATACAAAACAGTCTCATCAAATTATGGATAGTGACGCACTAATATAAATTAAAACCAACAATCCGTCACTTCTGGTAAGGAATGTAGTACTATATTATCTCTAACAACAGTATTAGGTTGGATATCAAGTCAGCCCACGGGGATGGGTTATATGAAGCAAAAGTGATGCTATCTAATGTTTAACAGAAAAAAAAATATTCACACACCATATAGTATAAGAAAAAAAAAGAGTAAAAACAGCCTTCCCAAAATTCAAGTTTTCCCTGTAAAAAAACTGCTTAATCTAGAGAAAATAAATGCCCTGTGAGAACCACACATATTTTGTATTTCCGTGTCTATAAAAAGATGCACTACAAGATTATATCATTATTTGCCCCGTACAGTAAAAAGCGTAACTTTTTTTTTTTTTTTTTAGAAAAAACAGTGACAGGAGAGCTGTTATTCTTCATCCTGCCTTACCATATAAATAAAAAATGTAATTAAAAATATATATATATATATCAAAAATAGATATATATTAAATGGTACCAATAAATGTACAGCTTGTTATGCTAAAGAGCTCTGAAAACAATAAAATGAAGAGATTATGACTCTCAGAAAATGATGCAAAAAACACTTTTTTTTCAATAAAAATTGATTTTCTTAATCAAATTGTAACAATTATATAAATTGTGTATCACTGCAATTGTATTAGCCTATACTATAAAATTATACCATCTGCTATATAATCTTCTAATTCTGTCTGTTTGTCTGTAATGGAAATCCCGTGTCGCTGGTTGGTCGTGCCAGCCGCCTGCGACCAATCAGCGTCAGGCGCAGTCCGGCCATAATTCAGTCTCGTTTACTGAACAAGTTCTGTCAGTCACAGTGCCACGTAGTTCAGTCACGTTTACTGAACAAGTTCTGTCAGTCACAGTGCCTCGTAGTTCAGTCACGTTTACTGAACAAGTTCTGTCAGTCACAGTGCGACATAGTTCAGTCACGTTCACTGAACATGTTCTGTCAGTCAGAATATTCTAGAATACCCTATGCGTTAGAATCGGGCCACCATCTAGTTGTTTCATATGTGGGTTGAAACACAGCTATTAACTGAAATACCTGTGAAGTAGTGATGGGCGAGCATGCTCGCCACTGTTTGAGAGTCGATAGAGCATTTGGGTGCTGGATCGAGTACCGAGCAGTGCTGAGTATCATATGTGCTCGAGTGCTCGGGTCTCTGAGCTGCACAGCACTGAAGCCGGGAACGCTCTCTCTCTCTTTCTCTCGTCCGACCCCATAGCCGTCGAGTGGAAGTCGGCTGTAAAAAAACTTAACTGCTTCATTGATGTGCATTATGCTCGATTGTAATGATTATAAGGGATAACTCAGGAGACTCTTTGCATGGAACAAGACAACTACAGGACACAGTTTTATAAGTGGTAAAGTCTATATTATCACACAGTGATTCAAACAGGTGCAGAGAGAAACTCAAGTCCACAACACTTGGTGTAAATATTAAACGCAGCTTAACAGTCTATAGGAAACTTCAGAGGAAAATGCAATCACGCAGAAAGTCTATGAAGCACAATTATTCTTGAGGATACTTGACACGAATAAGTCCTTGGTAGTCCAAACACAGATAGATATGCCTATAAGGCAGGTCAAATAATATCTTAGCACAACCAGGGAGGCCTGGGTAATAGTCTCAGGTTTAAGCAGAGCAGCAACAGCTTACATGTCCAGCAAATGCAGATGGAAACAAACACAAGCAGCCAGATGGAGGATTACTGGAAACCGATGTAAGCAGCAGAAACTCAGAGCTGAGTAGCAGGATCTCCACACAGGTTCACAGGAGCAGGTGCAGGTGCAGGTGCAAAGCCAGGGAGTCATCAGGAGCTGGATGCAAGGCAGAATACTCTAGCACAGACTGAAGGCTAGGGTGGAGTTTTATAGCAGGAAAACACAGTGCACATGAGACCAAAGACGCCATCTTGGAAAAGGGCAGTAATGCACAAAAGGTAATCAAAATGTTCAGAGTCCTGACATTGGTACTTGAATCAAGCACCCGAGCATTCCAAAGTGCTTGATTCAAGTTCTGACCACTCACCTAAGCAGTTGCTGCTCGCTCATCACTACTATGTAGGAAGCTTAAAACTGGGTGAGGAACAGTCAAACTGTGATACAAAGGTGAGGTTGTGGATGACAGTTCATACACTATGGCAACTGAGCACAGCAACACAGCACAAGGTACATCATCAGCAAGAACTCTCCCTGGCAAAGATTTTAAAGCAAGCTGTGGTTTCAAGATGTGGTGTTTAAGTTCTTTTGAAAAAGCAGCGAGAAATGGGCAGCGTTGAGCACTAAAGACACAGTAGTCCACCAAGGAAATTTGTGCAGCAAATGTAAGACACATCAATGATCATGCTTAATTACGGCTTAAACAGGGCTCACTGGGTTGAGTCTATGGAATAGCTTCTGGCCAAAGGAGAAAGCCTGAGGTAAGAGTGGTCAAACTAGCCCGGTCAATAACTGTAGCGACAGAAGTAGGTGCATAATCAGGAGACAAAACTATAGTGATGGAAATAGCCATGGGTAGGATAACAGAAGGTCAATCAAGAGTGGAGTCATACAAGCTGTATTCAAAGTCAGGAGGGATTACAGAGATTATGATATCAGAATTTATTGTGGGTTAGGAAAAGGAAATTATCAAACAAATGTCTAAGTTAAACCAGAGTAAATGCATTGATGCTTGGTGACAAATATATATAAACATAAGGATGAATGACCTTGGGGAGATCAAAACATTCAACACCGCGGAGACACCATCACGTGTTTCTCAACGCAGTGATCCAGAACGCTGCCCCCATCCCTAAAGGGAAATATGCAAATGCATGTAGAAAAGCGGCGGAGATGATGATGAGGGGCAAATACCCTGAAACAGCTGTCTGTGGATGGATACCATGTTTTGGCATAGGTGGTTTTCCTTTATTGGATGCTGCCCTTCCCATGGTTGTTCCTTCCCGGTGAAAGACCTGGCTATTCATTGCTTGCGTTGAGAAACACGTGATGGTGTCTCCGCGGCTTTTCTACATGCATGGTGACAAATGTAGACATTGAAGAAGTAGTTCCAGCTAAGGATGTAACACATTGGTGATACATGAGATTAAACCACATTTTGACTCCATTATCCTGTACATTCTGGAGATAGTTAACATTAAAACTTAAAATAACTGAAATACTGTACTGTATTTTATAGAAAACACCATTAAAGAAAGAGTGGTCTAGAAAAGCTATGATACTCGGGGACATCTCAAGGGGAATGTGCTACAGCACATCTGTTGTGCTTTTAATGAGTGTCCTAGCAAGTGAGCAACATGCTTTGATTTATTCTCTCATTTTCATACAACATTAATGAATTGCCAAGAGTCAGTTAATTATGATTTCCAGTCTTACAATATGTTATACAATTCATCTTACACAGGCTAAAAATCATAATATTGACACAACCCAGTGATTACATCACGTCCAGTCTCTTAAGACAAGCTGGATTCATTTTCACTTCTGAAAGTTTTTCCTGTAAGAAACAATTTCTCATATCACTAGACTGTATCAGCCTTCAAAATATATTGGGATATTATATGAGAATAATTGTGCCAAATATTCTAAATCTTTGAAATGAATGTCAAGGTGGATAAAAGGACCATCGAAGAGGGCAACATGCAGCTATGTGACATAACCTCCAGGACTACATCTCCAATTCTGTTGCCAAGCAACCAAAGAAGAGCAACTTTGGGCTTTATGACTGCATACATAATGTGTCTGGACATAAGAGTCCGAAATCCCCTTATTGAAGAAATAGATCAAGACATTCCGTGATAGTGCTGTACCCACTGAACCTATGTAAGCATTCTTCTGCGAGTTCTACTTGGAAGATATTTTCCCTTCAGAAATCAGTATACTTCATGTATCCAAAACACTGGCACTGAAAGTGTTAATGTCATCATACAGTAAATAAGTCAGCATTGCAACACAAAAATACAAAGCTACACATACATACTGTTAGGGTTGGCAGATTGCACTAAATAAAAATAAATAATAAAGTTCAATCGCAACCTAGGGTCCACCGTGCAGAGATGTATAACAGCTGCTAGTGTGAACAATGGCGGAACGAAGCAGTGAGCATTAACCTTAATCAGTATGAATATAACGCAAAGTACCAAACTCAGTTACTTCACTGAGAGGTAATACACGCAATATGCTGAGTACTATGCCATGTTAAACGTGGGTTGCGCTCACTCTGCAAATAAACTGTGCCAATCGCACACAAGAATGAAGCAGATTCTGAGCCAAAGGAAAGAACTAATGTGACGCTGAATGCAAAGGCCTGACGCTTTCCCTGAGAGGTGTAGCCTGAGGGTTGGACTCGCTCGTTAACTCAGCTGTGCTAACCGCACACATGTAGGAGACAGATGCTAAGCCAAGGGGTAGCTACCCAGTCCTACCTTGCTAAGGAAAGAACTCTCAGTGTATAGAGCATCACATGCAAACAGAGTGGTAGAGTATCCACTCACAGACACCACACATAAGTGATACTAGCGCGCCCACGTGTGCCGCTGAGAGCCTTTTAAAGGGAACCTGTCACCCCCCCTAGGCGTTTGTAACTAAAAGAGCCATCGTGTGCAGCACTAGTGCTGCATTCTGACAAGGTGACTCTTTTAGTTATTGTTCGTTGCACTGCAGAAATAATCACTTTTGAATTTGGTCCCTCATACCTGTGAAATCGCCAGGGAGGCAGGTCTTTCCCCCCTCATCCAAATGCCTCCCAGTCATAACTCTGCGAGAAGGGCGCTGCCTCCTCGGCGTTATTCAGTTGTCCAGGCACCTGCCCGGTCATATTCTGCCTTGCGCATGTGCAGTTCGCGATGCCCGACAACTGACATCACTTGATGTCTTGTTTACTGCGCCTGCGTGCACGCGCGGCCCGAGATCCCACGGGTGCACGCAAGCACAGTAAACAAGAAATTAAGTGATGTCAGTTGTCGGACAGCGCGAACTGCGCATGCTCAAGGCAGAATATGACCACGCAGGCGCTTGGACAACTGAATAACGCCGAGGAGGCAGCGCCCTTCTCGCAGAGTGATGGCTGGGAAGCGTTTGGATGAGGGGGAAAGACCTGCCTCCCCGGCGATTTCACAGGTATGAGGGACCAAATTCAAAAGTGATTATTTCTGCAGTGCAAAGAACAATAACAAAAAGAGCCACCTTGTCAGAATGCAGCATTTGTGCTGCACAAGATGGCTCTTTTAGTTATAAACGCCTGGGGGGTGACAGGTTCCCTTTAAACCCTATGCTTCATCCCAAACACTCATGCCCAACGGCCATGACATTGCTCGTTGGCTAATCCGGAGCCGCCACATCACCAGAGCAGCTAACGTCCGACCACAAATGAGATGACACCACATCCCGGGCATTCTCAGTAAGGTGATCTCTGGATTTAGACTCCAGAGAACAGGGCTGCACCAGAATATCACTGGTTCCCATAGACTTGGCTGGAGAGCCAGCAGTAACCAAGTGAATATCACGAGCCTGAGCAAGGCACTGGGACCGACGTCTGTGCTGAGCAGCACCAGCCTTGGCTGGACCTGAATATGAGACCACAGCATCAGGCAATGCTTGGGATATATCCTGCGCAGCGGGAGAATCCCGTCACCTAACACATACTCAGGGAATATATCATGTAGTACACTTTAGTTATTTTCACCAGTAGTGCAAAAATATGAATGAAGCCTAATAATAATCTCACACATACTGTACGTACTGTATACAGCCTCACGGTGCAAGTAGCTAAGATAGTTGGTTATGGCCAGATATACCAACTGTATTCATTTACACTTTGTCTATTGTCAGTTACCCTCAGCCGCACTGATTTTCTAAAATAGTTGATACCAAGGACAGGGCAAAGCAATCTGAGTGACAGGTGAAAAAATGCAATGTTGTCACATTGCCACATTGATTTGTATCTATCTGTAAATAGCCAGGATTTAAAGAAGTTGTCTGGTTAAAACAAGTTATCACTTATCCTCAGCATGGCAGTTAATTTGTTGATTTATAGTGGCCATGCACTGATCAGGAGGATGGGGCACTTTTTTCCCGTTAGAATAGAGCAACATTCATTCATTCCCTATAGGGCTGCTGAGTGATGTGCTCGACTCTCTCTGGTAGGCCAGAATGAATGGAGCAGCGATCAGGCGTCTGAGGATTTCGTAATGAGGATAAAAATTCAAATGGGAAATAAAAGTTCCCCGGTCTACCGATCAGTGTGACTCCCAGCAAAAGATGGCTGATAAATAACATTGTTCTACATATTTTCAAAAGTTGTCAGGTTCACTTATGAAATTAGCCATTTCTAAAATGATTATGACCTCCTGAATTCAAATCTGACAATGAAAATGTTTAGTTGGCTTTTGTTTTTATGATATCAGAGTTTTTGCTTTACTGCTACAAATAATTAATTATTTTCATAGTCCTTAATTGTATAGGCGATTATTCACTTCAGAAATTTTTGATTCCACATACTTCACATGATATTCACCATGCAAAAAAAGAAGTGCCATTCAAAAAAAGAATACAATAAAAATTATCTTTATTAATAACATTTAGCATATAAAACCATTTAAAAGGACAGGGTATAAGTCTCTAATAGTTGAAGGGGGTAATCCTTCAGCAGAAGAGTTGAATTCACATGAAAGGCACATAAGTCCCAAACTAGCAGAAAAAAACCCCCAAAAAACCACAAACAGTATTAATGGTGGTAACTCCCTTAGTGGGGACTGCTAGTATAGCAGTTTCAACCTACCTAAATTTAGCAAAGGTAATAATAAATGCTAGTTCAAAACCTAAAATATTTATATAAAATATATGTGGAATTAAAAATAATTAATGTATACAAGTTTCATTACCTTGAAACATTTTGATTTTTGCAAATTTAAAGAAGCACAATATTTTATTATGCCAACTTTCTGATTTATTTAGAGGAAACTTAACAACAATTCAAATAGCTAAAACTTGTCTAAGCACTAGTTCAAATTATAAAGGGTTACAGAAATTACACTACAAAATATGTAGAGTGACAACTTTTTTTGCTTGTCTCTTGAACTCCTGCATAGGATCATCTCTTACAATTGTCCAACAGTAATCTGCAAGCATTGATGGATTCCATTTACCTTGTTCTCTTTTCTTCTTAGCCGCAATATCTTGGTGAAAACATTCACTGTGCTTGTCATTTGTGGAAAAAAGTCTAGATGTGAATGTAAGAAATAAATCTTTAAGGACATGGTAAAACCAAGATCCTTATATGTTTTGAGGAGATTTTCCACCAACCCTTCATCTGCTCTTGAGTTTCCCCAAAAATTTGCCAACTCTAATGCGAATGCTGCCCATGCAGTCTTTTCCTTGCCCTGCAACAAACGGAGAAACTCCTAATCTTGAAGAAGCTTACAAATCTGAGGTCCAATAAAGAATCCTTCCTTTATCTTTGCTTCACCCAGTCTTTGAATTGTATCAATGAAATACTTGAATGCTTTTGCATTTTTATCCATTGCCTTTACAAAGTTCTTCATTAGGCTCAATCACAGTAAAAAAATCTTATATGGGTCAATAAGTGCTGGATGCAGGACATTTTTACTCCCTGACTGTAGTGAATGTTGGAGGTGCCAGTCTCTTTTATTGCAGCAATATTCTCTTGCAAGACATTGTCATTGACACAGAAAGCAACACTACTTTATATATGTACCTTGGAGACCAAGATAGAGGGCATCCACCTTTAAGTCACCAGAGGAACCACAAATGTTGGTCATAGTTCAGACATCTCAACATGTTATTATAGGTTTCTTTCATGTGGACTGCATAACCAACTGGAATTGAAGGTCGCGCATTGCCATTATGCAGCAAGATGGCTTTTAGGCTTGTTTTGCAAGAATCAATGAAGAGCCTCTATTATGGATTATGACTTATCTTCAGAGCTCTCATTGAACTGTTGATGTTGTTACATGTCACAAGATTGCTATCCATGAAGAAATATTGGACAAGATCTTTATCACGGTGGCGGGACAAAGAGATCCGAACATCGCCCGCTAGGAGATTCCACTGCTGTGGCCTGGAACCTAAGAACTTAGCCTGACTCTTGAGCAGATTGAATTCTCTAACAAGATCATTTAGTTTACTTTGTGTTATAAGGTATGGTTCAGTTGAGGTTTTGCTGACAGAAAGTCAGGATCGTGAGAGGAAGATATTTCTTGACGGTAAGCACCCTCTTCTTCATCAGTTGACTCACCTGAAAATGTTTCTTGTGCTTTTGGAACCAGCAGATCTTCTGTATGTGGTGCTGAGCATATTGCAGATGGAATGTTTGGATACTGTAAAGTCCACTTCTTCTTCCTTGAAACTCCTTTTCTCATGGGGGGCACCATGCAGAAATAGAAATTGTTAGTGACATTGGATTGCTCTCTCCAGATCCTTGGGACTGCAAAGGGCCTAGATTGCCTCTTCCCATGTGAGGGGCCAAACTTTTGTTCTGATCTCCTATTCTACAGTCCAACTACAGGTCATAAGCTTTACTTATCAGGGTAATCACCTTTTGCCCTTGTGACGCAAACGTGACTTCACCGCATATGTAGCAAAAAATATCCACTTGGTTACTGCAAGAATGAGGCATAACTGAAAAAACATACTGTATAGAAAACATATAGAAACATGTCAATACAAAACTAAGCTAATCCTAGAAATCCTAAAATTGTATACCTTACACATAGAGCATTTATAGAAGTAGGTGACAGAATTGTAATTAGGATAACGTCATCTGAGCTGAGTTGGCTTTTTTTGATTGGTCACATTAAGATGATAAAATACTGAAGGCTCAATAGACTAAACATGATGTACAGTAATATACTAACTACTAAGAATGCAATAATGATGATGAAACAATAAAGATGCAATTTTTCTATAAGCCTGCATGAAAGTTCTCATAAATAATTAATTACTCTGGATCTTGAAAATGAGAACCAATCAGCGAATGTAAGCATCATATTCATTTTCAGCACCACAAAATTAGTTAAGTTCAAATGTTTCCATCTCTGAACCAATCTGGTTGTAGAACAGTGTCATCTGTGTTAGCTGGAGAAGCCCTTTAAAGTTGTAATGTTTCGATGGATCACTGCAGCACAGGTCCAATATTGTCTTCAAAAGATGGACAAGCTCTCTTGGTGTCAAATGCTGTGATTTCAGAATGTATTCTCAGAGCCTGCAATGCAGAAATACTTGCATCCTTCAGTCAGCTATTTCCTCTGATTTCTTATAGTGTGTTCAAGTCACATAGTGAAAATCTATTATATTAGCTAGCTAATCAATACACTAAAGGGGAGCATCTACGGTATTATTGGCAACTCAGACATGTTGACCAATTGGTTGTACAAAATAAATCATGCTCCGCCAAGGATACATAGTGTGTAAGGCTCTACATATATTCCACTCCCTAGTATATAGGTTTATAATATGCTAGTAATGCTTTTAATATGCTTGGAGGGCCTCTGTATTTCAACTATTCTCTTAATATATGTGTTGAACAAAGCACTATAATAGCAATGTTTATTGCTAAATTTAAGAAATCATGAATGCTCCCACTTGAAGATCCATTAACTCCTGGATAATGTTATGATCTGAAACCAAATTTCCACCCTTTCTTAAATGTGTATAATTAGAAACAGTAAAAACAAATCCTAATTTACGTTTAATCTGATTTCATTGACTATTTTAAAAGGAACTGACAACACAATGTATGACAGTCTGCAGTCATAGAAGAATAAATTGCCTGTTAGGACAAAATGACATTCCAAGATATCCATAAAGGAACACGGACATACAAAGTGAGAATACCGGAGAAAAAACGTATATGAAACAACTTAAAGGAGTTGTCTATAGTTCTATCTTCAGATTTTCAGCAGCACGTCGCTGCTCTGCCTTTCAGCTTCTTGATTGTTAGGGCGTAGTGAGTTTCTGAAAATTGACAGTGGTTGCGCCACTGGTCTAAACTGTGAGCTTCAGAAGGCATTGAAATTCCCTCTGTTCTTGACAATAGAGAAGATTTTAAATAGGGAAAAATTGAAAAGTTGAGTGGTTTGAGCATGGCATTTCTCTCTAATTTAGTAATAAAAGTTCTGGTCCTTTAGACATAGGTGATGGTTGGTTGTGGTTGGGCTAAACAATGTTCCACAATCTTGACAGCTTTATGTGACTTCCTGTCTCTGAGCTGCAACGTGCCTTTATGTGGGGAAAAAACTGTCTTCACGATGTAAGTACAAAGGAGGTTTGTACTGCTGTCTTCATGCTGGGTGTATATATAAAAAGCAATGTGAAAAGCAATTCCAGTGTATAATGGAGTCGCAAGTTGAGGAGACTAGAAGGAACAACTGAGGAAAATCCTTCTGTGTGAGTCTTTTGTGGGCTCTCTGTGTATGTAGTGAGAGACTCAAACCCTTTCTAAGCAGCTACATCCTGGTCTGGTAGATTGGTTAGTCAGTATTGGTGGCTTCACATTCTTCTGCTATGGGGTTGTTAAATGTGATGCAGTTCTCAGCCAGTTCCAGCCTCCAATACCAAGGTGGTGGAAGGGAAGAAACTTTTACCTGATTTGCATTTCACTTATTCATTGCACATTGAGGTGCATTAGGGAAACATATTTACAATGTTTGTTCATCACTTTTAAAGAACTTAAGAGAAAAACAGGTGAATTAATTTTCCAAATGTATTATTGTGATATTCTTACTATCATACCCACCTAAATAACAGAACCATTCAATTGTCTTGATGCATAGTGAATACTCACCCTCTGGCTAACAAAACAGGCATCTTTACCATCGACACCATCACTGGTCCATAGCATTTCACTGCCTCTTTTTTTCCTTGGACGGGCTACTACCATGTGACAGGTTCTGGAGCCTCATTCTAAATCACAGCTACATCACTACCATATCGTTTTTCAGATATCATGATTAAGGGTACGTAGCTACCTGAAATGCGTCGATGTCGCATATCATGTAACTGTCAACGCTGATGTTGTTTTATCCTTTGCTGAGCACCTTTTGGTGAATAAAGAAGGAGTTTGTTCACAAGTTTGTTGAGCTGGATTTCTCATGTTTTGATTGCCCCACGCTTCAACACAGCGTTCTCCCTGCTCTGAACACCTAAGGATGTCTACTAAGGTGAGTTGGACTTTTTTCTATAGAAATTCTTACTTAGGCTTCTTTCACACTTTCGTTTTTACAATCTGCACAGGATCCGTCAAAATGTTGAAAAGACGGATCCTGTGCAGATTGTAAAAAACGTGTGCACTGGGCCCGTCTTTCTGTCGGACCCGTCGAGCCTATGTGCACATGTTGTGTATGCTTCTCAGCAGTTTTCCTCTGCAAAAACGCATATACAACACAAACCAGGTTAAAAAAAATAAACAATCGCAGTATTCTCACCTACCGGCGTCTCGTGACTTCTTGTGAGATTTTGCAATCTATTACTAGGAACGCTAGCTGCCAGGAGCATCGGTGACACTGCGCGGGAACGCCGGTAGGTGAGAATACTGCAATTTTTTTTTTTTTTATTATTTGTAACATTCTATCTTGTTACTATTGGTGCTGCATAGGCAGCATCAATATTAAAAAGAGAAAGAGAGCGAGCGAGAGAGAATTTCCCTGACTGGAAATTCTTCCATGCATGCTCAGTTTGAAAGGATGGGACTCGTCACTGGATTCCTGCTTTTCACAGGCAGCGACGCTACCTGCGCCCATAGGCTTCCTATGTAGCCAGTGACAGGCAGCGCAGGATCTGTCGGTGACCGATTTTCCGACGTGCAGAAAAAACGTTCCTCTGAGCGTAGGATCCAGTGCATGATGGATGAAACGGATGAAACGGATGGCCATCCATCACAATCCGTCGCTAATACAAGTCTATGAGAAAATGCAGGATCCTGCAAATTTTTTAGCAGGATCCTGCATTCTCAAAAATCGATGGATTGTGACGGGAGCTGAAAGACAGACGTGTGAAAGAGGCCTTATGATATGCTTCAGTGTATGGAAAATTACTGTTCCTTAAAGAAATATAAAAAAACAGCATCCAACAATGAATGTATTGTGGTTGTATCCTGTATTTATAAAATCCCAGGCGAAAGACTTAATTTATGTATATGTAAATATGTACATATTATTATCACTTATTTTTGCCCTTTGTTATCGGTTTTGTACAGTTCTGATGAAGGTCCAATTTCAGGACTGAAACGTGAATAACTATAAGGATTGCCAATAAATATTGTGGTAGGGTCTAAGTTATTTTATTACCATTCTAGATTGAATAACATCCAATTGCTCAATTGAATTATAGCAGAGCTAAACAGGAGCAGATCCACTGGCTAATTCATGGCAGAAACCTAAGTTTGAGGTGTGCCTCAGTTTTATGCTGCTGGTCCTTGATATTGAAATTAGTAGATATTAGGAAACATGAAATGGAGCAGCTAAGGCACTTTGGACTGGATTTGGTGTTTCTGATTAAAAAGAGACAAGACTCTATACCATAGAGGTAATTTTTTTGCAAAGGAGGTGGGACCTGGGATTTGTGGATTTTCCAAAGTCAATGGAAAATGGACATAATAGGATTACTGGAATTTAATAATACTTCTTCCTTTTTAGATTTAAACCCAGACTGACTGCTTCCTTCATCAATTTTGTAAACCTAATTATGCAGCTATTAGTGAGATCATAAGTTATATTGTGATAGGGTTCAGGTTTATTTAGCATGTCTTTTTATAACCTTTAAATATAGTAAACTGTTTAAAATGACCACTGCTCTACCCCTATCCGCCCTTCTAAAAGCTTAATCAGAACTATTTCTTAGTTGTTGAATAGCCATGAATTGACTAAAATACTCCTTGTTCTGTCAGGTAGGGCTATAGCCACAGACTGGCTTAACTTTGTGCACTGGGCGATGTACATCAGAGTTTGGCCACAACCTCAAGTACGTTAAAAGCATACATTATATAATTGGGCCAAAATATTATTAGTTCATTTTTATTGTTATCAATTAGAGCCTAATGACAAAGACATGAACAGTCTATAATTTTAAGGGTAGGTTAATTTTAACATTGAGAGATACAATATCAAAGATAAAATCCAGAAAATCACATTGTATAAATTATAAAAAATTAATTAGCATTTTGCAGTGAGAAATAAGTATTTGATCCCACTGGCAAACAAGACTTAATATTTGGAAGCAAAACCCCTGTTGGCAAGCACAGCAGTCAGACGTTTTTTATAGTTGATGATGAGGTTTGCGCACATGTCAGGAAGAATTTTGGTCCACTCCTCTGTGCAGATCATCTCTAATTCATTAAGATTTTGAGGCTGTCGCTTGGCAACTCAGAGCTTCAACTCCCTCCATAAGTTTTCTATGGGATTAAGGTCTGGAGACTGTCTAGGCCTCTCCTTGATCGATCTATCTATCTATCTATCTATCTATCTATCTATCTATCTATCTATCTATCTATCTATCTATCTATCAATCTATCTATCTCATATTGTCACGGGGAGACTAGGTGGGCAAGAGCTAATAACCTGGGCCCCTGCAATTTCCCTCAGACTAGGGAAATCCTGACTGACCCTCTACCTAGAGTTTACACTGATGGTGTGCATGTCTAGGCCTCGACCAGTAGCGTAGCTACTGGGGGGGCAGAGGGGGCCATCGCCCCGGGCCCTGTCACATGAAGGGGCCCACTGGGAGCCAGGGCCACTTCTGTGACGAGGCAGAACACCGCGTAGGAGCAGAACAGTATAATGTCTGCTCCTATCTGACGGAGACTCTGCACGCTGCTAGCACAGTGACCGGCTGCAGTCTCCCTCCTGCAGTGAATGGTTTCGCCCATCTGACCTGATGATGAAGCTTTTCCTGGCTGCAGTTTTTCTTCACTCTGTGCACGCTGGGATTGGCTCAGGCACGCTGTGTCCTAGTGCCCACCTTGCATTTCACTTACACTTCCTGGTCCTGCCTGCAGTGCAAACTTTATCAGTAAGTGGGGATGGAACTTATTAGGTTTATTAAATTCAGGTATGTCACTGAGACCGTTGGGGTATTGTGGGGGCTGAAAGTGGGTGAGGGGGGACAGGGTACTGGGGGGTGAATGTGAGACCATGGGGGTATTGTAGGGGAGGGGAGACAGGGCACTGGGGGGTAAATGTGAGACCATTTGGGTGTTGTGAGGGCAGAAGGTGGGTGAGGTGGGACAGGGCACTGAGGGGGTGGTTGTGAGATGATGGGGGTATTGGGGCTGAAGTGGGGGAGGGGGGACAGGTCACTGGGGCTGAATATTATAATGTTTAGTTCTGATATTATATGTTCTCCATCATGTAATATTTGCTGTCTGGGGAGGCTGGAGATGGGAGAGGGTGGAGATGGGGGAGGGTGGGGGGCTTTTGATACGTACCACCTGGGTCTTTTATGAGTATTAATATAAGAAGCCCCCATACAGTAACCAAGAGCTGCATCACATTTACAGCACCACTCCAGTATTATTTTTTATTTCATTGCTGGAGCGTTGCTGAAAATCCCCGTCCCCTGCCCCCTGTCTAATACTCATCTTCTGGCGTTTTCAGTCTCCGCTCGGCTCCGTCTCCTGCAGTTTGTTACCTGTCCGAGGCTCCAGTGTTTCATGGAGCAGCGCAGAGGTCACTAATCAATGTGAGTCTGTGGGGCCTCGTTCTGGCCTCTTTCTCACTGTCAGGCTATGTGCACACGGTGCGTATTCGCAGCAGTTTTCCGTCTGGCTTACAGTGCCATGTAAACCTATAGAAAACCAAATCCGCAGTGCCCATGGTGCGGAAAATACCACGCAGAAATGCTGCATTGTATTTTCCGCATCATGTCAATTGTTTCTGCGGATTCTGCAGCGTTTAACACCTGCTCCTGTATAGGATTCCGCAGGTGGTAAAACACAGGTGAAATCTGCACAAAACACAGGAAATCCGCAGTAAATCCGCACACGAATCTGCAACAAGTGCACATAGCCTCATAGTCTTACATTGAGCGCTTGTGACATAGCTTCTAACTTCTGGCCTGTCAGAAGCTGCGCTCGCAAGTTTGAGCAGCGGCACTGCAGCAGTGCCACAAAATAGTGATTACGCTGGAGGATGAGTAAATGACCGGGGCATCCAAATCATGACGGAGCTGCGGGCCCATCATACTGTGTAAACAAGAGCTGCGGGCCCATCATACTGTGTATACGGGAGCTGCGGGTCCATCATACTGTGTATAAGGGAGCTGCGGGCCCATCATACTCTGTATAAGGGAGCTGCGGGCCCATCATACTGTGTATAAGGGAGCTGTGGGCCCATCATACTGTGTATAAGGGAGCTGCGGGCCCATCATACTATGTATAAGGGAGCTGCGGGCCCATCATACTGTGTATAAGGGAGCTGCGGGCCCATCATACTGTGTATACGGGAGCTGCGGGCCCATCATACTGTGTATACGGGAGCTGCGGGTCCATCATACTGTGAATAAGGCAGCTGCAGGCCAATCATACTGTGTATAGGGAACTGTGAAGGCATATTGTGCATATGGGAGCTGTTGGCCCATTACACTGTATATAGGGGAGCATTATACTTTCTATAGTGGAGTTCTGTCAGCATTATACTGTGTATAGGGGAGCATTGGGCTCATACTATCTATAGCGGAGCAGTGGGATCATACTGTGTAGAGGGGAGCAGTGGGAACATCATACTGTGTAAAGGGGAGCAGTGGGAACATCATACGGTATATAGGGGAGTTATGGAATCATCATACTGTGTATAGGGAAGCTTTGAGCTCACCATACTGTGTATAATAGAGCAGTACATGGGGGAACTTAGGGGACTTTATTAAATGTAAGTGGGCACTTAAGCATTACTGTATTGTTATAGGGGCACTCAGAGTATTGTGACCATCAAAGTTGCATATGGTCACAATATGGCGGTAAAGTCAATGTTCGTTTTTGTATATAGATTTATTTTCAACAACAGTAGGGTCATGTTCTGAGGTTCCCTTATATTCACAATTAGAGTGTGCAACCGTAGCTGTAATCACGGTTAGCTGGTTAGGGGCCCACTCAGATGTTTCGCCCCCCTAAGTTGAAACCCTAGCTACGCCTCTGGCCTCGACCCTCGCCCTGTCTCCTGTTTCAACCCTAGGCTGAAACGACGGCCCACCACCCAGTGAAAAGATCATACACCAATACCCACAGTTAGAACAGACAAGGATAACGGAAAATATACACCACGCCGCAGTCACTCAGGAATACACTATAAATGCGCAGGGCAAAATAAATACAAATATAGGAAGGAGTAAATAAGACAAAGGGAAATACACCACCAGCAACGATACTCCAACTACTAGCTCACCACTCCAGACCGAGATAACAACGCACAAGACAGAAGCTATAATCGGCGATGCCCAATGTTCAGGAGAACTATTTAAAGGCAATGGGCATGGCCCAGCTTCCAATCCGAGCATCAGGTAAATTAACCCCGGACCAGCTAGATAAAATCTAGCCGACGCCAATGAGCACATAGTGGTCAAAAGCGGAGTTACCGCTGTCTGTCGAATGACCTGGTCTGAACAGCGTCCGACATGACACATATCTATCTCATATCTATCTATCTATCTATCTATCTATCTATCTATCTATCTATCTATCTATCTCATATCTATCTAATCTCTATCTATCTATCTCATATCTATCTATCTCATATATATCTATCTCATATCTATCTCATATCTATCTATCTCATATCTATCTCATATCTATCTATCTATCTATCTATCTATCTATCTATCTAGCTATCTCATATGTATGTATGTATGTATGTATCTAGCTATCTATCTACTATCTATCTATCTATCTATCTATCTATCTGTTATCTATCTTATTCATAGCTATTATCTATGTATGTATGTATGTATCTATCTACTATCTCTCTATATATCTATCTATGTATATATTATCTATCTACCTATCTATCCATCTATCTATCTATCTATCTATCTATCTATCTATCTATCTATCTCATATCTATTATATATATCTATCTCTTATCTATCTATCTATCTATCTATCTATCTATCTATCTATCTATCTATCTATCTATCTATCTATCTCTATCTATCTATCTATGTAATATAATCTCCAAAAGAAGAAATGAAAAGTTTACCCAATAAAAAACAAAGCATCTTATGTTACAAAATAGATAGTATATCAATACTGAAATATTTAAATTAGTAAATTAATACGTCTACCCTCATATTATATATATACTGTGTATAAAAAACTATTTCTGGCTTTAAATACCTGAGCAATTATGGTCAGATGCTAGTGATATATAGTAGATTGTAGATTGTGAGCCTTCTATACCAGTCATGACTTGTATTGTTTAAGATAATTGCACTTGCTTTTTTATTTTGTATACCCCCCGTCACATGTAAAGTGCCAAGGAATAAATGGCACTATAATAATAAGTAATCATACTATAGGTAAGATACATAGTTAATACAGTTGAAGAAAGACAAAAGTCCATTAAGTTCAACTGAGGGATAGGAAAGGACAAAGGTGCACATGCACTACCACAATGCATGATGCAGTCTGCCCAAAAAGAGCTCATCTCTCCCTCCTAATCTCAATTGTCAATCCACTGGACCAAACACTAAGGAAACAACTTTACACATTTACATATGTATTTATGTTATTTTCTTTTAAAAAAGCATCCAAGTCTTTTTTTAAACCATCAATGGTTCCTGCTTAAGGTAAAGAACCAAGTTCTTATTAGTTCTTATGGTAAAGAAGGTCTATTTCCTCTGGAGATTGAACCTTCCTTTCTCCATGTGGAGGGAGTACCTCTTGCTTTTTCAGGGGATTATGCCTGAAACAGCTTTGACCATACTTCTTGTATGGGCCAGTTATGTACTTGTACCAGTTACATATCCCCCTTAGACATCTCTTCTCAAGAATAAATGTAATTTTTTTAATACTATATCATAACGAAGATTCTTCATGAACCCCATCAAACATTTCAGATCGACTTTGTACATTTTCTTATTCTATGGCTGAGGTTTCAAACTCAGCCAGGTAAATGGGCCGCAGAGACAGGTCATGAAGGAGAGTGACTTATCCTAAGTCATATTGCAAGACTCGTTAAGGGGTTGATTGTGACTTGTAGGATTGCTACTTCCAACAGGTGATGCTATAGAGTTCAAGTCCTCATTTTCTCTGAAGACGCAATTTGCATATTAAATTTCCCAGAGGAGCATTGCAAGGTGAATAAGCCTCCTTACCTTGACAAGCCAGAGCTGGTATGTCACTCTCCATAAGAAGAAACGTTGCCCCTTAGACCCCAGTCCAGAGCCTCTCATCTAGCCAAATCAGTTCTCATGCTTCGCACTGACGAGGGCCAACAGCCCGAAACACCATGTCTGCGAATTGAGATACTGATTTGGTTTTTATCCTAAGTCATATTGCACGACTCGTTAAAGGGTTGATTGTGACTTGTAGGACACTACTTCCAACCGGTAACGCTATAGAGTTCAAGTCCTCTTTTTCTCTGAAGAGGCAATTTGCATATCAGATTTTTCTCATACTTTATTTCTTTTGGGTTTTTTGGTTAAAACTACCCATACAGTTCCAGAGATTTGTGCTTTTTTATTTGGTGCTAATTTTTATGGTGTTTGCCAAGGGGGTTCACAAGGTAATTGTGCAGAGTAATATAAAGATATGCCCCAAGAGAATAAAAATAATCCTTGGTAAAGACCATAAAAATGAGCATTTTGGAAGCATTACATAAAAAGGCCCAAATTGTATGGTGGATTTGAAAAAAACAAAAACAAACGGAATACTCAGGAGAGCAGTGGGAATAAAATAAGAGCATGGATTGGTCCACCTTTGACCTGGTGACAGGTCCTCTTTAAAGAACACTGTTGGGGTTGTGTTTTGAGCTGTGCACATACTCTATGTGACAGCTATTGGTGTATACCAGCTGGTAACCTAACTCCTACCTACCTCACAATGGGTATGGTGAGGGAAGCGTGAATGAAATTATTCATGTCAGACAGACAGGTCACTCTGGTTCTTTTTCTGTATTGTGCATGCAGCCAAAGAGAAACTAGAGAACTTGTAATACATGAAAGGAACAGAAACCTTATATGTTCCCTTGCTGTGTAACCTGTTCAAATACACAGATAATGGCTCATTTAGCCAGCACACACTGCAACAATGAATGTAACTGCTGGTGTAGAGCCATAACTACTAATTCACTACAGTAGAGCTATATCATGAATGGCATCAATTCATAGTCTTTGTATACTTGACTGATGGTAACAGCTGCAGATGGCACAAAGAAGCCTGTAATTATACGTTACACCGTGGGTCGGTCTACTTCTGGTGCTACTGAGGATGTTAACCCCACAATATTTTATTGTCAAAATCACTTCAATCACAGTTGACGACATTCGACATTTTTTCAAGGGACACTTGGCCGTGTGGGTCAACGGTGCAGGGCTTGCCAGAATGCACATACAAAAAGAATGTTGTGCCTCATTTTAACCAAATCTATTTATGTGCTGTGCCAGAAAGTACAAATGTGGCTCACTCAACACCTTAGTTTTTCAGCTTCAAAATAGGTTTTGCAAATGGAGTAAAATACACTGCTCAAAAAAATAAAGGGAACACTTAAACATCAGAATATACAGGTCCTTCTCAAAAAAATAGCATATAGTGTTAAATGTCATTATTTACCATAATGTAATGATTACAATTAAACTTTCATATATTATAGATTCATTATCCACCAACTGAAATTTGTCAGGTCTTTTATTGTTTTAATACTGATGATTTTGGCATACAACTCCTGAAAACCCAAAAAACCTGTCTCAATAAATTAGCATATCAAGAAAAGGTTCTCTAAACGACCTATTACCCTAATCTTCTGAATCAACTAATTAACTCTAAACACATGCAAAAGATACCTGAGGCTTTTAAAAACTCCCTGCCTGGTTCATTACTCAAAACCCCCATCATGGGTAAGACTAGCGACCTGACAGATGTCAAGAAGGCCATCATTGACACCCTCAAGCAAGAGGGTAAGACCCAGAAAGAAATTTCTCAACAAATAGGCTGTTCCCAGAGTGCTGTATCAAGGCACCTCAATGGTAAGTCTGTTGGAAGGAAACAATGTGGCAGAAAACGCTGTACAACGAGAAGAGGTGACCGGACCCTGAGGAAGATTGTGGAGAAGGACCGATTCCAGACCTTGGGGAACCTGAGGAAGCAGTGGACTGAGTCTGGTGTGCAGGAAATGGGCTACAGGTGCCGCATTCCCCAGGTAAAGCCACTTTTGAACCATAAACAGCGGCAGAAGCGCCTGACCTGGGCTACAGAGAAGCAGCACTGGACTGTTACTAAGTGGTCCCAAGTACTTTTTTCTGATGAAAGCAAATTTTGCATGTCATTCGGAAATCAAGGTGCCAGAGTCTGGAGGAAGACTGGGGAGAAGGAAATGCCAAAATGCCTGAAGTCCAGTGTCAAGTACCCACAGTCAGTGATGGTGTGGGGTGCCATGTCAGCTGCTGGTGTTGGTCCACTGTGTTTCATCAAGGGCAGGGTCAATGCAGCTAGCTATCAGGAGATTTTGGAGCACTTCATGCTTCCATCGGCTGAAATGCTTTATGGAGATGAAGATTTCATTTTTCAGCACGACCTGGCACCTGCTCACAGTGCCAAAACCACTGGTAAATGGTTTACTGACCATGGTATTACTGTGCTCAATTGGCCTGCCAACTCTCCTGACCTGAACCCCATAGAGAATCTGTGGGATATTGTGAAGAGAAAGTTGAGAGACGCAAGACCCAACACTCTGGATGAGCTTAAGGCCGCTATTGAAGCATCCTGGGCCTCCATAACATCTCAGCAGTGTCACAGGCTGATTGCCTCCATGCCACGCCGCATTGAAGCAGTCATTTCTGCCAAAGGATTCCCGACCAAGTATTGAGTGCATAATTGAACATTATTATTTGATGGTTTTTTGTTTGTTATTAAAAAACACTTTTATTTGATTGGACGGGTGAAATATGCTAATTTATTGAGACAGGTTTTTTGGGTTATCAGGAGTTGTATGCCAAAATCATCAGTATTAAAACAATAAAAGACCTGACAAATTTCAGTTGGTGGATAATGAATCTATAATATATGAAAGTTTAATTGTAATCATTACATTATGGTAAATAATGAAATTTAACACTATATGCTAATTTTTTGAGAAGGACCTGTAACTCCAAGTAAATCAAACTTCTGTGAAATCAAACTGTCCACTTAGGAAGCAACACTGTTTGACAATCAATTTCACATGCTGTTGTGCAAATGGAATAGACAACAGATGGAAATTATTGGCAATTATCAAGACACTCAATAAAGGAGCGGTTCTGCAGGTGGGGACCACAGACCACATCTCAGTACCGATGCTTTCTGTCTGATGTTTTGGTCACTTTTGAATGTTGTTTGTGCTTTCACATTTGGGGTAGCATGAGACGGACTCTACAACCCACACAAGTGGCTCAGGTAGTGCATCTCATCCAGGATGTCACATCAATGCAAGCTGTGACAAGAATGTTTGCTGTGTCTGTCAGCATAGTGTCCAGAGGCTGGAGGTGCTACCAGGTGACAGGCCAGTACACCAGGAGATGTGGAGGGGGGAGTAGGAGGGCTTCAACTCAGCAGCAGGACCACTACATCAGCCTTTGTGTAAGGAGGAACAGGAGGAGCACTGCCAGAGCCCTGCAAAAAGACATCCAGCAGGCCACAAATGTGCATATGTTTGCATAAACGGTTACAAACCAACTCCATGAGGATGGTCTGAGTGCCCGGCGTCCACAGATGGGGGTTGTGCTCACAGCCCAACACCATGCAGGATGCTAGGCATTTGCCACAGAACACCAGGATTGGCAAATTCACCACTGGTGCCCTGTGCTCTGTGAAAGCAGGTTCACACTGAGCACATGTGTCAGAGTCTGGAGACATTGTGGAAAGTGATCTGCTGCCTGCAACATCCTTCAGCATGACCAGTTTGGCAGTGGGTCAGTAATGGTGTGGGTTGGCATTTCTTTGTTGGGCCCCACAGGCCTCCATGTGCTATCCAGAGGTAGCCTGACTGCCATTAGGTACCAAGATGAGATCCTCAGACCCCTTGTGAGACCATATGTTGGTGCGGTTGGCCCTGGGTTCCTCCTAATGCAGGACAATGCCAGACCTCATGTGGCTGGAGTGTGTCAGCAGTTCCTGCAAGATGAAGGCATTGAAGCTATGAACTGGCCTGCCCGTTCTTCAGACCTGAATCCGATTGAACACATCTGGGACATCATGTCTCACTCCATCCACCAGCGTCACGTTGCACCACAGACTGTCCAGGAGTTGGCGGATGCTTTAGTCCAGGTCTGGGAGGATATACCTCAGGAGACCATCCGTCGCCTCATGAGGAGCATGGCCAGGCATTGTAGGGAGGTCATATTGGCATGTAGAAGCCACACACACTACTGAGCATCATTTCCTTGTCTTCAGGCATTTCCACTGAAGTTGGATCAGCCTGTAACTTCATTTTCCACTTTGATTTTGAGCATCATTCCAACTCCAGTCCTCATCAGGATATTAGTTGTGATTTACGTTGATAATTTTTAGGTTTTATTGTTCTTAACACATTACACTATGTAATGAATAAAGATTTACTGGAATATTTCATTCAGTGATATCTAGGACGTGGGATTTTGGTGTTCCCTTTATTTTTTGGAGCAGTGTATATAGTACCGTATTTTTCGGAATATAAGACGCACCGGACCATAAGGCGCACCCCAAATTTGGGGTGAAAATTGCAGAAAAATTTTTTTTTTATAAGATGGGGGTCCGTCTTATTGTCCGAATTTACAGTATCTTACCTGAGGGCTGGCGGTGGCAGAGCAGGGTCACAGGAGGCATGGTGTCGGCAGAGGTGGGGTGATGCGGAACGGCGTGCACCTGAGCAGGGTCCCTTCCTGCTTAGGTGGGCAATGCCACGGTCTGGTGTCCATGGGAGGGTTGCAGCAGTGGTTACCGGCAGAGGTGCTGGGATGAGGAGGTGCTGGGATGAGGAGGTCCTGGGATGAGGAGGTCCTGGGATGAGGAGGTCCTGGGATGAGGAGGTGCTGGGATGTGGAGGTCCTGGGATGAGGAGGTCCTGGGATGAGGAGGTGCTGGGATGAGGAGGTGCTGGGATGAGGAGGTCCTGGGATGAGGAGGTCCTGGGATGAGGAGGCGCAGTGAGAGGTATGGCGTCAGAGGGGTCCCTTTCCCCGGTGAGGTGATGCAGCAGAGCCGGGTGAATACTGTTGTTAGCGGTGGTGGCGGCCATCTTCCCGAGGCCGCGGGTCCGCAGATGAAGCGCTCTGCTTCCCGGGGCTTCAGGAAAATGGCCGCGGGATGCCACGCGTGCGCAGATGGAGATCGCGACGGCCATTTTCCTGAAGCCACGAACTTCAGGAAAATGGCCGCTGCAATCCCCATCTGCGCACGCGCGGCATCCCGCGGCCATTTTCCTGAAGCCCCGGGAAGCAGAGCGCTCCATCTGCGCACGCGGGGCCTCCGTAAGATGGCCGCCACCACCGCTAACAACAGGATTCACCCGGCTCTGCTGCTTACCGGGCTGCTGCATCACCTCACCGGGGAAAGGGACCCCGCTCACTGCGCCTCCTCATCCCCGCACGTCTGCCGCCGCACCTCTGCCACCACACCTCTGCCACCGTACCTCTGCCACCACGGTAAGCCTGCATTGCGACTATTAGACGCACCCCCCATTTTCCCCCCTTTTTTGGGGGGGAAAAGTGCGTCTTGTAGTCCAAAAAATACAGTATTTATTATTGGCATGTGCCAAATTTTAGGCAAAAATGAACGGTCTAAAGTAAGACATATAAAAATGTCAATCCGTAAAAGTGCCTAACTCCTAGCAAGATGTGCCAAATTTATCATAACGTGCACCACTGTGCTAAATTTTGCGCATAATCAGGCTGTTTGAATTAAGTTCATGGTGTCTACGTTTTATCCAGCAAGGGATCGGCTGTAGTAGTAACCTGTCGGAAGTACACATTTACCATTATGTAGCATAAGCAAAAGCAGTAAAGAACCAGTGGTGCAGGAGAGCCAGGATATGTAGAAGGTAACAGTGCAGTCTTATCCTTTTTAGTATTTGAATCAATATTTCGTACATTTATTTTTTTATAGGACACTAAAAACTGACAAATCAAATTTTCTAGGTTTTAGCCACTAAGTTATTTTTTCAAAGCATGCCAAGTGACGAGTTTAACAAAATACGGCTTATTAAAAATAATAATAATGTAACATTTATTTGAAACAAATATTAAAATAGTCTAAAAAGAGACCAGGAAAGATAATCAAACATAACAATAACGCTATAAGATACTAGGGCACTTAGTACCCAAAATTTAAATGTGGAGTACTCTCTCTCACCCTATTGTTGCCCGGAGAAGCGTCCCTTCCTGGCAGTGGAGGTTGGCACCCTAGCTCGGACGCAATCTGGCGCCCCCGCTCACTGACAGCTAGCCCTAATGTTCCCTGTTGTACTCTGATCTAGGGTTACTTATCACCAACAAAACAGCCAAAAAACCTCAATAGCCATTATCCATCAAAATGAGATACTACTAGGGTGGTCAAAAACAAGAGACTCAATATTAGAAAGCGATTTACCACAGGTAGTCCAAAAAACCACAAAGTACTAAAAAGATTTTGGCTGTTTTGATGGTGATAAGTAACCCTAGATCAGATGACAATAGGGAACATTAGGGCTAGCCGTTGATGAACGGGGCGCCAGATTGCGTACAAGTCAGGATGCCAACCTCCACAGCCAGGAATTGACACTTCTCAGGGCATCAATAGGGTGAGACAGAGTACTCCACATTTAAATTTTGGATGTTAAATGCCCTGGTATCTAGTAGTATTATTGGTATCGTTATATTTGATTACCTTTCCTGGTGTTTTTTTGACTATTTTAATATTTGAGTCAAATAAATGTTATATTATAGCTCGATTTTTTCTGATAAGCTGTATTAAGTTCTTTCAGTAGGAAAAGCTTGAGGTCTTACACTCTTGTCATTAATGTGACAGGGTCAATGGCACTATATGATGGGAGATATGTGTCACAGAATCTGCTTTCCTCCGTGATCTAAAAACCCATAAGTGTCTTTTCAGCATGATGTTATGGGTGGGGTTTTAGGTGAGTAGGTAAGAGATGGGCGGGATGCCTACTCACCATATCTCAACCTCATGGGTGTGACTGGGGAGATAAATGTCCAGCCAGTTTTTTTTTTTTTCGGTCGGGGTGTTGTGTAGAGGCAAGCAAGGCCTAGGCTGATACTTCTGTGGGAGCTGCCAAATGTATTGGCCCAGAAGTGTTGGGCAGGACTGCTTATAAACTTTTTTTTTCCTTTTGAGCCAGAAAGGCTGTTTTCTGTTACCATTTTGGGGTTTATGATACAATAAACCACCCAGAGATTTTAACCCATGTGTGCCTGTGTCTACCTTGAGGAGCAGCTTAGTGAGCCGACCTGCCACATTAATTTTCTTTCAATAAATTTGGTTGGGGTATCTCTCATTAGTTTTTTGCACATGGTATTAAGGTAAAGTCTAAACGATGGAAGTACCTATAAAGTCTATAAATGACTGCTGTTACAATGCTTAAGGATCTGCTGGCTCAAGTAAACCTAAAGAATAGGGTGCAGAAGGATAATTAAGCATTTGGCATATGTACATGTCTAAATATTATTTGATAGACTACACCTTAACCTCTTTCTGTAAATAAGGATGCATTTGTTTCCATATTCACTGCAGGTGATCATTTATTTCTGTATATTGAATGGATAACTCATACTCAGATCAATGGCACTCACTTGTAAATTTGAAGAATTTGCAGATTTCTATTCTATGCTCTTCAAAAAACAGACATTTGTTTTTGAAGAGCATGGAATAAAATTCTACAAATTCTGCAAATTTACAAGTGAGTGCCGGTCTTCTTATGTTATTTGCAATGGGATGCCAGCCCTAGACACGAGAACCACGGATTTTGAGTGCCGTCTGGAATGGATGCTTATCATACTCAGATCAGATGTCCTGTAAAGATATAGCATGCAGGAGATCATGAGGTGGTTCTGCTTGATTTACAAACACAACAAGGGAACAGAAGGATAATGATGTTTCTGACAAATCTACTGATTTTGCTTGCCAGACATATGTGGCTATAAATGTAGCAGTTCTTTTGGGAACAACTAAATCTGGAGATTTGCCTTTCTGTAACAATTTGAATGTAAATCCATAAATTATGTCTTAAATTGGCCATACCATACAATAGCTGTTGACTAAATGGGCCAACAACTGTTCTTCTCGATCCCTATACAAATGCACCTTTGGCTCAACCAAACGCGCAAGTGATCTCAATGGAAAGATGACTATAGACCACTACCTGACACCTATGGCTTTGGCTTACCTACCTTAAAAACAAAGGATCTGCATTTTAAGTTTAAGCAGTTATCTCCTGTGATGTTCACAGCTTATAATTAAAAAGAATTGTGGTTTCAGCAGTTTTCTGTACCAGGCTGAGTAATAAATACCCCTGAACCATACACCAAACAAAGAAATTCCTGCCGTTATTTACCTCTTTCTTTCTCTTCTGATAAAGTTAAATGAATAGAGTACACTATGGTAATGGTAGGGTATGCCATATATTTGAAGTAAACTAATATTGTTTTGGCTGTACTGAAAAGGGGTTAGCTATTGAAAACTTACATTTATATATCTAAACTCCTTGAACAACTTGTCTACCTTGAACTATCTTCCCACGTCCCATCCATCTTGCATTTTCATCAGCTATAATCTGGCTTCTGACATCACCGGCCAACTGAAATGGCCTTACAGGGGTTGTCCATTTTCAGGAAAGTGTTTGTCTTAACCTGTGTAAAATACATAAAATAACAGGTTCAGCTGGTATTCACCCTTTCTGGGTCCATTATCAACTCTCTGCCTCAGCTCTGGTCCCAGTGTTTTGACTATAGGGTATGTGGCATTAACAGCAGTGCTTGTGCACTGTGGTTGATGGCACATGACGTTGAGCTCAGTGCACGAACCGTTGAACAAAGTGACTGGCTAGATTGGTTACAGGTATTGTGATGTGATGTTACTACTATACTCAAAACATCAGGACTGTAGAAGCTTCTGGGAGCTGGCACTTGATCATGGGAGGGAGATTACCTGCTGAGTTTATTTTATGTATTTCATACAAGTTTGGAGCCCACTTTCCTGAAAGTGGACAACTTCTTTAGCCAAAGTTACTAATCTGCTACCTGCCAATCCTCTGCCTGAAACAATTGACCACTCCCTCCTCTGACAAACACTCTTATCCCTTGGAATCATAACCTTATCTCTCTCCTGGATCTGTTCCTAATTTAGAAACTGAATATTTATTGCCTCCAATTCACACAAGACCACTTTGTCTCATCCTTTCCCTGTTGATGTCCTTTAAGACTTTGTCCTGGGAAGCCTACTCTTGTTCATCTAAGACTTTAGCCTAGGACAGCTGATAGACTCTCACGGCTTTTACTACCACTTTTATGCTGATGACACACTCAGATTTACCTCTGGTTCATATAACGTATTACCTGTTTGCTATTGAAAATTCAAGAGTGTCAGCTTCTACTGTTCTCAATTTCTAAAAAAAAGTGGATTCATTATTTTTCCACCATGTCACTCACCTCCTTCCTCCACCAGACTTATCCTCTGGATGGGTTCCACTTCTCACAAGCCCATTGCTTTAGGATAACCATTGTCTCTGCCCTGTCTTTCAAACTGCACACTTAAACCCGTAAATCTTACCTACATGCTACTTTCAAATGTAATATTTCTTATGTCTAGTCTTTCCCCAACTTCCCCAGTCAATGAATATAATTGTAAATTCCTCTCACAGACATTGCTGCGATGACCTTCTCGGTGGCTACTCTTTCAACTCTTTCGTGCCCTCCCTATCCACTCTCAACTCTATCCTTCCTGCCAATACTTTCGTAGGCTGAACTTGTACATTTCTGATCTAATTTCCCACGAACTCGCCACAAGTATTCATAAAGAGGAGCTTACACTGTTTTTTTTAAGTTAAACTGTGTACCTCCTCGATTTGATTCTGTTCCTCTGATTCTAGAACATTTTTTCTTCTTTTTGTATACTCCTCTGTTCCAAAGCTATTCCACGCTAATAAAGATGCTAATTTTTCCCTTCAACTAAATGGGTGTATACCACAGAACTTCTCTGTGGGCGCAGTCATGTTTTGATTGGTCAATGCAGAGGAGAAATAGCAAACAACCAGAGAAAAGTTCTGGGGTATACACCCAGTTGGTTAAACATTAAATTTGCTTCCTTATTTCCACGGGGTATAATTATGGAATCAAAAGATGCAGAAGAAAAAGATAAACTGTTCCAGAATCAGTGGAGCAGCGCAAATTGTAGGAGATATGTAGCTGAAAAAATCCACTGAAAGGTCCTCTTTAAATATGATCTATATCTATATCTTAGTTAAGTTGGCCATGTGCATCAAGTTTGCTTTGTGGCACATGGGTTCCCAAAGTTTTGCAATATGGAGTCATAGGCAATAGGTTTCGTTGCATATGGTGACTGTTTATGGTATATGTTACCTTTGCAATACAGCATGCAATGGTCCATGGCATAATTTTATTATCACAGATTCATCCTTGAGAAATAACTCAGCTTTTGTATGAGTGTACAGTAGAAATTTCAGATGTCCACTATATGGATCCATAATATAATATACGTAGCTCTGTGCATCAGTGAAGAACCATAATGTAACTATGGCAGGGTACCAACCAAGTAAAGTTTTTCCTAATTCGTTGAAACAAATATTATACACTATTGGTGATAATGAATATACACCAAATATCTTTATTGTCTTCCTAGTTTTCCTTTTTGTTTTGATATCAATTATCTATCTATCTATCTATCTATCTATCTATCTATCTATCTATCTATCTATCTATCTATCACATATCTATCTATGAATTGAAAAAGGCAGGCAACACTCCAATTTTACCAAAGATAAAGTAAACATGGGCACATGGGCTAATTAAAGTCCACTTTACCTTTGAAAATATCGCAGCTGACTATCGCAGCTGACATCCGGCACTATGTGCCAGGAGCGGTCACGGACCGCCCCCGGCACATTAACCACCGGCACACTGCAATCAAACATGATCACAGTGTTCCGGCGGTACAGGAAAGCATCGCGCAGGGAGGGGGCTCCCTGCCTGCTTCCCTGAGACGATCGGTACAAGGCGATGTGCTCACCTTGTACCGAGCGTCTCCTCCCTGCAGGCCCTGGATCCAAAATGGCCGCGGGGCTACTTCCGGGTCCAGCAGGGAGGTGCTTACCAAGTGCCTGCTCAGAGCAGGCACTGGTAAGCCAGGAGCAGGGCACATCAGATCGCTGAACTGACACAGTGTTCTGCAAAGTGTCAGATCAGCGATCTGTCACTATACAGTGATGTCCCCCCTGGGACAAAGTAAAAAGGTAAAAAAAAAAATTTAAAATGTGTAAAAAAAAAAAAAAATTCCTAAATAAATAAAAAAAAAATATTGTTCCCATAAATACATTTCTTTATCTAAATTAAAAAAAACAATAAAAGTGCACATATTTAGTATTGCCGCGTCCATAACGACCCGACCTATAAAACTGTCCCACTAGTTAACCCCTTCAGTGAACACTGTAAAAAAAAAAAAAGCGAGGCAAAAAACGCTTTATTATCATACCGCCAAACAAAAAGTGGAATAACACGCAAACAAAAAGACAGATATAAATAACCATGGTACCGCTGAAAACGTCATCTTGTCCCACAAAAAACGAGCTGCCACACAGCATCATCAGCAAAAAAATAAAAAAGTTATAGTCCTCAGAATAAAGCGATGCAAAATAATTATTTTTTCTATAAAATAGTTTTTATCGTATAAAAGCGCCAAAGCATAAAAAAATTATGTAAATGAGGTATCGCTGTAATCATACTGACCCAAAGAATAAAACTGCTTTATCCATTTTACCAAATGCGGAACGGTATAAATGCCCCCCCAAAAGAAATTCATGAATAGCTGGTTTTTGGTCATTCTGCATCACAAAAATCGGAATAAAAATCGAAAAAAAATGTCACGTGCCTGAAAATGTTGCCAATAAAAACGTCAACTCGTCCCGCAAAAAAAAAAAAACCTCACATGACTCTGTGGACCAAAATATGGAAAAATTATAGGTCTCAAAATGTGGTAACACAAAAAATATTTTTTGCAATAAAAAGCGTCTTTTAGTGTGTGACAGCTGCCAATCATAAAAATCCGCTAAAAAACCCGCTATAAAAGAGGAAATCAAACCCCCTTCATCACCCCCTTAGTTAGGGAAACATTAAAAAATTAGAAAAATGTATTTATTTCCATTTTCCCATTAAGGCTAGGGTTAGGGCTAGGGTTAGGGCTAGGGTTGGGGTTAGGGTTAGGGCTAGGGTTAGAGTTAGGGTTGGGGCTAGGGTTAGGGTTGGGGCTAGGGTTAGGGCTAGGGTTAGGGATAGGGTTAGGGTTAGGGTTAGGGCTAGGGTTAGGGCTAGCATTAGGGTTGGGGTTAGGGTTAGGGTTGGGGCTAGGGTTAGGGCTAGGGTTAGGGTTAAGGCTAGGTTTAGGGCTAGGGTTAGGGCTAGGGTTGGGGTTAGGGTTGGGGCTAGAGTTAGGGCTACAGTTAGGGTTAGGGCTACTGTTAGGGTTGGGGCTAAAGTTAGGGTTAGGGATGGGGTAAAGTTAGGGTTAGGGCTGGGGCTAAAGTTGAGGTTAGGGCTACAGTTAGGGTTGGGGCTAAAGTTAGGGTTAGGGTTGGGGCTAAAGTTAGAGTTAGGGTTGGGACTAAAGTTAGGGTTAGGGTTGGGGCCAAAGTTAGGGTAAGAGCTAAAGTTAGGGTTAAGGTTTGGATTACATTTATGGTTGGGATTAGGGTTAGGCGTGTGTCAGGGTTAGGGGTGTGGCTAAGGTTATGGTTGGGATTAGGGTTAGGGGTGTGTTTGGGATAGGGTTTCAATTAGAATTGGGGGTGTCCACTGTTTAGGCACATCAGGGCTCTCCAAACGCAACATTGCGTCCGATCTCAATTCCAGCCAATTCTGCGTTGAAAAAGTAAAACAGTGCTCCTTCCCTTCCGAGCTCTCCCGTGCACCAACACAGGGGTTTACCCCAACATATGGGGTATCAGCATACTCAGGACTAATTGGACAACGACAATTGGGGTCCAATTTCTCTTGGTACCCCTGGGAAAATAAAAATTTGGGGGGCTAAAAAAAACATTTTTGTGGGAAAAAATGAATTTTTATTTTCACGACTCTACGTTATGCACTGTAGTGAAACACTTGAGGGTTCAAAGTTCTCACAACACATCTAGATAAGTTCCTTGGGGGGTCTAGTTTCCAAAATGGTGTCACTTGTGGGTGGTTTCTACTGTTTAGGTGCATCAAGGGCTCTGCAAATGCAACGTGACGACTGCAGACCAATCCATCTAAGTCTGCATTCCAAATGGCGCTCCTTCCCTTCCGAGCTCTGCCATGCGCACAAACGGTGGTTCCCCCCACATATGGGGTATCAGCGTACACAGGACAAATTGGATAACTTTTGGGGTTGAATTTCTCCTTTTACCCTTGGGAAAATACAAAACTGGGGGCTAAAAAATAATTTTTGTGGAAAAAAAAAGAATTTTTATTTTCACGGCTCTGCGTTATAAACTGTAGTGAAACACTTGGGGGTTCAAAGCTGTGAAAACACATCTAGATAAGTTCCTTTGGGGGCTACTTTCCAAAATGGTGTCACTTGTGGGGGGTTTCAATGATTAGGCACATCAGGGGCTCTCCAAACGCAACATGGCATCCCATCTCAATTCCAGTCAAGGGCTAGGGTTAGGGTTGGGGCTAGGCTTAGGGTTAGGGTTGGGGCTAGGGTTAGGGCTACAGTTAAGGTTAGGGCTACAGTTAGGGTTGGGGCTAAAGCTATGGTTAGAGCTGGGGTAAAGTTAGGGTTAGGGCTGGGGCTAAAGTTAAGGTTAGGGCTACAGTTAGGGTTGGGGCTAAAGTTAGGGTTAGGGTTGGGGCTAAAGTTAGAGTTAGGGTTGGGGCTAAAGTTAGGGTGAGGGTCAGGGCTAAAGTTAGGGTAGGGGCTAAAGTTAGGGTTAGGGTTTGGATTACATTTATGGTTGGGATTAGGGTTAGGGGTGTGTCAGGGTTAGGGGTGTGGCTAGGGTTATGGTTGGGATTAGGGTTAGGGGTGTGTTTGGGATAGGGTTTCAATTAGAATTGGGGGTTTCCACTGTTTAGGCACATCAGGGCTCTCCAAACGCGACATGGCGTCCGATCTCAATTCCAGCCAATTCTGCATTGAAAAAGTAAAACAGTGCTCCTTCCCTTCCGAGGTCTCCCATGCGCCAACACAGGGGTTTACCCCAACATATGGGGTATCAGCATACTCAGGGCAAATTGGACAACAAAAATTGGAGTCCAATTTCTCTTGTTACCCTTGGGAAAATAAAAATTTGGGGGGCTAAAAAAACATTTTTGTGGGAAAAAAATGAATTTTTATTTTCACGACTCTACGTTATAAACTGTAGTGAAACACTTGGGGGTTCAATGTTCTCACAACACATTTAGATAAGTTCCTTGGGGGGTCTAGTTTCCAATATGGTGTCACTTGTGGGGTTTTCTTCTGTTTAGGTGCATCAGGGGCTCTGCAAATGCAACGTGACGCCTGCAGACCAATCCATCTAAGTCTGCATTCCAAATGGTGCTCCTTCCCTTCCGAGCTCTGCCATGCGCCCAAATGGTGGATCCTCCCCACATATGGGGTATCCACGTACTCAGGATAAATTGGACAACAACTTTTGTGGTCCAATTTCTCCTGTTACCCTTGGAAAAATACAAAACAGGGAGCTAAAAAATAATTTTTGTGGAAAAAAATTATTTTTTATTTTCACGGCTCTGCGTTATAAACTGTAGTGAAACACTTGGGGGTTCAAAGTTCTCACAACACATCTAGATAAGTTCCTTGGGGGGTCTAGTTTCCAAAATGGTGTCACTTGTGGGGGGTTTCTACTGTTTAGGTGCATCAGGGGCTCTGCAAATGCAACGTGACGCCTGCAGACCAATCCAGCTAAGTCTGCATTCCAAATGGCGCTCCTTCCCTTCCAAGCTCTGCCATGCACCAAAACGGTGGTTCCACCCCACATATGGGGTATCAGCGTACTCAGGACAAATTGGATAACTTTTGGGGTTGAATTTCTCCTTTTACCCTTGGGAAAATACAAGACTGGGGGCTAAAAAATAATTTTTGTGAAAAAAAAATAATTTTTATTTTCATGGCTCTGCGTTATAAACTGTAGTGAAACATTTGGGGGTTCAAAGCTGTCAAAACACATCTAGATAAGTTCCTTTGGGGGTGACTTTCCAAAATGGTGTCACTTGTGGGGGGGTTTTCAATGTTTAGGCACATCAGGGGCTCTCCAAACGCAACATGGCATCCTATCTCAATTCCAGTCAATTTTGCATTGAAAAGTCAAACGGCGCTCCTTCCCTTCCGAGCTCTGCCATGCACCCAAACAGTGGTTTACCCCCACATATCAGCATACTCAGAACAAATTGTACAACAACTTTTGGGCTCCATTGTCTCCTGTTACCCTTGGTAAAATAAAACAAATTGGAGCTGAAGTACATTTTTTATGAAAAAAAGTTAAATGTTCATTGTTTTTAAACATTCCAAAAATTCCTGTAAAACACCTGAAGGGTTAATAAACTTCTTGAATATGGTTTTGAGCACCTTGAGGGGTGCAGTTTTTAGAATGGTGTCACACTTGGTCATTTTCTATCATATAGACCCCTGAAAATGACTTCAAATGTGATGTGGTCCCTAAAAAATATTGGTGTTGTAAAAATGAGAAATTGCTGGTCAACTTTTATCCCTTATAACTCCCTAACAAAAAATGTTGGTTCCAAAATTGTGCTGATGTAAAGTAGACATGTGGGAAATGTTAATTATTAATTATTTTGTGTGACATATCTCTGTGATTTAAGGAAATAAAAATTCAAAGTTGGAAAATTGCAACATTTTCAAAATTTTTGCCAAATTTCCATTTTTTTTCACAAATAAACGCAAGTTATATCGAAGAAATTTTACCACTATCATGAAGTACAATATATCATGAGAAAACATTGTCAGAATCGCCAAGACCTGTTGAAGCATTCCAGAGTTATAACCTCATAAAGGGACAGTGGTCAGAATTGTAAAAATTGGCCTGGTCATTAACGTGCAAACCACCCTTGGGGCTTAAGGGGTTAATTGATGTAAAAATATTGATGCAGAAAGACATAAATCCATGCGACACATTCATTCCTGCTGAGAATGCCAAAGGTTGTCATTAATTTATACTCCCTAATCCTTCTACAGTGCCTTGCGAAAGTATTCAGCTCCCTGGAACTTTTCTACCTTTTCCCACAAATCATGCTTCAAACATAAAGATACCAAATGTAAAGAATCAACAACAAGTGGAACACAATTGTGAAGTTGAACAAAATTTATTGGTTATTTTAAATGTTTGTGGAAATTCAAAAACTGAAAATGGGGCTTTCGGCCCCTTTAACTTAATACTTTGCTGGCCACCTTTTGCTGCGATTACAGCTGCCAGTTGCTTGGGGTATGTCTGTATTAGTTTTGTACATCGAGAGACTGAAATTCTTGCCCATTCTTCCTTGGCAAACAGCTCGAGCTCAGTGAGGTTTGATGGAGATCGTTTGTGAACAGAAGTTTTCAGCTCTTTCCACAGATTCTTGATTGGATTGAGGTCTGGACTTTGACTTGGCCATTCTAACACCTGGATACATTTATTTATCCATTGTAGATTTTGCTTTATGTTTGGCATCATTTTCTTTTTGGAAGACAAATCTCCGTCCCATTCTCAGGTCTTTTGCAGACTCCAACAGGTTTTATTAAAGAATGGTCCTGTATTTGGCTCCATCCAACTTCCCATCAATTTTAACCATCTTCCCTGTCCCTGCTGAAGAAAAGCAGGCCCAAACCACGATGTTGCCACCACCATGTTTGACAGTGGGGATGGTGTGTTCAGGGTGATGAGCTGTGTTGCCTTTACGCCAAACATATCACTTTGCATTGTTGCCAAAAAGTTCAATTTTGGTTTCATCTGACCAGAGCACCTTCTTCCACATATTTGGTGTGTCTCCCAGGTGGCTTGTTGCAAACTTTAAACACTTTTTATGGATATCTTTGAGAAATGGCTTTCTTCTTGTCACTCTTCCATAAAGGCCAGATTTGTGCAGTGTACGACTGATTGTTGTCCTATGGACAGACTGTCCCACCTCAGCTGTAGATCTCTGCAGTTCATCCAGAGTGATCGTGGGCCTCTTGGCTGCAACTCTGATAAGTCTTCTCCTTGTTTGAGATGAAAGTTTAGAGGGACGGCCGGGTCTTGGTAGATTTGCAGTGGTATGATACTCCTTCCATTTCAATATGATCGCTTGCACAGTGCTCCTTGGGATGTTTAAAGTTTTGGAAATCATTTTGTATCCAAATTCAGCTTTAAACTTCTCCATAACAGTATCACGGACCTGCCTGTTGTGTTCCTTGGTGTTCATGATGCTTTCTGTGCTTCAAACAGAACCCTGAGACTATCAGAGAGCAGGTGCATTTATACGGAGACTTAATTACACACAGGTGGATTATATTTATCAACATTAGGCATTTAGTACAACATTGGATCATTCAGAGATCCACAATGAACTTCTGGACTGAGTTTGCTGCACTGAAAGTAAAGGGGCCGAATAATATTGCACGCCCCACTTTTCAGTTTTTTAATTTCCACAAAAATGTAAAATAACCAATAAATTTTGTTCAACTTCACTATTGTGTTCCACTTATTGTTGATTCTTCACCAAAAATTTACATTTGGTATCTTTATGTTTGAAGCATGATATGTGGGAAAAGGTTGAAAAGTTCAAGGGAGCCGAATACTTTCGCAAGGCACTATATCTCTCTGAGATTTAAAGTTACCATTTAATACAAGTAATATCATGTCCAATGTACTGTGATCGGGGGATGCAAAAATGTTTGGCCACATGTAGATCTATTCTTTTTTCTCTTATTCTGTGTGGCGATGAGAATTCATCCTTGTTCTAAATTTTTGCCCTGTCTCCCCTACACACAGACCCTCAGATGGACATTTAGTACATATAATTCAGTACACCTTGTTAGATGTGATGCAGCTGAAAGTACCTGGTATCTTGTAGTCCTGATGTGAATTGGGGATCTTTATCTTGTCCATGGTCATTATAAATGGACAGGTTTTACATTTTTTCTGGTTGCAGGAAAAGGTTCCTGTAGCTGTTGGAGAGGACAGGGAGCTCTTGACAATGATGCTTCTTAGATTTGGGGGCTGCCTGAAACACAGTAGTGGTGGGTCTGGCAATAGGGATTGTAATCGGGCATCTTTTTGTAGTAAAGGTTGTAATTTCCATGCAGCTCTCCTTAGCACTTCCAGATTTGGATTGTAGGTGACTAATAGAGGCACCCGGTTATTTTCTTCTTTAGCTTTGTAATGTAGGAGATGGTTCCTTGATATTCCTGTGGCTCTTGTAATTTAGTTTTCAATTGTTCTTGGATGGTAGCCCTGATTCAAAAAGGTCTTTCTAAGAACAAGGTGTTTGTCTCTATCTATGGGGTTGGAACATATGCAATTGTATCTGATGGCTTGGCTGTAGACAATAGAGTTTTTTATGTGTTTTGGATGGAAACTGTCTCATATAAGGTATGTTGGACAGTCGGCTTCTGATACAAGGATATCTCAATTTCATTGTTATGTAGCTTAATGATGGTGTCCAAAAAAGTTTATTTCAGTACAGGAGTCGTTAAGTGTTAAGTTGATGGTGGGATGAAATTGATTAAACTGTTCATCGAATGTCTTTAGCTGTTGCTCAGACTCCGTCCAGATGATTAAAATATCATCAAGGTAATGGTAGTAGGCCAGAAGCCTGATGGGACATGAGGACAAAAAGTCACTTTCAAGCTGGGCCATGAAAAGATTTGCATACTGTGGGGCCATTTTACTTCCAAATGCTGTACTAGTTTCATGGTACAGCAATGGTAGAAATAGGCATACATACATCTGTGTCAGACAACTGTCTCCTGAACTCACTAAAGGTACCTTCACACTAAACGATATCGCTAGCGATCCGTGACGTTGCAGCATCCTGGATAGCGATATCGTTGTGTTTGACACGCAGCAGCGATCAGGATCCTGCTGTGATATCGCTGGTCGTTGGTTAAAGTTCAGAACTTTATTTGGTCGTCAGATCGCCGTGTATCGTTGTGTTTGACAGCAAAAGCAACGATGCCAGCGATGTTTTACAATGGTAACCAGGGTAAATATCGGGTTACTAAGCGCAGGGCCGCGCTTAGTAACCCGATGTTTACCCTGGTTACCAGTGTAAAATGTAAAAAAAACAAACACTACATACTCACCTTCGCGTCCCCCGCCGTCCGCTTCCTGCACTGATAGGGATGATGAACCATGCATACAAGAATAGGGATGAGGAGGCCATACATAACAGGATAGGGATGAGATGGCCATGTATACAAGGATGGGGATGAAGGGGCCATGCATTCAAGGATGGGGATGAGGAGGCCATGTATACCAGGATAGGGATGAGGAACCAAGCATACCAGGATAGGGATGAAGGGGCCATGCATACAAGGATAGGGATGAAGGGGCCATGCATACAAGGATAGGGATGAGGAACCATGAATACCAGGATAGGGAAGAGGGGACAATGCATACCCGGCTTATACTTGAGTCAATACGCTTTCACAGTTTTTTGTGGCCAAATTAGGTGCCTCGGCTTATCAACGGGCAGGCTTATACATGAGTGTATACGGTATTTTAAAATCATGCAAGGTGATTTTCTGGGTTTTATTTCTAGATTCCGTTTCTCACAGTTGAAGTGTACCTACGATAATAATTATAGACTTCTCCATTCTTTGTAGGTGGGAGAACTTACATACATCCATAAGTTTGCTGAAATATGCTGTACTAATATCTCAAATATCAGTAAGGACTACAACAATATGAAGTCATCATAATGCACGTGCGTGGCTAATGGCTATATGTATTTTCTTAATGCAGAGAATTTCTATATACCATAGGTTATGGCTATGTGTGGTATCTGTTTGTCAAATATGCAGATAAACGCTGTAAAAAAATGTGTCAGTCAATTAAGATGCATGGTGCTAGTCTAGGGACTGCCACAATGGTAAGGATATTTCAGGCATATTCCACAAAATAGGGCTAACGCCTCTAATACAACAATAAACTTAATAACCATGGGTGCAAACAGGAGATCAAAAAGATGACATAAATAAATGAAGGGTATACGACCTAGTCGGGCAGCGTAGATCCCCGACGCACGTTTCACGTGCAGCTTCTTCCTGGGGGGTTCCTCAAAACTTATATCCTGCTGCTCTATCGATCATATGGTTACGGTATATACAATGTGCCAAAGGGAAATGTTCTATTTTCCTAGTGGATCATAATCGATAGTCAATTTCTCATAAGAGCAATCAACTCTCTTACAGCCCACTAAGTACCCCCCATAGAACACTATTTATTCAGCTCACAGTGTCAAAATTACAGACCTCTCCATTCTGTGTAGATAAGAAAACTTGCAAAATTGGCAGTGTATCAAATACTTATTTTCCCCACTGTATGTGTTAATAGTGTGCTGTTCCAATTTTCTATATTACGTCTTTCTATCTATCTATCTATCTATCTATCTATCTATCTATCTATCTATCTATCTATCATCTATCGATCATCTATCTATCTACCTATCTATTATCCATCTATCTGTTATCTATTTATCTATCTATATATCTATCATTTATCTCCTATGTATCTATCTACAGTATCTATCTATTATCTATCTTTCTGTCCCATATCTATCTATGTATTTATCTATCTATCTATCTATCTATCTATCTATCTATCTATCTATCTATCTATCTATCTATCTATCCCATATCTATCTATCTATCTATCTATCTATCTATCTATCCATCTAACTGTTATCTATCTATCTATCTATCTATCTATCTATCTATCTATCTATCTATCTATCTATCTATCTATCTATCTATCTATCCCATATCTATGTAGTATACAATATCTGGTAATAGACATATATATATTTTATTATTATTTGTAGTGCATTATCCTTGGGTATATTATGTACTGCTTTCTACTCACTATTTTTACAGAACAGTGATTGAAGATTAAATAATTTCTCCACTTCTTATGGTTCCAGCTGGTGTTCAATTAAGGAGGTTAGTGGAGTATTGCAATATCACATTTAGCAGTCAAATAAGTAGTTAGTTGCATGATTTACAGTCAAAGGGGATTTGGCTGCTCTTCTCAAGAAACAAGTAGTAAGTTCTTAGCCAAATATAATGGCTAATGCAGATGATCAGACAGTAAAATAAAGTAATGTAACCGGTTAAATGAGCATCTATTCCAGTTTTTCTTTAGCCAGATTTTTCAACCACTACAAATAAATGAGAATGTTTATTTCTTACAATAAGCCCAATTAATAAAATAATAATTGCCCTACTGTGGCTTTTTTTTAATTTCATTTAATTGTTGTGACCCCACTCCTGATTCATAACTCTGTGCTATCTCCTCTAAGCTTTCTGCACCAGCCAGTCTGTACAATGCAAAGAAAATAGATAATATAGGTAAAAATAGATATCTACCATTTAGGTAAATCTGCCCACAAAAAAGAGAAGAGTGAAATATTTTCATGCAATTAAAGAAGCAAACATAAACTCACCAAAATAAAAAATAAAAGTGCAACACTAAGGCTGCTGTTTACAACCATATTGCTGCCTTGTATTTGCCCCCTATTAACTTGCCATTGGTGATGAACCATGAATTCTGTATCTGGCCATCTGTTCATGAGATGGAACTTAATTAGGTTATGAGCAAGTGAATAATGCAAAATTAAAGATAGAACTTTCCAGCTGAATGGCCTTCAAAGCAAAATGGTTTGTTTGGGACTGGCCTAAAGTCTTGACCCGATCCCAAACCTGACCAAGGGGCTCAAACTGAAAACTAGCAGTTCATATATGAAAATCTATAATGAAAATTGTGCTAAATTATCTAGAAGGATATTGTGAAAAACTGTTGAAAAAATTTGAGAAGCATGTATCTCACTTTCAGAAGGTTCATCATATACTGAGATCTGGGGTTAATAGCAGTGTCAAAGAGAGATCATTTTAGTGGCAAATATTGCTGGTGATTCAACCATTTCTTGAATTTAGTGGGCTGGCAGGTATGGCAGAGACACAGGGCTGGCAGGTACGGCAGAGACACAGGGCTGGCAGGTATGGCAGAGACACAGGGCTGGCAGGTATGGCAGAGACACAAGGCTGGCAGGAACGGCAGAGACACAGCGCTGGTTGGTGTGGTGTATGAAGGAACAGGTTGGGACCTGTTCACACAGGAGGTGCAGGTACGGATACAAGCAGGAAGGAATGGAGTGTGAAGGAAAAGGTTGAGACCTGTTCACACAGGAAGAGAACCGCAAGGCTGCGGATAGGAATGGTAGAGCAGAAGGAGATGGAGCAGCATATGGATGATATACTGTATGTTTAATAAACTTGTTTTGTAAATTAGGTATAATTTAAAAAACCCAAAACTGCTCTCTCCTGGCATGATACATTTTAGTGTATTTCGAAACCAATGGTAAATCAAATAAAAATCAATCCCAAACTTTCCTATTTGAATAGTGTTGTGTCCAGTAACATTAGTTGTGATTTCGGTCAGAAAATGGTATCATTAAGTTGAAGAATTACTTTGAATTGCATACAAACAAGTAATTTTATCAAAGCTCAATAATGTTCACAGATTCCAACGACAATCTACCTTCCTTTGTGCTGCTACTAAAAGTATGGTTTGGCATGTTGGACTTCAACATGCACATTCACTAGTTGGAATCACTTCAGAAAGGGTAGAGACCCCAAGGTGGCAGAAGGCAATAGCTCCTTTTTTTGTAATATATAGTCTGATCTTAGGGTACTGTCTCACAGTGGCACTTTTGTCGCTACGACGGCACGATCCGTGACGTTCCAGCGATATCCATACGATACCACTGTGTCTGACACGCAGCAGCGATCAGGGACCCTGCTGAGAATCGTACGTTGTAGCAGATCGTTTGGAACTTTCTTTCATCGCTGGATCTCCCGCTGTCATCGTTGGATCGGTGTGTGTGACACCGATCCAACGATGCGTTCGCTTGTAACCAGGGTAAACATCGGGTTACTAAGCGCAGGGCCGCGCTTAGTAACCCGATGTTTACCCTGGTTACCATCGTAAAAGTAAAAAAAACCAAACAGTACATACTCACATTCCGGTGTCCGTCAGGTCCCTTGCAATCTGCTTCCCGCTCTGACTGACTGCCGGCCGGAAGGTGAAAGCAGATCACAGCGGTGACGTCACCGCTGTGCTCTGTACTGCCTTACGTCCGGGAGTCAGTCAGAGCGGGAAGCAGACTGCAAGGGACCTGACGGACACCGGAATGTGAGTATGTACTGTTTTTTTTTTTTTTACTTTTACGCTGGTAACCAGGGTAAACATCGGGTTACTAAGCGCGGCCCTGCGCTTAGTAACCCGATGTTTACCCTGGTTACCCGGGGCCTTCGGCATCGTTGGTCGCTGGAGAGCTGTCTGTGTGACAGCTCTCCAGCGACCACACAACGACTTTCCAACGATCACGGCCAGGTCGTATCGCTGGTCGTGATCGTTGGAAAGTTGCAGAGTGTGACAGTACCCTTACTTATGCCAGTCTCAAATTGCTCAAAATACTGTTTTTGATATTCCTTTTATATGTCCATGATTATCTAAAGTGGTATTTGTTCAAATTGCCCGGACAGTCATGTCTTATCTCTGTGGAGTTAATTTCTGATAATGCATTAGCCTAGGGTTTCTAACAAGGGATTATTCCCTTTCTGACACTTAGAGCCAGCACTGTTTTGGCACTAAGGCATTTAATTTTGCAAAACGCTGCTTATCATTGCACTGTTGTACACAAAGTAAAAGTATCAGCAACATTGGCACTTCCTCAAATCCTAGCATAGAATGGAGGACTATTATATGTATATATACAGTGCCTACAAGTAGTATTCAACCCCCTGCAGATTTAGCAGGTTTACACATTTGGAATTAACTTGGCATTGTGACATTTGGACTGTAGATCAGCCTGGAAGTGTGAAATGCACTGCAGCAAAAAAGAATGTTATTTCTTTGTTTATTTTTTTTTTTAAATTGGGAAAAGTTTTTTCAGAGGGTCATTTATTATTCAACCCCTCAACCCACCAGAATTCTGTTTGGTTCCCCTAAAGTATTAAGAAGTAGTTCAGGCACAAAGAACAATGAGCTTCACATGTTTGGATTAATTATCTCTTTTTCCAGCCTTTTCTGACTATTTAAGACCCTCCCCAAACTTGTGAACAGCACTCAAACATGGTCAACATGGGAAAGACAAAGGAGCATTCCAAGGCCATCAGAGACAAGATCGTGGAGGGTCACAAGGCTGGCAAGGGGTACAAAACCCTTTCCAAGGAGTTGGGCCTACCTGTCTCCACTGTTGGGAGCATCATCCGGAAGTGGAAGGCTTATGGAACTACTGTTAGCCTTCCACGGCCTGGACAGCCTTTGAAAGTTTCCTCCCATGCCGAGGCCAGGCTTGTCCGAAGAGTCAAGGCTAACCCAAGGACAACAAGGAAGGAGCTCCGGGAAGATCTCATGGCAGTGGGGACATTGGTTTCAGTCAATACCATAAGTAACGTACTCCACCGCAATGGTCTCCGTTCCAGACGAGCCCGTAAGGTACCTTTACTTTCAAAGCGTCATGTCAAGGCTCGTCTACAGTTTGCTCATGATCACTTGGAGGACTCAGACTGACTGGTTCAAGGTTCTCTGGTCTGATGAGACCAAGATCGAGATCTTTGGTGCCAACCACACACGTGACGTTTGGAGACTGGATGGCACTGCATACGACCCCAAGAATACCATCCCTACAGTCAAGCATGGTGGTGGCAGCATCATGCTGTGGGGCTGTTTCTCAGCCAAGGGGCCTGGCCATCTGGTCCGCATCCATGGGAAGATGGATAGCACGGCCTACCTGGAGATTTTGGCCAAGAACCTCCGCTCCTCCATCAAGGATCTTAAGATGGGTCGTCATTTCATCTTCCAACAAGACAACGACCCAAAGCACACAGCCAAGAAAACCAAGGCCTGGTTCAAGAGGCAAAAAATCAAGGTGTTGCAGTGGCCTAGTCAGTCTCCTGACCTTAACCCAATTGAAAACTTGTGGAAGGAGCTCAAGATTAAAGTCCACATGAGACACCCAAAGAACCTAGATAACTTGGAGAAGATCTGCATGGAGGAGTGGGCCAAGATAACTCCAGAGACCTGTGCCGGCCTGATCAGGTCTTATAAAAGACGATTATTAGCTGTAATTGCAAACAAAGGTTATTCCACAAAATATTAAACCTAGGGGTTGAATAATAATTGACCCACACTTTTATGTTTAAAATTTATAAAAATTTAACTGAGCAACAAAACTTTTTGGTTTGTAAGATTTATGCATCTGTTAATAAATCCTGCTCTTGTTTGAAGTTTGAAGGCTCTAACTTATTTGCATCTTATTAAACCTGCTAAATCTGCAGGGGGTTGAATACTACTTGTAGGCACTGTATATATATATATATATATATATATACTGTATATATATATACAGGGTGCGCTATTTATATGGATACACCTAAATAAAATGGGAATAGTTGGTGATATCAACTTCCTGCTTGTTGCACATTAGTACATGGGGGGAACTTTTCAAGATGGGTGGTGACCATGGCGGCCATTTTGAAGTCGGGCATTTTGTATCCAACTTTATTTTTTCCAATGGGAAGAGGGTCATGTGACACATCACACTTATTGAGAATTTCACAAGAAAAACAATGGCGTGCTTGGTTTTAATGTAAATTTATTCTTTCATTAGTTATTTACAAGTTTATGACCACTTATAATGTGTTCAAAGTGCTGCCCATTGTGTTGAATTGTCAATGCAACCCTCTTCTCCCACTCTTGACACACTGATAGCAACACTGCAGAAGAAATGCTAGCACAGGCTTCCAGTATCCATTGTTTCAGATGCATATCCCGTATCTTCACAGCATAGACAATTGCCTTCAGACTACCCCAGCATCTGAAACAACGGGCAGCACAACACAATGGGCAGCACTTTTAACACATTTTATAAGTGGTCATAAACTTGTAAATAACTCATGAAAGAATAAAGTTACAATAAAACCAAGCACACCATTGTTTTTCTTGTGAAATTCTCAATAAGTTTGATGTGTCACATGACCCTCTTCCCATTGGAAAAAATAAAGTTGGATCCAAAATGGCCGACTTCAAAATGGCCTCCATGGTCACCACCCATCTTGAAACGTTTTCCCCCTCCCATATTCTAACGTGCCACAAACAGGAAATTGATATCACAACCATTCCCATTTTATTTAGGTGTATCCATATAAATGACTCACCCTGTATATATACCGTATTTTTAGCTTTGTAAGACTCACTTTATTTCCCCCAAATTTGGAGGGAAAAGGGGGTGCATCTTACAAAGCGGATATACCGCTTACCGTTGCAGGCTGGGATGAGGGGGTGTCCGCCACCGCTGCTGCTGCCCAGGGTGTCCGCTGCTGCCCAGGCTGATGTTGGAGTCTCCGGTGTTGGGGGGCTCTACCAACATTTTGTGAAAGACCAGAGCCCCTGGCAGTTCGTCCATGTTTTCCTGTGCGACGGACTCCGGGAAAATGGGCGCTGGGAGGCGGCGCATGCGCAGATAGAGATCTCGGCACCAAGATCTCGGGAGATGAGATTTCAGAGCTGAGATCTCATCTCTTGAGATCTTGGTCCCAAGATCTCCATCTGCGCATGTGCCGCCTCCCATTTTCCCAAAATCCGCCACACAGGAAAGCATGGACGAACTGCTGGGGGGCTCTGGCCTTTCACAAAATGTCGCCAGAGCACTCTGCAGAATCGGAGACACCCCTGCAGCACCGGAGACACCCTTGCAGCACAGGAGCCCCCCTCCAGCACAGGAGCCCCCCGCAGCACAGGACACCTGCACACCCCCTCATCCCAGCCTGCAGCAACGCTCCACTTATGCCTCCTCCAGCAGCAATCCTGGGACCCTGCTTCACTGCAGCCACCACCCCCGGTAAACAATAAGACGCATGGATTATAAGAAGCACTACCAATTTATTAAAACATTTTTTTTCCTATTTGTCTCCTCAAAATTTGGGGTGCGTCTTACAATGTGGAGCGTCTTACAAAGCGAAAAATACGGTATATATACTGTATGTATAGTATATATATTACCTATAGTGATGAACAAACGTGCTCGGATAAGGTGTTATCCGAGCATGCTAGTGTGCTAACCGAATGTTTGAGTCCCTCACGGCTGTTCGACAGTTGCAACACATGCAGCCGGGTATTGCCTGTTTGTTAGGCAATCCCTGCATGTGTTATGGCTGTTGAACAGTCAAAAGAGATGCAGGCGTGGGGATTTGAACATATTAGGCAATCACTGCACGTGTTGCGGATGTTGAACAGCAGTGAGACATGCAGGTGCGGGAACTCAAACATATGTTTCGAGCACGCCGAAGACACTGGGTTAGCACAGGAAAATGCTCGGATAACACCTTTTCCGAGCACGTTCGCTCATCATTAATCACCTACGTATGGTTAGGTTCGTATCTGAAGTGGAGGCTCTGAACTGATTCTTTTACTTCTGCATGAAGAAATTATCACAGCATTCACTATTTTTTGGAAGGTAAATGGCAGACACCCTAAAAGAGCTCTGACAAACCCCACTATAGACAATGGTTCTGACAGCAACATTGGTGTCCATCATATGACGGACCGGGAGCACCATCATTTTTTGTTTCCTGATACTGTGATAAAAAAAGGAACTGCAGATGTGAACCTAGCCGTCTATGGTACATATGGAAGATTTTGCAGCATCCACGGACATCCAACAGATCAGATGAGACCTAGAACTGTTTCCTGGTATAATTAAAACAAGCGTAAAAGTGGCAGACATTTTCCTAACAGCATCAATGAGGCACAAATTGATTCTCAGCAGTATAGAAAAGTAAGACCTGTCAGTCTCTTGTGCTGGCATTTTCAATGCGGCTGACACAACCTGGCTGTGCACAATGTTTTGCCAGTGGGTTACCAAATGCTGTGTGTCATAAATGATCAAGGAAAGCTATACTAGAGCTCCATGTACTGTATTATTAGCAGCCCTCGCATTTGTTCCCAAGTCATTTTTTTGTGTAATTACTTTTTCAAACTATACAGAGACCACATTTTTCTATTTCAAAGACCTGGCTATGCCTAATTGTGTATGCACTGTGCGGAGAATTACAATGGCGTCTCCAGCTCATGTATAATATCGAATAGTTCACACTTGTTTCCTATAAATAATTGAAGAGAATAATTTGCATGAATTGTGTATAATGTGACTTTACACCTAGCGAAAAGCTTGTCACTTGAATGACATATAAAGTCAAAAGCTTGTCACAAAGCAGATTTCTGCTAGATTTTCACTTCAAATGACCAAAGGTAATAAACATTTGGAATATAAGTGACCTATTTCATGACTGTGAGTGAAAACGAAAATCTCATTAGGGGGAATAGAAGCATTTTATTCTGCTGTAACGGTAATGACTTTTCTCATTGTAAATATTTCTGTGTGTTAATGGCAGCTCAGGCAACCGTTTTGATAATGAATTTTCTGGACAATAGTCTGATTGGGGTCAAAATTGTTTGTGTAAACCCAGCATTAGTTCCATTCCTCCATACAATCCATTGAGGGTGATTTACTCATGTCATTATCTTTGACATATAATATGCCCTTATTATCAAACGAAGCATGAAATACTGTTATTAGGAGGCTGCGTGGTGGAATGTATTGACTGCCTATGAGCATGATACATTGTTATTAGCAGTGTGCGTATGATGTTCTGGTCGCAGTGCAATACTTTTCATAGCTTTTAAATCATGAAACGTCTACATGATTGATAGTCTATGCTTGGCTACATGTGTTTTGTTCTAGTGGTGTGGTGAATGTGCTTGTTTGTTGCACCAGAGGATGTGATATTCGCCTTTTTGGTGCATAGTAGCAGGAACACAAACACTTGCCCTGAAGTCTTTTCTGTCTACACCGAACACGCAAAGCAATTGCAGTCATTCTTAAAAAACAAAGCTAGTAAGATGGGAATAAATCTACAGCGAAGCATGCACACATTCCTCTACACCGCGCGACCCCAATTATAGGTTGTGTATAGGCGACAATATCTACTGATCATGAGGTTGTGCTGAAGACCATAACACAGTAGCCTTATTTTTTCTCTATGGGAAAATGTGTGCAGTGTACCATTGATGAATCTTTTCTGTGGGTGGATGCTACACTATATTATGCTGCAAACCACTGTTATCATTCAAGTATTAATGCCCAATATGTTTCCCTTACAGCACCCCAGCCTGCACTGCAGCTCCCGGTGCTCATCATGTCCTGACCCCATAGGCATGCATCTGATTTAGTGGGTCCGCAATACATCCAACACTCACTGTGCTTGTGTCCTTCTTGTGTCTCTCTCCCTCCTCATCCTCGTACAGCTACACTCAGTGTGTGTCCCAGTGTCTCCTCCGTGTGTCCCTCCTCCCAGTCACTCAGTGCTGTTCCCTTGCTGCTCAAACATATCATTGGGCTGCAGCATGCCTCAGTCAGTGACTCCCCCTCCTGCCATCCCTTTCCTCATTCTCATTCCCCCCCTGTCTATTCTCATCACCCCTTCTCTGCATTCCCTTTTACCTATTGTCTTACCCATTGCCTCATCTCCTCTAGGTATACCTTTTTCCCCCTCTTTTTTTGTGTCATTCTTTAAAGTGCACTTTCTAAATAGAGGTTAGAAAAACTTTGATATTCGCTTCATCTGTATTTCGACAAATCTGGTGGTCGAGTTTAATGTAATTTAAAAATAAAAATTACATATGAAAAAATTCAGCAAGAAGATAATAATAAATTGCAAAATATCAGAAAAGAGCCTCCAAATGTACACTTCTTATGGAAAGACAAGAAGAACATTAAATGCAAGATCAAAGTGACAGGCACTAAAGTGAATAAGAAAAATATAAGAACAAGAAGGAGAAATAAATAAATCAATGTCAAATCAAGTCAATAATAAAAATTTAAATACAAACTAAGGAGTATTATAAAATAATGAAAAAAAACCCACAAAACAAAGCATTGAGGATGATGAGAAAACTCGTTACGGTAATTTTCTCTATTAGTAGTAATTTCGTAAACTATTAAATGTGGCTTAGTGGACTTTAGTTAATAAGAATTTGAGCCTTGGTTGCATCCACAGTAAGTCATATGACAGGCAAGTTTCTTATCTCTTAACACAAATTTTGCTGCATTAGAACAAATCCAGCACTGGATTGGATATGGAAGTAAAGGGAAAACTTCTGTAGAAAAACAGATTGCAAGCGACTGCAGCTCCAAGAGACGTGCAGAAGCGTTCCTTCACAAAAAAGTGTTTGCGAAGCATCCGAAATGGGCCTCATGCTGACCAGATGATGTGGCTTAAAATGAAATATTTGAATAAAGAGCAGAAGATATGACTAGATTAGGTATCTAAGAAAGAAAAACAGCCATAAGCCTTGATGCTGCTTAAGGAAAGTCAACACTCTGAACTTTAGGCACTATGATACCAAGTTTCAGCCCCAGGAAAAAAAATTGCAGGATTACCAGAGTTGATGTATAATGGAGAAGGTTCCTAAGAGCATTTTCCCTTAGAGGCATAGCCTTGATAAAGTTTGAGCGTAGTCCCAATGGTAGGATAAGAATATAAGAAGTTTCAATGGAAGGAATCAAATGAGTCAATCTATGTTACTGGATAATAAAACACTAGGAAGAGACTAAAAAATCTCTCATATCTCTCCAAGGTCTTCCTGTTCGTGTCTTGCCGCTACCGGTCCTTCTATTTTCCTTCCTGCCAGGTCTTCCATTCACTAGGCAGTATGCTCTCTGGTAGGTCACGCCCCACATTAATGGTGTGTGTTGTGCAACATGATGACATAGGGCTAAGTGAGTAGGAGACCTTGATGGAAGGATTTCTTTTAACCTCTTACTATCCAACTCATTTCACATAAATTTATATGATATGAATCGAATTTCCCACATTAATGGAGGGAATCTTCCCAAATTGAATTTTGGAACATTCACTCATTTCTAGAATCTACCCATGTAGCGAAATGTAAGAGGCTGTTAAAGTGCTGACAGAAAGCAGTCCAGGCTATTCTGGTCATATTGTATGCCACATAATATTTTTTTTGTGACAAAAATGTTCAATTAGTTGTATTAAAGTGAAAGGGTGAAACAGAAAAATGTGAAAGGTTTGCCATAAAGGGGATCATAAATACATGAGACAAATTTGATTCAAGTTGATGGATAGGTAAATGTCTAGTTTTCTTAGAACGTTTCACATCACTCAAACAATTTATCAAGAAATATGAGCTCCCCTGAGCAGAGCAACTTAAGCGGCATCAGATATTTCATTAAATATGCCCCTCTCTAATACTGGGGTCCTCCCAGCCTAAGGCTATGTTCACATGTCTTGTAGTCATCAGTTAGAACTGATCCAGCAGTAATCAGTTAACAAAAAAATTGTGCAGATACAACTTTTTTGCCCGGCTACAGAAATCTGATTTCAATTGCATCCATTTTTTAACATGTAAGTCTAGGGAAGACGTATCTGTTAAACAGCCATTCATTTTGTTCCGTTTGAAACTGATCCATTAAGCAAAAAATTGATCCTTTTCAAATGAAAGAATAACTGATGGCTATTTAACAGATTACTCTTGTATCCAGTCTAACTAATGATTACTGGACATGTGAACAGTAGTGATAAGCGAATTTGTTCGGAAAGTGATCGCCAAACATAAATTCGGCACGAATATGGCACATTCGGATTCATGATCGGAAACATGAGCAAAATTTTATAGAATCGGGAAAAATCGAGAACATTCGGCAAAAAGTAAGGGAAAATATTTGTGTTGCCACAAAAGTATTTTCAGCACTTTAACAACGTTAATGGTGGTGTATCATGAGCGTTTGGCACGTGTTTGATGAGGGGAAGGGGGTTTGCAGAGCTCAGAGGCGCGGCATTCTTATAAACAGTCATTTTTTTCCTAACTTTATTTGTGCACAGTGCGGCTAGCCAATCAGGGCGTAGGAAACATCCACAATGTCCTGACAGCACAGCTTGTGGCACTGGCTGCTAAAATCACATGTGCCTCTCCATATAAAGAGCGGACCTCTTGTTTTAGTGCCATTTTAACACTGTAACAGAACAAAGAGGCTGCTCCTGACACTGGCACTGCTAGCAGCAAGATTTTAGCTAGTTAGCTAGGTGGTTGTATATCAGTCAGATAGTGTAGCTAACTAGTGCCCAGTGTGGCTGTTACATTTACCTTCGAGCATTTTTGTTTAGGCCACAGACAAAGCCAGCAGTCTTACAAGTGTGTTGTGCACTGCTTCTATTGTGCTCCATGCATGAGTATAGCCTTTTAAAGAATATTTTTTCACTAGCCAAATGTGAAACAGCCTGCTGTATCCCACCTTGTCATTTTGTGCTGTGGTGATATGAAACTGTCTGCAGACTTAAGGCACATTGAAAAAATTATAATTTTTCAGTTGCAAAAGGTTAGACAGCCCGTCGTATCACACTTCTAATTTTTTTGGGTTGAAATTAAGTTGTCTGCAGCTCTCACGCACATAACCAAAATTTTTTTTCTGTTTCTAGACGTCATACAGTAGGGTACCTGTCTTTAAAATAGCTTGCAGCATCTAATGTGCTATAGTGGCCTGATCCAGTGGCAACCAAAAATTGTTATATCCCCAGTGTCATACAGTAGGGGACTTGACCTTCAAATAGGTTGCAGCATCTAGTGTGTTATAGAGGCCTAATCCAGAGGTCACCAAAAAATTATTCTGTTCCTAGTGTCATACAGAAGGGGACCTGACTATCAAATAGTTTGTAGCACCTAGTGTGTTATAGAGGCCTGCTCCAGAGGACACCAAAAATTCTTGTTCATAGTGTCATACAGTAAGGAACATCTCACATTCAAATAGTTTGTAGCATCTAGTGTGTTATAGAGGCCTGATCCAGAGGCCAACAAAAAATTATTTTGTTTCTAATGTCAAACAGTAGCAGACCTGACTTTCAAATAGTTTGTAAGATCTAGTGTGTTTTAGGGGCCTGATCTAGAGGCCACCAAAAATGTTCTGTTCCTAGTGTCATACAATAAGGGAGCTGATTTTCAAATAGTTTGTAGCATCTGGTGTGTTATAGAGGTCTGATCCAGAGACCACCAAAAAATGATTCTGTTCCTAGTTTCCTACATTAGGGGACATCTCACATTCAAATAGTTTGTAGCATCTAGTGTGTTATAGATGCATGATCCAGAGGCCACCAAAATATTCTTCTGTTCCTAGTGTCATACAATAGGGGACCTGATTTTCAAATAGTTTGTAGCATCTGGTGTGTTATAGAGGCCTGACCCAGAGACCACCAAAAAATGATTCTTTTCCTAGTGTCATACAGTTTTGGACATCTCACATTCAAATAGTTAGTAGCATCTAGTGTGTTATAAAGGTATTATCCAGCGGCCACCAAAAAATTGTTCTGTTCCTAGTGTCATACAGTAGGGGACATATCACATTCATTTAATTAGTTTGTAGCCTCTAGTGTGTTATAGAGGCCTTATCCAGAGGCCACAAAAAAAATCTTCTGTGCCTAATGTCATCCAGTAGGGGACCTGACTAGTGATGTGCAAATTTTTTCAGAAAATGATCGCCAAGCATACATTTTTAACGAATGTGGCACATTAAAATTCGTGATTGGAAACACCAGCAAAAGAATTTTCAGCACTTTAGCAATGATAATGGTGATGCATCATGAGCTTTTGGCACGTGTTTGATGAGGGGATGAGGTTTTCAGAGCTCAAAGGTGCGGCGTTCTTGGAAACAGTCATTTTTTCCCCCTAACTTTATGTGTGCACATTGCGGCTAGCTAATCAGGGCGCAGGAAATTCGCGCATTGTCCCGACACAACTGCTTGTGTCATTGGCTGCTGAAATCACATGTCCCTCTCCATATAAAGAGTGGACATCTTGTTTTAGCACCATTTTGACACTGCACAGTGCAGAGAGGCTGCTCCTGATGCTGGCACTGTTTTTTGGCCACAGACAAAGCCAGCAGGGCACATGTCCTACAAGTGTGTTGTGCACTGCTTCTATTGTGCTCCATGCATGTGTATAGCATTCTAAATAATATTTTTTCACTAGCTAAATGTGAAACAGCCTGCTGTATCTCACCTTGTCATTTTGTGCTGTGGTAATTAGTGTTGAGCATTCCGATACCGCAAGTATCGGGTATCGGCCGAAACTTGCGGTATCGGAATTACGATACCGAGATCCGATACTTTTGTGGTATCGGGAATCGGTATCGGAACCATATTAATGTGTAAAATAAAGAATTAAAATAAAAAATATTGATATACTCACCTCTCCGACGCAGCCTGGACCTTACCGCTGTGAACCGGCAGCCTTCTTTGCTTAAAATGAGCGCGTTTAGGGCCTTCCATGACGTTGCGGCTTCTGATTGGTCGCGTGCCGCTCATGTGACCGCCACGCGACCAATCACAAGCCGCGACGTCATCCCTCAGGTCCTAAATTCCCTTCTATAGAAAAAGAGATTCCCGGTGCTTATAGTATATGTTCTGCTCATGATACGGTTATTACTGGCAGCTCATAAAAGAGACCTGTTGACTCATATTGAGTATATCAATATTTTTTATTTTAATACTTTATTTTACACATTCATATGGATCCCAGGGCCTGAAGGAGAGTTTCCTCTCCTTCAGACCCTGGGAACCATCAGGGATACCTTCCGATACTTGAGTCCCATTGACTTGTATTGGTATCGGGTATCGGTATCGGCGAGATCCGATACTTTGCCGGTATCGGCCGATACTTTCCGATACCGATACTTTCAAGTATCTGACGGTATCGCTCAACACTAGTGGTAATATGAAACTGTTTGCAGATCTAAGGTGCATTAAAAAATATATAAATTTTTCTGTTTCTAAATGTGAAACAGCCTACTGTCTCACACCTTTTCATTATGTGGCGGTGATATGGACCTGTCTGCAGCCCCAACGTGCATTAATTTTTTTTAACATTTTTTCTGATACTGAATGTGATACAGCCCGCCGTATCCCACATTGTCATGTTGTGGCAGTGATATGAACCTGTCCGCAGACCTAACGCGCATTAAAAAAAATTATACATTTTTCTGTTGCTGAATGTGATACAGCCCTCCGTATCCCATGTTGTCATTTTGTGACGGTGATATGAAGCTGTCTGCAGACCTCAGACACATTAAAATATTTATTTTTTTCTGTTGATCAACATGATAAAGCCCGCTATATCCAACCTTTTCATTTAGTAGCGTTGAAATTGTTCTGTGTGCAGAGCTGTTGCACATTAAAATAAATGTATTTTATTTTGTTTACAAGCGTGATACAGCAGCCGAGATTTGAGTTTGAAATTGTATTGAGCCTATTTTATAGGTTATGTACATCTTTGTAATCTAATTTCTCATTGCCATCTTTAATGCCTAGCTTGAGAAGTGCATCTGTTACACCTATCCTCTGACGTGCATCAAATGCTCTCTGGTAATTGGCTTTGGGTAAATGAGTAATCATTGAAGGCTGGATTCTGATCTTATACTTCCCATTGCCTCCCTCTTATTGATCTAGTTGTACATTCCCATTCCCGCCATTATCATGCCCCTTTCCCGATCAGTTCATCTAACGAAATGTCAGCCATATTTCTGTGGCAAACCTGCACCTTACTAACAGCAACTGTTGGAAAGAGGGCATTCCATATCCACGGACAATCTTCTAGATTATACAGGCCTCATCGACAGGCCCCCCAAAAATTCATCTGTTACTACCCTAATACAGTAAGGGACATCTCAGTTTGAAATTGTTTTAAGCATCTAGTGTTAGGGGTCGAGTTCCCGTCTCTGCACAGGGGGAATCTCGGGCCATCTCCGCTGCGGCCTCCCATTCTTCTCCTGCAGCAGTGGAGTCTGCTCAGCGGAGACGTCGGTCCCAGCGTCTCGCTCAGTCTGACTCTGTACAGAGAGTTGCTGCTGCTTTTCCTGCCTCTGCCATTGTAGTCAGTGCTGGGCAGCAGCGAGCAGACGCTTCTGGGACTAAGTCCTGCTTTTCTCGTTCTGAGCATGCAAAGAGTAAGATCTCTCAGTGGAGATCGAGGGTCACATGATCAGACACTGCAGCTAAGGTCCTGTAGGTGGTCACGCTCTGTGGAAGTCTCTCATTGGTCCTTCTTGGAAGGTCCTGTACGTGCTGCAACTATATAAGGTTCGCATGGCCGCACGGCCATGCGCTAGTATTGCTTTTATTTATGTACTTTGCGCCAGTGTGGTCTTGTATGAGTGTGTTCAGGGACCCGGCTGAAATAAGCCCCTAGAATGCTGGCACCTCCGGCGAGGAGTTTCGTGTGCATGCAAGACCACTGACTGTTCTTGTTTAGAGAGTTAGCCTGTGTCTCTGTGGAGTCTAACAGGGCGCAGTGCTTTGAGTTCACGGCTGCTCTGTGAAGTAACAGAGTTAGCTAATACTGCCATTTAGTTCCGCTATTTGCTAGCAGCAGGTTCTCCTGCACGGTGGACCCCGGGCTGCGAACGCATCTATCCTAATAAAATATACACTCACCGGCCACTTTATTAGGTACACCTGTCCAACTTCTTGTTAACACTTAATTTCTAATCAGCCAATCACATGGCGGCAACTCAGTGCATTTAGGCATGTAGACATGGTCAAGACAATCTCCTGCAGTTCAAACCGAGCATCAGTATGGGGAAGAAAGGTGATTTGAGTGCCTTTGAACGTGGCATGGTTGTTGGTGCCAGAAGGGCTGGTCTGAGTATTTCAGAAACTGCTGATCTACTGGGATTTTCACGCACAACCATCTCTAGGGTTTACAGAGAATGGTCCGAAAAAGAAAAAAAATCCAGTGAGCGGCAGTTCTGTGGGCGGAAATGCCTTGTTGATGCCAGAGGTCAGAGGAGAATGGGCAGACTGGTTCGAGCTGATAGAAAGGCAACAGTGACTCAAATCGCCACCCGTTACAACCAAGGTAGGCCTAAGAGCATCTCTGAACGCACAGTGCGTCGAACTTTGAGGCAGATGGGCTACAGCAGCAGAAGACCACACCGGGTACCACTCCTTTCAGCTAAGAACAGGAAACTGAGGCTACAATTTGTACAAGCTCATCGAAATTGGACAGTAGAAGATTGGAAAAACGTTGCTTGGTCTGATGAGTCTCGATTTCTGCTGCGACATTCGGATGGTAGGGTCAGAATTTGGCGTAAACAACATGAAAGCATGGATCCATCCTGCCTTGTATGGAGCATCTTTGGGATGTGCAGCCGACAAATCTGCGGCAACTGTGTGATGCCATCATGTCAATATGAACCAAAATCTCTGAGGAATGCTTCCAGCACCTTGTTGAATCTATGCCACGAAGAATTGAGGCAGTTCTGAAGGCAAAAGGGGGTCCAACCCGTTACTAGCATGGTGTATCTAATAAAGTGGCCGGTGAGTGTATACTTTCATTAGGTGCGTTCCGCTAGCCCTAACATCTAGTCAATGTTATACAGGCCTCATTGACAGGCCCCCCAAAATTCTTCTGTTACTAACGTAATAAAGTAGGGGACAGCTCACTTTGAAATTGTTTGGAGCATGTAGTCAATGTTATACAGGCCTCATTGACAGGCCCCCCCAAAATTCTTCTGTTACTAACGTATTACATTAAGGGACATCTCACTTTGAAATTGTTTTAAGCATCTAGTCAATGTTATACAGGCCTCATCGACAGGCCTCCAAAAAATTCTTCAGTTACTAACGTAATACAGTAGGGGACATCTCAGTTTGAAATTGTTTTAAGCGTCTAGTCTATGTTATACAGGCCTCATCGACAGCCCCCCAAAAAATTCTTCTGTTTCTAACGTAATACATTAGGGGACATCTCAGTTTAAAATTGTTTTAAGCATCTAGTCAATGTGATACAGGCCTCATCATCAGGCTCCCCAAAAATTATTCTGTTACTAATGTAATACAGTAGGGGATATCTCAGTTTGAAATTGTTTTAAGCATTTAGTTATTGTTATACAGGCCTCATCGACAGGCCCCCCAAAAAATTATTCTATTACTAACGTAGTACAGTAGGGGACATCTCACTTTGAATTTTTTTTGAGCAGATCTTCATTGTCATAAAGGCCTCATCAACAGTGAAACAATTCTTTCTGCTGTGAGTAATGTGAATCATCATGCCATATTTCACCTTCTAATTTTGTGCCTCTTAAATTCAGCTTTGTGCAGAGGCTGTGCACAGTATAACTCTAATTTTTAGTTACTAAAAGTGTGCTCCTAGCACACTATCTGAGCAACATGACTGGGAAAAAGGCAAGATCGTGGAGGAGGGGTAATTAGGCTTGGTGTTCGAGGTGTATGTGGGGTAGGTGTTAATGTTTCTGAAAGTACTAGTGAACCACTAACGTGACATCCTATCCAAAGACAACTGACAACTTCTGTTACTTGATGTTGTAGTTTTTAGTGTGCTGCATTGTTCTTGCATAATTGCAGTCTCTGCAATGGGGGCTTATGTGCCTGCTGTTGCTGCTACTGCTGGAGATGTTAACACTAATTTGTGGAAATGTGAACAGTCCTTCTTGGGTGTCCATCTGCTGGGTTGGGTGTAGTGGAAGACCTGTCAGTCCCTATTAAACTATTTCTACTGTGATCAAATTGTTGCCACTTTGTTAGTGTCTGCCACTGATGTTTGGAAATGTGAACACTCCTGGTTGGGTGTCCATCAGCTGGATTGGGTGTAGTGGAAGACCTGTCAGTCCCTATTATACTATTTCTACTGTGGTGAAATTGATGTCACTTCTGTAGTGTAAGGCCCTTATTTGTTTAAATGTGAACATTCCTAGTTGGGTGTCCATCTGCTGGATTGGGAGTAGTGGAAGACCTGTCAGTCTCTATTAGACTATTTCTACTCTGGTGGAATTGATGTCACTTTGTTCATGAGTACAAATACATTTTTGTCAATGTGTAGACTGTGTGTCGGGTCTCCTTGACTTTTTGTATGTCTTTGTAGTGTGGGTAGAAAAATAATTACTGGGAGTAAAACCTCGCAAACACAGGTAGAACATACAAACTCTTTGTAGATGCGCGGTGATACGCCCCCTGCTGGATGAACTCATATGAACTCAAGCCTGGAACATTTTCAGAACATTTTCCCAGGCTCGAGTTCATATGAGTTCATCCAGCAGTGGGTGCATCACCGCAACTCGAGGTAACTACAGTACATTCCCTTGCATTCCATTCATTCACCAAGTTTTACAGTAAGGAGCACAGCTGCATTAACCAATCTCCTGGGTGTAAAATGATTTAACCCCTTCAGATGGATTACAGCGTGGGACAAGACTGAACAACGGAATGTATGGAATATTGTTGTTTGTTTTTTTAACTTTATTTCAGGTGACAAGGGTCTTCAGGTGGATTAAGAGTATAATAAAATATTAAAACACCATGTGTCTTTATTTCATTAAAATACCGTATTTTCCGGCGTATAAGACGACTGGGCGTATAAGACGACCCCCCAACTTTACCAGTTAAAATATAAAATCTTCTTAAAAGTCGGGGGTCTTCTTATACACCCTATGTCGTCTTATAGGGCCGGTGAATATGTGCCTTTTGGGGGGGGGGAGTGATCCTGATGACGAGGGGGCGTCTCACAGGAAAGTGAGTATCCCCCATTACCTTATCGTAGCGGTGCAGCGTGGGGGTCTCAGTGCTGGGAGTGGCGGCGGCGGCTGCTGTGCTCTGGTGCGGCGGCTGCTGTGCTCTGGTGCGGCGGCTCCTCTTCTGTGTGGGGCCTCTGTGCTGTGCGGTGGAGGTGGCGGCGGCATATCTTTATCCAGTTGGGGCTCCTCCGGCATCTCCTTAGCCCTGGAGGCCCCGCCGCAACTCCATGAGTGCAATGCAGCGGCCATTTTCCCGGAGGCAGCTCAATAGGTGCGATGCGGTGGCCTCCGGGAAAATGGCCGCTGCTCAGATTCAGATCTCGTCCCGAAATCTCGGGACACGAGATCTGAATCTGAGCAGCGGCCATTTTCCCGGAGGCCACCACATTGCACCGATGGAGTTGCGGCGGGGCCTCCAGGGCTAAGGAGATGCCGGAGGAGCCCCAACTGGATAAAGATACGCCGCTGCCGCCGCCACCTCACAGCACAGAGGCCCCACACAGAAGAGGAGCCGCCGCACCAGAACACAGCAGCCGCCGCCGCTCCCAGCACTGACACCCCCACGCTGCACCGCTAGGATAAGGTAATGGGGATTACTCACTTTCCTGTGAGACGCCCCCTCGTCATCAGGATCACTCCCCCTCCCCACCCACCATATACACCGGCGTACAAGTCGATTCCCGGCGTATAAGACGACCCCCGACTTTTAAGAAGATTTTCGGGGGTTAAAAAGTCGTCTTATACGCCGGAAAATACGGTACTTTTTAATAATGTGTGTGTGTTTTATTAACCATTTCGTACTATGGATTAATAATGGATAGGTGTCATAATTGATGCCTCTCCATTATTAACCTGTCTTAATGTCACCTTACAATAGCAAGGTAACATTATCCCTTCATTACCCCATATCCCACCGCTACACGGGAGTGGGAAGAGAGAGGCTAAGTGCCAGAATAGGCACATCTTCCAGATGTGCCTTTTCTGGGGTGGCCGGGGGCAGATGTTTTTAGCCAGGGGGGGGTTCTATAACCATGGTCCCTCTCTAGGCTATTAATATCTGCCCTCAGTCACTGGCTTTCCCACTCTGGCGGAGAAAATTGTGCGGGAGCCCACGCCAATTTTTTCCGGGATTTAACCCTTTAATTTAATAGCTAGAGCCCCCACATTTACATTAGTAAAGAGGAATATGTAATAAAAGAAGGGATATGAGATAGTTTACTGTACTGTATGTAAACCATGTCTCATATCCTGTAGGGTTTGTGAAGGAGATAGGAAAAGCTGGCAATTGAATTACCGGCTTTTCTGCTATCTAGCGCTGAATTAAATATAAATAAATATATATATATATATATATATATATACAGTGGGGCAAAAAAGTATTTAGTCAGTCAGCAATAGTGCAAGTTCCACCACTTAAAAAGATGAGAGGCGTCTGTAATTTACATCATAGGTAGACCTCAACTATGGGAGACAAACTGAGAAAAAAAAATCCAGAAAATCACATTGTCTGTTTTTTTATCATTTTATTTGCATATTATGGTGGAAAATAAGTATTTGGTCAAAAACAAAATTTCATCTCAATACTTTGTAATATATCCTTTGTTGGCAATGACAGAGGTCAAACGTTTTCTGTAAGTCTTCACAAGGTTGCCACACACTGTTGTTGGTATGTTGGTCCATTCCTCCATGCAGATCTCCTCTAGAGCAGTGATGTTTTTGGCTTTTCGCTTGGCAACACGGACTTTCAACTCCCTCCAAAGGTTTTCTATAGGGTTGAGATCTGGAGACTGGCTAGGCCACTCCAGGACCTTGAAATGCTTCTTACGAAGCCACTCCTTCGTTGCCCTGGCGGTGTGCTTTGGATCATTGTCATGTTGAAAGACCCAGCCACGTTTCATCTTCAATGCCCTTGCTGATGGAAGGAGGTTTGCACTCAAAATCTCACGATACATGGCCCCATTCATTCTTTCATGTACCCGGATCAGTCGTCCTGGCCCCTTTGCAGAGAAACAGCCCCAAAGCATGATGTTTCCACCACCATGCTTTACAGTAGGTATGGTGTTTGATGGATGCAACTCAGTATTCTTTTTCCTCCAAACACGACAAGTTGTGTTTCTACCAAACAGTTCCAGTTTGATTTCATCAGACCATAGGACATTCTCCCAAAACTCCTCTGGATCATCCAAATGCTCTCTAGCAAACTTCAGACGGGCCCGGACATGTACTGGCTTAAGCAGTGGGACACGTCTGGCACTGCAGGATCTGAGTCCATGGTGGCGTAGTGTGTTACTTATGGTAGGCCTTGTTACATTGGTCCCAGCTCTCTGCAGTTCATTCACTAGGTCCCCCCGCGTGGTTCTGGGATTTTTGCTCACCGTTCTTGTGATCATTCTGACCCCACGGAGTGGGATTTTGCGTGGAGCCCCAGATCGAGGGAGATTATCAGTGGTCTTGAATGTCTTCCATTTTCTAATTATTGCTCCCACTGTTGATTTCTTCACTCCAAGCTGGTAGGCTATTGCAGGTTCAGTCTTCCCAGCCTGGTGCAGGGCTACAATTTTGTTTCTGGTGTCCTTTGACAGCTCTTTGGTCTTCACCATAGTGGAGTTTGGAGTCAGACTGTTTGAGGGTGTGCACAGGTGTCTTTTTATACTGATAACAAGTTTAAACAGGTGCCATTACTATAGGTAATGAGTGGAGGAAAGAGGAGACTCTTAAAGAAGAAGTTACAGGTCTGTGAGAGCCAGAAATCTTGATTGTTTGTTTCTGACCAAATACTTATTTTCCACCATAATATGCAAATAAAATGATAAAAAAACAGACAATGTGATTTTCTGGATTTTTTTTTCTCAGTTTGTCTCCCATAGTTGAGGTCTACCTATGATGTAAATTACAGACGCCTCTCATCTTTTTAAGTGGTGGAACTTGCACTATTGCTGACTGACTAAATACTTTTTTGCCCCACTGTATATACAGTATGTGTGTCTCACTGACATATATATCTATATATATATAAGAGGCATCGTGATTACTCGCTAATCCCGCCCCCTGCACAATAGCTCTGCCTCCCACACATCACCACACATAATCCCGCCCCCCCACCACATTACCGCACATAATCCCGCCCCCACCACATTACCACACACAATCCCGCCCCCACCACATCACCACACACAATCCCGCCCCCACCACATTACCACACACAATTCCGCCCCCACCACATCACCACACACAATCCCGCCCCCACCACATCACCATACACAATCCCACCCCCCACCACATCACCACACACAATCCCGCCCCCCACCACATTACTACACATAATCCTGCCCCCACCACATTACCACACACAATCCCGCCCCCACCTCATTACTACACACAATTCCGCTCCCCACCACATCACCACACACAATCCCGCCCCCCACCACATCACCACACACAACCCCGCCCCACCACGTCACCACACACAATCCCGCCCCCACCTCATTACTACACACAATCCCGCTCCCCACCACATCACCACACACAATCCCGCCCCCCACCACATCACCACACACAATCCCGCTCTCCACCACATCACCACACACAATCCCGCCCCCCACCACATCACCACACACAATCTCGCCCCCACCACATCACCACACACAATCCTGCCCACCACCACATTACTACACACAATCCCGCCCCCCACCACACCACACACAATGCCGCCCCCCACCACATCACCACACACAATCCCGCCCCCCACCACATCACCACACACAATCCCGCCCCATCACATGACCACACACAATTCCGCCCCCCACCACATCACCACACATAATCCCGCCCCTCCACCACATTACCACATACAATCATGCCCCCCCACCACATTACCACACACAATCCCGCCCCCCACCACATCACACACATAATCCTGCCCCCCACATCACCACACACAATCCCACCCCCACCACATCACACACATAATCCTGCCCCCCACCACATCACCACACACAATCCCGCCCCCACCACATCACCACACACAATCCTGCCCACCACATTACTACACACAATCCCACCCCCCACCACACACAATCCGGCCCCCCACCACATCACCACACACAATCCTGCCCACCACATTACTACACACAATCCAGCCCCCCACACCACACACAATGCCACCCCCCACATTAGCACACACAATCCCGCCCCCCACCACATCACCACACACAATCCCGCCCCCCACCACATCACCACACACAATCCCGCCCCCCAGTACATCACCACACACAATCCCACCCCCCACCACATCACCACACACAATCCCACCCCCCACCACATCGCCACACACAATCCCGCACCCCACCACATCACCACACATAATCCCGCCCCTCCACCACATTACCACATACAATCATGCCCCCCACCACATTACCACACACAATCCCGCCCCCCACCACATCACACACATAATCCTGCCCCCCACATCACCACACACAATCCCACCCCCCACCACATCACACACATAATCCTGCCCCCCACCACATTACCACATACAATCCTGCCCCCACCACATGACCACACACAATCCGACCCCCCACCACATCACACACACAATCCCGCCCCCACCACATTACCACACACAATCCCCCCAGCACATTACCACACATAATCCCGCCCCCCACCATATTACCACATACAATCCTGCTCCCCCACCACATTACCACACACAATCCTGCCCCCCCAGCACATTACCACACATAATAAATAAATAATAAAACTCTCCTTCAGGCCCTGGGATCCATATTAATGTGTAAAATAAAGAATTAAAATAAAAAATATTGATATACTCACCTCTCCGGAGGCCCCTGCACCTCACCACTGTTAACCGGCAGCCTTCTTTGCTTAAAATGAGCGCGTTTAGGGCCTTCCATGACGTCACGGCTTCTGATTGGTTGCGTGCCGCTCATGTGACCGCCACGCGACCAATCAGAAGCCGTGACGTCATTCTCAGGTCCTAAATTCCTAGAATTAGGAATTTAGGACCTGAGAATTACGTCACGGCTTGTGATTGGTCGCGTGGCGGTCACATGAGCGGCACGCGACCAATCAGAAGCCGTGACATCATGGAAGGTGCTGAACGCGCTCATTTTAAGGAAAGCAGGCTGCCGGTTACTACCAGGGCGCGTCAGAGGGTGAGTATATCCCTATTTTTTATTTTAATTCTTTATTTTTTACATGGATATGGGTCCCAGGGCCTGAAGGAGAGTTTCCTCTCCTTCAGACCCTGGGAGCCATACACTGGGAACTTCCGATTCCGATTCCCGATACCACAAAGGTATCGGAATTCCGATACCGCAAGTATCGGCCGATACCCGATACTTGCGGTATCGGAATGCTCAACACTAGTGATGACTCTTTCAGCTTCTCTCAATTCTCTTCTATTGAGAGAAACCAAAACTTTCTAGTGGACACATGCACATAGCAAACATGTGGTCGCACGACCGCCAGTGATATTTGGGGGCTCATGCAGCAGGTGCTCCCTGTCATAATTTGGCAGTCTGCAGTCACATAAAGTGACTGCAGACATTTATTCCAAGCTGAAATTAATTTTATAATAATAAATTGCTTATTATTAAATTATTAAAGCACCAGTCTAGCAGGGTTTTGCTGGAGTGGTGCTTTAAGCCCAAGTCCCCTTCCCTGGTCATATACTCATCCTCCGGCGTATTCACCATTTTCTGGCACGCTCCAGTCCCACGGCTCAAATTTGTGAGTGCAGCTTTTGACAGGCCAAAAGTTAGAAGCTACGTCACAAGTGTCCCATCGTCATCCACACAGTCTCCACCTGCTCACTGTAGTACTTTGCTCTGGCCTCGTCAGGGCAGAGAAGTGCAGCTGCCTAGGAGCGTGGTGCCGAGGAGACGCATCATCCACACGAAGCAAGCAGGAGGGCGGCATCGCAAGAAGAAGGGAGGCGTCGGAAAAAGACAAGCGACTCCCATCAGACCAGACAGCCCCACAGGTGAGTTTAATTAATGTTATTTTTCTTCACTTACAGGTCAGGTTGGGGGAAGATACACAGCATTATAGAATGGTATATATCATGCCTGAAAGGGGATGGCCGTATCTCTTATCGGCCAAACCTGGTGACAAGTTCACTTTAAGTCATAGCAGACCAAGTATTTTTTCTTTCCCACGGGCCACACCATTGCTTGGCTTCATTTGTGAGCAGGTAACAGGATGCAGTAGCGGTCAGAGGCAGAGCAAGGGTTAACAGGGGAATTTAATGAAACCGCGTTACTCCATGCAGGGAGAGGGTAAATGAGGGGAATAAGGATAATAGAACTGAGTTTGGTGGACGTAGGTATAGCAGGGGCAATAAAGGGTTGAGGGAGGTGCAAAGGTATCAAACTTATCAATCCAGCGGTGATGAGGATCAGTCTCTGTGAAAATGATGGTGGCATTCTGGCCTGAACGCTTGAAGAATCTGGCATCGTCCTGGTCTGAGAGGGGTCCTGGGTTCTGATGTTGGCAAGGGTACTGGGATGTCGTTTTGCGGGTCCTGGTTCCACGATGAGTCTCGCTGGAGAGAGAACAGTCTTTTCCTCTTAAGTGTCGGTGCAATGCAAATACAGGCGGGAGCAGGAAAGTTCAATGGCCACGCTTGGTTCACGGCCGGGATGTCAAGACTCGAGCTGCGTCCCCTGTGGTCTGGTTGTGGGGAGGGCTCACTCACACTCCGTGACACTGTGGGAGGTGAATGTCAGGGATCTCAGGACACATCTTTGCTTACAGTCTCTGGTAAGTCTCCATAGGCCCCACTGACTTGAGCCTACTCTGTCCTGACTGAAGGGTGCGGGAGGGCTCTCACTCTGCCTCCACACACAACAGCTTCCCGCCAACTGAGCTGCTGTTCCCGCACACTGTCCCCCTCTTATATCCTTCATGCCTGTAACAGTGTGTCCCTCCCCTGGCCTGTGTCTCTGGACTGCAATGTAGTCAGGCCTGAGTCAGCAACCAGTGGGGGAGTCTGTCTTTGTTCTCCGCAGCATAGGACTTATCCAATACAAGCGTGTATCTTTTGGAAACTTCTTAAGTTAGCCACATAGTAAAAAGTAAGTGGGAGCCCTACCCCCATGGAAGGGTGGATCCCAGGACCCAGAACAATAGACACATGGTTTGGCCCAAGCAGTTGTGTGTTGATAGGCCAGGGGCTAGGATCTTATGCTGAGGCGAGATCCTGGTGCCCGTGTGTGGAGGGTTAAAAGCTGCCACGTGGAATGGTGTTATGTCCCTCATCTGTTGGATCTATTGAACTCATCCCAGGATTATTTCTGCCTTTTCCCTGGTGTCGGATTACCGGGTGGCGCCCCCAATGCCCTTCCCCTCTTGGTGTGAACTCACTGTGGACTCTAAGAGACGCCAATGATATTTTATGTTCTATGCTCCCTGTCTCAATAAATCCCATTGGATTGATCATCAGCCTGGTGTCCCTTCATGCTCTGTTGCACACACTGTCACAATGCCCCCTGATCTCAAGTTCAAAGGTCTGTCCAGGGAACTAAACTCTCCCCCCTGCAACTTGGGTGACAGCACCGATGGTTCAGGACTTGTCCCTGACAAGGTAGGCCGAGGCTGGCTCTCCTCCTTACACATTCAGCCTCTCTGTTGTGAAAGCCTGGAAGTTTGGGGTTATTCTGCATTATTTCAGCTTTTTCTATGGAGAGTGTACCTTTTGTACAGTATTTGCTTTAGGCACTTTGTATGATTGAATCATTATAATATCTACCGAAAATAATAGTGTATATTTACGCACTTTGTTTGTTCCCCCCATTTAGCTTAACAGTCTCTTTATTTTATTTATATATTATTTGTATTTTTAATATATGTCCAATAAAACTTAATATTTTAGGATTATACTCCATGAGCATGTAATGGAGTGCTTATAATCTTCTAACAAAACAATATAATAATCAGCCCCCAGTACCCTGTCACCCCTCAAACACCTCAGCCCTCACAATGCCCTCATCCTCTCACACTCACCCCTCAGTGCCCTGTCCCCACTCCACCACAATACCTCATCCTCTCACATTCACCCACCAGTGCCCTGTCCCCCTCCCCCACTTCAGCCTCCACAATACCCCCATCCTCTCACATTCACGCCCAGTGCCCTGTGCTCCTCTCTCACTTCAGCCCCCACAATACCCCCATCCTCTCACTTCAGCTCCCACAATACCCCCATCCTCTCACCTTCACCCTACAGTGACCATGACATGCCTTCATTTACTAAATCTAATAAATTCCATCCCCACTTACCAATGAACTTTGCAGGCAGTGAGGCAGGACCAGGAAGTGTCAGAGTGGGCAATAGGACCCAGCGTGCCTGAGCCAATCCGAGCGTGCACAAAACTGCAGCCTGACAGAAGATCCTCAGGTCAGTAAGCCTGCACCGTACAGTGGAAAGAGACTTTACAACTGGCCACTGTGTTACCAGCATGCAGAGTCTCAGTCAGACAGGGGAGCAGTCATTTTCCTTCTCTCCTCCTCTGCTGTATCCTGCCCTATGTCTCCCAGTGTGTCCTTTCATGTGACGGGGCCAGGGGGAGCTGCATTGTACTGTATTGAGGACTATCTGTCCCTATCATTTTTCTTAGCCGGTCTATAGAAACTCGGGAAAAAGCGTCTCAATGCCGTCAATCACGCTTGTTTAACAGCCTGAACTCTGCACTTGTAAATACAGCTGAAATGTTTGTAATGTGGATTATGTGAGCATTTGGGGCCCCACTTTAAACATTTGCCCAGGGCCCCACTTTCTCTTTAACTGGCCCTGGCTCTGGGGGCAGGTGCTGTTCCACAAGTCTTGGAATCCCAAAGGCTTAAAGGACAAACCTCTACATTTAACACTTCCTCCACTGCTTCTGCTTCCTCCTCTATCTCCTCTAGGGCTTCCACTGCACTCTCAACCTCTGCCTCAAAGAGACACGCATTCCAACAGTGCAGAGAAAATCCCTACCACCTGCGTATTGAGTAGCCAGGGCCCAGCACAATCAGGCAGTGTTCAAATTGATATGCATTGAAGATCGCAGTCATACAGCTGAAGAGTTGTGGACAGTTCTCAAGGCTGAGTTTGACCAATGGCTGTCTCCGCTTAACCTGCATCCAGGGAAGGCCATGTACTATAATGGTGCAAACTTGGTGGCGATGCATGCTCACAAACATCATTTGCATGGCTCCCGTCCTCAACCTGGTGATAGAGTGTTTTCTCTGCCACTATCCTGGCCTGAGTGAAAGCACGTAAGCTGTGTGCTCATTTCCGCACCCCTTTGGTCATTGACTTGTATTGATACAGAGGTCTTTGTCCATGCCAGTTAAGAGGTTGATATATGATGTGCTGACATGGTGGAATTCCACTCTGCACATGTTGCAGCAACTGTGGCAGCTGCAACGAGCCCTGACACAGTATGTTTTGTCGTATAGCCTGGGCCAATGCAGTACCGACGTGGCGCATATCACCTTTACAGAGTAGGCACAGATTAAGGACCTCTGCACCCTTCTGCATAGTTTCGAAATGGCTACTAAGACACCATCAGCATCACTCTTCCAGTAATTTATATGCAGGAGCAGACTTTGAATAGCCTGCGGGGGGATATGGTGGTCCCAGAAGAAGGGGAGGAAGCAGAGGAGGTTGCGGAAGGGATAACATTGTCTCGAAGTTCAAGACTGTTGTCACACAGGTGGGTTCCAAGGGATGGTGGATTACTGTGATCGAGGGGGGCTGATAATAACAGACAAACTGTTATCGAAGGTGCAAGGTCCGAGTAACGGAGGAGGAAGAGGTAGAACTGTTATTTGAAGAGGATAATCCTCCCCTCCCTGTTGTTCATGGTTGGCAGGAGGGGATGGAGGAAGCAAGCATCATTGTTACCTAGCCACCAACACAGCATGGGCTTGGACCTCATAGTAGAGCCCTTCATATGAGTGCCTTCTTGCTGCACTATTCGCAACATGATCCCCGTATAGTTATGATTAGGAATACTGCTGACTACTGGGTTGGCACTCTATTAGATCCATGTTATAAAACCAAATTTTACCAGATGCTTCCCACCCTGGAAAGGGACCCGCAAATGCTTGAGTATTGAAACACGCTTTTACACAACCATAAGAGAGTTTTCCCCAAGACAGCAGTGAAGCACACAGTTCGTATCGCAGTTCTAGACTTCCAACCTTCGGTAGGTCAATTAATCAACGCCAAAACATTAACAGCAGCAGCAGTGGTGTAAGAGGAAGAAGCAATTTCTGTGAGTCCTTTGACACTTTTTTTGACCAGCTCGTGCACCAGCACAACAGAGTCCAAGTCTTACACGTGGTGAACGAATGGAGAGGATGGTGCAGGGGTATCTAGAACTGAATATGAATACCATCAGGGAGGTTTTGGACCCTTTCACATTTTCATCTTCCAAACTGGATGAGTGGCCTGAGGTCACCTCACACTCCTTGGAGGTTTTATCGTGCCCAGCAGCCAGCGTCCTCTCAGGTGTCTTCAGCGCTGCTGGTTGTGTCCTGACAGTTAAGCACTTCTGTGGTGCAAAGCCATCATCTTTAAAAATGTGAAAACTCCTGGTTGGATGTCCATCTTCTGGATTGAGTGTAGTGGAAGACCTGTCGGTCCCTATTATAATATCTATATTGTGATGAAATTGATGTCACTTTGGTGGTGTCTGCCAATACTTTTTGGAAATGAGAATACTCCTGGTTTGGTAACCATCTTCTGGATTGGGTGTAGTGGAAGACCTGTTGGTCCCTATTATACTATTCCTACTCTCATAAAATTTTTGCAACTTCTGTGGTGTAAGGCCCTCATTTATTTAAATGTGAACACTCCTGGTTGGGTGCCCATCTGCTGGATTAGGCATAGTGGAAAACCTGTTGGTCGCTATTATACTATCTATGCTGTGGTGAAATTGATGCCACTCTGGTGGTGTATGCCAATAATTTTTGGAAATGTGAACACTACTGGTTGGGTGTCCATCTGCTGGATTGGGTGTAGTGGAAGACCTGTCGGTTCCTATTATACTATTTATACTGTGGTGAAATTGATGCTACTTTGGAATTGTCTGCATATAATTTTTGGAAATGTGAAAACTCCTGGTTGGGTCCCCATCTGCTGGACTGGGTGTAGTGTAAGAACTGTCGGTCCCTATTATACTATTTCTACTGTGGTGAAGGTGAAATTGATGCCACTCTGGTGGTGTATGCCAATAATTTTTGGAAATGTGAAAACTCCTGATTGGGTATCCATCTGATGGATTGGGCGTAGTGGAAGACCTTTTGGTCCCTATTGTACTATTTCTACTTTGGTGAAATTGATGCTACTTTCGTATTGTCTGCATATAATTTTTGGAAATGTGAACACTCCTGGTTGGGTGTCCATCTGCTGGATTGGGTGTAGTGGAAGGCCTGTAGGTCCCTATTATACTATTTCTACTCTTGTAAAATGTATGCCACTTTTGTGGTGTAAGGCCTTAATTTGTTTAATGTGAACACTCTTGTTTGTGTGTCCATCTTCTGGATTGAGTGTAGTGGAAGACCTGTTGGTCCCTATTATAATATCTATATTGTGGTGAAATTGATGTCACTTTGGTGGTGTCTGCCAATACTTTTTGGAAATGAGAGCACTCCTGGTTGGGTGTCCATCTGCAGGATTGGGTGTATTTAAAGACCTGTCATCCCTATTATGCTATTTCTACTCTCGTGAAATGTATGCCTTGTCTGTGGTGTAAGTCCCTCATTTGTTTAAATGTGAACACTCCTGGTTGGGTGTCCATCTGCTGGATTTGGAATAGTGGAAGACTTGTCAATCCCTATTATGCTATCTATACTGTGGTGAAAATGATGCCACTTTGATGGTGTATGCCAATAATTTTTGGAAATATGAACACTCCTGGTTTGGTTTCCATCATCTGTATTGGGTGTAGTGGAAGACCTTTTGGTCCCTATTATGCTATCTATATTGTAGTGAAATGGATGCCACATTGGTGGTGTCTGCCATTACTCTTTGAAAATGTGAATACTCCTGGTTGGGTGTCCAACTGCTGGATTGAGTGTAGTAGAAGACCTGTCAGTTCCTATTATACTATTTCTACTCTTGTGAAATTTATGCCATTTCTGTGGTGTAAGGCCCTCATTTGTATACAGTATATGTGAACACTCCTGATTTGGGTGTCATTTGATGGATTGGGCATAGTGTAAGACTTCTCGGTCCCTATTATACTATTTCTACTGTGGTGAAGTTGATGCCACTTTGGTATTGTCTGCAAATAAGTTTTGAAAATGTGAACATTCCTGGATGGGTCTCCATCTGCTGGATTGGGTGTAGTGGAAGACTTGTCGATCACTATTATACTATTTCTACTCTTGCGAAATTTATGCCACTTCTGTGATGTAAGTCACTCATTTGCTTAAATGTGAACACTACTGTTTTGGTGTTCATCTGCTGAATTGGGTGTATTGGAAGACCTATTGGTCCCTATTATACTATTTCTACTTTTGTGAAATTGATGCTACTTTCGTATTGTCTGCATATAATTTTTGGAAATGTGAACAACACTCCTGGATGGGTGTCCAGCTGCTGGATTGGGTGTAATGGAAGACCTGTTGGTCCCTTTTATACTATTTCTACTCTTGTGAAATGTATGCCGCTTTTGTTGTGTAAGGCCTTCCTTTGTTTAAATGTGAACACTCCTGGTTTGGTGACTATCTGCTGGATTGAGTGTAGCGTAAGACCTATCGGTCCCTATTATACTATTTCTACTGTGGTGAAATTGATGCCACTTTTGTGGTGTCTGCCAGTAATTTTTGGAAATGTGAACACTCCTGCTTGGGTATCCATCTGCTAAATTAATCGGCAAATATTGAAAATTCGACGATCGTACATTGAAATATTCGCTCATCTCTATTAATAATAGCCATAGGGATAAATAAAGAATATATAGATGAATAAACACATAATGGTTTCTTTTAAAAAGGGCAGGAGCAAGGGATAGAGATGAAAGGGAAACAAAAATGGTCCAATTTTCTCTTTCTTCATCAAGTCTTCTCACTAGTGTTGAGCATTCCGATACCGCAAGTATCGGGTACCGGCCGATACTTGCGGTATCGGAATTCCGATACCGAGATCCGATACTTACCGCATATTGGATAACGGAATCGGAAGTTCCCATAATTCAAACAGCACAAATTCAGCCAATGAGGAATGATTACAAGTGTGGGCACATCCTGTTCAGCAGGGTGGGCATGTAACTGCTGGCAAGGCTGTGATTGGCTGCTGAAATTATGTCATGATGCACTATAAAAAATGCTGCCGCCCTTTCTGTCTCACTCTGCTGTGAATTCAGTTAGGCATAGGATGCTGTGTTCTGACTGAGGGCCAGTTGAGATAGCGATTTGCTTCTTTGTGCTTTTCCCAGGCTAATTTAGCAACCGCTGTGTGTTCACCTTGCTTTTGCCTTGCAGTGCTGTTTTCACAGCGATCTGCAAGGTCTCTCTGTGTGTGTGTGTGTGTGTGTGTGTGAGTGCAGCCCACTCTCTAGTCTGTGTGCAGCCATAGCCGGTTGTTTTCAGCTCAGGGTGGTTCACTGTCTCATACTGTTCTATCCATTCCATTGTCCTTTTTTGCAAATAGTGCAGCCCGCTGCACATTTTTTCAAATCATTCCTATTAGTGGCTTTCCACCCGTATCCAGCTAAATTGTGGAAAAACACTACATAGGATAACGTAGAGGAGGTTTTTTGGGCCTTGCAGCACCGTTTACGGCTGTCTGCACGGTCTGCGTGTGAGTGCAGCTCGCCCTGTAGTCTGTGTGCAGCCACAGACGGTTGTATCCAGCTCAGGGTGCGTCACTGCCTCACAGCGTAAAATACATTGTCCTTTTTTGCAAATAGTGCAGCCCGCTGCACATTTTTTCAAATAATTCCTATTAGTGGCTTTCCACCCGTATCCAGCTAAATTGTGGAAAAACACTACATAGGATAACGTAGAGGAGGTTTATTCATCATCACCCAGTTTCAGCAGGGAACAGTCCTTCATGCGCAGCTTTGTCGGAGATTGCCGTACACCGCTGCTGCGTGAAGACCAAGTTGAAGCCATTGTCGGATGGATGGCAGCTAACGCATCAACTTCAATTAGTGCCACATCCTCTCAGGCACAGAGCACTGGAGAGCACCCATCTGTCTCTTCACCACCTGCCAAATTGCCCAGGCAGTCAGAGAGCCCAGGACAGGACCCGTCTCTACTTCTGTTCTCTGAATCTCTTGGCTTGGAAACAGGGGGCCAGCCAAGCAGCATTGGAGAAATGGAAGAAGAGGCAGTGTGCAGTGATGCCCAACAGCTTTTTCTCTCTGAGTCTGAAGAGGCGGGTGGGCCAGTGCCTCCGGTCACCACACCGCAGTATGCATCTGCTGATGACACTCAGGTGCCACTTTCTGGTGCATGCTGTGCTGCTGAGACTACCCAGGAGGAGCAGTTGGTGGCAGAGGGTAGTGTAGATGATGAGGTCCTTGACCCATCGTGGCGTGAGGGACAGGAAGGTGGTGGGAGCAGCTCTGAGGAAGAGATTCCCCGAACGGGCCAAAGAGGGAGAGGGAGGGGGAAGACTGCGGAGCCTGTAGCCTCCACTTCGGCACCCGTTAGGAGCATGCCTCTTCCAACAGCCAAAAAGGGCGCTCCCAAGACTTACAGTGCCTGGGCCTTTTTTGACACAGTTGCATATGACATTTGCTTTGTCAAATGCAAGGTGTGTCATCAGAAAATCAAAAGAGGGAGAAATGTCAGCAGCCTCAATACCTCAAATATGTGGAAACATGTGTGGACCAGGCACGCGGCGGAGTTACAAAAACACACTGAAGAGCTAGGCCAACCAACAGCGGCAGCTACCACCTCTTCAGCTCATGTTGCCTCTTCCTCCAGCTCACACACAGCTGGTTCGGCATCCTCCCAGGATCGCCATGGAAGAACCTCTGGCACTGTTGTCCAGAGACCCACTGTAATTCCACCCGCAGCACCACATTCCCAGTCATCCTCACACTCCCAGGCCAGTCTACAGCCATCGGTAGTACAGGCATGGGAGAAAAGGCGGCCATTCTCGTCAAACCACCCACGAGCACAGGCTCTGAATGCAGGCATTGCCAAACTTCTGTCACTGGAAATGCTGTCATTCAGGCTGGTGGAGACTGACAGCTTCCATGACTTGATGGCATTGGCAGTCCCACAGTACAATGTGCCCAGCCGCTTTTATTTCAGCAGGCAAGCCGTCCCTGCCCTGCACAAGCATGTGGAGGGACACATAAAACACGCGATACTGAACGCCGTCAGTAGCAAGGTCCACCTCACCACAGATGCGTGGACCAGTCACCATGGACAGGGGTGATACCTTTCCCTCACTGCCCATTGGGTTAATGTTGTTGAGCCGGGTACAGATCGTGCGAGTGGCGCAGGACATGTCCTTCCCACTCCAAGGATTGCAGGAATCCAGTCTGTACGCATTGACTCCTCCTCATACACAAGTTCCTCAGAAACATCCCTGCAGAAGCTGTCACAGTCCACCTCCACATGGACCCGTGAACGTTTACCTGTTACGACAGACATGAGCACAGCCGTGGCCAAATGTCAACAGGTCGTCTTGAAATTAATTTCTTTGGGGAATCGAAGCCACACAGCGCAGGAGCTCTGGAATGCCATCAAGCAGGAGAGCGATGTGTGGTTTGTGGCAGCGAATCTCCAGCCAGGCATGGTAGTGTGTGACAATGGCCGAAATCTGGTGGCAGCTCTGGGCCTCGGCAACCTCACTCACATCCCATGTCTGGCACATGTGCTCAACTTGGTCATGCAGAGTTTTTTGAGGGACTATCCGTATCTTGATGCACTGCTGCACAAGGTCCGCCTAGAGTGTGCTCACTTGCGGCGTTCCAGCACGGCAAGATCGCGCATTGCAGCTCTGCAGCGCCGATTCCGCCTTCCGGAACATCGCATCATATGTGACCTACCTACCAGGTGGAATTCCACGTTACATATGTTGGAGCAGTTGTGTGAGCAGCAGCAAGCAGTAATGGAGTACCAGCTGCATCAGGCGCAAAGAAGTCGCACTCCACGCTGTTCAGACTTCACAACCACAGAGTGGGCCACTATGAAGGACGTCTGCCAGGTTTTGCGTCCCTTCGATTATTCCACGCGGATGGCGAGTGCAGATGATGCACTAGTCAGCATGACTGTCCCCCTTATCAGCTTGCTTCAACAAACACTGCAAGCGCTAAGGGATGATGTTGTGGAAGAGGTGGAGGATGAAGACTCACCATTTCCATCAGCTTCTGGACAGTCAGCGCCACGTGGTTCCTCACAAACGCGTAGGCAGGGGACACTTTGTGAGGAGGATGAGGAGGAGTCAATGGAGGAGGAAGACATCCGTCCAGAGGAGGGAGTTACACAATTGTCCAGTACTCAGTGTGTACAGCGAGGGTGGGGTGATGAAGAGCGGGCAGAGCTCACGCCTCAAGCAGGGGACAGCGTTTCTTGGCCAGTTGGCAGTCTGTAGCACATGGTTGATTACATGCTGCAGTGCCTGAGAAACGACCGGCGCATCGCCCACATTCTCAACATGGCTGATTATTGGGTGTACACCCTCCTCGATCCTTCACTACCGGGACAACATTCAAAGCCTCATCACACCGTTGAACCGGGAGTGTAAAATGCGGGAGTACCAAGACACACTGGTGAATTCCATCATCTTCTCCAGTCCAACTGAGAGAAGTGCTGCTAGTGCTTTACAAAGCAGCTCAGTGCGTCCAGGCAGTGGAGGAGGCTCTGCACAAAGAGGGAGCAGAACCAGTGCCTCTGCCCAAGGCAAGACCAGTATGGCCCAACTGTGGCACAGTTTTGAGTGCCCGCCCCAAGTGTCTACACCATCACAGGGGGCTCCAGTCAGCAGGAGGCAACGGTTCCGTCAGATGGTGACAGAATACATGTCTTGCCCTGTTACTGTTCTCCCAGGCGGCTCTTCCCCTTTCAAGTTTTGGGTCTCTAAGCTGGATACATGGCCAGAGCTAAGCCAGTATGCATTGGAGGTGCTGGCTTGCCCTGCGGCTAGTGTATTATCGGAAGGCGTCTTTAGTGCTGCAGGTGGTGTACTAACAGACCGTCGCATGCGACTATCCTCCGATAACGTTGACCGGCTTACTTTCCTGAAAATGAACCAGGCCTGGATCTTGCAGGAATTTGCCACTCCTCTTGCTGATTAAATAATTGGGTGACTGTCTACAGTATCCAGGTCTCCTGTTGTGTTCATCTTTCTACCACCTGAACTGTAATTCCTGGGCTCCAACAACGCCAGTTGAGGCTCAGAAGTGCCGTCTGCACAGTCAAAACATACGACCCAGTGTTATTGGGTGTCTGTAACGTCAGCTGATCCCCAGCTGTGTAGTCAGCAATGTGTCCTGCGACCGCCACGCTGACACAACAACTGAAATTTAAGGGAACCTGTCCCCCCCAGGCGTTTGTTACTGAAAGAGCCACCTTCTTCAGCAGTAATGCTGCACAAGGAAAAGATAGCTATTTTTGTTTAGCTCCTTGCACACGCAGAACTTAACACTGCCCGTCTTCTGACATCATTTGGTGTGAGGCTGACTGCGCCTGTGCGGCCGCGCTGGCCAAGATCCCGCCTCACAGTGTCTTCTGATTTAATCATACTGCGGGCCTGGGATCCATGGGCATGCATAGTGCATATCTTCTCCTCAGGCTGTCACTCATCTCCCTCCGCCTTCTTCAGACTGTGCGCCATCAGCTGATCCCTAATAGCATGCCACGGCCGTGACGGCGCACAGTCTGAAGAAGCCGGAGGGAGGGGAGTGAGAGGCGAGGATAAGCACTGCGCATGGCCACGGATCCCAAGCCCGCAGTGGGATTACATTAGACGACACTGCGAGGCGGGATCTTGGCCAGCGCGGCCGCACAGGTGCAGCCAGCCTGACACCAAATGATGTCAGAAGACGGGCAGCGCTAACTGCGCCTGGCCAAGGGATAACATAACAGCGCAGGCTCCGGGACAGAATCAAACAACGCTGAGGAGGAGGCGCACGCCACCAAGGGGGTAGGAATGACGGCTGTACTGCGTCCCATTACGAAGGAAAGTCCCACTTCCGGGACGGTCTCACGGTATCAGGGGACACATTTTATAAGTGTTTAGTTCTGTGTTTGCAAGGAGCATAATGAAAAGAGCCACCTTTTCCTTTTGCATCCTTTGTGTTGCACAAGCTGGCTCTTTCAGCTACAAACGCCTTGGGGGGGTTAAAGGTTCCCTTTCGACTTGCTCCAATCAGGCTTCGGCCTACATGGTGTTCCTCTGCTCCTCCTCCTGTCCCTGGGCTCTAACACCGCTAGTTGGTGCCTGGAAGTGCTGTCCGCACAGTCAACAGTCACTCCTGTTCTGAATTCTGCTCTTGGGCTCCCTCCGGTGGTTATAAGTGGTAGCGCTGCTGTCTTTGGATCGCAGCATTCATCAGGTGTGTCCACTTTTTGCAATTCTGACTGGGCTATTTAGTCTTGCTTGACCCTTTAGTCAGTGCCAGTTGTCCATTGTTCCTGGAGGATTCACATCCCTGCCTGGTCTCTCCTGCTTTGCTGTTCATTTCAACAAAGATAAGATCTGGCTTTGTTTTTTGCAGTCCACATGCTGTGGGCCTTATTGTTCAGTTCTTTTCCATGTTTTGTCTTGTCCAGCTTGGTCTGTATAAGGATTTGTTCAGCCAAGCTGGTATCTCTGGAGATGCAGATATACCCTCCATATCTTTAGTTAGATGTGGAGATTTTGTATTTTCTGTGGTGGATATTTTCTAGTGTTTTAATACTGACTGCATAGTACTCTGTCATATCCTTTCTATTTAGCTAGAGCGACATCCTTTGCTAAATCCTGATTTCAGTCTGCGTATGTTATTTCCCTCTCCTCTCACAGTCAATATTTGTGGGGGGCTGTCTATCCTTTGGGAATTTTCTCTGAGGCAAGATAGTTTTCCCTTTTCTATCTCTAGGGGTATTTAGTCCTCCGGCTGTGTCGAGATGTCTAGGGAGTGTTAGGTACATTCTACGGCTACTTCTAGTTGCGGTGTTAAGTTCAGGGTCTGCGGTCAGTACAGGTACCACCTTCTCCAGAGTACGTCCCATGCTGCTCCTAGGCCACCAGATCATAACACGCTCCTCTGTTATTGGGGTTCAGTAACGTCAGCTGCTCCCCAGCTGTGTGTGCGGCAATTCCTCCAATCTGCTCCTCCTGCTGTCCCTGGGCTCTAACACCGCTAGTTGGTGCCTGGAAGTGCTGTCCGCACAGTCAACAGTAGCTCCTCTATTATTGGGGTTCAGTAACGTCAGCTGCTCCCCAGCTGTGTGTGCGGCAATACCTCCAATCTGCTCCTCCTGCTGTCCCTGGGCTCTAACACCGCTAGTTGGTGCCTGGAAGTGCTGTCCGCACAGTCAACAGTCGCTCCTCTGTTATTGGGGTTCAGTAACGTCAGCTGTTCCCCAGCTGTGTGTGCGGCAATACCTCCAATCTGCTCCTCCTGCTGTCCCTGGGCTCTAACACCGCTAGTTGGTGCCTGGAAGTGCTGTCCGCACAGTCAACAGTCGCTCCTCTGTTATTGGGGTTCAGTAACGTCAGCTGCTCCCCAGCTGTGTGTGCGGCAACGTGTCATGCGACCACCACGCTGGCACACTAACATACATTTACATGCCTCCAGTGCAGGCTTCGGCCTACACTCTGCTCCTCCTGCTGTCCCTGGGCTCCAACACTGCTGGTTGTTGCCCGGAAGTGCTGTTTGCACAGAGCCAAACACCTCGCCAATGTGTTAGTGGGGTTCAGTAACGTCAGCTGCTCCCCAGCTGTGTGTGCGGCAACGTGTCATGCGACCACCACGCTGGCACACTAACAGACATTTACATGCCTCCAGTGCAGGCTTCGGCCTACACTCTGCTCCTCCTGCTGTCCCTGGGCTCCAACACTGCTGGCTGTTGCCCGGAAGTGCTGTTTGCACAGAGCCAAACACCTCGCCAATGTGTTAGTGGGGTTCAGTAACGTCAGCTGCTCCCCAGCTGTGTATCCGGCAACGTGTCATGCGACCGCCACGCTGGCACAACAAAAATTTAAGGGAACCTGTCCCCCCCCCAGGCGTTTGTTACTGAAAGAGCCACCTTGTGCAGCAGTAATGCTGCACAAGGAAAAGGTAGCTCTTTTAGTTTAGCTCCTTGCACACGCAGAACTTAACACTTATAAAATGTGTCCACTGATACCGTAAAACCGTCCCGGAGGTGGGACTTTCCTTCGTAATGTGACGCAGCACAGCCGTCATTCCTACCCCCTTGGTGCCGTGCGCCGCCTCCTCAGCGTTATTTGATTCTGTCCCGGATCCTGCGCTGTTATGTTGTCCCTTGGCCATGCACACCTAGCGCTGCCCGTCTTCTGACATCATTTGGTGTCAGGCTGACTGCGGATGTGCGGCCGCGCTGGCTGAGATCCCGCCTCGCAGTGTCTTCTGATTTAATCACACTGCAGGCCTGGGATCCATGGGCATGCGCAGTGCATATCTTCACCTCAGGCTCTCACTCATCTCCCTCCGCCTTCTTCAGACTCTACACCGTCAGCTGATCCCTAATAGCATGCCACGACTGTGATGCCGCACAGTCTGAAGAAGCCGGAGGGAGGGGAGTGAGAGGTGAGGATATGCACTGCACATGCCCATGGATCCCAGGCCCGCAGTGGGATTACATTAGACAACACTGCGAGGTGGGATCTCGGGCAGCGTGGCCGCACAGGCGTTGCCAGCCTGACACCTAAATGATGTCAGAAGACGGGCAGCGCTAAGTGTGCCTGGCCAAGAGATAACATAACAGCGCAGGCTCCGGGACAGATTCAAACAACGCTGAGGAGGCGGCGCACGCCACCAAGGGGGTAGGAATGAAGGCTGTGCTGCGTCCCATTACGAAGGAAAGTCCCACCTCCGGGACGGTCTCACGGTATCAGGGCACACATTTTATAAGTGTTTAGTTCTGTGTTTGCAAGGAGCATAATTAAAAGAGCCACCTTTTCCTTTTGCATCCTTAGTGCTGCACAAGATGGCTCTTTCAGCTACAAACGCCTTGGGGGGGTTAAAGGTTCCCTTTCGACTTGCTCTAATCAGGCTTTGGCCTAAACTGTGTTCCTCCTGCTGTCCCTGGGCTCTAACACCGCCAGTTGGTGCCTGGAAGTGCTGCCTGCACAGTTAACACTTGCTGCCGTGTTATTGAGTTTCAGTAACGTCAGCTGATTCCCAGCTGTGTATCTGGCAAAACAAATCTGCTCCTCCTGCTGTCCCTGGGCTTCAACACCGCCAGTTGCTGCCCAGAAGTGCTGTCTGCACAGTCAACAGTCGCTCCTCTGTTATTGGTGTTCAGTAACACCAGCTGCTCCCCTGCTGTGTTGCGGCAATACCTCCAGCCTGCTCCTCCTACTGTCCCTGGGCTCTAACACTGCCAGTTGGTGCCCGGAAGTGCTGGCTGCACAGAGAAAAAGAGCCGCCAATGTGTCAGTGGGGTTCAGCAACACCAGCTGTTCCCTTGCTGTGTAGCCGGCAACGTGTCCTGCAAACGCCACGCAGACACAAAACTGCCTCCAGTGCAGGCTTCGGCCTACACTCTGCTCCTCTGCTCCTCCTGCTGACCCTGGGCTCTAACACCGCCAGTTGGTGCTCGGAAGTGCTGGCTGCACAGAGAAAAACACCCGTCAATGTGTCAGTGGGGTTCAGTAACGCCAGCTGTTCCCCTGCTGTGTAGCCGGCAACGTGTCCTGCAAATGCCACGCAGACACAACAACTGAAATTGAAGGGAACCTGTTCCCCACCCAGGCATTTGTATGTATAACAGCCACCTTGTACAGCAGTAATGCTGCATTTGTACAAGGTGGCTCATTCAGTTATTGTCCTTGCACACGTCGAACTCAACACGTATTAAATGAGTCCCCTGAGACCAGTAAACCGTCCCTGAGGTGTGACTTTCCTTTGTAATGACACGCTGCAACCCCCTTGGTAGCGCTGCCCATCTTCTGACATCATTGGTTGGCTGGCTGTGCCTCTGCGTCCGCCCTGGCCGACACAACGCCCCTCGGTGTCTTATTTATTTTGACTGCGAGGGTGTGATTGACGGGCATGAGCAGTGCATATCTTCGCCTGTCACTCATCTCCTTCCGCCTGTCACTCATCTCCCTCCGCCTTCTTCAGACTGTACGGCTTCATGGCCGTGGCATGCGATAATGGATCAGCTGACGCCGCACAGTCTGAAGCAGGTGTAAGGACACGAGTGAGAGGCGAACATATTGACTGCGCAAGGCCATGAATCCCAGCCCCGCAGTGTGAATTAATGAAAAGACACTGTGGGGCTGGGATTCATGGGCATCGCGAACCGCACCGGCCGACATTAAATGATGTCAGAAGACGGGCAGCGCTAACAGCGCAGGGCCAAGGGATAACACGACAGCGCAGACTCCTGTACAGCAAAATGCGATGCTCATGAGGCCACGCCCAGCACCAAGGTGGTATTTTTGACAGCTGTGTTGCGTCTCATTACGAAGGGAACTCCCGCCTCCAAGACAGTTTGACTGTATAAGGGGCTAAATGTTATACGTGTTTCATTCAGCGTGTGCAAGGAACAAAATTAAAAAAGCAACCTTTGACTTGTGCAGCACTACTGCTGCCCAAGGTGTGGCTCTTCTAGTTTGTAACACCTGAGGGGGGGTTAAAGGTTACCTATAAAATTGGATCAATTAGGCTTCGGCCTACACTCTGCTCCTCCTGCAGACCCTGGGCTCTACCACCGCCAGTTGGTGCCCGGAAGTGCTGGCTGCACAGGGAAAAACACCTGTCAATGTGTCAGTGGGGTTCAGCAATGCCAGCTGTTCCCCTGCTGTGTAGCCGGCAACGTGTCCTGCAAACACCACGCAGACACAAAGCTGCCTCCAGTGCAGGCTTCGGCCTACACTCTGCTCCTCTGCTCCTCCTGCTGACCCTGGTCTCTAACACCGCCAGTTGGTGCCCGGAAGTGCTGGCTGCACAGAGAAAAACACCTGTCAATGTGTCAGTGGGGTTCAGCAATGCCAGCTGTTCCCCTGCTGTGTAGCCGGCAACGTGTCCTGCAAACACCACGTAGACACAAAGTTGCCTCCAGTGCCGGCTTCGGCCTACACTCTGCTCCTCTGCTCCTCCTGCTGACCCTGGGCTCTAACACCGCCAGTTGGTGCTCGGAAGTGCTGGCTGCACAGAGAAAAACACCCGTCAATGTGACAGTGGGGTTCAGCAACGCCAGCTGTTCCCCTGCTGTGTAGCTGGCAATGTGTCCTGCAAACGCCACGCAGACACAAAGCTGCCTCCAGTGCAGGCTTCGGCCTACACTCTGCTCCTCTGCTCCTCCTGCTGACCCTGGGCTCTAACACCGCCAGTTGGTGCTCGGAAGTGCTGGCTGCACAGAGAAAAACACCCGTCAATGTGTCAGTGGGGTTCAGTAACGCCAGCTGTTCCCCTGCTGTGTAGCCGGCAACGTGTCCTGCAAATGCCACGCAGACACAACAACTGAAATTGACGGGAACCTGTCCCCCCCCAGGCGTTTGTATGTATAACAGCCACCTTGTACAGCAGTAATGCTGCATTTGTACAAGGTGGCTCATTCAGTTATTGTCCTTGCACACGTCGAACTCAACACATATTAAATGAGTCCCCTGAGACCAGTAAACTGTCCCTGAGGTGTGACTTTCCTTTGTAATGACACGCTGCAACCCCCTTGGTAGCGCTGCCCATCTTCTGACATCATTGGTTGGCTGGCTGCGCCTCTGCGGCCGCCCTGGCCGACACAACGCCCCCCGGTGTCTTATTTATTTTGACTGCGAGGGTGTGATTGACGGGCATGAGCAGTGCATATCTTCGCCTGTCACTCATCTCCTTCCGCCTTCTTCAGACTGTACGGCTTCATGGCCGTGGCATGCAATAAGGGATCAGCTGACGCCGCACAGTCTGTAGCAGGTGTAAGGACACGAGTGAGAGGCGAGTGAGAGGCGAACATATTGACTGCGCAAGGCCATGAATCCCAGCCCCGCAGTGTGAATTAATGAAAAGACACTGCGGGGCTGGGATTCATGGGCATCGCGAACCGCACCGGCCGACATTAAATGATGTCAGAAGATGGGCAGCGCTAACAGCGCATGGCCAAGGGATAACACAACAGCGCAGACTCCTGTACAGCTAATAACGACGCTCAGGAGGCTGCGCCCAGCACCAAGGCGGGATTTTTGACAGCTGTGCTGCGTCTCATTAAGAAGGAAAGTCACGCCTCCAAGACAGTTTGACTGTATAAGGGGCTAAATTTTATACGTGTTTCGTTCAGCGTCTGCAAGTTTCAAAACTTACAGAGCAACCTTTCACTTGTGCAGCATTACAGCTGCACAAGGTGTGGCTCTTCTAGTTTGTAACACCTGAGGGGGGGTTAAAGGTTACCTTTAAAATTGGTTCAATAAGGCTTCGGCCTACACTCTGCTCCTCCTGCAGACCCTGGGCTCTAACACCGCCAGTTGGTGCCCGGAAGTGCTGGCTGCACAGAGAAAAACACCCGCCAATGTGTCAGTGGGGTTCAGCAACGCCAGCTGTTCCCCTGCTGTGTAGCCGGCAACGTGTCCTGCAAACGCCACGCAGACACAACAGACCTAAAACTGCCGCCAGTGCAGGCTTCGGCCTACACTCTGCTCCTTCTGCTCCTCCTGCTGACCCTGGGCTCTAACACCACCAGTTGGCGCCCGGAAGTGCTGGCTGCAGAGAGAAAAACACCCGCCAATGTGTCAGTGGGGTTCAGCAACGCCAGCTGTTCCCCTGCTGTGTAGCCGACATCGTGTCCTGCAAACGCCACGCAGACACAACAGACGTCCAAATGCCTCCAGTGCAGGCTTCGGCTTACACTCTGCTCCCCCTGCTGACCCTTTGCTCCAACACCACTAGTTGGGGCTCTAGGAAGACAAGCTTGAATAGGTCCCCATCCTGGTTCCAGTACCGTCAGCTGGTTCCGGGTAGAGTCTTTGGCTTAGGTACCTCCCTCTGGGTATCTGAATTCCACCAACGTCAGGTGGTCCTTGGTAGTGCTTTCAGGCACGGGTACCTCCTGCTTAGTAACCGGGTTCCAGTAACGTCAGCTGGTCCTCGGTAGTTCCATTGGCTCTTGGACCTTCGGCTACCCATCCGGGTTCCAGTACCGTCAGCTGGTTCTCGGCAGTGTCTTTTGCTCTTGTACCTTCTGCTCCCCATCCTCGTTCCAGTACCGTCAGCTGGTTCTGGGCAGAGCCTTTGGCTTAGGTGCCTCCTTCTGGGTATCCGAGTTCCACCAAGGTCAGGTGGTCCTTGGTAGTGCTTTCAGGCACGGGTACCTCCTGCTTAGTAACCGGGTTCCAGTAACGTCAGCTGGTCCTCGGTAGTTCCATTGGCTCTTGGATCTTCGGCTACCCATCCGGGTTCTAGTACCGTCAGCTGGTTCTCGGCAGTGTCTTTTGCTCTTGTACCTTCTGCTCCCCATCCTGGTTCCAGTACCGTCAGCTGGTTCCGGGCAGAGCCTTTGGCTTAGGTGCCTCCTTCTGGGTATCCGAGTTCCACCAAGGTCAGGTGGTCCTTGGTAGTGCTTTCAGGCACGGGTACCTCCTGCTTAGTAACCGGGTTCGAGTAACGTCAGCTGGTCCTCGGTAGTTCCATTGGCTCTTGGACCTTCGGGTAGCCATCCGAGTTCCAGTTTCATCAGCTGTTTCTCGGCATTTTCTCAGCCTTCTTGTACCTTCTGCTACATTTCCAAGTTCAAGACCCTAAAGACGACGACCCGGAAGACCACCCCTAAGATGACGACGACACCAGAGACGACAACCACTGAGATGACGACGATCCTGTAGACGATGACCCTGAAGACCACCCCGATGACGACGACGACCCCGGAGACGACGACCCTGGAGACGACGACGACATGGGAGACCGAGAAGCAGAAGAACAAGAGGCTGCAGAACAAAGAGCAGAAGAACATTAAGCATAACACTAAATATCAGAGCAAAAGATATTATCTAAATTATAAGCAGAAGAAGACTAAGCAGTGTATGGGGGTGAGTCCATTCATCCTCGTGGTGCCCCTGGATAAAGCCTGATGCTGCAGGCCAAACTGAACGCGGACAAATGTAACTCTTTTGTGACAGGCAGTACGGAAGGTGTAATCTTCAAACTTTTAGAGATAACAACTACGGGAATGCCTGTCACAAATAAGAATATGATGAAGAAGTTGAATATGAAGAAGAATAATAGTTAAAAAAAAAGAATATGAACAATGTAACAAAAAAAAATAATAGGTAGAAGATGAAGAAGAAGATGAATAAGGTGAAGAAGAAGTTGATGTCAAAGATACTGATGATGATGAAGAAGAAAGTGTGGAAGAAGTAAAAAAGAGGGTGAAGGGCGTGGAAGTAGTGAAACATCAATATCTGACAAAATAAAAAAAATCTTAACATAGTCAATATCTTTGTAACTCCGAACGTCTTAAAATTTTTTTTAAATTCCTGCTATTCTATTTGATTGGGCTAAACCTCTATGCCTTTAATGTCTCCGCCACCTCCCCCAATACATCCTACATTATTCTTATTTGTTTTCCTTCATATAGAATGAACCTACAAGGAAAGAAAGGGTTTATTTTAATTCCAATATTTTCATCCCACTGACTTGCATTGGTATCGGGTATCGGTATCGGCGAGATCCGATATTTTGCCGGTATCGGCCAATCCAATCCGATACTTTCCGATATCGGAAGGTATCGCTCAACACTACTTCTCACTCATCCCGGATATTAGGTCCATGAATACATGGCAGAAGTATATGTATTCCCGATATCACATGAGGAATAAAATGCTACAGGATCAATAATATATAGGAAAATTAAAAACAGTTAAAAAGTAAGCTAAAAAAAAGAGAAGCCAGAATGTAAAAAATACACTTGATATCTCATATAAAAACTAGGAAAGCTCAATTTCTCCTTAATGCCAAATGGGGCCATTGTGTTTAGTCATGATCCACCAGAATTCAAGTTGGGATACTGCTTGCATCACATTACACTCCAAATACCGCAATTTACCTTATCCATTCCACATATGGAGAAACCACGACGAGGGTCACAGCTGTAAAAGAGTTTTAAAGTGTTTGGGTAGTATTTTAATTGATGCAGTATATGTTGTCTCCTTTGCTGCTAAAATGTCTCTGATGTGTTCTCTTGTGCCGATGCGCAGTTCATGTGACGTCAGTCCACTGTAAATTTTACCGCAGGGACACGTCACATGGTAAAATAACTGGGTTACACTACAAGAAATAAATGTCCTAATCTGAAACTCCTCCATACCTTCAGAGGACACGAAATGAGGCAGACCTAGATATATTTATTTTACAAGAAACACAGTCCTCATTTTGGTCCCTTGGAGCTTTTGGTGGTTTTTCTGGCCTTACAAAGGGCATACACTAATTGGTTACACCCTTTTATCTATACATATATAAAGCACTCATGTTTTATGTTAGCTATGCCTCCTGATGAAGCCCAGTGAGGTGAAACGCGCGTCGAGGAGCTTGTGCAGCTCCTCATTGTGTCTCTCCTGGAATACTTTTTGAGATAAACTTGGCACACACAATTTTGTAAATGCGGTGAAAAAAATGTAATGAGGTAGATTACATACAGTAGAAATTTTGGTCTGTATAAAGACCTTCATCAATGTACCTCAATTAAATATTTCAGGGTACCAGGGTCATATGGACGACAAAAGAGTCCCTGTTATACACAAATGGCTCATGATGCAAAAAGGCAGGTCACAAGATAGAGAGAAGTGCAGGAGTCACGGACGCAATATCCACCGCTTGTCCACTATGGAATACTATCTTTATTGGCTCATCATGTCCCAAGACAGGCTCCATGTTGTTGAGATTAGGGCTCTGCGAGGGCCATATTGTCACTTCTAGGACTTGTTCTTTTTTTAAGCTAGTTCTTTACTGCTTCTGGACTTTAAATGTCTGAGCGATGCTTCTCCTACTTTGCAGTGATGTTCTAAAACATCACTGCATATGAGCATAGCTACATGCAATCGCATAGCTTCGGCAGCAAAAATCCTCATAGAGAAGGCACAGATGGTTTATTATAGTCTGTGACTTCTGCATCGCTGTTTACACAGCACAAAAGATGTGCAATGTACACAGTATTAGGAAGCACTGACAGTGCTTCCTCCTCCATACCTAGTGGTAATGTGCTCGCTGTGTATAGTAAGGGAACAGGAGCTACTAGGTCATAGGACACCCAGACAGCTCTGCTATGCAACCAGAAACCTGCAGTACCCTTGTAACTGGAGATATTATACTAGCTCCAATTCCAATTACAAGGAAAATAAGATGAAAATAAAAATATATTTCAATATGTAAATGTCCCCCCCAGAAGTCTATTACGTCCTTGGTATGATGGGGGGAAATGCGTGAAGCAGCTGAAAAATAAATAAAAAATAACAGGTAAATATAAATAGATGCATAAATGTCACAGTCGATTTGAATTGCTGTTAGTGGCCCTGCCCCTGTAAAAAAAAAGGGCCCAATATATAATACAATTTGCTACAGAATAGGCAACAAATTATTAAAACAAGTTTAGTGTTTCTAGAAAAAATACACACGGATGCACTGATATATATGATTATATATATATATGCACACATACACACGCTGATATAAACAAACACTGACATTGATATATAAACACAAAAAAACTGCTATATATACACACGCAAACACAGTGTATATAGATGTGTACACTAATCACAAAAAGTTAGGGCTTTGGCTTTAGGGCGAAATTTACGGAACTTCATACTACAGTGATATTTTATCACGAAAGTAGGGCATTTAAGTAGAATCATGCAATGATGATTTCCTCCTCTTAAACAATTTATTGAAACAAAAGCCAACAACAGTGGTGGGTACACCCCAACAAAAAATGTCAATGTCTCAATAATTTATCATTGCCTTGAGCATCAATTACAGCTTGACAATAAAGTCTCACGCTGTTCATAAGTCAGATTATTGTTTTCTGAGTCATGGCATCCCACTCTTCTTGAAGGGTGGCCCTCAGGCCATTGAGGTTCTGCTGTACACAGTTATGAGCCTCCAAACGGCAACTAAGCTGATCCCATACGTTTTCTTTTATGATTCAGGTCTGGAATAAGGGCAGGCCACTCCCTTTCAAGTGCCCCAGTCTCCAGCAACCGTTCCCTAGTGATGCAACCTCGATTAGCTAGAGCATTGTCATCCATGAAGATGAAATTAGGCCTGTGTTGTTTGTGCAGAAATACTAACTGGATTAATTATGTTATTCAAGTAGTAGGGGCTTGTCACTGTACCATTTACAAATGGTAGGGCAGTTCTGTACTAACTAGACACACTTGAACACACTGTAACACCATCACCACCAAAAGATTTTCTGGTGACAACAGTTGGTGATGCATAGCACTGTCCTTGACATCTCCAACTTTGTTTGCGGCCATCATTTCTGCTCAGCGTGAATCAACTTTCATCAGTTAACAGCACTGAGGCCCACTGCTCCCTCGTCCAGCGTAGATGTTCCCTGGCCCATGCAAGACGATGACACCTATGCTGGTTGGTGTGGTTAGGTACCTTTGCACCTCCCTTAAAAGTGCCTGGAGTTGTGTGGCATTCATCATCTGGTTGTGAAGGGCATTGTTCATAATTAATCAGTCATGAGTGTGGGATGTGGTCAAAGGTCTACCACTTTTTTGCCTTTCTGTGACTTTTCCAGTCTCTCTGAATCTCTGTTGCAACCTGCTAACGACACTCTGTGACAGTCTAAGCTCAGTGGTCATTTCCATCTGAGAACATCCTACGTGAAGCCATGCAATGGTGAGGTACTGTTGATCAATTATTAGGTGTCGTCTTGGTCTCGCGATGTTAAAATTTGAACAGCATGATGTGGAGGACTGTTTAAATACCAATTCTAAGTGAACCCCGAAATGTATTGGCCGATTCATGGATCAAACATCTGTTGTGATTTTTGCCATTATGCTCCTTGTTAGAGAACAGCAAGTTGTAGAAAAAGTACTGAACTATTGAACAGTTGGATATAGGTACTTAAAAGTTTAGAGAAGGTACATTAAAGGAGGTATCTGGGACTTTGCAAAAATGAAAAACTGTACCTAAGCACGAACAGGCAGGCAATTGCAACTTAACTGCCTGTTGGGCAGGGCGCTGTTATTCCCTGGAGTTCCCACCCCTGGAGTGACCTTGGAGTTCCCGCCCCATTGACAGAGTGGAACGGAAAAGAGTTTGACAACTCTGTGCCAGGGAAGAATGGCATCGTGCACAGCAAAAAAACCTTCATATGAAATAATAAGGTCTTACTCTTACTAAACACCAGAAAACCATAGACCTCTAAAAATTAACCTTTAATTGAAATATTAAAAAGGTGTATCAAATAATATTAGTTATCCAAAGAGTGCAAAAAATTGTACAAATTCAAATAGGAGGTCAGATAATACCTAAACTAGGGCAAATCTCTCCCTGGATTGACCCTAGACTCACCCTTCCTACCAGTGGAGGTTGACACCCTAATTTGTTGATGTAATGGCGCCCCCGCTCAACGTCGGCAGTCCTTATGCACCCTAAAAAATCTTACACTAAATTATCCACAAAAAAACACACATACAAAAATATAGTGATACCCAATATGAAAATTATCTCGTAATATCAGGAGAAATACTGCAACCAAAAATGGGTAGCAGAAAAAATGCCCTGTATCTAATGATAGGGCCAATCTGTAGTACTAATAGCAGTATTTTAAACTACAGTTTAGGTAATAGACTCAAATCACTAATCTGTTGTGAATTTGGATTCTGGGCTCCCCCGGTGGCTACTGGTGGAATTGAACTGGTGTTTTCATCTTCTTTGTTCACCTGTTCCCATCAAGATGTGGGAGTCGCTATATAACCTTGCTGCTCTGTTAGTTGCTTGCCGGTCAACAATGTTATCAGAAGCCTCTCTGTGCTTGTTCCTGCTCCTAGACAACTACTAGATAAGTTGGACTCTTGTCCATGTTTGTTTTTGCATTTTTGTTCCAGTTCACAGCTGTAGTTTCGTTACTGTGTCTGGAAAGCTCTTGTGAACAGGAATTGCCACTCTGGTGTTATGAGTTAATGCCAGAGTTTTAAAGTAATTCCTGGATGGTATTTTGATAGGGTTTTCAGCTGACCATGAAAGTGTCCTTTCTGTCTTCTGCTATGTAGTAAGTGGACCTCAAATTTGCTAAACCTATTTTCATACTACGTTTGTTATTTCTTCTTAATTCACCGCCAATACATGTGGGGGGCCTCTGTCTCCTTTCGGGGTATTTCTCTAGAGGTGAGCTAGGACTAATATTTTCCTCTGCTAGCTTTATTTAGTCCTCCGGCTGGTGCTGGGCATCTAGAATCAACGTAGGCATGCTACCCGGCCACTGCTAGTTGTGCGTTAGGTTTAGTTCATGGTCAGCTCAGTTCCCATCTTCCAAGAGCTAGTTCCTATATATGCTGATGCTATGTTCTCTTGCCATTGAGAACATGACAGTTTGACCGGCCCACAAAGTGTTAATTGTTTGGGCTGAAGCAGGAGAAAAAGAAGTGTTTAAGGGAATTTTTTTTTTTTTTTTTCCCCTCAGAGTTTTGCTGCCTAGCCCTTAATTGCTGTCTAGCTGCTTCTTACCTCCTCTTAACCCTTGAATGGCTCTGTGTCCACCTGTTTGTAATGGATCTTCAGAGTGTAACTGCAGGTTTGAATAATCTCGCCACGAAGGTACAAAATTTGCAAGACTTTGTTTGTCATGCACCTGTATCTGAGCCGAGAATTCCTTGGCCGGAATTTTTCTCGGGGAATAGATCTGGGTTTCAGAATTTTCGAAATAATTGCAAATTATTTTTGTCCCTGAAATTTCGCTCTGCCGGAGACCCTGCACAGCAGGTCAGGATTGTGATTTCCTTGCTCCGGGGCGACCCTCAAGACTGGGCTTTTTCATTGACACCAGGGGATCCTGCGTTGCTCAATGTGGATGCGTTTTTTCTGGCCTTGGGGTTGCTTTATGACGAACCTCATTTGGAGCTTCAGGCAGAAAAAACTTTGATGTCCCTATCTCAGGGGCAAGATGAAGCGGAAATTTACTGTCAAAGATTCCGTAAATGGTCTGTGCTTACTCAGTGGAATGAGTGCGCCCTGGCGGCGACTTTCAGAGAGGGTCTCTCTGATGCCATTAAGGATGTTATGGTGGGGTTCCCTGTGCCTGCGGGTCTGAATGAGTCCATGACAATGGCTATTCAGATCGATAGGCGTTTGCGGGAGCGCAAACCAGTGCACCATCTGGCGGTGTCCACTGAGAAGTCGCCAGAGAGTATGCAGTGTGATAGAATTCTGTCCCGAAGCGAGCGGCAGAATTTTAGACGGAAAAATGGGTTGTGTTTCTATTGTGGTGATTCTACTCATGTTATATCAGCATGCTCTAAGCGCACTAAAAAGCTTGATAAATCTGTTTCCATTTGCACCTTACCGTCTAAGTTTATTCTATCTGTGACCTTGATTTGCTCTTTGTCATCTATTACCACGGACGCCTATGTCGACTCTGGCGCCGCTTTGAGTCTTATGGATTGGTCCTTTGCCAAACGCTGTGGGTATGATTTAGAGCCTTTGGAGACTCCTATTCCTCTGAAGGGGATTGACTCCACCCCATTGGCTAATAATAAACCACAATACTGGACACAAGTAACTATGCGTATTAATCCGGGTCACCAGGAGATTATTCGCTTTCTGGTGCTGTATAATCTACATGATGATTTGGTGCTAGGATTGCCTTGGCTGCAATCTCACAACCCAGTCTTCGACTGGAGAGCTATGTCTGTGTTGAGCTGGGGATGTAAGGGGGCTCATGGGGATGTACCTGTGGTTTCCATTTCATCATCTATTCCCTCTGAAATTCCTGAGTTCCTGTCTGACTATCGTGACGTCTTTGAAGAATCCAAGCTTGGTTCATTACCTCCGCACCGAGAGTGCGATTGTGCCATAGATTTAATCCCGGGTAGTAAATACCCAAAGGGTCGTTTATTTAATCTGTCTGTGCCTGAACATGCTGCTATGCGAGAATATATAAAGGAGTCCTTGGAAAAGGGACATATTCGTCCATCGTTATCTCCCTTAGGAGCCGGTTTTTTCTTTGTGTCAAAAAAAGACGGCTCTTTGAGACCATGTATCGATTATCGGCTTTTGAATAAAATCACTGTAAAATATCAATACCCATTGCCGTTGCTGACTGATTTGTTTGCTCGCATAAAGGGGGCCAAGTGGTTCTCTAAGATTGACCTTCGTGGGGCGTATAATTTGGTGCGAATCAGGCAGGGGGATGAGTGGAAAACCGCATTTAATACGCCCGAGGGCCACTTTGAGTATTTAGTGATGCCTTTTGGTCTTTCAAATGCTCCGTCAGTTTTCCAGTCCTTTATGCATGATATTTTTCGCGATTATTTGGATAAATTTATGATTGTGTATCTGGATGATATTCTGATTTTTTCGGATGACTGGGACTCTCATGTCCAGCAAGTCAGGAGGGTTTTCCAGGTTTTGCGGTCTAATTCTTTGTGTGTGAAGGGTTCTAAGTGTGTTTTTGGGGTACAGAGGATTTCCTTTTTGGGATATATTTTTTCTCCCTCTTCCATTGAAATGGATCCTGTCAAGGTTCAAGCTATTTGTGATTGGACGCAGCCCTCTTCTCTTAAGAGTCTTCAGAAATTTTTGGGCTTTGCTAACTTTTATCGTCGATTTATTGCTGGTTTTTCGGATATTGCTAAGCCATTGACCGATTTGACTAAGAAGGGTGCTGATGTTGCTGATTGGTCCCCTGACGCTGTGGAGGCCTTTCGGGAGCTTAAGCGCCGTTTTTCCTCTGCCCCTGTGTTGCGTCAGCCTGATGTTGCTCTACCTTTTCAGGTTGAGGTCGACGCTTCTGAGATCGGAGCTGGGGCAGTGTTGTCGCAGAAAAGTTCTGACTGCTCCGTGATGAGGCCTTGTGCCTTCTTTTCCCGTAAATTTTCGCCCGCTGAGCGGAATTATGATGTTGGGAATCGGGAGCTTTTGGCCATGAAGTGGGCTTTTGAGGAGTGGCGCCATTGGCTTGAGGGGGCCAGACATCAGGTGGTGGTATTGACTGACCACAAAAACTTGATTTATCTTGAGACCGCCAGGCGCCTGAATCCTAGACAGGCGCGCTGGTCATTATTTTTCTCTCGGTTTAATTTTGTGGTGTCATACCTACCGGGTTCTAAGAATGTTAAGGCGGATGCCCTTTCTAGGAGTTTTGAGCCTGACTCGCCTGGTAACTCTGAGCCCACAGGTATCCTTAAGGATGGAGTGGTATTGTCAGCCGTTTCTCCAGACCTGCGGCGGGCCTTGCAGGAGTTTCAGGCGGATAGACCGGATCGTTGCCCACCTGATAAACTGTTTGTTCCTGATGATTGGACCAGTAGAGTCATCTCTGAGGTTCATTCTTCTGCGTTGGCAGGTCATCCTGGCATTTTTGGTACCAGGGATTTGGTGGCAAGGTCCTTCTGGTGGCCTTCCCTGTCACGAGATGTGCGAGGCTTTGTGCAGTCTTGTGACGTTTGTGCTCGGGCCAAGCCTTGTTGCTCTCGGGCTAGTGGATTATTGTTGCCCTTGCCCATTCCTAAGAGGCCTTGGACGCACATCTCGATGGATTTTATTTCAGATCTGCCTGTTTCTCAGAAGATGTCTGTCATCTGGGTGGTGTGTGACCGTTTCTCTAAGATGGTCCATTTGGTTCCTCTGCCCAAGTTGCCTTCTTCTTCCGAGTTGGTTCCTCTGTTTTTTCAAAATGTTGTTCGTTTGCATGGTATTCCTGAGAATATCATTTCTGACAGAGGGACCCAATTCGTGTCTAGATTTTGGCGGGCATTCTGTGCTAGGATGGGCATAGATTTATCTTTTTCGTCCGCTTTCCATCCTCAGACGAATGGCCAGACCGAGCGGACTAATCAGACCCTGGAGACATATCTGAGGTGTTTTGTGTCTGCTGACCAGGATGATTGGGTTGCTTTTTTGCCATTGGCAGAGTTCGCTCTCAATAATCGGGCCAGCTCTGCCACTTTGGTGTCCCCGTTTTTCTGTAATTCGGGGTTTCATCCTCGATTTTCCTCTGGTCAGGTGGAATCTTCGGATTGTCCTGGAGTGGATGCTGTGGTGGAGAGATTGCATCAGATCTGGGGGCAGGTGGTGGACAATTTGAGGTTGTCCCAGGAGAAGACTCAGCTTTTTGCCAACCGCCACCGTCGTGTTGGTCCTCGGCTTTGTGTTGGGGATTTGGTGTGGTTGTCTTCTCGTTTTGTCCCTATGAGGGTCTCTTCTCCTAAGTTTAAGCCTCGGTTCATCGGCCCGTATAAGATATTGGAGATTCTTAACCCTGTTTCCTTCCGTTTGGACCTCCCTGCATCCTTCTCTATTCATAACGTTTTTCATCGGTCATTATTGCGCAGGTATGAGGTACCGGTTGTGCCTTCCGTTGAGCCTCCTGCTCCGGTGTTGGTTGAGGGTGAGTTGGAGTACGTTGTGGAGAAAATCTTAGACTCTCGTGTTTCCAGACGGAGACTCCAGTATCTGGTCAAGTGGAAGGGATACGGCCAGGAGGATAATTCTTGGGTGAATGCATCTGATGTTCATGCCTCTGATCTGGTTCGTGCCTTTCATAGGGCCCATCCTGATCGCCCTGGTGGTTCTGGTGAGGGTTCGGTGCCCCCTCCTTGAGGGGGGGGTACTGTTGTGAATTTGGATTCTGGGCTCCCCCGGTGGCTACTGGTGGAATTGAACTGGTGTTTTCATCTTCTTTGTTCACCTGTTCCCATCAAGATGTGGGAGTCGCTATATAACCTTGCTGCTCTGTTAGTTGCTTGCCGGTCAACAATGTTATCAGAAGCCTCTCTGTGCTTGTTCCTGCTCCTAGACAACTACTAGATAAGTTGGACTCTTGTCCATGTTTGTTTTTGCATTTTTGTTCCAGTTCACAGCTGTAGTTTCGTTACTGTGTCTGGAAAGCTCTTGTGAACAGGAATTGCCACTCTGGTGTTATGAGTTAATGCCAGAGTTTTAAAGTAATTCCTGGATGGTATTTTGATAGGGTTTTCAGCTGACCATGAAAGTGTCCTTTCTGTCTTCTGCTATGTAGTAAGTGGACCTCAAATTTGCTAAACCTATTTTCATACTACGTTTGTTATTTCTTCTTAATTCACCGCCAATACATGTGGGGGGCCTCTGTCTCCTTTCGGGGTATTTCTCTAGAGGTGAGCTAGGACTAATATTTTCCTCTGCTAGCTTTATTTAGTCCTCCGGCTGGTGCTGGGCATCTAGAATCAACGTAGGCATGCTACCCGGCCACTGCTAGTTGTGCGTTAGGTTTAGTTCATGGTCAGCTCAGTTCCCATCTTCCAAGAGCTAGTTCCTATATATGCTGATGCTATGTTCTCTTGCCATTGAGAACATGACACTAATCCTATTGCACAATACCCGTAGAGTTTAAACAGTCTTGTAGCGTGCACATTCCTTGTCAAATGACATATCCATCAATAATAGATGTCTGATCAAGCAGTGACAGATTCCGCATTCGATATCTCTATTGCACAATGCCCGTCAAGTTGAAATAATCATGGGCTATGTAGATCAACATTACATGCATGACAAAAAGAAAAGAGCAGGGTACTGAAAAATTGGACAAAAATTCAGAGATCTCACAGTTAAATCAGTGGTCTTATTTCACTCCTGATTATACAGACAAACATATGAGTATACAGTCAAATAGTTTCAAAAAAAGTTTCCACATAGTTGTGGTACTTATCAGCCATTGTTCAGCTCCCTCTATTTCCCAGCACATTTCCCCCTTAAGATGTAAAGGTTCATCAGGGAACTTATAGTGTTGGCTTCAATATTCCCTCGGGCCTTTGTCAATGCTGTGTGCAGCAGTGTCCCGGTACCGGTGCCAGTTTTTCATAATGGGCCCCATCCTAAGGTAGTGTCCTCACTTCCGCCGCCATGAATGCTGAGTAGGTGGGCTACAGGCTGCGTTCCACTGTGGTCATGTGATTCCAGACACCGCCCAAATCGGTTAATGTTTTCAGTTCCGCTAGGCATGTTGGATGGGTACATGGAGCGCAAAGTGCGCTCCACTGCGGTCACATGATTACAAACCGCACCCCTTCAAGGCCCTGTCTCTGCTAAATATCGGAGACAAGAACATAACTCATATCCATTGAAGGGCACGTAGCACAAATTGCACATAACCTAGATATATACCAGATACTGTAATTCAACAAAAGGGGGGGGAGAGGGTGTTTTACCCAGATAAATTATATAGATACTGAATTACTCCCATGGACCACCAATAATATACGGGCAGAAACCTCCTCTCATTGTTGATACAAAGATATATAAAACACCAGGACAATTAAAGAAAGCGTGTAAAATAAAGACAACCATTAAAGAAAAATATCTAGCAATAATAATAATTGCAATAATTTCTTTATGGCTCAAACTGAACCTATACTTATAAAACATTGTCTGGACCTGTCTGTGACCATATTGTTAAATAAAGCTAGAAAAGCTCAATTGTTCGTTAAGCCCTTTAGGGCAGTCAGGTTTCAATTACCTGCCTGTTAGTGCTTAAATCAATTTTTTGTTTTTTTGCCGAGTCTAGGATATCCCCTTTAAGTTCACCTAACTTTTTACGAGTACAACTTTACAGATTCTTCTGTTATGATCCTAGTGGCTGAGGATCACAAAATGGACTAGCTAAGTTTATGAACATAAACACGAGCTCTAGGGAGGTGGTAACTGAACTGACCGCAAACCTGAACCTAACCAACACACTAAAGATAGCCGGTGAACGTGCCTAAAATCCTGGACGTCTCGACGCAGCCTGAGAAACTATCTACTCCTGGAGGGAAAGTAAGACCTCACTTGCCTCAAGAGAAATCACCCCAAAGATATAGGAAGCCCCCAACAAATAATAACGGTGAGGAAAGGGGAAAACACAAACGTAGAAATGAAAACAGATTCAGCAAATGAGGCCCGCTAATACTAGATAGCAGAAGACAGATAGGGAACTGTGCGGTCAGTAAAAAACCCTATGCAAAATATCCACACTGAGAATACAAGAACCCCCACACCAACTAACGGTGTGAGGGGAGTAACTCAGCCCCCTAGAGCTACCAGCAAGCAAGGAAATCACATATTAGCAAGCTGGACAAGAAACAAAAATAAACCAAGAAACATATGACCACTGATGGTCAAAAAATGAACAAAGCAAAACTTAGCTTCTTTTGAAGAGACTGATAACGAAGGATTGCAGGAGAGCTCCAAAATAGCACTGAAGACATTGACAGCAGGCATCAACTGAGAGTCCTAGTGAGCTTAAATAGGAAACCAGCCCACATATAACGAGACAGCTGATGCCAGTCAAAAACCTGCAGAAAGACAGCACTCAAACAGTACCACTTGTGACCACAAGAGGGAGCCCAGAAATAGAGTTCACAACATTCTTCTTCACCTCTGATATCCCAATAGAGGAGGAGTCAGGAACAAAAGGAGTAATCTATAGATATTAGAGAGGCGGAATCCAGCACACACTACAATAAAGACAACTTTCTGTTCCTGCCATGTTGTTCTAACTGTTGTTCATGACAGAAGCTCCATGCCTGCCTCAGATGATCACTGCTGCAGCAATTGTGCATGCAGAGAAACAGGTGAATAAGGCTGGTTTCATACTTGCATTCAGGAGGGCTGCGGATGGCTGCCTACTTCCTCCTTTCTTCCTCCCTGAAGCTCCGCCTACTTCTGTATGCATCCTGCATTTCCCTGCATACCTATCTTTAACATAGGGTACGCAGGGACATGCGTTGTATGTGGATGCATCCGCATGCGGCGATATGACGTGTGCGGCGACCGCACGGAAATGCAAATGGAGCGTAGGCGGAGCATCAGGGAGGAAGAACGGAGGAAGTAGGCAGCCATCCGCAGCCCTCCTGAACGCAAGTACGAAACCAGCCTAAAACAGCTGATTGCTGCTGAGAGGCACTCACCAATCACCTGCTCTGGACTGCTGTATCTTTGGTCCTTTCCTGCTAACTGCACACGGGGCACATGCCCCTCCTCCCTCCTGCTGCCCCCTAGTTACGCTCCTCCAGGATGTGATAACATCTTATAAGTTCTGTTTTAAGGGCAGGGTGGAAATGAAGTTACTGCTCAAGAAACAGAATTGACAAGTTAGGTGATTTGTGAGAAATTACATGAGTTCACCTATCTCGTCTTGAGGGACGTAATTTTCAAAACCGTGTTCAACCATGTAGTAAAGTATTATTTGTATTGCTCAATATTGTACAGTTGTTTTTCTGTGAATTGTCAAAACTTTCTCATGTTCTTTCTGCTTTGGCATTTTATTTGCTTGGTTAGTATTGACTGAAATTGCTCCTTTTAGTAAATGTTGCATAACTAATCCATGCAACATTGGGAAGACTGATTAATATGTAATTTCTTTATTTTATGTTGTGGATTAAGCCTGATATTAAAGAATGAGACAGAGCTTTAGTGACTCTACTACACATGAACCAAGGAAATCCTCTTTGGTTATCCATATAATCAGGATCTAAGCATTCTATATTTTCTAAATATTCCAATTAAGTGAGAAGATAATGTGCGGAAAGTTAATCTAACAAAGCAATAGAGAAGCTATGTGCTGTCCCATCTCACCATTAGGATTTGTGAATGTGGCTGGGATCCCTGACCAAAATTGAAATCAAATTTACTAAGCAATAACTCAAAGCAAACAAGAAAGGTCAAGGTCAAATGACAAATAATTCAAACACAGTAAAATAGAGATTATGTAAAAGATAGGACAAGCAAGAATCATAATGTAGAGCTCCAGTTCACAGCAATAAATCAATACATGAGACTAGCTCAACTGGGTTGTAAAAGTAGACTTAATTGTGAGACCTCAGTGGGCAATAAATAATGTTTGCAATGAATTACATCTAATGACTAGGGTGCCTGTGTGTTAACCCCGGCTCATGTGTGAAAGCTTAAGAAATGACTATCCACTAGAGATGAGCGAATATTTCAATGTTCGGTTCGGATTACGATCGCTGAGTTTGCAATATTTGCCAATTAATTCATCGAATATTCGCCAAATATAACTGAACACCATTCATATCAATAGAAGGGAAAAACAAACGTACGCACAACCCCTTATAACGGCTCCAAATGCTGCCAAAACACATCAAATGAGGGACAGACACCAGGAAAGTGGCCTCTATTTACCCACATTACAAATTTCAGCACAGCACTGCAGTCAGCCAGACATGAGGTATCGAGGACTGGGACAGCATTTACAGCTTTCAATTGAACGTCACAGTAAGACAGGGAGGGTGAGGGATGGGTGTAGGCCTCCTTTGCTGGGAGCCCTCCCTGATACCACATGCAACACCACTACCTGATCTCATGCTAAGCTACACTCAGGTGGCACACATATCAGTTTTGTAAACTACCATTGTCAGAAAAATTTAAGGATAGTAACACGGGTAGTTGAACCAAGGAAGTGGAGGCCTGATGGTCTCGGAGACCTACTGCTTCAGGAAACACACATGAAGGAGACATAACCAGGAGTGTTCACATTTCCAAAAATTATTGTCAGACACCACCAAAGTGGCATCAATTTCACCACAGTAGAAATAGTATAATAGGGACCGACAGGTCTTCCACTACACCCAAAGCAGCAGATAGACACCCAACCAGGAGTGTTCACATTTCCAAAAATTATTGTCAGACACCACCAAAGTGACATCAATTTCACCACAGTAGAAATAGTATAATAGGGACCGACAGGTCTTCCACTACACCCAAAGCAGCAGATAGACACCCAACCAGGAGTGTTCACATTTCCAAAAATTATTAGCAGACAATAACAAAGTGGCACCAATTTCACCACAGTAGAAAAAGCATAATAGGGACCGACAGGACTTCCATTACGCCCAATCCAGCAGATGGACACTCAACCTGGAGTGTTCACATTTAACCAAATGAGGGCCTTACACTACAGAAGTGGCATACATTTCGCCAGAGTAGAAATAGTATGATAGGGACCGACAGAACTTCCACTATGCCCAGTCCAGCAGATGGACACTCAACCAGGAGTGTTCACATTTAAACATATGAGGGCCTTACACCACAGAAGTGGCATAAATTTCACGAGTGTAGAAATAGTATAATAGGGACCGACACGTCTTCCACTACAGCCAACACAGCAGATGTAGACCAACCATGACTGCTCATATTTCCACAAATTTGTGCTAACATCAGCAGCAGCAGCCACAGCAGACACAGAAGTCACACTAAAGATATCACAGAGTGCAGTTACATGACATTAAAGCAGCACACTAAAAAATGCAATATCACCTAGTCTGTAAAGTCTGCGATTGGGGTGCAAAGTCCTTGGATTTCCATGACTTATTCATCTTTATGAAAGTTAGGCGGTCTACACTTTCAGGGGACAGCTGGCTGCGCCTATCCATCAGGATACAACCAGCATCACTCAAGATATGTTTTCAGAGAATGCTGGCTGCCGGGCACTATAAAACCTCCAAGGTTTGTGAGGTGAGCTCATGCCACTCATCCATTTTGGAAGACCAAAATGTGAAAGAGTCCAACCCCTCCCTGATGATATTCATATTCAGTTCTAGATACTCTTGCACCATCCTCTCCATTCATTCACCACGTGTAAGACTTGGAGTCTTTTGTGCTGGTGCACAAGCTGGTCTAAAAAAGTGTCAAAGGACTCGCAGAATTGGCTTCTTCCACTTACAATACTGCTGCTGCTGCTAATGTTTTGGCGTTGATGAATTGATGTGCCGGAGGTTGGAAGTCTAGAGCTGTGATGCGAACTGTGTGCTTCACAGCTGTGTAAAAGCATGTTTCGATACTCCAGCATTCGCGGTCCCTTTCCAGGATGGGAAGCATCTGGCAAAATTTGGTTTTATAATGTGGATCTAACAGAGTGGCAACCCAGTAGTCAGCAGTATTTCTAATCATAACTATAGCGGGATCATGTTGCAAATAGTGCAGCAAGAGGGCACTCATATGTCGGGCTCTACCATTAGGTCCAAGCCCATGCTGTGATGGTGGCTTTGTAACAATGTTGCTTGTTTTCTCCAACCCCTCCAGCCAACCATGAACAACAGAGAGGGGAGGATTATCCTCTTCAACTGACAGTTGCCCGCACATCACCTCTTCCTGCTCCATTTGTTCCTAGGATCTTGCACCTTCAATAACAGTTTGATAACAGTTTGTCTATCTCCAGCCACCAGCCCCCCTCGATCTCAGTAATCCACCCTCCCTTGGCAGCCACCTGTGTGACGACAGTCTGGAACTTAGAGACAATGTTATCCCTTCTGCATCCTCCTATGATTCCTCCTCTTCTTCTGAGACCACCATCTCCTCCCACAAGCTATTTAAAGTCTGCTATATCATATAGATCACCAGAAAAGTGATGCTGATGATGGCGCTGTCAGCATTAACCATCTTAGTAGCCATTTCGAAACTGTGCAGAAGGGTGCAGAGGTCCTTAAATTGTGCCTACTCTGTAAATGTGATATGCGCCACATCTGTACTGCATTGGCCCAGGCTATATGACCTGATATAATGTGGCATGGTTCATTGCTGCTGCCACGATCACTGCAACATGTGCAGAGTGCAATTCCACCGTGTTGGCAGATTGCATATCAACCTGTTAGCTGGCATGGACAAAGACCTCTGTATCAATGCACACAGCTTACGTGCTATCAGAAGAAGCTCACCCAAACAAGGACAGTGGCGGAAAAAAGCTGTACCACCAGGTTGAGGACATGAGCCATGCAAGGCATGTGTGTGTCACCCAGATCCCAGTCAACGAGATGTAATGCCCTTGGCCATGCTTGCTCGTCCAAGTTTCTGTGGTGAAATGCACCCTGGCAGACATAGATTTAGTCTGGGAACTGGTGATGTTGTCTGCTACATGCTAGTGTAGCGCAGGCACAGCTTTCCTAGAAAAGTAATGGCAACTGGGCAATTGGTACTGGGTGACTGCGACAGCCATCAGCTTTTGGAAACTGTCTGTACTGTATTCACCATGTGGAAAGGCAGCATTTCCGTGGCCAAGAGATTGGAGATGGTGGAGTTAAACCTCTTAGCTTTGTCATGCGTAGGAGGAAACAATCTTTTACATGACCACAACTGCGGTATCGTGGGCTGGCTGCAGTGCTGAGAGAGGGTGGAGTATGGTGAACCTGGTAAACTGCTGGACCATGAGAGAGGTGCAGGCGGAGATGTTACGGTGGATTGCAAAAGATGTGGTGTGCTCGTTCTCTGAGATGGGTTTAAAACAGCAGGCATGTCTGCATCCGTTACAGCTGATGGCGGGCTCTTAGCGTGACTGGATCGGGTAAAGAACCCGAGGTTCTGTGGTTGAACACCTGCATCTCAATAGATGGCACGGTAACAGAGAAGAAGTAATAAGCAGCAGATGTGATTGATGGGGCAGCTGATGGTTGTTGAGGTTCACTGGTCTGCATTTTTGTGCAGTGGGATTCCCAGAGCAATGCACGTTGATTGCGCATGTGAAAGTTCATACATGTAGTAGTCAAATTATTGCAGTTTTTACCTCCACTCAATGTTTTTTGCAAAGTTGGCTAATTACATGAGTTGGCTCATCCTTTGACGTGTCAAAAAAGGCCTAGGCTAGGCAACCCTTGCCACCCCTGCAAGCTGCAGACCCATGGATGCTGCTGTTCACAGTCAGAGTTGTGGCTAAAGATGCATTGCTCATCGTGGTTGCATAACTACGTGTCTGGGACGTACGATGCAACATAACCTCTTCGTCTTCCTCCTCAGATAACCTACTCAACTGTGTGCCTCTATGTTCACGCCAACTAGGATCTAGCACCTCATCATCATCTGTGTCCTCGCTTTGGAGTCGCCCTCCTCCTCTTCCTTCCAGGACAGCACAGTACAGTCCACGTGAGCCTCTGATATCAGAGTCTCATCAGGATCACCTTCCCCCCAGGAGTTAACGTCTGATGATGAGGGTCATGATGCTGCTGGGACTCTACTTCATCCTGCCACGGATTCATGCTAAAAACATTTTGTGCAGATCTCCAGCTCTTGACCCTGTGAAGCTTTTGAGTACACTTCTGATGACCATGGCATAGGACGTGTGAACAGCTCTTGAGACTCACTCATCTGTGGTTCCATAAAGTCAGTTGTACAGTTGGAGAGTTGGGACACAGGGGGAAGCTAGGGGAATTTGGGTTCCACATCTGTGGCCTGTACTGGGTGTGATGTTCAGGTGGAAGATTTGGAGAGGACACTTGAAGCTGCGCTTGCCATCCACTCGAGCACTTGCTCTTTCTGGGCCTCATCATCAAGGCGTACGGCTGTGCGTTTGCCAAAGAAGTCTAGTTCACCTTCCACCACGGTCTCGCATTTTCCCAGGCATTTTGCTCAGATAGTGTGGTAGGAGCATAGTAATAGCAACAAAAAATGAGATTTTAAACTGTGCATTCCTCTGCAAACAGCTGAATTTCAACGGCAGTAAATTCCAATGTGAAATATTGCGTGATGTATCGCATTAGTCAAATAGTTAAAGAAGAAAGAATTGTTTGAGTGTGGATGACGCCTGTATGAGAAAGAAGATATGCTACAAACTCTTTGAAAGTCAGGTCCCCTACTGTATGACACTAGAAACAGAAGAATTTTTGTGGTCTCTGGATCAGGCCTCTATAACACACTAGATGCTATAAACTATTTGAATGTGAGATGTACTCTACTGTATGACACTAGGACCAGAAGATTTTTTGTGGCCTCTGGATCAGGCTTGTATAACACACTAGATGCTATAAGCTATTTGAATGTGAGATGTCTTCTACTATGTGACATAGTATGGAGAGGGACATGTGATTTCAGCAGCCAATGATGCAAGCCGTTGTGTCAGGATATTGTGGATGTTTCCTGTACCCTGATTGGCTAGCTGCAATGTGCACACACATGGGGAGAAATGGATGGACCTGAGTGGTCTGTGTGCCAGATCCTGGAGGGCCTCTGTGTTGGGTGGTCCTGGGTGTAGGACTAGAACCCTGAAGAGCACATGGGAGAGGCCTTGGACCTGGGGGCCTGTGTGTTGGATGGTCCCAGATGGGGATGGACGTCCTGAATAGCGCACAGAGAGGACATGTGTGCAGAGTCCGTGGTGGCACTGCGTTTGGGGAAGCTACAACCCATCTGAGGATCTGGACTGTCAGGTGGTCTGGTGAGCAAGGCATTGCCGGGGACGGTGATCCAAGTTCGGCAGCTTCCCTGAGAGAGAGAGTACTGACAGTAGTCAGCTTATGGAGCAGGAGCTCCTGGAAGGTAACCCAGCGTATGGGGAACCATGCAGTCACCCATGGTAACTGGACGGAGTAAGGTCCAGCATGATTAGAGACTGCAACCGTAGTGTCATATGTTGGTGCCTGTTGTGCTCCATGGACATTAATGAACTGTATGGCGTGCGGTCACCCACAATAACTGGACACAGAGGTTCAGCGTGTTTAGTGACTGCGTTTCAAAGCCGTATACTATGATGTGAAGACTGATGTAGAGACAGTTTGCTTTTTGTTCATATTTCTCTGGCTTATGACTCCATAAAAAAACCACATGGACTGTTAAAGTGAAAACCCGTGCCTGACTACGTTAATCCGCTGCCAATGAGTGTCCCCTAATACACTCAGTAAGTGCAATCTTACATATGGTGCTAGACTGTGGGCAATGATCCAGGAAGCACGTGTGAGGTGTTTGCTGTGGCTCGACGGGGTCACGAAGTTTGCTGTGGATCGGTGGGTCTACGAAGCTAACAAGTGTCTGGCTGTAACTCGGCAGGGTTACGAAGTTTTGCTGTGGATCGGCGGGTCCACGAAGTCTCTGGTGCGGAGCCGTGCAGAGCTTTGTGGAGAGTAGTTGCAGCAAAGAAAGAAAAAAAAGAGACATTACTGGTGGACCAGATCATGCAGACTCTTAAAGGGCCAGTGTGACCTAAAGAGACGTTTTGTGTGTACTGTGCGAACTCGTGCTTAAGAGTGCCGTGGGAGTCCCCGAGGTGTGCCCCAGGGAAGGGGTGGTGTCCCTAAGAGTGGGTGGTGACCCAAAAGGGGATGGTTGCCCAAAATGGAGTGGAATCCCAAAAGGGGCGGTAACCCAAACAGAGATTGCCCAAAAGGGGGTGGAGTCCCTAAAAGGGGGTGGTGACCTAAACAAGGGTGGAGTCCCAAAAGGTGACTTGGCTACCAGGTGTTGAGACCCCTGGTGTTTAACCCCACAAGTTTGAACAGAGGGGGGATATGTGATGCAGTGACCCCTGTTACAGCTAGGGGGTGCTGCATGTGCTCCTCAGGATATGCATGGAGGCATATCTGTAGTTGTAATGGTTGAAATAACCACACACACCTCCCACCTTTGGGAGTGGCTACAAGTATATAATGTGATCATGTGGGTCACATGGGGAGAAATGGATGGACCTGAGTGTTCTGTTTGCTAGATCCTGGAGGGCCTCTGTGTTGGGTGGTCCTGGGATCCTGGGACTAGATCCCTGAAGAGCACATTGGGCAGGCCTTGGACTTGGGGGCCTGAATATTGGACAGTCCCAGATGGGGATGAACGTCCTGAATAGCGCACAGAGAGGACGCGTGTGCAGAGTCCGTGATGGCACTGCATTTGGGGAAGCTACAGCCCATCTGAGGATCTGGACTGTCAGGTGGCCTGGTGAGCAAGGCATTGCCAGGGATGGTGATCCCAGTTCGGCAGCTTCCCTGAGACATAGAGTACTGACAGGAGTCAGCTTATGGAGCAGGAGCTCCTGGAAGGTAACCCAGTGTATGGGGAACCGTGCTGTCACCCATGGTAACTGGACGGAGTAAGGTCCAGCATGATTAGAGACTGTAACCGTAGTGTCATATGTTGATGCCTGTTGTGCTCCATGGACTGTTATGGACCTGGTGGTTAGAGGCACCCGAAATGACCTGATGGTTAAAACAGGAAACCTGGGACAAGCTCTGAGGAGGTGGTAACTCTACTGACCGCAATCCCTAATCCTATCACACACACTAGAAATAGCCGTGGAGCGTGCCTAACTCTCCCTAGATGCCTCTTCACAGCCTAAGAGCTAACTACCCCTAAAGATAGAAATAGCAGCCTAACTTGCCTCAGAGAAATTCCCCAAAGTAAAGGTAGCCCCCACAAATATTGACTGTGAGTTAAGAGGAAAGTAACAAACACAGGAATGAAACAGATTTTAGCAAAGGAGGCCGAATCTTTTCTAAATAGAAAGAGGATAGGAAAGGGAACTATGCGGTCAGTATAAAAAACTACAAAAACCACGCACAGTGTGCAAAAAGACCTCCACACCGACTCACGGTGTGGAGGTGCAGCTCTGCACCCCCAGAGCTTCCAGCTAGCAAGAAAATAACATAATAGCAAGCTGGACTAGAAACATAGCATGTACTGAGAAATATATTCAAAAACCAATGAACAGCAAATGAACTAGCAGGGACTTAGCTTCTGCTGGAGTAGACAGGTCATCTAGGAAATCCAAGAGAGATCTGAACCAATACTGAGACATTGACAGCTGGCATGGACTAACGGCCTGGGCAGAGTTAAATAGGGAAACAAACAGAAGCAATAAACGAGGGCAGCTGAGAAGCCAAGCTCAAAGATCAGCAGTTCCACTCAAAGCCACCAGAGGGTGTCCAAGGACAGAACTCACCAAAGTACCATTCACGACCACAGGAGGGAGCCCGAGAACGGAATTCACAACAGTACCCCCCCCTTGAGGAGGGGTCACCGAACCCTCACCAGAGCCCCCAGGCTGATCAGGACGAGACAAATGAAAGGCACGAACCAAATCGGCAGCATGGACATCGGAGGCAACAACCCAGGAATTATCCTCCTGACCATAGCCCTTCCATTTAACCAGGTATTGAAGCTTCCGTCTCGAAACACGAGAATCTAAAATCTTCTCCACCACATACTCCAACTCCCCTCAACCAACACCGGAGCAGGAGGATCAACGGAAGCAACCATAGGCGCCACATATCTCCGCAACAACGACCTATGGAACACATTATGGATGGCAAAAGAAGCTGGAAGGGCCAAACGAAACGACACAGGATTGATAACTTCAGAAATCTTATAAGGCCAATGAAACGAGGCTTGAACTTAGGAGAAGAAACCTTCATAGGAACAAAACAAGAAGACAACCAAACCAAATCCCCAACATGAAGTCGGGGACCAACACAGCGACGGCGGTTAGCAAAACATTGCGCCTTCTCCTGAGACAACGTCAAATTGTCCACCACGTGAGTCCAAATTTGCTGCAACCTGTCCACCACAGAATCCACACCAGGACAGTCAGAAGGCTCAACCTGCCCTGAAGAAAAACGAGGATGAAAGCCAGAATTACAAAAAAAGGCGAAACCAGCGTAGCAGAACTAGCCCGATTATTAAGGGCGAACTCGGCCAATGGTAAGAAGGTCACCCAATCATCCTGATCAGCAGAAACAAAGCATCTCAGATAGGTTTCCAAGGTCTGATTGGTTTGTTCGGTTTGGCCATTTGTCTAAGGATGGAACGCTGAAGAAAAAGACAAATCAATGCCCATCTTAGCACAAAATGACCGCCAAAACCTAGAAACAAACTGGGAACCTCTGTCCGACACAATGTTCTCCAGAATGCCATGCAAACGAACCACATGCTGAAAAAATAATGGAACCAAATCAGAGGAGGAAGGCAATTTAGGCAAGGGTACCAAATGGACCATCTTCGAAAACCGATCACAAACCACACATTTACAGACATCCTTTGAGAGACAGGAAGATTGGAAATAAAATCCATGGAAATATGTGTCCAGGGCCTCTTCGGGACAGGCAAAGGCAAAAGCAACCCACTGGCACGAGAACAGCAAGGCTTGGCCCGAGCACAAGTCCCACAGGACTGCACAAAAGAACGCACATCCCGTGACAAGGAAGGCCACCAAAAGGACCTAGCAACCAAGTCTCTGGTACCAAAAATCCCAGGATGACCAGCCAACACTGAACAATGAACCTCAGAAATAACCCTACTAGTCCATCTATCAGGGACAAACAATTTCTCCACTGGACAGCGGTCAGGTCTATCAGCCTGAAACTCCTGCAGCACCTGCCGCAAATCAGGGGAGATGGCAGACAGAATCACCCCCTCTTTGAGAATACCAGCCGGCTCAGGGACTCCCGGAGAATCAGGCAAAAAACTGCTAGAAAGGGCATCAGCCTTCACATTCTTAGATCCCGGAAGGTACGAGACCACAAAATCGAAATGGGAGAAAAACAGTGACCATCGAGCCTGTCTAGGATTCAACCACTTAGCGGACTCGAGGTAAGTCAGATTCTTGTGATCCGTCAGGACCACCACGCGATGTTTGGCTCCCTCAAGCCAATGTCGCCACTCCTCGAATGCCCACTTCATAGCCAACAACTCCCGATTGCCGACATCATAATTATGCTCAGCAGGCGAAAACTTTCTAGAAAAGAAAGCACATGGCTTCATCACAGAGCCATCAGAACCTCTCTGAGACAAAACAGCCCCTGCCCCAATCTCAGAAGCATCAACCTCGACCTGAAAAGGGAGCAAAACATCTGGCTGACGCAACACAGGAGCCAAAGTAAAACGACGTTTAAGCTCCTGAAAAGCCTCAACGGCCTCAGGGGACCAATTCATCACATCAGCGCCTTTCTTTGTCAAATCAGTCAAAGGCTTAACCACACTAGAAAAGTTAGCGATGAAGCGACGGTAAAAATTAGCAAAGCCCAGGAACTTCTAAAGACTCTTCACAGATGTAGGTTGAGTCCAATCATAAATGGCCTGAACTTTAACAGGGTCCATCTCGATAGTAGAAGGGGAAAAAATGAAGCCCAAAAAGGAAACCTTCTGAACTTCAAAGAGGCATTTAGACCCCTTCACAAACAACGTATTAGCACGAAGGACCTGGAACACCATCCTGACCTGCCTCACATGAGAATCCCAATCATCTGAAAAGACCAAAATATCATCCAAATATACAATCATGAACCTGTCCAGATATTTCTGGAAGATGTCGTGCATAAAGGACTGAAACACAGATGGAGCATTAGAAAGCCCGAATGGCATCACCAGGTACTCAAAATGGCCCTCGGGCGTATTAAATGCTGTTTTCCATTCATCGCCCTGTTTAATACGCACAAGATTATACGCCCCTCGAAGGTCAATCTTGGTAAACCAACTAGCCCCCTTAATCCGAGCAAACAAATCAGACAACAGAGGCAAAGGGTACTGAAATTTGACCGTGATTTTATTGAGAAGGCGGTAATCTATACAGGGTCTCAGAGAGCCATCCTTCTTAGCCACAAAAAAGAACCCTGCTCCCAACGGTGACGACGGGCGAATATGCCCTTTCTCCAAGGACTCCTTTACATAACTCCGCATAGCGGCATGTTCTGGCACAGATAAATTGAACAATCGGCCCTTAGGGAACTTACTACCAGGAATCAAATGAATAGCGCAATCACAGTCCCTATGAGGAGGTAGGGCACTGGACTTGGGCTCATCAAATACATCCTGGTAATCCAACAAAAACTCAGGGACTTCAGAAGGAGTGGAAGAAGAAATTGACATCAAAGGAACATCACTATGTATTCCTTGACAACCCCAACTAGACACAGACATTGATTTCCAATCCAGTACTGGATTATGAACCTGTAACCTAACCATGGCAAACACAACACGACAACATTATGCAAATTATGCAACACCAAAAAGCAAATATTTTCCTGATGCGCGGGAGCCATGTACATGGTCAGCTGAGTCCAGTACTGAGGTTTATTCTTGGCCAATGGCGTAGCATCAATCCCCCTTAAGGGAATAGGACTCTGCAAAGGCTCCAAAGAAAAACCACAGCGCCTGGCAAACTCCAAGTCCATCAAATTCAGAGCAGTGCCCGAATCCACAAATGCCATAACAGAGTAGGACGACAATGAGCAAATCAGAGTAACAGAGAAGAGAAATTTAGGCTGCACAGTACTAATGGTGACAGACCTAGCGAACCTCTTAGTGCGCTTAGGACAATCAGAGATAGCATGAGAGGAGTCACCACAGTAAAAACACAGCCCATTCTGGCGTCTGTGTTCTTGTCGTTCAGCTCTGGTCAAAGTCCTATTACATTACATAGGCTCCGGCTTCTGCTCAGAGGACACCGCCAAATGGTGCACAATTTTGCGCTCACGCAAACGCCGATCAATTTGAATGGCCAAAGACATTGATTCATTCAGACCAGCAGGCGTGGGGAACCCCACCATAACATCTTTAAGGGCTTCAGAAAGACCCTTTCTGAAAATTGCTGCCAGGGCACACTCATTCCATTGTGTAAGCACAGACCATTTTCTAAACTTCTGGCAATATACTTCTGCTTCATCCTGACCCTGACATAGAGTCAGCAAGATCTTTTCTGCCTGATCCACAGAATTTGGTTCGTCATAAAGCAATCCAAGCGCTAGAAAAAATGCATCTACATTAAGCAATGCAGGATTTCCTGGCTCAAGGGAGAAAGCCCAGTCTTGCGGGTCGCCACTCAACAAAGAAATAATAATCTTTACTTGCTGAATAGGGTCACCAGAGGAGCGGGGTTTCAGAGCAAGAAACAATCTGCAATTATTTTTGAAATTCAAAAATTTAGATCTATCCCCAGAAAACAAATCAGGAATTGGGATTCTAGGCTCTAGCATCGGATTCTGAACTACATAATCTTGAATACTTTGTATCCTTGCAGTGAGTTGATCCACACAAGAGGACAAACCTTGAATATCCATATCTACACCTGAGTCCTGAACCACCCAGAGGTTAAGGGGATAAGAAAGACAAAACAAGCTGCAAAGAAAAAAAAATTGACTCAGAACTTCTCTTATCCCTCTTTTGAGATGCATTAACACTTTGTGGGCCAGTTGTACTGTTATGGACCTGGTGGTTAGGAGCACCCGAAATGACCTGATGGTTAAAACAGGAAACCTGGGACAAGCTCTGAGGAGGTGGCAACTCTACTGACCGCAATCCCTAATCCTATCACACACACTAGAAATAGCCGTGGAGCGTGCCTAACTCTCCCTAGATGCTTCTTCACAGCCTAAGAGCTAACTACCCCTAAAGATAGAAATAGCAGCCTAACTTGCCTCAGAGAAATTCCCCAAAGTAAAGGTAGCCCCCACAAATATTGACTGTGAGTTAAGAGGAAAGTAACAAACACAGGAATGAAACAGATTTTAGCAAAGGAGGCTGAATCTTTTCTAAATAGAAAGAGGATAGGAAAGGGAACTATGCGGTCAGTATAAAAAACTACAAAAACCACGCAGAGTGTGCAAAAAGACCTCCACACCGACTCACGGTGTGGAGGTGCAGCTCTGCACCCCCAGAGCTTCCAGCTAGCAAGAAAATAACATAATAGCAAGCTGGACTAGAAACATAGCATGTACTGAGAAATATATTCAAAAACCAATGAACAGCAAATGAACTAGCAGGGACTTAGCTTCTGCTGGAGTAGACAGGTCATCTAGGAAATCCAAGAGAGATCTGAACCAATACTGAGACATTGACAGCTGGCATGGACTAACGGCCTGGGCAGAGTTAAATAGGGAAACAAGCAGAAGCAATAAACGAGGGCAGCTGAGAAAGCCAAGCTCAAAGATCAGCAGTTCCACTCAAAGCCACCAGAGGGTGTCCAAGGACAGAACTCACCAAAGTACCATTCACGACCACAGGAGGGAGCCCGAGAACGGAATTCACAACAATGGACATTAATGAACTGTATGGTGTGCGGTCACCCACGGTAACTGGACACAGAGGTTCAGCGTGTTTAGTGACTGCGTTTCAAAGCCGTATACTATGATGTGAAGATTGATGTAAAGACTGTTTGCTTGTTGTTCATATTTCTCTGGCTTATGACACCATAATAAACCACGTGGACTGTTAAAGTGAAAACCCGTGCCTGACTACGTTAATCCGCTGCCAAATGAGTGTCCCCCAATACACTCAGTAAGTGCAATCTTACAAAAATTTTGCTTGTGTTTCTGATCACGAATCCGAATGTGCCATATTCGTGCCGAATTTATGTTTGGCGATCGTTTTCTGAACAAATTCGCTCATCACTACTATCCACCAATGTAAGAAGGTAAATTAAAAACCACTGCAATATGATTCTTATGCTCATATATTTTTCTCTGTTGTCCTTGAAATTTAAAGAAGAGAAATACAGATTAAACTTTTCATTTTCTTTGCAAATAATGAGTTCTGCCAATTAGCCCGTTTATGATGAAGATAGGCAAGTAATGTCGAGATAAATACAGGGACCTTGGCATAATTAGAGAATAGATGCAATTACCAGGTTCACTTTACACCTGGGGTTATTAATGGTCTCATTTAGAATACAGTGTTTCTGTTCTTCTATAATTTTGCTCAGTAATCCTGTTATACTTTCACTAATAGTATGATTATAAATAGAATCCTATTACCGTCTGCATGGAGAATCCCATCGGTATGTGTCATCCAACAAGTGATTCAATCAAATTAACCTATGCGTGACCTAATACAGGATGGTCCATATGTCTACCTTATATTAAATCACTGGCTCCCTTTCATACACTAAACAGGAATTTGTAGATCAGGATAAATAAAATCCTCAAGTTTACTAATATGAACTAATGTCCATATGGTAATATAAATACATGTGGAGGTCGGTCATCAACCGAACATTCACGACCTTGTTAATTACAGAAAGAAAATAAAAATTACTAGGTAGTGAAATTTCAAGGGAATATTTCATCTGAAAAAGGCCCTCTGTTTAAATCTTGTTTTATTTGAACTCCTTCACAACCTTATGATTTTCCATTTTTGCGTTTTTCCCTCCGCTTCTTCCCAGAGCCACAATTTTTTAAAAATTTTTTGTCAATATGTTTTTGCATTTTATTGCAATGTTGCGGTGACCAAAAAACATACTTCTGCCACTTAGATTTTTTATCTCGTTACGCCATTTACTGATCTGATTAATTATTTTGTAATTTGATAGATTGACGGTACCAATTATGTGTTTTTTTAATTGTTTTATTTTGAATGGGCCAAAAGGGCAGTTATTTAAACTTTTATTTTGTTTTAATTTTTGAATATTTTTTAAAACTTTTTTTTAAATTTTCACTTATCTCAATAGTCTCCTTAGGAGACTTTAAGTTGCAATCTTCTGATATGCAATTATCGCTATGTGTAGCAGAATTGATCATCTGCTATGAATGCCGGCCACAGGGCTGCGCTCATAGCAGATCAGCAATGACAGCCACGGGGATCTCCTGCAAACCCCGGAGAGTCATGCCAACAAATCGATGACCTGAAACCATGTGACAGGAGCGCAGATGGGATGAGCTAGTGACGCGTATCCGGTTTGCATGAGTTAAATGCCGCTGTCAGAGATTGACAGTGGCATTTAACATATTACAGCTGCAGATGGATCTTCATTGCACCTGTGGCTATTAGAGGCATATGACAGCTGATCAGATCAGCTGTCATTTGCCTGAAAATATGCGGGTTCAGCACCGGAGCCTGCATCAAATGCCGGGACACAACCTATGATGTACCTATACGTCATAGGTCATGAAGGGGTTAAAATGTATTTTTTACAGTGGTAAATTTTTTTTCTTCATTTTTCATATCATAAAATGTATTTAAAAAAAACAATCTTGTAATATTCACAATGATTATGGAAGCTATTTTAGACTTATAATATCTGTTCTTTACAGATTTTTTTCCAAAGTGTATTTAATATTATTACATACAGGATTAAAATGACAAATAACACCTGTATACAAAATAGATAACACAGGATCCACCATTCACGATAGGCAAAGTCACAATTGACCCTGTTCCCCCATCCTTCCAATGACCTTTGCAGATGCTCAATAGATGATTTAATACAAAGGAACACGGTGTTATGTTCATGTAGATTTCCTGAAAGTATTTAGATTTTTTTTTTAAAAATTCAGATCACGGTATGAAAAATTAAAAAAAATATAATACTAACATTTGTAAAACGTACGCAACATGGAAGCCTGATTTAAACTGTAAGTTGTTTTCTTGTGACACATTCTCCTTAAGTTAACTAGTTTATTAAAGTGTATATCTACTAAATAGAACTGTACATCACACAAATTCCATATTTGAATAGCTATTGAATTTAGCCAGCAAATCAGTTTTAATTTCCAGATATGTTTCACAAGAGTGTGAACCTCTTTTTGAGTCTTCGTGCATTTTAATAACATATTCATGATTATTTGTGATAGCTATTGTTGATTATGTTCATTCTCTTCAACTGTTTTGAGTACAAAGATATTTTTCCATTGAGTTCTCCCTTCTTTCAATATTTCCATACTTACTATGCATAATTCTGCACCATTTTGTAATATTAATGTGAAGGAAACTTATAATTGTATGGGAAACCATAATCGGTATCCAAATGACTGTCACTAAGACAAAAGACATAAAATCTTCCTATTCTTATTGCAGGAACTCAGTACCACACAGAGAGGTGTCAAACTTAGCTCCTGGTTCCTGAGCTTCAAAGGACTAGCAGATGGTTTGTAACTGGGCAAAGTATTTCCTTTTGACTGTATAGAAAAAAGGGGAGGGGGGGGACACAGGATAAGTGAAATGCCAAAACCTAGACCATCGTTCATTCAAAATAAGCAACTTTTATATGGGCCAATCCGGGTCATCCTGGGGTATATAAACCTATGGTCAGGACTATAAAATGCTGGGAGGCACAAAGAGAAGTTGTTCACATGTGAGGGCTATGTATGCTGGTGTGATATATGATTTATTTCTCCTTCCCTCAAGGAAACAGAAGATAACTGTATATGGAAACATTTAGTATTTCTGTTATTTCTCCCTTTTTATTTTAGAACTGTTTTGTATATTTGTGTGTCATTTTATTTTTAGCTTTTTATGTTTTATTGTAAGCACTATATATTTATATTAAAGATTAAAGTGTTTAATAAGTTTGATCCTTGTATTCTCTAAAGAATTCATAGCCTTTGAGAGAGAGTGTGACCTTTTGATTGTCAGACAGTAATATATTGATTGATTTATGCTCACTTTATAGTCTAAAACAAAGGTTGAGAGCTGGATTGAGTAAAAGCATATACATTAACCTGCATGCATCCCATGTCACGTGCTGAGAAGTGTGTGCAGGACAATTAATAATAACATCATTAGGGGTGTAACCATGAAGAAAGAGTATCTTCTGTGCCTGAAGTATCTCCTGTGCCTGAAGTGTTTTCTGTGCCTGAAGTTTTTTCTATGCCTGATGTATTTCCTGTGCCTGAAGTGCTTTCAGTGCTTGAAGTTTCTCACTGTTCTACATATTTTCTAAAGTTTTCAGGTTTAGTTATAAAATGAGCCATGTTTCAATGACTTTGACCTCCTGAATTCAAATTTTTTGATATTAAAGAATTTTTCTTTTACCACTACATATAATTAATGTAGAAAAGTTTCAGCTTGAAGTCCAATAAAAACTCCTCACTTTATCTTTGCTTCACTCAACCTTGGAAATTTATCAATGAGATACTTTAATGCTTTTGCATTTGTGATAACAAAGTCTTATGTGGCTCAACAAGTGCTGGATGTGTATACTTGGGTGAACTATACAAGGAGACTAGGGGACAGCGCGACCTGGCACTGGCTAAGAGACAAAGTGGCCTTCCATCTTACAGGGGTCCTTGGATAGGACGATGTGTCAAGATAAACCCTGAGCTTTGTAAATGTTGAAGGCAATGGTCCAAAACAGGACTGAGTTCATGGGACTAGTGGGTGGTCCCAAGCTGTAAATCAGGGGCGCAAGTAGTAGAGGAAAGAACACAAAACTGCTTAGCAGGAAGAGAAACCTGCTGATTAGGACTGTGGAGACAAGATAGACTGTAATGAAGTAGGACAAAACCGTGTGCTTCACCAGCCATGGCGTAGACTACAGTGGAAGGATACTGTGTGTGCGAAAATGTTTTACACTGTTAAAGAAACGTCCATAAGACTTTGTATCCATTACCACTTGTACATAATCCTTGTAAATATTAGAAAACAAAATTACATTTTCTCGGCTGCGTCTGAACTTCACTCCCATATCAGGAGGTATGGTCGTTATTTTGACAACCTCCTCCTGATATGGGATGGGATTGAGGAGGTATCTGAGAAATTTGTGGATGCATTAAATCATAATAATATGAATTTAAAATTCACCTGGAATATTCAAGATAACTTAATTGATTTTTTGGACATTACTTTAAACCTATCACCCAAAGGCTTGATATTCACTCCTTATAGGAAAGAGACAACAACAAATTCCACGTCAGGTCTTGCCATCCCCAAAAAAACATACAGAATATATTTCATTAGGCGAACACATAAGAATTAGAAGAAATACCTCCATTAAAACAACCTACCAGAAGGAAGCAATTAAAATTAATAATAGGTTAAAAGCAAGAGACTACTCCCAATGGATGCTAGATAGAGCAACATGTTCGGTTACTTGTAAAAATAGAGAATGTATGTTAAAAGAAAAAACTAATAAAATCTATCAGGGACAAAATCAAATTTCTTTTGTTACCCAATATAGTTCACAATTTATGGACATTAAGTGTCTCATACAGAAATTAGAATTATTCTTACCAGTAATTCGGTTTCTAGGAACCTTCCACAACAGCCACTTCTGAGGTTGTCTTCCCCGCCCTAATAGGGGGCAGGAACACAAAGAGGTTAAATACCCCTCCCCTTCCTGCAACCATTAGTGTTTTCCTGGACACACTAGCATGTATAGTTACCACAAGTGCAGGAATCATCCAATAAGAACATCAGATAGGGAGGGAAATTAGTGCTGTCGTGGAAGGTTCCTAGAAACCGAATTACCGGTAAGACTAATTCTATTTTCTCCAGTCACCTTCCACGACAGCCACTTCGGAGTAGTACCAACAGCTAATTTCTCTAGGGAGGGATCACGGCCTGCAGAACTCGTCTGCCAAATGTTAAATCCCTATTGAAATTTAGCCTGTAACGTCTGGTGAACATGTGGATAGATGACCAGGTGGCGGCTCTGCATATCTGCTCTGATGAAACATTCCCCCTCTCAGCCCATGAAGTTGCCATTGCACGGGTAGAGTGTGCCTTCACTGAAGCAGGTGGATCCAGCTTCCATGATGAGTAGGCTAGGCAAATAGACTGCCTGATCCAATTCACGATCATGTTCTTTGCCACCTTTTCTCTGTCCCCCATGATGGCACCACGGAGAGAAGGGATCCACCCACCAAGGACAGGAAACCTACAAAATAAAAGGCGGTACCTCTTTCCCGCATCAGTTTGGTTTCCTGTCCTTGATGTGGGACCTACAGAAGCTTACCTCGATCTTTGTGGGATTCCGGGGACAATCAGTCCGATCCAGGCAGCAGGAGTTCCCTGCCTTGGCTGGTGTGGTCACCTGAAGCGCCACTGCTGGGGTTAGCAAGCCTCTAGGGTATGCGAGGAGAGGCGGCAAGGAGATCGCGGCTGCCTCTCCAGGTGAGAACTCCTCATGGCGCAGCAGCAGCATCCCGGACACTGACAGCCGCCCACACAGGGGTCCCTCTGGGCAGGGAGGAGGCAGTATGAGGAGCATCCACAGGTTGCAAGTTTACACTTGACAACCTGGAATTTGAAAGGGAGCTGTTAGGAAATAGAGGGTTCTCGCTGGGGCTGGTGTCAATCCTGCTGCAAAGTAGGAAAATGATTACGACCAAACAGTATGAGAAAATATGGAAAAAATTCCTGTCGTTCTCTGGCACTAAATTAGATGAGGGAGTTCCTCTTAAAGCCATACTAGAGTTCCTGTAGAAGGGGTTGGAAATAGGTCTGGCCACAAGTACCATAAAGGTCCACATAGCAGCTTTGGGGGCTCTATTCAATTGCAATCTAGCGGGGAATCGTTGGGTTTCCAGGTTCATTAAAGAAGCAGGAAGGTCAAGACCTCTACCCTTACAGAGTACCCCTCAGTGGGATTTAAATTTAGTCCTTACGGCTCTGACTAAATCTCACTTTGAATCCTTGGCAGACGTTCTATTGAGAATCCTATCTCTTAAAATATCCCTATTGGTTGCTCTCACCTCTGCACACAGGGTTAGTGATATACAAGCCTTATCAACCAGCCCCCGTTTCACACAATTCTTGCATGATAGGGTTGTTCTCAAAACTGATCCAGCCTACCTCCCAAAAGTAGCTTCCCAATTCCATAGAGCACAGGAAATCTCCCTTCCCTCCTTGTGTCCTAACCCCAAGAATGAGGAGGAAAAGACCTTACACACGTTGGATGATTGGAGATGCCTGATTCATTACATAGAAGCCACTACAGAGTGTAGGGAGGATAGATCTCTTTTTGTATGTTTCCTGGGTTCCCAGAAAGGGAAAAAAGCCTCCAAAAGCCCCCTAGCAAGATGGATCAGAGCCTCCATCAACCTGTCATATACATCAAGTGGGGTGCCCGTCCCGGGAAAAATCTGAGCTCACTCAACGAGAGCAGTAGCAGCCTCCTGGGCGGAAAGGGCCAGTGCTTCAATTGATCACATATGCAGAGCCACTACCTAGTCTTCACCCTCTACATTCTTTAAGCACTATCGATTGGACCTTGTCTCTTCTTCAGAGCTTACCTTTGGGAAAAGGGTGCTGGAAGCGGTGGTCCCTCCCTAATGTACAGTCTGTGCAATTCTCTCCGTGGTGCCGTCATGGGGGACAGAGAAAAATATAGTTACTTACCGATAATGGTATTTCTCTGAGCCCATGACGGCACCCGTACATTCCCTCCCTTCACGGGTGGGTGTGCACACTAGTAAAATTTTTTTTTATGCTAAGACTTAAGTAAATAGTCACCAGTATCTCGGTTAAGACTTTGAGTAATGTTGAAATTATATTTTGTTTATTAACCTAAGTTCCCATCATGCTCTGTAAACAACTGATGCGGGAGAGAGGTACCGCTTTTTTATCTGTAGGTTTCCTGTCCTTGGTGGGTGGATCTTTCCGTGGTGCTGTCATGGGCTCAGAGAAATACCATTATCGGTAAGTAACTATATTTTTTGCCTTTATTCCATCCTGAGAACTGGATGAATGGATCCTGATCAATTCGCCAGGCTTGAGTCTGTTGTAGGTAAAATAGGACTACCCTGCGAACGTTGAGGGTGTGAAAGGTCTGCGCCTTAGGGCTGGAAGGATTTGGGCAGAAAGAGGGCAGTACAATATCCTGATCCCTATGGAAGTTTGAGACCACTTTAGGTAAAAAAGAATGATCTAATCTTAGAATAATACTATCTGAAGTGAGCATCAGATAATGTACCTGTATCAACAGGGCTTGTAACTCTCTACATCTAGCAGTAGTGATTGCAACTAAGAAGACTGTTTTAAGGGTCAAGTTTTTTATGGTCATAGTTTCTAAAGGCTCAATTGGATCTTGGGTTAGGCTGTTAAGCAAAATATTGAGATCCCAAGGAGGCACCTGACTATGGAGTTTGGGACGAATCCTGGCTGCTGGTGCCATAAAGCATTTGATCCAGCGGTGGCTGGCTAAGTCAAAATCAAAAAAGGTGCTAAGAGCTGACAGTTGCACTTTTAGTGTGCTAGGGGTAAGGCTCATTTCTAGACCTTTCTGTAAAAAGTCTAAGATCTGTGCTATATTGTGGTGGAAGGGGTCAGGAGTTTTTGGGGAGAACCAGGACGAAAACCTTTTCCAAACTTTGGCATAGATGGTATTGGTTATTGGCTTTCTGCTTTTTTCGAGAGTTTGGATTACTTTATCCGAGAGACCTTTGGCTCTCAGAATTTCGGCCTTACTAACCATGCTGCCAGGTTCAGTTTGTAAAACCAGAACACAAGAGCTGCGCGCACAGTGAACAAGCCAGTAGAGACATGTTCACACCACCAAGAGACTTGAAAACACAAAAAAGCACAGTAAAACCAAAAACACTCTGTTGCAAAAAAATCACAGTGGACAGCAAGTGCTAGTAAAAAGATGGAAAAAACAGGGTATTTGGTTGATAAGATTTTGCAAAAAATGTATATTAAGCGCGATTGGTAGAGCGGCTTAATATACATTTTTTGCAAAAAACGTATCAACCAAATACCATGTTTTTTCCATCTTTTTACTAGCACTTGCTGTCCACTGTGATTTTTTTGCAACAGAGTGTTTTTGGTTTTACTGTGCTTTTTTGTGTTTTTAAGTCTCTTGGTGGTGTGAACATGTCTCTACTGGCTTGTTCACTGTGCGCGCAGCTCATGTGTTCTGGTTTTACATAAATGTTTTCTTGTTTCCACAAGACTGGGGAGGCCTCCACCCCTCTTTTTTTGAGCTGTGCGCACAGGAGCCGTTCTGTCCAGCGTGTCCACATGGACATTCCTTTTCTGAATCCTGCTCATACAGGTATTGTATAGATGGCCAGGTTTTAAATACATCAGATAGGGATTACATACATTAGTTAGGACTGCTCTGATATGGGTATACCTTGGCGATTGGTAGAGCGGCTTAATATACATTTTTTGCAAAAAACGTATCAACCAAATACCCTGTTTTTTCCATCTTTTTACTAGCACTTGCTGTCCACTGTGATTTTTTTGCAACAGAGTGTTTTTGGTTTTACTGTGCTTTTTTGTGTTTTCAGGTTCAGTTTGTGTAGGTCTGGGCGTAGTAGAGGACCTTGGTCAAGGAGGTTGACTTTTGAGGTAGAAGCCAGGGGCCCTCCTGAGCTATGTCCTGTAGGGCACCTGTTGTGAATTCCGTTCTCGGACTCCCTCCTGTGGTCATGAATGGTACTTTGGTTAGTTCTGCTCTTGGACTCCCTCTGGTGGCTTCGAGCAGAACTGCTGGTCACTGAGGTTGGCTTTATCAGCTGCCCTCGTTTATTGCTATGCTGGCTTCCCTATTTAACTCCACTCAGATCGTTACTTCATGCCAGCTGTCAATGTCTCAGTATTGGTTCAGATCTCTCTTGGACTTCTCTGAGGACCTGTCTACTCCAGCAGAAGCTAAGTCTTTGCTAGTTCATTTGTTGTTACTGCTTCCTGAACATATTTCTTAGTACTGCTAAATTCTAGTCCAGCTTGCTATCATGATATTCCTTTGCTAGCTGGAAGCTCTGGGGGTGCAGAGTGGCACCTCCACACTGTGAGTCGGTGTGGGGTGTCTTTTTGCTTAATGTGCGTGGCTTTTTGTAGTTTTTTTGTGCTGACCGCATAGTTCCCTTTTCTGTCCTCTGACTGTTTAGTTAAGTCTGGCCTCCTTTGCTAAAACCTGTTTCATTCCTGTGTTGTGACTTTCCTCTTAACTCACAGTCAATATGTGTGTGGGGGGCTGCCTTTACCTTTGGGGAATTTCTCTGAGGCAAGGTTAGGCTTCTATTTCTATCTTTAGGGGTAGTTAGCTCTTAGGCTGTGAAGAGGCGTCTAGGGAGAGTTAGGTACACTCCACGGCTATTTCTAGTGTGTGATAGGAGTAGGGTTTGCGGTCAGCAGAGTTCCCACTTCCCCAGAGCTAGTCCCGATTTTGAGTTTACTCATTAGGTCATTCTGGGTGCTCCTAACCACCAGGTCCATAACAGTACAGCTGGCCGACAAAGTGTTAATGCATCTCAAAAGAGGGATAAGAGAAGTTCTGAACCCATTTTTTTTCTTTGCAGTGTGTTTTGTCTCTCTTTTACCCTTAAACTCTGGGTGGTTCAGGACTCAGATGTAGATATGGATATTCAAGGTCTGTCCTCTTGTACGGATCAACTCACTGCAAGGGTACAAAGCATTCAAGATTATGTAGTTCAGAATCTGATGTTAGAGCCAAGAATTCCAATTCCTGATTTGTTTTCTGGGGATAGATCTAAGTTTCTGAATTTCAAAAATAATTGTAAACTGTTTCTTGCTTTGAAACCCCGCTCCTCTGGTGACCCCATTCAGCAAGTAAAAATTGTTATTTCTTTGTTGCGTGGTGACCCTCAAGACTGGGCATTCTCCCTTGCGCCAGGAGATCCTGCATTGCTTAATGTAGATGCGTTTTTTCTGGCGCTTGGATTGCTTTATGACGAACCGAATTCAGTGAATCAGGCAGAGAAAATCTTGCTAGCTTTGTGTCAGGGTCAGGATGAAGCAGAGGTATATTGTCAGAAGTTTAGAAAATGGTCTGTGCTTACTTAATGGAATGAGTGTGCCCTGGCAGCAATTTTTAGAAAGGGTCTTTCTGAAGCCCTTAAGAATGTTATGGTGGGGTTCCCCACGCCTGCTGGTCTGAATGAATCAATGTCCTTGGCCATTCAAATTGATCGGCGTTTGCGTGAGCGCAAGCTTGTGCACTATTTGGCGGTGTCCTCTGAGCAGAGGCCTGAGCTTATGCAATGTGATAGAACTTTGACCAGAACTGAACGGCAAGAACACAGACGTCAGAATGGGCTGTGTTTTTACTGTGGTGACCCCAATCATGCTATCTCTGATTGTCCTAAGCGCACTAAGCGGTTCGCTAGGTCTGTCACCATTGGTACTGTACAGCCTAAATTTCTTTTGTCTGTTACTCTGATTTGCTCTTTGTCATCCTACTCGGTTATGGCATTTGTGGATTCAGGCGCTGCCGTGAATTTGATGGACTTGGAGTTTGCCAGGCGCTGTGGTTTTTTCTTGGAGCCTTTGCAGTATCCTATTCCATTAAGAGGAATTGATGCCACGCCGTTGGCCAAGAATAAACCTCAGTACTGGACTCAGTTGACCATGTGCATGGCTCCTGCACATCAGGAAGATATTCGCTTTTTGGTGTTGCATAATTTGCATGATGTGGTCGTGTTGGGTTTGCCATGGCTACAGGTTCATAATCCAGTATTGGATTGGAAATCAATGTCTGTGTCTAGTTGGGGTTGTCAAGGGGTACATGGCGATGTTCCGTTGGTGTCAATTTCTTCTTCCACTCCTTCTGAAGTCCCTGAGTTTCTGTCGGATTACCAGGATGTATTTGATGAGCCCAAATCCAGTGTCCTACCCCCTCATAGGGATTGTGATTGTGCTATAAATTTGATTCCTGGTAGTAAGTTTCCTAAGGGCCGACTTTTCAATTTATCTGTGCCAGAGCACGCCGCTATGTGGAGTTATATAAAGGAATCCTTGGGAAAGGGCATATTCGCCCGTCTTCATCACCGTTGGGAGCAGGGTTCTTTTTTGTGGCCAAGAAGGATGGTTCTCTGAGACCCTGTATAGATTACCGCCTTCTCAATAAAATCACGGTCAAATTTCAGTACCCTTTGCCTCTGCTGTCTGATTTGTTTGCTCGGATTAAGGGAGCTAGTTGGTTCACCAAGATAGATCTTCGAGGGGCGTATAACCTTGTGCGTATTAAACAGGGCGATGAATGGAAAACAGCATTTAATACGCCCGAGGGCCATTTTGAGTACCTGGTAATGCCATTCGGGCTTTCAAATGCTCCATCTGTGTTTCAGTCCTTTATGCATGACATCTTCCGAAAGTATCTGGATAGATTCATGATTGTATATTTGGATGATATTTTGGTCGTTTCGGATGATTGGGAGTCTCATGTGAAACAGGTCAGAATGGTATTCCAGGTCCTTCGTGCTAATTCCTTCTTTGTGAAGGGGTCTAAATGTCTCTTCGGAGTTCAGAAGGTTTCCTTTTTGGGCTTCATTTTTTCCCCTTCTACTATCGAGATGGATTCTGTTAAAGTTCAAGCCATTTATGATTGGACTCAACCTACATCTGTGAAGAGCCTCCAGAAATTCCTGGGCTTTGCTAATTTTTACCGTCGCTTCATCGCTAATTTTTCTAGTGTGGTTAAACTTTTGACTGATTTGACAAAGAAAGGTGCGGATGTGGTGAATTGGTCCTCTGCGGCCGTTGAGGCTTTTCAGGAGCTGAAACGTCGTTTTTCTTCGGCCCCTGTGTTGCGTCAGCCAGATGTTTCGCTCCCTTTTCAGGTTGAGGTTGATGCTTCTGAGATTGGAGCAGGGGCTGTTTTGTCTCAAAGAAGTTCTGATGGCTCTGTGATGAAGCCATGTGCCTTCTTTTCTAGAAAGTTTTCGCCTGCTGAGCGTAAATATGATGTTGGTAATCGGGAGCTGCTAGCTATGAAGTGGGCATTCGAGGAGTGGCGACATTGGCTTGAGGGAGCCAAGCACCGCATGGTGGTCTTGACGGATCACAAAAATCTGACTTATCTCAAGTCTGCCAAGCGGTTGAATCCTAGACAGGCTCGATGGTCGCTGTTTTTCTCCCGTTTCGATTTTGTGGTCTCATACCTTCCAGGTTCTAAGAATGTGAAGGCGGATGCCCTTTCGAGGAGTTTTGTGCCTGATTCTCCGGGAGTCCCAGAGCCGGCTGGTATTCTCAAAGAGGGGGTAATTCTGTCTGCCATCTCCCCTGATTTGCGGCGGGTGCTGCAGGAGTTTCAGGCTGATAGACCTGACCGTTGTCCAGCGGAGAAACTGTTTGTCCCTGATAGGTGGACTAGCAGAGTTATTTCTGAGGTTCATTGCTCGGTGTTGGCCGGTCATCCTGGGATTTTTGGTACCAGAGATTTGGTGGCTAGGTCCTTTTGGTGGCCTTCCTTGTCACGGGATGTGCGTTCTTTTGTGCAGTCCTCTGGGACTTGTGCTCGGGCTAAGCCCTGCTGTTCTCATGCCAGTGGGTTGCTTTTGCCCTTGCCAGTCCCGAAAAGGCCTTGGACGCATGTTTCCATGGATTTTATTTCCAATCTTCCTGTCTCTCAAAGGATGTCTGTCATCTGGGTGGTTTGTGATAGCTTTTCTAAGATGGTCCATTTGGTACCCTTGCCTAAATTACCTTCCTCCTCTGATTTGGTGCCATTATTTTTTCAACATGTGGTTCGTTTGCATGGCATTCCGGAGAACATTGTGTCGGACAGAGGTTCCCAGTTTGTCTCTAGGTTTTGGCTGTCCTTTTGTGCTAAGATGGGCATTGATTTGTCTTTTTTCTTCGGCTTTCCATCCTCAAACAAATGGCCAAACCGAACGAACCAACCAGACTTTGGAAACCTATCTGAGATGCTTTGTTTCTGCTGATCAGGATGATTGGGTGACCTTCTTGCCATTGGCTGAGTTCGCCCTTAATAATCGGGCTAGTTCTGCTACTTTGGTTTCGCCTTTTTTTTGCGATTCTGGTTTTCATCCTCGTTTTTCTTCGGGGCAGGTTGAGCCTTCTGACTGCCCTGGTGTGGATTCTGTGGTGGACAGGTTGCAGCAAATTTGGACTCACGTAGTGGACAATCTGACGTTGTCCCAGGAGAAGGCTCAACGTTTCGCTAACCGCCGTCGTTGTGTTGGTCCCCGACTTCGTGTTGGGGATTTGGTTTAGGTTGTCTTCTTGTTATGTTCCTATGAAGGTTTCTTCTCCTAAGTTTAAGCCTCGTTTCATTGTTTCTTATAAGATTTCTGAAATTCTCAACCCTGTGTCATTTCGTTTGGTCCTTCCAGCTTCTTTTGCCATCCATAATGTGTTCCATAGGTCGTTGTTGTGGAGGTACGTGGCGCCTATGGTTCCCTCCGTTGATCCTCCGGCTCCGGTGTTGCTTGAGGGGGAGTTGGAGTATGTTCAGTACCTGGTTAAGTGGAAGGGCTATGGTCAGGAGGATAATTCCTGGGTTGTTGCCTCCCATGTCCATGCTGCCGATTTAGTTCGTGCCTTTCATTTGGCTCGTCCTGATCGGCCTGGGGGCCCTGGTGAGGGTTCGGTGACCCCTCCTCAAGGGGGGGTAATGTTGTGAATTCCGTTCTCGGACTCCCTCCTGTGGTCATGAATGGTACTTTGGTTAGTTCTGCTCTTGGACTCCCTCTGGTGGCTTCGAGCGGAACTGCTGGTCACTGAGGTTGGCTTTATCAGCTGCCCTCATTTATTGCTATGCTGGCTTCCCTATTTAACTCCACTCAGATCGTTACTTCATGCCAGCTGTCAATGTCTCAGTATTGTTTCAGATCTCTCTTGGAGTTCCCTGAGGACCTGTCTACTCCAGCAGAAGCTAAGTCTTTGCTAGTTCATTTGTTGTTACTGCTTCCTGAACATATTTCTTAGTACTGCTAAATTCTAGTCCAGCTTGCTATCATGATATTCCTTTGCTAGCTGGAAGCTCTGGGGGTGCAGATTGGCACCTCCACACCGTGAGTCGGTGTGGGGTGTCTTTTTGCTTAATGTGCGTGGCTTTTTGTAGTTTTTTTTTGCTGACCGCATAGTTCCCTTTTCTGTCCTCTGACTGTTTAGTTAAGTCTGGCCTCCTTTGCTAAAACCTGTTTCATTCCTGTGTTGTGACTTTCCTCTTAACTCACAGTCAATATATGTGGGGGGCTGCCTTTACCTTTGGGGAATTTCTCTGAGGCAAGGTTAGGCTTCTATTTCTATCTTTAGGGGTAGTTAGCTCTTAGGCTGTGAAGAGGCGTCTAGGGAGAGTTAGGTACACTCCACGGCTATTTCTAGTGTGTGATAGGAGTAGGGTTTGCGGTCAGCAGAGTTCCCACTTCCCCAGAGCTAGTCCCGATTTTGAGTTTACTCATCAGGTCATTCTGGGTGCTCCTGACCACCAGGTCCATAACAGGCACCATACCAGCTCCTCCTGGGTCACAGAGGGGCGATTAGGATTGGGGTGGTTCGATCTGTCTGGATTTTTTGTAATGCCTTTGCCAGCATGGGTATGGGTGGAAAGGCATCGGCGATGTTGAAATTCCACAGTTGTGAGAACGCATCTATTCCCTGTGCTCCGTCCCTGTAGTAAAGGGAGAAGAATGTTTCCACTTTCGCATTCTGTCTGTTGGCAAATAGGTCCACCTCTGGAGTCCCCCATCTTGAGGTTAGGGACAAGAACACTGTCTGGTCTAGGCACCACTCCCCTGGATGTATGTCTGTCCAGCTGAGGAAATCTGCCTGGGTATTGTCTAACCCTCTCAGATGTACCGCCGTGACTGATAGTAGGTTTTTCTCTGCCCAGAAAAAAATCCTTGCTGCTATTTCCTTTAGAGTGGCGTACTTCGTGCCCCCCCTTGTGCCGGAGATAGGCCACTGTGGTCATGTTGTCTGAGTAGATACGGACGTGGTGGTTTTGGATCAGCGGTAATGGTGCCTTTAGGGCTTCTTCCACAGCTTTTAGTTCTCTCAAGTTCGAGGAACTGGAGCTGATGTTTGATGGCCATCGTCCATGGAAATAGGAACCCTCTACCACTGCACCCCAACCTCGTTGGCTGGCATCTGAGCGGAGTGTTTTCAGGAGAAGCTGATCCCAGCTGGCCCCCTTCTGAAGGTTTCGGTAATTTAATCACCACAGGGCCGATCTTACGTGGCCGGAAGGGGAATCCTTTGGGTCAATGGGATTTGTCATCTTCTGGAATGTAGAAGCACCTGGGTCTGTAGGATTCGTGTAAGAGCCTGAGCTCAGGAAACCACTTGAATGCATGCGGTCATGGATCCTAGAACAGACATTGATTCTCTGAGGGTTGGTGCCCGCTGGTCCCTGAACCTGGTTATCCTGCGGACAAGATTGACCTAATGATCCTTGGGTAGAAAGGATGTCATCTCTTTTGAGTCCAGAAGGACCCTTAGAAACTTTCTTCTTGTGGAGGGATGGATTTCTGATTTTTTTAGGTTCGGGATCCAGCCCAGGGAACTTAATATCTCTATGGTCTTTGTCACGTCAGTCTTCAGACGGGGGGTAGATGGTGCAGTGATGAGGAAATCATCCAGATATGGGACAATGCATATCCCCTGGCTACGGATGAAAAATGCCGCTTCTGCCATAATTATGGTAAAGACCTGCGGTGCCGAGGAGATGCCGAAGGGTAGAACATTGAACTAGAAGTGTTTGATTTGCTGTCCTTGAGAGACTGCAAATCTGAGAAATTTCCTGTGAGGATCAAATTTCGCCAGAGTCCAAGTCAAACTCCACCGGAGCCCTTTTCCTCTTTTTAGGAGGAGGTGGTTGAGGCACCGGGATCTGGGAGAGGGTAGCCATAGAAGTTTGGACTTCTTGTTTAATGAGGGATCTGATGCTATCCAGGAGGGAGGTCTGTTCGGAGTGTAGGACCTCATCTGTACAGCACTGGCAGAGCTTTTTCCCATATGTAGAGGGGAGCCTGGCAGCACACATCTTACACTTGCGGCTTGTTCTTTTAGGGTCAGAGACCTTTTCTCCCTATAAGAGAGAGAGAAGGTTTGCTAAGCCGCTTGTGGGACTATACTGGATAGCCAGGGCTGACACCTGCTACTTACAGTAGAAGGGGGTACGCTGGGCTCTGCAGATGCAGAGAAAGGGGGTTTGTCACCATCCATGTCTGTCAATCCACAGTCAGCATCAGACAGTATGTCTTACCTGGTGACTCCCCACCCGGATCTTTTATAGGATCGAGGGTCCAGCGTCATCTGTGCTCCTCCTCCCCAAAATCTGGCCCAATAGGGGGGAAACCTCCATGGAACACCCCTGGTTTTGCTGCTTTGGCCCAGGGGAAAAACCGCCGGCCCGTCGGCTTGTGCGTGCGCTCCATCGTGGAATGCATCAGGGAAGGAACCGGAAGTGACGCGCACCCCACTGGAAGTGACTCGGACCACAGCGTGGAACGCAGCCTCGGAAGTGGGGGCGCGCCACCTGGCCAAAGCCCGCTTAGGGAACAGCATAGGGGAGGGGAAGCTGCAAGAGGCCCCGGGCTTGCACGTCAGCTCCCCGCTTTACCCCCGGAGGGAGCGCAGGAGGGGCGGGAAGGTCCTGAGTCCTGCAAGAGTGAGGAGACAGGAGCAGCAATGGAGGAGGAGAGACAAAGCCCCTGACCTCAGCTGCCTGGCTTCTGGAGGTATGTGGGGTGCTCCGATCGCAGGCCACGGGAGCACCTTCAGAGATCCTCTTCATGCCCCATAGGGGACAGAAAAACACTGGTGGTTGCAGGAAGGGGAGAGGTATTTAACCTCTTTGTGTTCCTGTTCCCTATTAGGGTGGGGAAGACAACCTCCGAAGTGGCTGTTGTGGAAGGTGACTTGAGGAATTTATTCCTATATTACACCAAGATGAAAAATTAAAAACTATGTTATCTAGCCCCATAAGATTTTCTGCTAAAAAGACACAAACTTGGGAGATATTTTGTCTCCAAGTATATATATAAATAAAACTTTGTTGTCTGAAGAAAACATGGTTACACACTACAGGAAATTGTAAATGTGGACATCGCACATGTTCATGTTGTGATCATATGCTTAACTAGCTGTTTCCAGCCAGCTAAAGCTCGGCACACTCATTGCTATCTAATTAACGCTGCAAGTGATTAAACTAAAGTAAAGAATGACAACATTCAATAGCGCTTCCGCAGGTGGTAAATTAACTTAAAAGGAAGCTAATAACAATAATAATAATTAAAAATCTGAATAATACTAATAATACATTTTATTCACAGTGTAAAATCAAAAACAAATTGGATTCAGTAAGATGTGCATTTTTTATTCATTCCAGCATCTAAACAAATTTCATAACGAACCATAAATTAAGTTAAAATTTCTCTGTAAACACAATTAAATTGTGGGGATGGAGCCTCGTGTGGTAATGAGTGAGGACGGAGTCTCGTGTGGTAATGTGGAGGGACGGAGCCTCGTGTGGTAATGTGTGGGGACAGAGCCTCGTGTGGTAATGTGTGGGAAACGGAGCCTCGTGTGGTAATGTGGGGGGGCGGGATTATGTGTGATAATGTGGTGGGGGGCGGGATTATCTGTGGTAATGTGGTGGGGGTCGGGATTATGTGTGGTAAGGTGGTGGGGGGGCAGGATTATCTGTGGTAATGTGGTGGGGGGTGGGATTATCTGTGGTAATGTGGTGGGGGCGGGATTATGTCTGGTGATGTGGTGGGGACGGGATTATGTGTGGTAATGTGGTGGGGGCGGGATTATGTGTGGTAATGTGGTGGGCCGGGATTATGTGTGGTAATGTGGTGGGGGCAGGATTATGTGTGGTAATGTGGTGGGGGGGCTTGATTATGTGTGGTGATGTGGTGGGGTGGCGGGATTATGTGTGGTAATGTGGTGGGGGGCGGAATTATCTGTGGTAATGTGGTGGGGGCGGGATTATGTGTGGTGATGTGGTGGGGGGTGGGATTATGTGTGGTAATGTGGTGGGGGCGGGATTATGTGTGGTAATGTGGTGGGGGCGGGATTATGTGTGGTAATGTGGTGGGGGCGGGATTATGTGTGGTAATGGGGTGGGGGCGGGATTGTGTGTGGTAATGTGGTGGGGGCAGGATTATGTGTGGTAATGGTGTGAGGGCGGGATTGTGTGTGGTAATGTGGGGGCAGGATTATGTGTGGTAATGGGGCGGGTGCGGGATTAGGTGTGGTGATGTGGTGGGGGCGGGATTGTGTGTGGTAATGTGGTGGAGAGAGGGATTATGTGTGGTAATGTGGTGGGGGGCGGGATTGTGTGTGGTAATGTGGTGGGGGGCGGGATTGTGTGTGGTAATGTGGTGGGGGGCGGAATTATGTGTGGTAATGTGGTGGGGGCGGGATTATGTGTGGTAATGTGGTGGGGCGGGATTATGTGTGGTAATGTGGTGGGCCGGGATTATGTGTGGTAATGTGGTGGGGGCAGGATTATGTGTGGTAATGTGGTGGGGGGGCTTGATTATGTGTGGTGATGTGGTGGGGTGGCGGGATTATGTGTGGTAATGTGGTGGGGGGCGGAATTATCTGTGGTAATGTGGTGGGGGCGGGATTATGTGTGGTGATGTGGTGGGGGGTGGGATTATGTGTGGTAATGTGGTGGGGGCGGGATTATGTGTGGTAATGTGGTGGGGGCGGGATTATGTGTGGTAATGTGGTGGGGGCGGGATTATGTGTGGTAATGGGGTGGGGGCGGGATTGTGTGTGGTAATGTGGTGGGGGCAGGATTATGTGTGGTAATGGTGTGAGGGCGGGATTGTGTGTGGTAATGTGGGGGCAGGATTATGTGTGGTAATGGGGTGGGTGCGGGATTAGGTGTGGTGATGTGGTTGGGGCGGGATTGTGTGTGGTAATGTGGTGGAGAGAGGGATTATGTGTGGTAATGTGGTGGGGGGCGGGATTGTGTGTGGTAATGTGGTGGGGGGCGGGATTGTGTGTGGTAATGTGGTGGGGGGCGGAATTATGTGTGGTAATGTGGTGGGGGCGGGATTGTGTGTGGTAATGTGGTGGAGAGCGGGATTATGTGTGGTAATGTGGTGGGGGGCGGAATTATGTGTGGTAATGGGGTGGGGGCGGGATTGGGTGTGGTAATGTGGGGGCAGGATTATGTGTGGTAATGGGGTGGGAACAGGATTATGTGTGGTAATGTGGTGGGGGTGGGATTATGTGTGGTAATGTGGTGGGGGCGAGATTATGTGTGGTAATGTGGTGGGGGCGGGATTATGTGTGGAAATGGGGTGGGGGCGGGATTGTGTGTGGTAATGTGGTGGGGGCAGGTTATGTGTGGTAATGGTGTGGGGGCAGGATTGTGTGTGGTAATGTGGGGGCAGGATCATGTGTGGTAATGGGGTGGGTGCGGGATTAGGTGTGGTGATGTGGTGGGGGCAGGATTATGTGTGGTAATGTGGTGGAGAGAGGGATTATGTGTGGTAATGTGGTGGGGGGCGGGATTGTGTGTGGTAATGTGGTGGGGGGCGGGATTGTGTGTAAATGTGGTGGGGGGCGGAATTATGTGTGGTAATGTGGTGGGGGCGGGATTGTGTGTGATAATGTGGTGGAGAGCGGGATTATGTGTGGTAATGTGGTGGGGGGGCGGAATTATGTGTGGTAATGGGGTGGGGGCGGGATTGTGTGTGGTAATGTGGGGGCAGGATTATGTGTGGTAATGGGGTAGGAACGGGATTAGGTGTGGTGATGTGGTGGGGGCGGGATTGTGTGTGGTAATGTGGTGGAGAGCGGGATTATGTGTGGTAATGTGGTGGGGGGCTGGATTGTCTGTGGTAATGTGGGGGGCGGGATTTTGTGTGGTGATGTGGTGGGGCGGGATTATGTGTGGTGATGTGGTGGGGGCAGAGCTACTGTGCAGGGGGCGGGATTAGCGAGTAATCATGATGCCTCTTATATATATAGATAGTAATGAATTTACATCAAGCTTAACTGGTAAAAATTATAGAATAAAAAAATATATAAATTGCAATACCACCTGTTTGTCCTGCGATGTTCAATATGTAGGTTTTACCACCAATCAATTAAAAATTAGGATCAGACGTCATCTTTCTGATGATGTCAACAAAAAAGTATTTAAATGTTCAGCAGCCTCAAAGCACTTTGCGATAAATCATAATGGGGATACTTCCATGTGTAAAGTTGCAGGGATAGAAAGATTCTCCAAACGTTTGAGAGGTGGGGACCATCAAAGAAAATTATTGAATAGAGAATCCTGGTGGATCTAAAATCTGCGTATAAGAATAAATATGGGAATGAATGTTAAATATGATCTTACATATCATTATGCATGAGTATCATAATACTATAAAATTTGCTTGTCTCCCCCTTTTTTCTTTTTATAGCAACTTTAGTATATCAAGTCTATTTAATATTTCATTGTGATATTGTGATGAAGTGTTTTTTGTTTGTTTTTTAATCTTAGCATTTTTACTAGTAAAAGTCACTCCTTTCAACAGGTGAAAGATAATTGATTGGATTAAGGTACCGTCACACTCAGCGACGCTGCAGTGATATAGACTACGATCCGATCGCTGCAGCGTCGCTGTTTAGGTCGCTGTAGAGATGTCAAACACAGCAGCTCCAGAACGATGCAGGAGCGATCCAGTGACGTAGCGGTGACTCACTTATCGTTCTCAGAGGTCGTTAGCTCCATGTTTAACATTGCTGACATCGTTGCTTTTGCTGTCAAACACGACGATACACGCCGATCTGACGACCAAATAAAGTTCTGGACTTTAAGCTCCGACCAGCGATATCACAGCGGGATCCAGATCGCTGCTGCGTGTCAAACACAACGAGATCGCTGTCCTGGACGCTGCAACGTCACTGATCGTTGTCGTTCTCATTGTAAAGTTGTTTAGTGTGAAGGTACCTTTAGTCACTCTGGAGCAACTGGGTTTTATATACAAGGTCGATTGGTTCTTTACAGTGGGTACGGAATGTATTCACATCCCTTTACGTTTTTAACTCTTTGTTTCATTGCAGCCATTTGGTAAACTGAAAAAAAGTTCATTTTTTTCGCATTAAGGTACACTCTGCACTCCATCTTGACTGAAAAAAAAAGAAATGTAGAAATTTTTGCAAATTTAATTAAAACAGAAAACTGAAATATCCCATGGTCATAAGTATTCAGACCCTTTGCTCAGACACTCATATTTAAGTCACATGCTGTCCATTTCCTTGTGATCCTTATTGAGATGGTTCTACTCCTTCATTGGAATCCAGCTGTGTTTAATTAAACTGATAGGACTTGATTTGGAAAGGCACACACCTGTCTATATAAGACCTCACAGCTCACAGTGCATGTCAGACCAAATGAGAATCATAAGGTCAAAGGAACTGGCCAAGGACCTCAGAGACAAAATAGAAGACAACCAAACCAAATCCCCAACACGAAGTCGGGGACCCACACCGCGGTGGCGGTTGGCAAATCGCTGAGCCTTCTCCTGTGACAATTTCAAGTTGTCCACCACATGATTCCAAATCCGCTGCAATCTATCCACCACGGAATCCACCCCAGGACAGTCAGAAGATTCAACATGACCCGAGGAAAAACGTGGATGAAAACCAGAGTTGCAGAAAAATGGCGAAACCAAAGTAGCGGAACTAGCCCGATTATTGAGGGCAAACTCAGCCAATGGCAAGAAGGTCAACCAATCATCCTGATCCGCAGAAACAAAACATCTCAAATAAGCCTCCAGCGTCTGATTAGTTCGTTCCGTTTGGCCATTAGTCTGAGGATGAAAGGCAGATGAGAACGACAAATCAATGCCCATCTTAGCACAAAAAGATCGCCAGAACCTGGACACAAACTGGGATCCTCTGTCAGACACGATATTCTCAGGAATGCCATGCAAACGAACCACATTCTGAAAGAACAAAGGAACCAGATCGGAAGAGGAAGGCAACTTAGGCAAGGGCACCAAATGGACCATCTTGGAAAAGCGATCACACACCACCCAGATGACAGACATTCCATGAGACACCGGAAGATCTGAAATGAAATCCATGGAAATGTGTGTCCAGGGCCTCTTCGGGACGGGCAAGGGCAAAAGCAACCCGCTGGCACGAGAACAGCAAGGCTTAGCCCGAGCACAAATCCCACAGGACTGCACAAAAGAACGCACATCCCGCGACAAGGAAGGCCACCAAAAGGACCTAGCCACCAAATCTCTGGTACCAAAAATCCCAGGATGCCCTGCCAACACTGAGGAATGAACCTCGGAGATAACTCTGCTGGTCCATTTATCAGGAACAAACAGTCTATCAGGTGGGCAAGGGTCAGGTCTACCAGCCTGAAATCTCTGCAACACACGTCGCAAATCAGGAGAAATGGCCGACAAGATTACTCCCTCTTTAAGAATACCAGCTGGCTCTGAGACTCCCGGAGAGTCAGGCACAAAACTCCTAGAAAGAGCATCAGCCTTCACATTCTTCGAACCAGGCAGGTATGAGACCACAAAGTCAAAACGGGAGAAAAACAACGACCAACGAGCCTGTCTAGGATTCAGGCACTTAGCAGACTCGAGATACATCAAATTTTTGTGATCAGTCAAGACCACCACACGATGCTTAGCTCCCTCGAGCCAATGACGCCACTCCTCAAATGCCCACTTCATGGCCAACAACTCCCGATTACCAACATCATAGTTCCGCTCCGCAGGCGAAAATTTCCTAGAAAAAAAAGCACAAGGTCTACTCACAGAGCAACCAGAGCCTTTCTGCGACAAAGCGGCCCCTGCACCGATCTCAGAAGCGTCCACTTCAACCTGAAAGGGAAGTGAGACATCAGGCTGACACAAAACAGGCGCCGAAGTAAACCGGCGCTTCAGCTCCCGGAAAGCCTCCACGGCTGCCGGAGCCCAATTAGCCACATCAGAACCTTTCTTGGTCATATCCGTCAAAGGTTTAACAACGCTAGAGAAATTAGCAATAAAACGACGGTAGAAATTAGCAAAACCCAAGAACTTCTGAAGACTCTTAACAGACGTGGGTTGAGTCCAATCATGAATAGCTCGGACCTTGACTGGGTCCATCTCCACTGTAGAAGGGGAGAAAATGAACCCCAGAAAGGAAACCTTCTGCACTCCAAAGAGACACTTTGAGCCCTTCACAAACAAAGCATTATCACGCAAAACCTGAAACACCATCCTGACTTGCTTTACATGAGAATCCCAATCATCAGAAAAAAACAGAATATCATCCAGATAAACAATCATAAATTTATCTAGATACTTCCGGAAGATGTCATGCATAAAGGACTGAAACACTGAAGGAGCATTAGGGAGCCCAAAAGGCATCACCAAGTACTCAAAATGACCTTCGGGCGTATTAAACGCAGTTTTCCATTCATCTCCCTGCTTAATGCGCACAAGGTTGTACGCACCACGAAGATCTATCTTGGTGAACCACTTGGCACCCTTAATCCGAGCAAACAAGTCCGACAATAGTGGCAAAGAATACTGAAATTTGACCGTGATTTTATTCAGAAGCCGATAGTCTATACAAGGTCTCAAAGACCCGTCCTTTTTGGCTACAAAAAAGAATCCCGCACCAAGAGGGGAAGAGGATGGACGAATATGTCCCTTCTCCAAAGACTCCTTTATATAAGAACGCATTGCGGCATGTTCAGGTACAGATAGATTAAATAAACGTCCCTTAGGGAATTTTACTACCAGGAATCAAATCTATAGCGCAGTCGCAGTCCCTATGAGGAGGAAGGGCACTGGACCTGGACTCACTAAATACATCCTGATAGTCCAACAAATACTCCGGAACCTCAGAAGGAGTAGAAGAAGCAATAGACACCGAAGGAGAATCGCAATGAATTCCCTGACAACCCCAACTTGACACAGACATTGCCTTCCAATCCAAGACTGGATTATGGGTCTGTAACCATGGCAGACCTAAAACGACCAAATCATGCATTTTATGCAGAACAAGAAAACGAATCACCTCCCGATGTTCAGGAGTCATGCACATGGTCACTTGTGTCCAATACTGCGGTTTATTCTCCGCCAATGGCGTAGCATCAATTCCTCTAAGAGGAATGGGATTTTTTAAAGGCTCCAGGACAAAACCACAGTGCTTGGCAAACGACAAGTCCATAAGACTCAGGGCAGCACCTGAATCCACAAATGCCATAACAGGGTAGAAAGACAATGAGCAAATTAGAGTTACAGACAAAATAAACTTAGGATGCAAATTACCAATGGTGACAGGACTAACCATCTTTGTTAGGCGTTTAGAGCATGCTGAGATAACATGTGTAGAATCACCACAGTAAAAACACAACCCATTCTGACGTCTATGATTTTGTCGTTCAGTTCTAGTCTGAATTCTATCACATAACATTGAGTCAGGTGTCTGTTCAGACAACACTGCCAGAGGATTAGCAGATTTGCGCTCCCGCAAACGCCGATCTATCTGAATGGCCAGAGCTATAGAATCACTCAGACTTGTCGGAATGGGAAAACCCACCATCACATTCTTAATGGCTTCAGAAAGGCCATTTCTGAAATTTGCGGCCAGAGCACACTCATTCCATTGAGTAAGCACCGACCATTTCCGAAATTTTTGGCAATACACTTCAGCCTCATCTTGGCCCCGAGAGATAGCCAGCAACGCTTTTTCTGCCTGAATTTCAAGATTGGGCTCCTCATAAAGCAATCCGAGTGCCAGAAAAAACGCATCAATATTTGCCAATGCCGGATCTCCTGGCGCCAATGAAAAAGCCCAATCCTGAGGGTCGCCACGCAAGAAAGAGATAACAATTTTAACTTGCTGAGCTGAGTCTCCAGACGAACGCGGTCTCAAAGATAGAAACAATTTACAATTATTCCTAAAATTCCCAAATTTAAATCGATCACCAGAGAAAAGCTCAGGAATAGGTATCTTAGGCTCTGACATAGGACCACTAATAACCAAATTCTGAATGCCCTGCACTCGTGCAGCAAGCTGATCCACACTAGTAATCAGAGTCTGAACATTCATGTCTGCAGCAGAGCTTCAAGCCACTCAGAGGAAAAAGGGGAAGAAGAAAAAAAAAAACAACTCAGAACTTCTTTTCTTTTAATCCCGCTTCTGCAATGCAATAAATATTCACTTAGGCCTGGAATACTGTTATGATCCTAGTGGTAGAGGATCTCAGAAGTTCCAGCTAAGTCCGCAAACACAAAAATCAGCTCATAGGGAGGTGGTAACTTGGCTGACTGTATATCTAATCCTAGCACAACAACTAAAAGTAGCCGGGGAACGTACCTACGTTGATTCTAGACGTCTCGCACCAGCCGGAGAACTAACTAACCCTTTCAGAGAAAATAAGACCTCACTTGCCTCAAGTGAAAGGACCCCAAAGTTATAATACAAGCCCCCAACAAATAATAACGGTGAGGTAAGAAGAAAAGACAAACGTAAGAATGAACTAGATTTAGCAAAGAGAGGCCCACTAATTAATAGCAGAAAATAGGAAGGAGACTTATACGGTCAGCAAAAACCCTACAAAAATATCCACGCTGAATATCCAAGAACCCCCACACCGACTAACGGTGTGGGGGGAGAATATCAGCCCCCTAGAGCTTCCAGCAAAAATCAGGAATCACATTATGAACAAGCTGGAACAAAATAGAAGCAAAGCGAATAAACAAAAATAAGAAAGCAGGACTTAGCTTATCTTGCAAAGAACAGGAGACCAGGAGTCAGGAGCAAACAGACATAGACTGACTACATCGATTCCAGGCACTAGACTGAGTTTCCAGGAAGTCTAAATAGGAACACCCAAGGCCTAACGAACCAGGTGGGTACCAACCTGGAGAAAGACAATCCAAGTGTCATACCGCTAGTGATCACAAGAGGGAGCCAAGAAATACAGTTCACAACAGTGGAGGCAGTGTGATGGCTTGGGCATGCATGGCTGCCAGTGGCACTGGGTCACTAGTGCTTATTGATGATGTGACACAGGACAGAAGCAGCCGAATGAATTCTGAAGTATCAGAGCCATATTGTGTGCTCAGATCCAGCCAAATGCAGCCAAACTGATTGGTCGTCGTTTTACACTAAAGATGGACAATGACCCAAAGCATAAAGCCAAAGCAACCCAGGAGTTTATTAAAGCAAAGAAGAGGAATATTCTTGAATGGCCAAGTCAGTCACCTGATCTCAACCCAATTGAGCATGGATTTCACTTGTTAAAGACTAAACTTCAGACAGAAAGGCCCACAAACAAACAGCAACTGAAAACCACCGCAGTGAAGGCCTGGCAGAGCATCAAAAAGGAGGAAACACAGCGTCTGGTGATGTCCATGAGTTCAAGACTTCAGGCAGTCATTGCCAACAAAGGGTTTTCAACCAAGTACTAAAAATGAACATGTTATTTAAAATTATTGAATCTGTCCAATAACGTTTGGTCCCTTTAAAAACAGGGTGGCACATGTTAAGGAGCTGAAACTCCTAAACCCTTCATCCAATTTTAATGTGGATACCCTCAAATGAAAGCTGAAAGTCTGAACTTCAACTGCATCTGAATTGTTTTGTTTAAAATTCATTGTGGTAATGTCTATAACCAAAATTAGAAAAATGTTGTCTCTGTCCAAATATATATGGACCTAACTGTAGATAGATAATACAAACAAAGAAATAAAAGATGCGGCACTCACCCAGTTGTTGCTGTGTGATACGTAATATTTATAACTGACAAGCTTTAAAATCCATCAGGACTGCAGGTGCATAGTGAGGGTGCGGTAAATGGAGTACGGAGTCCGTACTCCATTTACCGCACCCTCACTATGCACCTGCAGTCCTGATGGATTTTAAAGCTTGTCAGTAATAAATATTACGTATCACACAGCAACAACTGGGTGAGTGCCGCATCTTTTATTTCTTTGTTTGCATTTGGATCCACAGCGCTGTTTTTTCCTATGCTGAGCACCGTGTACCCATAGCTGTTGTGAGATCTGCTGTTCAGAGGTTCGTTATCAGCTATATGCTGGGGAACTTGCACAATTCTAGTGCCGTCCTGTTATCTCTTTTTTGCATAGATAGATATAATAGATAGATGATAGATAGATATAATAGATAGATTATAGATAGATAGATATATAATAGCTAGATAATAGATATATCTATAGATAGATAGATAATACCAAGCCCGATATTTAGTAATAAACATAATAAAATGGCACATAAAGAGTTAGGCCGGGATCACATATGTGAGAAACTCAGACGAATCTCGCATCTTAATACCCGGCACTGCCGCTGGCACTCGGGAGCGGAGTCGGCAGTGCCGGGTATTGAGGTGCGAGACTCGTGCGAGTTTCTTGCAAGTGTGATCCCGGCCTTAAATGCAATATCTGTTTAATTTAAAAAAAAATTAAAAAGAAAATGGCTTGGGCTCCTGTGCAATTTTCTGTGCCACAGAGGGAAAGCCAGCGACTGGGGGGACCGATATATAAACCTAAAAAAGCCGCACTAGATAACCAAATAAGCCCTAGGTCCATAGAGTCATATCACCAGGAGGTCATGGATCAGAGGTCTGTGCATGAAAGATAGAGGTACACTAAGAGTGTGTATATATATATAAATTTATTAAAGTATCAAATATACAAAAAAATTACTATAAGGTATAATAATACATAGACAAAAAATGGTGGAAGAAAGCAGCTAAAAAATAGCATGTAAAGGATGACAAACAACAATGCTAAAGATGACATGAAAAGGATTTTGAGCACCCTACTCTGACTGCAGACCATGAATACTAAGTAGTATACCGGGGTAATGCTCCTAAATGTGCACAGGATATCATTAGGGTGGACCCCTATAAAGATCCCCTAAACGTGATAAGTAGTAGGGGGTATATGTAAGAGTCAAGGCAACATGGTTACAATTGCTAAGAATGAGCTGACTAGGCAAAAAGTGGTATGCCATCACATTGAGACATAGTTGTAGTTGAAGACAGGGTACTGCAGGCAGAGAGAGGAGCCTGGGGACCGATGTTTGCAGCCTGGGAAGGGGTTAATACCCATGGAGCTTCCCAGGCTATGAATATCAGCCCGCAGCTGTATAGTTATCCTTTACTGGCTATTAAAATAGGGGTACACCCAAAAAGATGACATGGGGTCCCCCGATCCCACCCCGGTACCTCAGATGTCCCTGCAACCCCCTGTGTAGTCCCTGGGCTGCCGGCATCTTCTTCCAGGAAGAAAATGGTGGGTACATGCACACTGCGCTCACTGAGATCTGCCAGCCAGCACCCAGCAACAATAGGAAATTTTTCCTATTGGTTCATTTTGATCACTGTGATAGACCCTATCACAGTGATCAAAATAAAAAAGTAGTAAATAAAACCCCCCTTTATCACCCCCTTAGTTAGGGAAAATAATAAAATAAAAAAATGTATTTACTTCCATTTTTCCATTAGGGTTAGATTTGGACTAAAAATAGAGTTGGGCTAAAGATGGGCTGTAATTATGGTTGGGATTAAAGTTAGGGGTGTGTTGGGTTTAGGGTTGGAGTTAGAATTGGGGGGGGGGTTTCCACTGTTTAGGTACATCAGGGGGTCTCCAAATGCGACAGGGTGCCACTATTGATTCCAGCCAATTTACATTAAAAAAGTCAAATGGTGCTCCCTCCCTTCGGAGCTCTGCCATGCACTTAAACAGTGGCTTTCCCCACATACGGGGATCGGCATACTCAGGAGAAATTGCACAACAAATTTTGTGGTCCATTTTCTCCTGAAAAAATGTTTTCTGAAAAAGTAAAATGTTCATTTTTTTAATAAACTTCTTGAATGTGGTTTTGCACCCCTTGAGGGGTACAGTTTTTAGAATGATGTCACTTTTGGGTATTTTCTGTTATATTGACCCATCAAACTCATTTCAAATGTGAGGTGGTCCCTAAAAAATGGTTTTGTAAATTTTGTTGGAAAAATTAGAAATCGTTGGTCAACTTTTAACCCTTATAACGTCCTAACAAAAAAAAAAGTTTGTTTACAAAATTGATCTTATGTAAAGTAGACATGTGGGAAATATTATGTATTAACTATTCTGTGTTACACCACTCTCTGATTTAAGGGCACAAAGATTAAAAGTTTGAAAATTGCAAAATTTTAATTTTTTTTGCCAAATTTCCATTTTTTTCATAAATAAACACAAGTTATAGCAAACAGATTTTACCACTAACATAAGTACAATATGTCATGAAAAACAAACTGAAAATCAGTGGGGTACGTTGAAGCCTTCCAGTGCTATAACCTCAAAAAGTGACAGTGGTCAGAATTTTAAATATTGGCTTGGTCATTAAGTACCAAATTGGCTCTGTCACTAAGAGGTTAAAAGAAGTTGGTCATTTGATTTTTATTTTACTCATTTACAGTATATAGCACCATTAAACGAAATTTGTCAGCAGGTTTTTGCTACCTCATCTGAGAGCAGTATCAAGTATAAAAAGAGACCCTGATTCCAACCATGCATCATTTAGTTTATTAGCTGTAGCAGTTCTGACACAATTAGAGTTCTTAGATTTAGCATGCAGCACAGCTGAGAAAGCTAACCTTGCCAACATCAGGCTCTGTATTACATTGTCTATTAACAGTGTGCTGTTTATTACAGGAGGGGGCAAAGTTGGACTAGCAAGCATGTGCCAGCTAGCCACAACAATGATAATGTCCTTGTGATAAAACTTTCAGTATAAGTAAACAATAGCACACAGCCTGATAAGTGACACATCGCTGAATTCAGTGTTTTAACCCCTACCTCATGCTATCAGATTACATAGCAAAAACCTGCTGACAGATTCCCTTTATTTCCCCAGTGATTTACAGACAATATCATTGCTGTCCACATTGGGGCTCACCATTTAATCTCCCTACCAGTATTTCTTTGTGGAGAACATACAAACCCCTTGTAGATGCTGCCCTTGGTATGATTTGCCCATGGTGACAAATACTGAAATATAGAAGGTAATGAAAATTAGCATTTACTTTTGACAGCTCTATATATGGCAGATGGTAGGAGAAGGCCATTCACAGATTTTGCTTTAATATTTAAAAGCTTTAAGGTAACAATGACAAAGTGTGTCACTGCTCCTTCCTAGAGGCCTGGCTATGTACTGTGACAGGTAATTCCCTATGGTAGCAAAGATTTTAGGTCGTCTAAAAAAAGCATGAATAAATTAGGTATTAGGCACACTGCCAAATTAAGGCATAATAAAGCTGAGAACACCCCAGAAGTGCATTTTGGCCAAACTGCTCCCCTGGGATTGACAGAAAAAGAGTGGTTTGCTTAATTAGAAATAGTTTTACAACAAAAATGTATTTGGAATACAATGCTGTACGAAAGGACCATACTGACTATATCTTCATGGAATGTGGCTGTAGCAACTCTATGTGCTGTCATATAGGCCACATTCACAAGTTCAGTATTTTGTCAGTATTATACATCAGTATTTGTGAGGCAAAAATCAGCAGTTGAACAATCAGTGTAAAAGCATAAGGCCACGTTCACACTATCAGTATTTTGGTAAGTACAGTTATATGAAAAAGTTTGGGCACCCCTATTAATCTTAAGCTTAATGTTTTATAAAAATTGTTTTTTTTGCAACAACTATTTCAGTTTCATATATCTAATAACTGTTGGACACAGTAATGTTTCTGCCTTGAAATGAGGTTTATTGTACTAACAGAAAATGTGCAATCTGCATTCAAACAAAATTTGACAGGTGCATAAGTATGGGCACCCTTATCATTTTCTTGTTTTAAATACTCCTACCTACTTTTTACTCACTTACTAAAGCACTTTTTTTGGTTTTGTAACCTCATTGAGCTTTGAAATTCATAGCCAGGTGTATGCAATCTTGAGAAAAGCTGCTTAAAGTGGCCACTTGCAAGTTGTTCTCCTGTTTGAATCTCCTCTGAAGAGTGGCATCATGGGCTCCTCAAAACAACTGTCAAATGATCTGAAAACAAAGATTATTCAACATAGCTGTTCAGGGGAAAGATACAAAAAGCTGTCTCAGAGATTTAACCTGTCAATTTCCACTGTGAGGAACATAGTAAGGAAATGGAAGAACACAGGTACAGTTCTTGTTAAGGCCAGAAGTGGCAGGCCAAGAAAAACATCAGAAAGGCACAGTGACACCATCTGCAGCAAGTTGATGCTGCAGCTCTCTGGAGGTGGTCTGAGGATTGTCCTTGACTGATCTCACCATTCTTCTTCTCTGCCTTTCTGATGTTTTTCTTGGCCTGCCACTTCTGGCCTTAACAAGAACTGTACCTGTGTTCTTCCACTTCCTTACTATGTTCCTCACAGTGGAAATTGACAGGTTAAATCTCTGAGACAGCTTTTTGTATCCTTGCCCTGAACAACTATGTTGAATAATCTTTGTTTTCAGATCATTTGACAGTTGTTTTGAGGAGCCCATGATGCCACTCTTCAGAGGAGATTCAAACAGGAGAACAACTTGCAAGTGACCACTTTAAGTAGCTTTTCTCATGATTGCATACACCTGGCTATGAATTTCAAAGCTCAATGAGGTTACAAAACCAAAAAAAGTGCTTTAGTAAGTGAGTAAAAAGTAGGTAGGAGTATTTAAAACAAGAAAATGATAAGGGTGCCCATACTTATGCACCTGTCAAATTTTGTTTGAATGCAGATTGCACATTTTCTGTTAGTACAATAAACCTCATTTCAAGGCAGAAACATTACTGTGTCCAACAGTTATTAGATATATGAAACTGAAAGAGCTGTTGCAAAAAATTTTTTTTTTATAAAACATTAAGCTTAAGATTAATAGGGGTGCCCAAACTTTTTCATATAACTGTATTTCTCCTCAGTATTTGTAAGCCAAAACCAGGAGTGATTGATAAATACAGAAGTGGTGAAGTGTTTCTATTATATTTTTCCTCTGATTGTCCCACTCCTGGTTTTTATTCACAAATGTAAAATGTAAAATACTGAACGTGTGAATGTGGCCTAATAGAAACACGTACACAAGTTTTGCCTTTTTCAACCACCCATGTTTTGGCTTACAAATTCTGATGTAAAATACTGACCAAAAACTGAACGTGGCATGGTTAAAAGAAATGTAACAGCACCGGACTCATCTCACTGAACAGAATTTGTCGTGACTCTGTTATCGGGTATCCCATGACCAGGGGCTACTTCCCTGTCCCTAACACTATCCCATGCCTTGTCCCACGGATTACGTCGGATGCTGAAGACGCCGAGGCCACATACAGTACCTTGCCTTAGCTCCTAAATCCACCCTCAGTCTGTACCCTTTCCCCACCCAGGGAAGAGGGGGTAGCAGTGTACTGTAGTACAATAACCAGACTAACAAAGTAATACAAACAGGGATAAAGGAAAATACCAATTATACAAATATAGTCTCACAAACAACAGAAGTAAACATCGGGGAGTGGAGGATGGGGAAAAACCAAAAGTAGGAAAAGAAGGAGATTAGCACCCCCCAAAAACATTGCAGCAGTCTCAGATAAATCCACCAAACACCTTCTCAAACAAATTCAACAAACCAGGATCTCCTAACCATGCAGCATGAGGCTAGCTTTGCCATTGTGTGCTTGCCAGGGCCCAGATTATATAGGAGATGGGAGTGGCTAACAGTAAACAGCTGAGAATCTTAAAGCAGGAAAGATTCCAGGAGCTCTCAATTGTGCAGATTAACCCCTGCACTTCTAAACGAAATGTTCACCATTTAATATGAAGGTGAAGTGCTCCTAATCAGCGCAGGAGTAAGTGAAATCAGACGCTGCGGTCTACTGGCTCCTCTCTGTCGTGGTAAACCCGTGACAGTATTCTACTCCAAATAGAATGGGCTAATGCATCTATATGTTGCGTTCATATTACATATTTTTAGTTGTTTTATATGCAGAAAGGGAATGCACATATAAGGGGATATTTTTGTTAAGGAAGCAAAATATATATGCAGTACAAATTAATTTAGTCCTGTATTGCAAATGTTATTATTACATACAGTACTTCCATTGCTCTTGTGATTGTCATTTCAATTTACAATCTACCCCCCCCCCTGATAATTTAATATCCATCACTATAGAAGAATTAGAATAGTAATTGCAGTATTAGAAATACTTAGTTCCTTCATTAGATTTTTTCATTTCAAAATTAATCAAATTTGTAGTACACTTTGGGCTGGCTGCACTATGATATATGATATGCATAGTTACAGACAAATACACAATTTAACCTGATATTAAGTAACGTAATCATGAAATACATATTATTACATTAGAGTTTTTTTTAAAGGTTTCCTTAATATTTTTATGTACAGTATATGATCCCCTGGGTGCCCTCAAAGGGTTATTTTGCTTCAATTATTTTCCTACTTTTCATGATTCATTTCGCCAAGTAATTAAACTCTACATCATATTCATGGCTTCAGCATCTCTCTGCATGGTTTCATTGTCATTTCCACATCATAATCTATTACCTTTAACATGCCATCAGTCACAGTCTTTCTACATTCCTTCTTATTTTCTTCTGTAATAGCTACTGGTATGGAAATAAAAAAGATGATCTGTATGTCTTTACTATACATTCATTATACGTAGATGTTTGTGAATGTCACATTTGTGGCAGCTTTTCGCTACATGCATGGAGGAGCAATCCATGTAAAATAGTTGCTATATTTTTTCTAGTAAAGGTCTAAGTTGATATTCTCTCTATGGTACCATGTATTGACACCAGTGATATAACATAACTGTGATATGGCTATCATAAAAAAATCCCCTCCTGTTGTATTTTTGGACACAGGTCACAAATCACATATGACTTTTCTGCCAATAGAATTGAATATATGTAGCATGCAACAACTCACATATTTCATATTGACAATTTAATTATTTGTATACATGCAAATCGCACCTCCAAAAAGGTATTGTGAAGAATGGCACCAGAGACATTACGCAGAATCCCACCGCTGCCACCACATGTGATGAATCCACACCTCTCCACCCCACCTGACATCACTATTACGTCAAACAGATCACATAATGCTGTCTCCCCACTTTCATCAACATGATGTTCCGCACCTCCTGGCACATATAAGATCAGCTTCTACACACAGGCCCAGGGAGGCACAATGAGTGAGAGGACGTGGCCCTCGCAATCTCTGATGTGTCACCACACTTGTTCACAACCCTAACAGGCTGAGAGTCCCCTTTCACTAGCACCTGTGAATCAGAGCGCTGCCTGCCTGGTAGGACTGCCATCAGTTCCTTGCTATATATAAGCTCGCTCTGTTAACGGGATCATATCGGGCCAGAAACCAGCCTTGGTAGCATGGAAAGCTAAACCAAGATCACAAATTTGTGGATTCATAGATTGAGATAAAAGAGAAGCCCAAGGTTAAATTATATATAATTTATCACCTTAAGGGCACACTAGACAATATGAGTTGCCTGCCAGGGCCGTGGGGTACTCGGTACCGGGTCTAATACTCAAAGGGGGATGTCATGGTGGTGGTAACCCGGTCGTGGCCCTGGGTGTCCATGTTAAAGGGAAGATCTTTAAAGGGATTCTGAATAAAGTTTGTGTTCGTGACGCCACCTGTGGTGTTCGGTCAGTGGGGACCGACGCTGGTTAAAGGGGTCCTCTGGGGTGATGTTATGGAAGCTAAGATGGTATAACTTCCGACAAGTGAAGTAGATCCCCAGAGCTCCTGGTGTATAGATGAGGATGGTGAGTGGTGCAGTAAAGAACTGAGGACACAGGTTTGCAGTTTATTTACCTGGTTTACTGAAGACTTCAGGCAAGCGCAGTCCAGGGCATCAGATCAAAGGTATAGGCAGGGTCCAGCCAGCTTGGAAGCAAGTTCAGAGTCCCCTTTACCAGGTGGAGATGAAAGCCTTCCTACAAGCGCTTTAATGTTGTAGTCGCTTACTGCCTAAGGCATCTGGCCGCCATAAAGGTGGGATACAAACCTTCATGACAGGTGGCTTGAGCCTTTTTACAGGGTCTCTATCACGACCCAGGCTCTATGTGCCACTGTGCCTCCTGCGTGTTTGGGTGGAGAGGTTACATGTAGTATAGCTGTCCTGCCGGTTTCTGCTGTGCCTCCTAGAGTCTGACACAACCTCGGTCTTCCGGCTACCGGGAATCCACGCTCTGCAGGGAGGTAGCCCAGTTACAGCTACCCTCCCCAGTTGTCACTCGCCTGTGCTTAACTCTCCTGCATGCTCTCTCCAATCTATTCTTTCCTTCTGTATTCTCTTTCTCCAGGAGCTTCAGCAACTCTGGCTGCACGGCCCCTTCAGTCCTTCTGACACTCACTGTCTGACTGCTCTCTTCTCTGTCCTCCTGACAGACTACTCACTGACTTCCCCTACAGCCAGAATACACAGTGTCTTGAGAAAGTATTCGGCTCCATGGAACTTTTCAACCTTTTCCCACATATCATGCTTCAAACATAAAGATACCAAATGTAAATTTTTGGTGAAGAATCAACAAGTGGAACACAATTGTGAAGTTGAACGAAATGTATTGTTTTTTTTACATTTTTTTGTGGAAAATCAAGACCTGAAAAGTGGGGCGTGCAATATTATTCGGCCCCTTTACTTTCAGTGCAGCAAATTCACTCCAGAAGAACATTGTGGATCTCTGAATGATCCCCTATTGTCCTAAATGCCTAATGATGATAAATATAATCCACCTGTGTGTAAGCAAGTCTCCGTATAAATGCACCTGCTCTGTGATAGTCTCAGGGTTCTGTTTGAAGTACAGAGAGCATCATGAAGCCCAAGGAACACAACAGGCAGGTCCATGACACTGTTGTGGAGCAGTTTAAAGCCAGATATGGATACAAAATGATTTCCAAAACTTTAAACATTCCAAGGAGCACTGTGCAAGCGATCATATTGAAATTGAAGGAGTATCATACCACTGCAAATCTACCAAGACCCGGCCGTCCCTCTAAACTTTTATCTCAAACAAGGAGAAGACTGATCAGAGATACAGCCAAGAGGCCCATGATCACTCTGGATGAACTGCAGAGATCTATAGCTGATGTGGAACAGTCTGTCCATAGGACAACAATCAGTCGTGCACTGCACAAATCTGGCCTTTATGGAAGAGTGGCAAGAAGAAAGCCATTTCTAAAAGTGTTGTTTAAAGTTTGCAACAAGCCACTTGGGAGACACATGAAACATGTGGGAGAAGGTGCTCTGGTCAGATGAAACCAAAATCAAACTTTTTGGCAACAATGCCAAACGATATGTTTGGTGTAAAGGCAACACAGCTCATCACCCTGAACACACCATCCCCACTGTCAAACATGGTGGTGGCAGAATCATGGTTTGGGCCTGCTTTTCTTCAGCAGGGACATAGAAGATGGTTAAAATTGATGTGAAGATGGATGGAGCCAAATACAGGACCTTTCTTGAATAAAACCTGTTGGAGTCTGCAAAAGACCTGAGACTGGGACAGAGATTTGTCTTCCAACAAGACAATGATCCCAAACAAAGCAAAATCTACAATGGAATGGTTCACAAATAAGCATATCCAGGTGTTAGAATGGCCAAGTCAAAGTCCAGACCTCAATCCAATCGAGAATCTGTGGAAAGAGATGAAAACTGCTGTTCACAAATTATTTCCATCAAACCTCACTGAGCTCGAGCTGATTGTTAAGGAATAGGGTTGAGCGAAACGGATCGTTCATTTTCATAAGTCGCCGACTTTTGGCTAAGTCGGCGTCTCATGAAACCGAGCCGATCCCTGTGTGGGGTCTGCCATGCGGTACGCGACTTTCGCGCCAAAGTCGCATTTCAATGACGCTAAAAGCGCCATTTCTCAGCCAATGAAGGTGGACGCAGAGTGTGGGCAGCGTGATGACATAGATCTCAGTCCCCACCATCTTAGAGAAGGGCATTGCAGTGATTGGCTTGCTTTCTGTGGCGTCACAGGGGCTATAAAGGGGCGTTCCCGCCGACCGCCATCTTACTGCTGCTGATCTGAGCGTAGGGAGAGGTTGCTGCCGCTTCTTCAGAAGCAGGGATAGTGATAGGCAGGGTACATAAAGCTACAAACCGCTTGTGCTGTAGCGATTTCCACTGTCCAACACCACCTTTTGTTTGCAGGGACAGTGGAAGCTACATTATTTTTTCCTCAGCGCTGTAGCTCATTGGGCTGCACTAGAAGGCTCCCTGACCCTGATAGCTGCGTTGCTGTGCCTGTGTGTATGCCGCTGTGCAAACCAACTGCTTTTTTCAAAGCACAAATCCTGTTGTTCCTTCCTTTCTGCACAGCTATCTTGTATGTTTGTCCACACTTTTGTGTGCAGCAGTCCTTTTTATAGCTGCCTGCCATACTTTTCTGAGATAACTGCAGGGAGATAAATATTGGCAAGTCTGCCTCCGTGCCATTGCTGTGTGTGGCATCTGTCTCTCATTGTGTGCCACCGAAAACCACTGTGTGATACTTGGCCATTTTTTTTTTTTTTTTTATAAATTCTCCCTTTTCTAAAAAAAAAAAATAGTGGGAGATAAATATTGGCAAGTCTGCCTCCGTGCCATTGCTGTGTGTGGCATCTGTCTCTCATTGTGTGCCACCGAAAACCACTGTGTGATACTTGGCCATTTTTTTTTTTTTTATTAATTCTCCCTTTTCAAAAAAAAAAAATTAGTGGGAGATAAATATTGGCAAGTCTGCCTCCGTGCCATTGCTCTGTGTGGCATCTGTCTCTCATTGTGTGCCACCGAAAACCACTGTGTGATACTTGGCCATTTTTTTTTTTTTTTTATAAATTCTCCCTTTTCTAAAAAAAAAAATTAGTGGGAGATAAATATTGGCAAGTCTGCCTCTGTGCCATTGCTGTGTGTGGCATCTGTCTCTCATTGTGTGCCACCGAAAACCACTGTGTGATACTTGGCAATTTTTTTTATTTTGGCTAAATTCTCCCTTTTCTAAAAAAAAAATTAGTGGGAGATAAATATTGGCAAGTCTGCCTCCGTGCCATTGCTGTGTGTGGCATCTGTCTCTCATTGTGTGCCACCGAAAACCCCTGTGTGTCTTACTTGGCCTTTTTTTTTTTTTTTTTAATAAATTCTCCCTTTTCTAAAAAAAAAAATTAGTGGGAGATAAATATTGGCAAGTCTGCTTGAGTGCTGGTCCTGTGTGTGCCATCTGTCTCAAATTATTGGGGCACAGAAAACCTAGTGTGTAACATTGGGCCTGATTTTCCTTTCAGTGTCAGGCACCTATAAAGGTATATATTAATCCTACAGAAGTTTGAGTTCACCTTATAAGTTGATTTACAGTTACAAATACCGTTACTTTGGTTACGTTTTGCAAACAATGAGGAAGTCTAGTGGAAGAGGTCGTGGCCGTGGGCAGTCATTGTCAGCTGGTAATGATGGTAGTGGTGGTGGAGCATCAGGTGGTCGTGGTAAAAGCAGTACAGCACCTAAGTCTCGAGTTGTTGAGCCAGGTTCGTTGTCTGGCTACACAAGGCCTCGAACGCTCTCTTTTCTGGGAGTAGGAAAACCACTTTTGAAGCCGGAGCAGGAGGAACAAGTATTAGCTTTCATTGCTGACTCTGCCTCTAGCTCTTTCGCCTCCTCCTCGGAAAGTGCCAAATGTCAGAGCAGTGCATCGTCAGTGGATGCTCCCGGTCAGGAACAAGTCGCTTCCTTGTGTCGTTCACCCAAAACAACAGTGAAGGATGCGTCAGTCGACACAACAGGTTACTCCATGGAGCTCTTTACACATACCGTTCCTGGGTTAGACAGTGAAACAGTTAACAGGCCATGCCCATTAGAAGTTGAATCGGACATGGAGTGCACAGATGCACAGCCACAGCCAGATTACTATGCTGTTCCTTTCACTCAGACCAGAACATTGCCCTCGCAGTGTACTGAGGCAGAATCAAACCCAGCGGAGACTATGGTGCCCCGTCACGAACGCTATACCACCGGCTTACACGGTGACACAGACGAAGTTGCACACGACATAGAAGAGGAGGTCATAGATGACCCAGTTGTTGACCCCGATTGGCAGCCATTGGGGGAACAGGGTGCAGGCGGCAGTAGTTCTGAAGCGGAGGAGGAGCCGCAGCAGGCATCAACATCACAACAGGTTCCATCTACCGGGCCCGTATCTGGCCAAAAACGCGTGGCAAAACAAAAACCTGTTGGAGGACAGCGTGGCCATCCGGTTAAAGAAGCTCAGTCTGCAATGCCTGAAAAGGTATCCGATAGTAGAAAGAGTGCAGTCTGGCATTTTTTTAAACAACATCCAAATAATCAAAGTCATCTGTCAAAAATGTTCAACTACCTTAAGCAGAGGTCAGAATCTTAAAAGTCTAAATACAAGTTGCATGCATAGACATTTATCCACCATGCATTTGCAAGCCTGGACTAACTACCAAACGTCCCTAAAGGTTGCAGCACCCTCGGCCAATGAAGCTAGTCAGCAACGCTACATCCCTTCCCTCCCTGTAAGCCGACCATTTCCCACACCACCTGCAGTATCTGTGCAGCTTTCGTCGCCAGGCCAAAGCAGTCAGGGAATCACCAGGTTAGTAGTAGGAAACACTGCATGTAGGGCACCGGCAAGAATACCATCTCCAACCCTCTCTCAGTCACCCATGTCCACCGGCACCACCGCTAGTTCCACGATCTCCAGCTCTCCAGTCCAGCTCACCCTACATGAGACTCTTGTTAGGAAAAGGAAGTACTCATCCTCGCATCCGCATACACAGGGTTTGAACGCCCACATTGCTAGACTAATCTCATTAGAGATGATGCCCTACCGGTTAGTTGAAAGCGAAGCTTTCAAAGCGCTGATGGACTACGCTGTACCACGCTACGAGCTACCCAGTCGGCACTTCTTTTCTAGAAAAGCCATCCCAGCCCTCCAACAGCATGTTAAAGACCGCATCGTCCATGCACTCAGGCAGTCTGTGACTACAAAGGTGCACCTGACAACAGATGCATGGACCAGTAGGCATGGCCAGGGACGTTACGTGTCCATCAAGGCACACTGGGTGAATGTGGTGGATGCAGGGTCCACAGGGGACAGCAATATTGGGACAGTTCTGCCTAGCCCACGGTCAAGGAAAGAGTTGGCTGTAGGCGTTCGCCCCCCCTCCTCCTCTTCCTCCTCCTCATGCAGAAGTGAGAGCTCGTCCACAGACCGCAGTCGCACATCCACTCCATCCACAGCTGCCACTGTTGCACACCAGGTGTGCCATTATGGGACAGCTAGTGGCAAGCGTCAGCAGGCTGTATTGGCAATGAAGTGTTTGGGCGACAACAGACACACCGCGGAAGTTCTGTCTGAGTTCTTGCAGAATGAAACTCAGTCATGGCTGGGCACTGTACATCTTGAGGCAGGCAAGGTAGTGAGTGATAACGGAAGGAATTTCATGGCTGCCATAGCCCTTTCCCAACTGAAGCACATTCCTTGCCTGGCTCACACCTTAAACCTGGTGGTGCAGTGCTTCCTGAAAAGTTACCCGGGGTTACCCGACCTGCTCCTCAAAGTGCGCAGACTTTGCTCGCATATCCGCCGTTCGCCCGTACACTCCAGCCGTATGCAGAACTATCAGCGGTCTTTGAACCTTCCCCAGCATCGCCTAATCATCGACGTTGCAGCAAGGTGGAACTCCACACTGCACATGCTTCAGAGACTGTGCGAACAGAGGCGTGCTGTTATGTTTTTGTGGGAGGATACACATACACGGGCAGGCAGTTGGATGGCAGACATGGAGTTGTCAGGTGTGCAGTGGTCGAAGCTACAAGACCTGTGTCAAGTCCTTCAGTGTTTTGAGGAATGCAGACGGCTGGTTAGTGCAGACAACGCCATAATAAGCATGAGCATCCCCCTAATGCATCTGCTGATGCAAAGTTTGACGCACATAAAGGAGCAGGCGTCTGCAGCCGAGGAAGAGGAAAGCCTTGATGACAGTCAGCCATTGTCTGGTCAGGGCCGTGTAGAGGACGCGGTAGCGGGCGAAGAGGAGGAGGAGGACGAGGAGGATGATGGGGATAAGTACTTTTTTAATGAGGAAGCTTCTCCTGGGCCAACAGAAATTAGTGGCGTTGCAAGGCCGGGTTCTGTTTTTTTAAGGGAGACTAGTGACGTAGATTTGCCTGTAACTGCCCCTCCAACCAGCACAACCGCAGATTTGACAACTGGAACTTTGGCCCACATGGCGGATTATGCCTTACGTATCCTCAAAAGGGACACACGCATTATTAAAATGATGAGCGATGATGATTACTGGTTGGCCTGCATCCTTGACCCTCGCTATAAAGGCAAATTGCAAAATATTATGCCACATGAGAACCTCGAACAAATATTAGCAACCAAACAAGCTGCTCTTGTAGACCGTTTGATTCAGGCATTCCCAGCACACAGCGCCGGTGATGGTTCTCACACAAGCTGCAGGGGGCTACATGGCAGAGGTGTTAGAGGTGCACAGATCAGAAGTGGCGTTGGACAGAGGGGTTTTCTGACCAGGTTGTGGAGTGATTTCGCAATGACCCCAGACAGGACAGGTACTGCAGCATCTATTCAAAGTGACAGGAGACAACATTTGTCCAGTATGGTTACTAACTATTTTTCATCCCTTATCGATGTTCTCCCTCAACCGTCATTCCCATTTGATTACTGGGCATCAAAATTAGACACCTGGCCTGAATTGGCAGAATATGCATTGCAGGAGCTTGCTTGCCCAGCAGCTAGTGTGCTATCAGAAAGAGTATTCAGTGCTGCTGGTTCAATATTAACCGAAAAAAGGACTCGTCTGGCTAAATGTGGATGATCTCACCTTCATTAAAATGAACCACTCCTGGATTTCTAATTATTTTGCCCCACCTTTCCCGGCTGACACCTAGCTTTCCTATAAAAATTGCTTGCTTGTGGACTGGTCTTACTGAGTGTTCCAATCTCTTAATTTGCAGCAGCTGTTTGTCCAGCATACGACATGTTTACACCTCCCCCAATGGGAAAACTCCCCCCACGGGGCCGTGGTCTCGCCACTTGGCGCAAGCACCCGTTACAGTGCTGTTTGTCTGAAGAGGTGGGTGTGCCCGCTTTTGGTCGACGGCACTGCCACTGGGTCCCTCATAGTACAATGTAGTGTCTCTGGCGGTGGTGGTGCGCACCCAACGTCAGACACACCGTTGTAACATGAGGGGCCCTGGGGCGGTACCGCCGGCCACAAGAGAGTTCCCCCCCCAGCTCAAACTGTGCTCTACCACGTTCAAAATTATCTCGCACAGCTCCACCAATGTTTAGTCTATGCGCTGACATCATTCAATGCCTGGCCCTGACAAACAATACCAATTTGTTGACATCTATGATGCTAGTTAAAGTAGTCTGGGTCAGTGTCCTATATTGACACCAGTAAATAGTAATTTACTGCCAAATTACTTTGTCATAAACTCTGCAGATGAGCCCACCCCTGTGCCTAAGCATGCCACCCTTTTTTAATTTATTGTTGTTTTGCGAGACATTAACATCTATTTATTTTTGGGGAGTACTAACTGTGTCAGACACTCCTTGCAATACTCCTCCACTGACCACAATGCTGCCTGTGTATCCCTGTAACCGATTTAAAACTGCCATGAGACTATTGTTTGTTATGTTAGGCCTTCCTTAGCCTGTCTGCGGTCCCTTCTTGCAATACTCCTCCTCCACTGACGACAATGCTGCCTGTGTATCCATGTAACCGATTTAAAACTGCCATGAGCCTATTGTTTGTTATGTTAGGCCTTCGTTAGCCTGTCTGCGGTCCCTCCTTGCAATACTCCTCCACTGACCACAATGCTGCCTGTGTATCCATGTAACCGATTTAAAACTGCCATGAGCCTATTTTTTGTTATTTTAGGCCTTCGTTAGCCTGTCTACGGTCCCTCCTTGCAATACTCCTCCACTGACCACATCAATGCTGCCCGTGTACCCCTGGAACCTATTTAAAAGTTCATAGAGCCTATTTATATATTTTATTTAATATTAATAAAGCCATGATGGACTACGCTGTACCACGCTACAAGCTAACCAGTCGACACTTCTTTTGCGAGAAAAGCCATCCCAACCCTCCACCAGCATGTAAAAGACCGCATTGTCCATGCACTCTGGCAATCTGGGAGTACAAAGCTGCACCAGACAACAGACGCATGGACCTGTAGGCATGGCCACGGAAGGTTACGTGTCCATTACGGCGCAATGGGTTAATGTGGTGGATGCATGGTCCACAGGGGACAGCCTACTAAGTCTGTCTGCAGTCCCTAATTCAAATTGTCCTCCACTGTCTAAATCTGAGCTTCAACCTTCAGGCTCTCATTAAGTGCTTTTTTAACCAAAAATTGGTGGTTGGGGCCTAATACCTCTGTTTGCCGCTCCCTGTTGTTCTCCTCAACTTAATAAAGCTGAGCTTCAGTCTTTAGGCTTTTGGCCTAAAGTATCAGATATTAAACTGCATTTGGCCTTCAATTTTGGTTACGGCCTACTAACGGTGTCTGCCCCTCCCTGGTGTTTGTCCTCAACTGAATAAAGCTGAGCTTCCACCTTCTGGCTCTCATTAAGTGCTGTGTTTTTAAAAATTGGTGGTTAGGGCCTATTAACGGTGTCTGCCCCTCCCTGGTGTTTGTCCTCAACTGAATAAAGCTGAGCTTCTACCTTCTGGCTCTAATTTTTTTTTTTTTTTAATTGCTGGTTGGGGCCTAATACCTCTGTTTGCTGCTCCCTGGTGTTGACCTCAACTGAATAAAGCTGAGCTTCAACCTTCTGGCTCTCATTAAGTGCTGTTTTTTTAAAAAAATTGGTGGTTACGGCCTACTAACGGTGTCTGCCGCTCCCTGGTGTCGTCCTCAACTGTATAAAGCTGAGCTTCAGTCTTTAGGCTTTTGGCCTAAAGTATCAGATATTAAACTGCATTTGGCCTTCAACTTTGGTTACGGCCTACTAACGGTGTCTGCCCCTCCCTGGTGTTTTTCCTCAACTGAATAAAGCTGAGCTTCAACCTTCTGGCTCTCATTAAGTGCTGTTATTTTAAAAATTGGTGGTTAGAGCCTACTAACGGTGTCTGCCCCTCCATGGTGTTTGTCCTCAACTGAAAAAACCTGAGCTTCAACCTTCTGGCTTTCGGCCTACAGTAGCAGATATTATACTGCATTTGGCCTTCAACTTTGGTTACGGCCTACTAACGGTGTCTGCCCCTCCCTGGTGTTTGTCCTCAACTGAATAAAGCTGAGCTTCCACCTTCTGGCTCTCATTAAGTGCTGTTATTTTAAAAATTGGTGGTTAGAGCCTACTAACGGTGTCTGCCCCTGCCTGGTGTTTTTCCTCAACTGAATTAAGCTGAGCTTCAACCGTCTGGCTCTCATTAAGTGCTGTGTTTTTAAAAATTGGCGGTTAGGGCCTACTAACGGTGTCTGCCCCTCCATGGTGTTTGTCCTCAACTGAAAAAAGCTGAGCTTCAACCTTCTGGCTTTCGGCCTACAGTAGCAGATATTAAACTGCATTTGGCCTATTAGTGTGGTTGGGCCCTTAAAACAGTGTCTGCTGCTCCTGGGTTTGCTACTCCACTGAACAAAGCAATGCCGCCTGTTTAGTCCTGTTACCAATTTTGAACTGCATTTAGCCTACTTTATTCTTTGGCCCTATATCTGTTTCCTCCTCATCCTGCCCATTGCCCAGCCACTGCTAGATGAGTCTGCTGGTACATTGACCTAGACCACTACATTCCCCTTGCACTCTACACAGCCAGAATCTGACCCTGCTGAAAGTAAGGTTCCTGTTATGACCCCAATGGCAGAGGGTCTCAGGAATAATGCTAAGTCAGTAAATACAGAAAACCAGCTCATAGGGCAGTGGTAACTGGGCTGACCATATAACTAATCCTAGCACCACAAATACCAGCAGCCGGGGAACGTTCCTACGTTGATCCTAGACGTCTCGCGCCAGCCGGAGAGCTAACTACCCCTAGAAGGGAAAAGAGAGACCTTTCTTGCCTCCAGAGGAAATACCCCAAAAAGTTGGATAGAAGCCCCCCACAAATAATAACGGTGAGGTAAGAGGAAAAGACAAACATAAGAATGAGCAAGGAATTTAGCAAAGAGAGGCCCACTAGCTAATAGCAGAATATAGAAAGATAACTTATATGGTCAGCAAAAAATCCTATCAAAAATATCCACACTGGAAATTCAAGAACCCCCGAACCGTCTTACGGCCCGGGGGGAGAACACCAGCCCCCTAGAGCTTCCAGCAAGGTCAGGAATCACATTAGGTACAAGCTGGACAAAAATGATAGCAAACAAATAACCCAAAAAACAAAGAAGCAAGACTTAGCTTAATTTAGCACGAACCAGGACCAGCAAACAGGAGCAAACAGAATGTGTCTGATAACAGCGATGCCAGGCACTGGACTAAGGTTCCAGGAGGTTTATATAGCAACACCTCTGAAGTAACGACCCAGCTGGGTGCAGACAGAGGGAAGGAAATCCCAGAGTCATATCACTAGTAACCACTAGAGGGAGCCAAAAAAGTCTAATTCACAACAGTACCCCCCCCTTAAGGAGGGGTCACCGAACCCTCACCAAGACCACCAGGGCGATCAGGATGAGCAGCGTGAAAGGCACGAACCAAATCGGCCGCATGCACATCAGAGGCAACCACCCAGGAATTATCCTCCTGACCATAACCCTTCCACTTGACCAAATACTGAAGCCTCCGCCTGGAGAGACGAGAATCCAAGATCTTCTCCACCACGTACTCCAACTCGCCCTCAACCAACACCGGAGCAGGAGGCTCAGCAGAAGGAACCACAGGCACAACGTAGCGTCGTAACAAAGACCTATGGAACACGTTGTGAATGGCAAACGAAACCGGAAGATCCAAGCGAAAGGACACAGGATTAAGGATTTCCAATATCTTGTAAGGACCGATGAAGCGAGGCTTAAATTTAGGAGAGGAGACCTTCATAGGAACAAATCGAGAAGACAGCCACACCAAATCCCCAACACGAAGTCGGGGACCCACACCGCGGCGGCGGTTGGCAAAACGCTGAGCCTTCTCCTGTGACAATTTTAAGTTGTCCACCACATGATTCCAGATCTGCTGCAACCTATCCACCACAGAATCTACTCCAGGACAGTCAGAAGGCTCCACATGTCCCGAGGAAAAACGAGGATGGAAACCAGAGTTGCAGAAAAATGGCGAAACCAAAGTAGCGGAACTAGCCCGATTATTTAGGGCAAACTCAGCCAACGGCAAGAAGGTCACCCAATCATCCTGATCTGCCGAAACAAAACACCTCAAGTAAGCTTCCAGAGTCTGATTAGTTCGCTCAGTTTGTCCATTAGTCTGAGGATGAAAGGCAGACGAGAACGATAAATCAATGCCCATCCTAGCACAAAAGGATCGCCAGAACCTGGAAACAAACTGGGATCCTCTGTCAGACACAATATTCTCAGGAATGCCGTGTAAACGAACCACATTCTGAAGGAACACAGGAACCAGATCGGAAGAGGAAGGCAGCTTAGGCAAAGGCACCAAATGGACCATTTTTGAAAAGCGATCACATACCACCCAGATGACAGACATACCCCGAGACACCGGGAGATCAGAAATGAAATCAATGGAAATATGTGCCCAAGGCCTCTTCGGGACAGGCAAGGGCAAGAGCAACCCGCTGGCACGGGAACAGCAAGGCTTAGCTCGAGCACAAGTCCCACAGGACTGCACAAATGACCGTACATCCCGTGACAAGGAAGGCCACCAAAATGACCTAGCCACCAGATCTCTGGTGCCAAAAATTCCCGGATGACCTGCCAACACCGAGGAATGAACCTCGGAAATGACTCTGCTGGTCCAATTATCAGGCACAAACAGTCTGTCAGGGGACAAGAGTCAGGTCTACCAGCTTGAAATCTCTGCAACACACGTCGCAAATCAGGAGAAATGGCTGACAAAATAACTCCTTCTTTAAGAATACCAACAGGTTCTGTGACTCCAGGAGAGTCAGGCACAAAGCTCCTTGAAAGAGCATCAGCTTTCACATTCTTTGAACCTGGTAAATACGAGACCACAAAGTCAAAAAAGGGAGAAAAACAATGACCAGCGGGCCTGTCTAGGATTCAAGCGTTTAGCAGACTCGAGATACATCAAATTTTTGTGATCAGTCAAGACCACCACACGATGCTTAGCACCCTCGAGCCAATGACGCCACTCCTCAAATGCCCACTTCATGGCCAGTAATTCCCGATTGCCCACATCATAATTCCGCTCAGCAGGCGAAAACTTCCTAGAGAAGAAAGCACATGGTCTCATTACCGAGCAACCAGGGCCTGTCTGTGACAAAACGGCCCCTGCCCCAATCTCAGAAGCATCCACCTCGACCTGAAAGGGAAGTGAGACATCAGGCTGGCACAAAACAGGTGCCGAAGTAAACCGGCGCTTCAACTCCTGGAACGCCTCCACGGCTGCAGGAGCCCAGTTAGCAACATCAGAACCTTTCTTGGTCATATCCGTCAAAGGTTTAACAACGCTAGAAAAATTAGCGATAAAACGACGGTAGAAGTTAGCAAAACCCAAGAACTTCTGAAGACTCTTAACTGACGTGGGTTGAGTCCACTCATGAATAGCTCGGACCTTGACTGGGTCCATCTCCACAGCAGAAGGGGAAAAAATAAACCCCAAAAAGGGAACTTTCTGTACTCCAAAGAGACACTTTGAGCCTTTAACAAACAAGGCATTCTCACGCAAAACCTGAAACACCATCCTGACCTGCTCCACATGTGAGTCCCAATCTTCAGAGAAAACCAGAATATCGTCCAGATAAACAATCATAAATTTATCCAGATACTTCCGGAAAATATCATGCATAAAGGACTGAAATACTGAGGGAGCATTAGAAAGCCCAAAAGGCATCACCAAGTACTCAAAATGACCTTCGGGCGTATTAAATGCAGTCTTCCATTCATCACCTTGCTTAATGCGCACAAGGTTGTATGCACCACGAAGATCTATCTTGGTGAACCACTTGGCACCCTTAATCCGGGCAAACAAGTCCGACAAGAGAGGCAAAGGATACTGAAATTTTACAGTGATTTTATTCAGTAGCCGATAGTCAATACAAGGTCTCAAAGATCCGTCCTTCTTAGCCACAAAAAAGAATCCCGCACCAAGAGGGGAAGAGGATGGATGTTGTGGATTCTGTTGGTGGGCTCCCTCTGGTGGTTACTGCTGGTACTGGGTGACTTTGGTGGGTTGCGCCCTTTGGTTTCCACCTGTCCATCAGAGGCTGGGTGTTTCCTATTTTACCTGGCCTTTCTGTCATTTCCCTTGCCGGCTATCAATGTGTTCAGATGTGCTCTGTTTGGTTCCTGCCTACCTGCTCCCAGATCTTTCAGGATAAGCTAAGTGCTGATTTTCAGTTGTTTGGTTTTTGGTCCAGCTTGCTTAGAATGTCTCTATGCTAGCTGGTTGCTCTAGTGGACTGAGGTTCTCCCCATGTGCCATGAGTTGGCACATGGGTTCTTGTAATCTCAGGATGGTTTTTTTGATTAGGGTTTTTTGCTGACCGCTCAGTCCCCTTTTGTATCATTCTGCTTTCTAGTTTTCAGCGGGCCTCTATTTGCTAAAGCTATATACATCATCTCTATGTGTGTGCCTTCCTCTCATTTCACCGTCAATACATGTGGGGGGCAACTATACCTTTGGGGTTAATTCCTCTGGAGGCAAGTGAGGTCTTGTTTTCTCTGCAGTACTAGTTAGCTCTTAGGCTGGTGCGTGGCGTCTAGAACCAACGTAGGAACGCTCCCTGGCTATCTCTAGTTGCGTTTGTCAGGCATAGGGCAGCGGTCAGCCCAGGTTCCATCACCCTAGAGCTCGTCCGATATTTGTTATACTTTGCTTGTCCTGTGCTATCCCTAGCCATTGGGGATTCATGACAGTATAGCCGGCCCACAAAGTGTTAATTGTTTGGGCTGAAGCAGGAGGAAAAGAAGTGTTCAAGGAAAATTTTTTTTTTTTTTTCCTTCAGAGTTTTGCTGCCTAGCCCTTAATTGCTGTCTAGCTGCTTCTTACCTCCTCTTAACCCTTGAATGGCTCTGATCTTAGCTGTTTATCATGGATGTCCAGAGTTTGGCTTCCAGCCTGAGTAATCTCGCGGCAAAGGTTCAAAACATACAGGATTTCGTTGTTCACACTCCCATGTCTGAACCTAGAATTCCTATTCCAGAGTTTTTTTCTGGAGATAGATCTACCTTCCTGAATTTCAGGAACAATTGTAAATTGTTTCTCTCTTTGAAATCTCGCACCTCTGGAGACCCTGCTCAACAGGTCAAGATTGTTATATCGTTCCTACGGGGCGACCCTCAGAATTGGGCATTTGCATTGGCACCAGGGGATCCTGCGTTGCTCAGTGTGGATGCGTTTTTTCTGGCATTGGGATTGCTCTATGAGGAACCTAACCTAGAGATTCAGGCTGAAAAGGCTTTATTAGCCCTCTCTCAGGGGCATGATGAAGCGGAAATATATTGTCAGAAATTTCGGAAATGGTCGGTGCTTACTCAGTGGAATGAGTGCGCCCTGGCTGCAAACTTCAGAAATGGTCTTTCTGAGGCCACTAAGGATGTTATGGTGGGGTTCCCTGCGCCTACAGTTCTGAATGAGTCTATGGCTATGGCCATTCAGATTGATCGGCGTTTACGGGAGCGCAAACCCGTGCACCAGTTGGCGGTGTCTTCTGAACAGGCACCTGAGACTATGCAATGTGATAGAATTCAGTCCAGAAGTGAACGGCAAAATTATAGGCGGAAAAATGGATTGTGTTTTTATTGTGGTGATTCAGCTCATGTTATATCAGCATGCTCTAAACGCACAAAAAGGGTTGATAAATCTTTTGCCATTGATACTCTGCAGTCTAAGTTCATTTTGTCTGTGACTCTGATTTTTTCACTGTCTTCCATTTCCGTCGATGCCTATGTGGATTCAGGCGCTGCCCTGAGTCTTATGGATTGGTCATTTGCTAAACGCTGCGGTTTTAGTCTAGAGCCTCTGGAAGTTCCTATTCCTCTGAAGGGAATTGATTCTACACCATTGGCTATGAATAAACCGCAGTATTGGACACAAGTGACCATGCGCATGACTCCCGTTCATCAGGAGGTGATTCGCTTCCTTGTACTGTATAATTTACATGATGTACTAGTGCTTGGTCTGCCATGGTTACAAACTCATAATCCTGTCCTGGACTGGAAAACAATGTCTGTGCTAAGCTGGGGATGTCAGGGGGTTCATGATGATGCACCTCCGATTTCTATCGCTTCATCGACTCCTTCGGAGATCCCTGCGTTTTTGTCAGATTATAAGGATGTTTTTGAGGAGCCTAAGCTCAATTCGCTCCCTCCTCATAGAGAGTGTGACTGTGCTATAGAATTGATTCCTGGCAGTAAGTTCCCTAAGGGTCGTTTATTTAATCTGTCACTGCCAGAGCATACTGCTATGCGGAATTATATTAAGGAGTCCTTGGAAAAGGGACATATTCGTCCATCTTCGTCCCCTCTGGGAGCAGGTTTTTTTTTTGTGGCAAAAAAAGATGGTTCCCTGAGGCCTTGTATAGATTATCGCCTTCTGAATAAGATTACAGTCAAATACCAGTATCCATTGCCATTATTTACTGATTTGTTTGCTCGCATTAAGGGGGCTAGGTGGTTCACTAAAATAGATCTTCGTGGTGCGTATAATCTGGTGCGGATAAAACAGGGTGATGAGTGGAAAACCGCATTTAATACGCCTGAGGGCCATTTTGAGTATTTGGTAATGCCTTTTGGACTCTCCAATGCTCCGTCAGTCTTTCAGTCCTTTATGCACAATATTTTCCGTGAATATCTGGATAAGTTTATGATTGTGTATTTGGATGATATTTTGGTGTTTTCTGATGACTGGGAGTCTCATTTTCTACAGGTCAGGAAGGTGTTTCAGGTTTTGCGGGCCAATTCTCTGTTTGTGAAGGGCTCAAAGTGTCTCTTCGGAGTCCAGAAGATTTCTTTTTTGGGGTACATTTTTACTCCTTCTACTATTGAGATGGATCCCGTTAAGGTTCAGGCTATTTGTGACTGGACGCAACCTACATCTGTTAAGAGCCTTCAGAAGTTCTTGGGGTTTGCTAATTTTTATCGTCGGTTCATTGCTAATTTTTCCAGTATTGTTAAACCTTTGACTGATTTGACTAAAAAGGGTGCTGATGTTGCTGATTGGTCTCCTGCGGCCGTGGAGGCCTTTCGGGAACTTAAGCGCCGGTTTTCTTCTGCTCCTGTGTTGTGTCAACCAGATGTTTCACTTCCTTTTCAGGTGGAGGTTGATGCTTCCGAGATTGGAGCGGGAGCGGTTTTGTCACAGAGAAGTTCTAATGGCTCGGTGACGAAGCCATGTGCTTTCTTCTCTAGAAAATTCTCGCCCGCCGAGCGCAATTATGATGTGGGTAATCGGGAGCTTTTGGCCATGAAGTGGGCATTTGAGGAGTGGCGTCATTGGCTTGAGGGTGCTAAACATCGCGTGGTGGTCTTGACTGATCACAAGAATCTCATTTACCTTGAGTCTGCCAGGCGTTTGAATCCTAGACAGGCTCGTTGGTCATTATTTTTTTCTCGTTTCAATTTCGTGGTTTCATACCTGCCAGGTTCAAAGAATGTGAAGGCAGATGCTCTTTCCAGGAGTTTTGTGCCTGATTCTCCTGGAGACACTGGGCCTGCTGGTATCCTTAGGGATGGGGTAATATTGTCCGCCGTATCCCCAGACTTGCGACGCGCATTGCAGGAGTTTCAGGTGGATAAACCGGATCGATGTCCACCAGAAAGACTGTTTGTTCCGGATGATTGGACCAGTAGAGTCATCTCCGAGGTCCATTCTTCTGTGTTGGCTGGTCATCCTGGAATATTTGGTACAAGAGATTTGGTGGCCAGGTCTTTTTGGTGGCCTTCCTTGTCTAGGGATGTGCGTACCTTTGTGCAGTCTTGTGAAGTGTGTGCTCGAGCTAAGCCTTGCTGTTCACGGGCTAGTGGGTTGTTGTTATCTTTGCCCATCCCGAAGAGGCCTTGGACGCACATTTCCATGGATTTTATTTCTGATCTCCCGGTTTCACAGAAAATGTCCTTTATCTGGGTTGTGTGTGACCGCTTTTCTAAGATGGTTCATTTGGTGCCCTTGCCTAAGTTACCCTCCTCCTCTGAGTTGGTTCCTTTGTTTTTTCAGAACGTGGTTCGTTTGCATGGGATTCCGGAGAATATCGTTTCTGACAGGGGATCCCAGTTTGTGTCTAGATTTTGGCGGACGTTTTGTGCCAAGATGGGCATTTATTTGTCTTTCTCGTCTGCATTCCATCCTCAGACGAATGGCCAGACGGAGCGAACTAATCAGACCTTGGAAACTTATTTGAGGTGTTTTGTTTCTGCTGATCAGGATGACTGGGTTGCTTTTTTGCCACTGGCCGAATTTGCTCTTAATAATCGGGCTAGTTCTGCCACGTTGGTCTCTCCTTTTTTTTGTAATTCGGGGTTTCATCCTCGTTTTTCCTCTGGTCAGGGGGAATCTTCGGATTGTCCTGGAGTGGACGTGGTGGTGGACAGGCTACATCAGATTTGGAATCAGGTGGTGGACAATTTGAAGTTATCTCAGGAGAAGACTCAGCAGTTTGCTAATCGCCGTCGCCGCGTGGGTCCCCGACTTCTTGTTGGGGACTTGGTGTGGTTGTCTTCTCGTTTTGTCCCTATGAAGGTCTCTTCTCCTAAGTTCAAGCCTCGGTTCATCGGTCCTTATAGGATCTCGGAGATTCTTAACCCTGTATCTTTTCGTTTGGATCTCCCAGCATCGTTTGCTATTCATAATGTGTTCCATCGGTCGTTGTTGCGGAGGTATGAGGTGCCCGTTGTTCCTTCGGTCGAGCCTCCTGCTCCGGTGCTGGTGGAGGGAGAATTGGAGTATGTTGTTGAAAAGATCTTGGATTCTCGTGTTTCCAGACGCAAACTCCAGTATTTGGTTAAGTGGAAGGGTTATGGTCAGGAGGATAATTCCTGGGTGGTCGCCTCCGATGTTCACGCGACTGATTTGGTCCGCGCCTTCCATAGAGCTCACCCTGATCGCCCTGGGGGTTCTCGTGAGGGTTCGGTGACCCCTCCTCAAGGGGGGGGTACTGTTGTGGATTCTGTTGGTGGGCTCCCTCTGGTGGTTACTGCTGGTACTGGGTGACTTTGGTGGGTTGCGCCCTTTGGTTTCCACCTGTCCATCAGAGGCTGGGTGTTTCCTATTTTACCTGGCCTTTCTGTCATTTCCCTTGCCGGCTATCAATGTGTTCAGATGTGCTCTGTTTGGTTCCTGCCTACCTGCTCCCAGATCTTTCAGGATAAGCTAAGTGCTGATTTTCAGTTGTTTGGTTTTTGGTCCAGCTTGCTTAGAATGTCTCTATGCTAGCTGGTTGCTCTAGTGGACTGAGGTTCTCCCCATGTGCCATGAGTTGGCACATGGGTTCTTGTAATCTCAGGATGGTTTTTTTGATTAGGGTTTTTTGCTGACCGCTCAGTCCCCTTTTGTATCATTCTGCTTTCTAGTTTTCAGCGGGCCTCTATTTGCTAAAGCTATATACATCATCTCTATGTGTTTGCCTTCCTCTCATTTCACCGTCAATACATGTGGGGGGCAACTATACCTTTGGGGTTAATTCCTCTGGAGGCAAGTGAGGTCTTGTTTTCTCTGCAGTACTAGTTAGCTCTTAGGCTGGTGCGTGGCGTCTAGAACCAACGTAGGAACGCTCCCTGGCTATCTCTAGTTGCGTTTGTCAGGCGTAGGGCAGCGGTCAGCCCAGGTTCCATCACCCTAGAGCTCGTCCGATATTTGTTATACTTTGCTTGTCCTGTGCTATCCCTAGCCATTGGGGATTCATGACAGATGGACGGATATGCCCCTTCTCCAGAGACTCCTTGATATATGAACGCATTGCGGCATGCTCAGGTACTGACAGATTAAATAATCTTCCCTTAGGAAATTTACTACCTGGAATCAAATCTATGGCGCAGTCACAGTCCCTATGAGGAGGCAGAGCACTGGATCTGGACTCACTGAATACGTCCTGATAATCAGACAAATACTCAGGAACTTCCGAAGGAGTAGAGGAAGCAATAGACACCGGCGGGGAATCAGCATGAATTCCCTGACAGCCCCAACTTGACACAGACATTGCCTTCCAATCCAGGACTGGATTGTGGGTCTGTAACCATGGCAGACCCAAAACGACCAAATCATGCATTTTATGCAGAACAAGAAAACGAATCACCTCCCGATGTTCAGGAGTCATGCACATGGTCACCTGCGTCCAAAACTGCGGTTTATTTTCCGCCAATGGCGTAGCATCAATACCTCTAAGAGGAATAGGATTTACTAACGGTTCAAGAACAAAACCACAGCGCTTGGCAAATGACAGATCCATAAGACTCAGGGCGGCACCTGAATCCACAAACGCCATAACAGGGTAAGAAGACAAAGAGCAAATTAAAGTCACAGACAAAATAAATTTAGGTTGCAAATTACCAATGGCGACAGGACTAACAACCCTTGTTAGGCGTTTAGAGCATGCTGATATAACATGTGTAGAATCACCACAGTAAAAACACAACCCATTCTGACGTCTATGATTTTTCCGTTCATTTCTAGTCTGAATTCTATCACATTGCATTAAATCAGGTGTTTGTTCAGACAACACCACCAGAGGATTAGCGGTTTTGCGCTCCCGCAAACGCCGGTCAATTTGAATAGCAAGCGCCATAGAATCATTCAGACTTGTAGGAATGGGGAAACCCACCATCACATTCTTAATGGCTTCAGAAAGGCCATTTCTGAAATTTGCGGCCAGAGCACACTCATTCCACTGAGTAAGCACGGACCATTTCCGAAATTTTTGGCAATACACTTCAGCTTCATCCTGACCCTGAGAAATAGCCAGCAAGGCTTTTTCTGCCTGAATTTCAAGATTGGGTTCCTCGTAAAGCAATCCGAGCGCCAGAAAAAACGCATCAATATTCGCCAATGCCGGATCTCCTGGCGCTAGCGAGAAAGCCCAATCCTGAGGGTCGCCCCGTAAAAAAGAAATAACAATTTTAACTTGCTGAGCAGAATCTCCAGATGAACGGGGTCTCAGAGAAAGAAACAATTTACAATTATTCTTGAAATTACTAAACCTAAATCGATCTCCAGAAAACAATTCCGGAATAGGTATTTTAGGTTCAGACATAGGACTACTGGTAACAAAATCTTGTATACCCTGCACACGAGCTGCCAGCTGGTCAACACTTGTAATCAAGGTCTGCACATTCATGTCTGCAGCAAGCACACGCCACTCAAAGGTAAAGGGGAGGAAGAGAAGGAAGGAAAAAAAAAAAAAAACTCAGAATTTCCTTTCTTATTATCCCACTTCTGCAATGCTTTAAACATTCAATATTGGCCTGGCATACTGTTATGACCCCAATGGCAGAGGGTCTCAGGAATAATGCTAAGTCAGTAAATACAGAAAACCAGCTCATAGGGCAGTGGTAACTGGGCTGACCATATAACTAATCCTAGCACCACAAATACCAGCAGCCGGGGAACGTTCCTACGTTGATCCTAGACGTCCCGCGCCAGCCGGAGAGCTAACTACCCCTAGAAGGGAAAAGAGAGACCTTTCTTGCCTCCAGAGGAAATACCCCAAAAAGTTGGATAGAAGCCCCCACAAATAATAACGGTGAGGTAAGAGGAAAAGACAAACATAAGAATGAGCAAGGAATTTAGCAAAGAGAGGCCCACTAGCTAATAGCAGAATATAGAAAGATAACTTATATGGTCAGCAAAAAATCCTATCAAAAATATCCACACTGGAAATTCAAGAACCCCCGAACCGTCTTACGGCCCGGGGGGAGAACACCAGCCCCCTAGAGCTTCCAGCAAGGTCAGGAATCACATTAGGTACAAGCTGGACAAAAATGATAGCAAACAAATAACCCAAAAAACAAAGAAGCAAGACTTAGCTTAATTTAGCACGAACCAGGACCAGCAAACAGGAGCAAACAGAATGTGTCTGATAACACCGATGCCAGGCACTGGACTAAGGTTCCAGGAGGTTTATATAGCAACACCCCTGAAGTAACGACCCAGCTGGGTGCAGACAGAGGGAAGGAAATCCCAGAGTCATATCACTAGTAACCACTAGAGGGAGCCAAAAAAGTCTAATTCACAACAGGTTCCCCTTCCCGCATGTTATACCACCTTACACAGGGACAAAGAGGAAGGTGCAGATGAAAGTGCAGGTTCCTTCATCAGGTGGGGGGGGCATACTCGTTGGCGACGTCACTGGCACAGGGCCCCTCAGAGTACGCAAAAGTGTCGCTGCTGGTGGGAGGCGCCCCCGCCATGCAAACACACCGCTGTACTTTGAGGGGCCCTGTGCCAGTGCCAATGCGAACGAGTGGGCCCCCCCTGCTTGCTCAGGATCACAGCACTTGCAACGTTGAAATACTTACCTTTCCCTGCTCCACCGCCGTGACGTAGTCCACGTTTCCTGGGCCCACTAAAACCTTGAACCAGCCCTACCCCCCACAACTTTTGCCAAATGACCCCCAAGTTCCAATGCCCAACTATTATTATAGAGTTAATTAAGATTGACAAGCTTCAGAAACAAGAATGGATGTTTTTGGCATTAAAATGGGCACTGTAGGTGTTTTCCTGGCCTCCACTCACTGCCGACTATGCTTCCCCATTGACTTGCATTGGGTTTCGTGTTTCGGTCGATCCCCGACTTTTATCGATAATCGGCCGACTGCACTCGACTCGACTCGACTCTGGACAAAGTCGGGTTTCACAAAACCCGACTCGATCTTTAAAAAATGAAAGTCGCTCAACCCTACTAAGGAATATGGGCAAGAATTTCAGTCTCTTGATGTACAAAACTGATAGAGACATACTCCAAGTGACTTGCAGCTGTAATTGCAGCAAAAGGTGGTGCAACAAAGTATTAAGTTAAAGGGGCCGAATAATATTGCGTGCCCCACTTTTCAGTTTTTGATTTTCCACAAAAATTTAAAATAACCAATACATTTCGTTCAACTTCACAATTGTGTTACACTTGTTGTTGATTCTTCACCAAAAATTTACATTTGGTACTTTATGTTTGAAGCATGATATGTGGGAAAAGGTTGAAAAAATCCAGGGAGCCAAATACTTTCGCAAGGCACTGTATATCAAGGGAAGTTCCCCTGAAAACTGAGTTTAGAGCTCCCCTTTCTGGCCTGGAGTGAGAACTTGTTGTATGTTTGTGTTTACCTGATAGAAGAGATCTTCCCTTGCTTCCAAGCGTGACATCTCTCTCCCTGTGAGGAAAGCAATGCCACTGTAACAACCAGGAACCTGGGGTGTTACAAATACACTATATATAAAATGGTTATACATATACAATGGTTAGATATGCAAAAATAACAGTGGTAGGACAAAAGATATACTGTAAACATATCAATTACCGGTTAGATGTTAGACTATGTATGCGCTGGAATGCAGAGGGCATGGTCTGCTAGCTGGTTCTTCGGTCCTTCACAACACATTTCTCGACTTCATGCATAAGAGAGAGGGAGACCCCATGACCTTACACTAGCCTCTAATCCTGTCGGGTCACTACCCTCTGGCCTTCTGGGCTGAACCTAAATCCCATCCCCTTGCCTATACAGCTAAAAACTCCAAAACCTAAGATGGATTATAATTCCTTAATAGACAGCCCTAGAGAGTCGGTTTTGGTGCCATTGGATCTGGTTTCTACCAGCTGTTCTATGTATATCGATATCCATGGGTGCTAAAGCATATCAAGACACAGGCGTGCATTCTCCGTGTTCTGGGGATCTTGGAAATATACACAATGTATACTCGCTATATGTCTGGATTAGTATAAACCTCGTCTTACAACAAACAAAACTAATACCATAAAATTACTATTTTATTAAATTATTTAAAATACAACAATATCCTAAAACTTTACCACCAGGCAAAAAATATTACACTAAATACACTCACATGAAACGGTAGGGGGGGGAGGGGTATGGGTATCCCTATTGTGTCCTACCCGTCCCTTCCTAATCCCTACCTACCTGCGGAGGTTGGCACCCTCTTGAACGCAATATGGCGCCCCTGCTCCTCGACGGCTTAACTTATTATCCCTAATAAACCCTAATATACACACCAATGGGGGATACCTATATAGTACCTCAACCCTAGAATCCCGTACCCTTACAGGTATTCAACCTTTCACAAAAACTATAGGGATAAATAATTGCAGAACACCATAACCACATTAAATCTAGTGCAGAACTGAAACAATGAAAAAATGATGAAAAAGAATGATCTGGTACATACGGTCCTTATATGACCACATATATATATCTAGCAAATCCCTAGGGTGATCCCTGCCTGTCAGCGGAGGTTGGCACCCTCTTGATCGCAATTGCCTGGAGGGCGCTTTGGTCTGAATACAACACAGGGTGCATAATTGAAAGCGCTTTGAATATAGTACAGGGAATATCCCTCTGATCTACTATGGAGGTAATGTGCACGGGAAAATGGAGGTAGGCGTGCAGACAGGAGCCTTAGTTTTCTCTCCTTTGTGATGTTACCCTAGCTTGGCTGTATGTTTATTTAAAGACCTCAAGGCCATAAGGTAATGACCCCTGCAACCAGGCGCTATGTGAATCTGATGTCAGAAGACACTGATAACCCCATATGCCTCCTGATGAACTACATCGGGGAGGGAAACGCGTCGATATATTATTACAGATAAGTGGGAGCAATGAGGATTTGGGCTATCACCTTGTTGGTCTCTGACTTTTTTTAGTTGGGCATATATACATTTGCAATACACAGATAAACTAGACCAAAAATCTTTTTCTGGTGTTATCAGTCTGCTAGTGATTAGTTCCCCGAGTGGGGTATAAACTAATTGGTGTCAGTTTTTCTGTGGAGTACAGTACAATAATTAATCAAGATGTGGAGTTTGTGGGACTATGCTGAGATGAAACTGTAAAACTGTATGATACATGAAAAAGGTCTCAGTGGAGTTGTAAAGAACTCTGGGAAGTTGAGAGACATCGCAACAACACATTAATGATAATGCTCAAGGATACTTCCGCAAAATATCTAACTTAAGGTACCGTCACACTAGGCGATATCGCCAGCGATCCGTGACGTTGCAGCGACCTGGATAGCGATATCGCTGTATTTGTCACGCAGCAGCGATCTGGATCCCGCTGTGAAATTGCTGGTCGCTGCTAGAAGGTCTGCACTTTATTTGGTCGCTAGGTCGCCGTGTATCGCCGTGTTTGACAGCAAAAGCAAGGATACCAGCGATATTTTACACTGGTAACCAGGGTAAACATCGGGTTACTAAGCGCAGGGCCGCGCTTAGTAACCCGATGTTTACCCTGGTTACCAGCGTAAAAGTTAAAAAAACAAACAGCACATACTCACCAGCGCGTCCCCCAGCCTCTGCTTCCTGACACTGACTGAGCGCCGGCCCTAAACTGAAAGTGAAAGCACAGCGGTGACGTCACCGCTGTGCTGTTAGGGCCGGAGCTCAGTCAGTGTCAGGAAGCAGAGGCTGGGGGACGCGCTGGTGAGTATGTGCTGTTTGTTTTTTTAACTTTTACGCTGGTAACCAGGGTAAACATCGGGTTACTAAGCGCGGCCCTGCGCTTAGCAACCCGATGCTTACCCTGGTTACCCGGGGACCTCGGCATCGTTGGTCGCTGGAGAGCGGTCTGTGTGACAGCTCTCCAGCGACCAAACAGCGACGCTGCAGTGATCGGGATCGCTGTCGCTATCGCTGCAGCGTCGCTTAATGTGACGGTACCTTAAGGGACATCTAAGAGCATGCTGAGATAACACTGTATAGAATATATAGTATGGAATTGGTCTGTTAAGGGGCTGCAAATCAATAAATCTTAGAAAAGAGATACTGCAGGGGCGCCACATTGCCAAGAGGGTGCCAACCTCCGCTGACAGGCAGGGATCACCCTAGGGATTTGCTAGATATATATGTAGCGCCCCCACCGCCGCAGGGCTGAGGGGTACCCGGTACCGGGCCTCTGAGTCTCTGCTGTGGGGTTGTCACGGTGGCTAGGCCCGGTCCGTGACCCCGCTGGTGGGGAGGCGACGTACAGTGAATGATAGATGTGGATAGTGGTGGTGGTGCGGTGCAGTAAATAACGAGGACACCAGGTTGCAGTCTCTTTACCTCTTTACTGAAGATCTCTAGGTCCTCAGTCCGGAATCCGAATAACCAGGCTGCGCAAGTCCAGCCGGTCCGATGGCACCTCCAGAGTTCTCTTTACAGGTGGAAATCTGTGCCTTCCTTCTAGCGCTATGTGTTGCGGTCCTTCCCTGCTGTGCTTACGGAAAGTCCCCACAACTGTTGTGTCTGTTTCTTAAGTTCCCTCACAACACGATTAGTTGATGTTCTGCTAATCTTCCGTCCCTCCCTGTTGTTATGGTTAGGACGGCACCCGTTTGACGGGTAGGCTCGGAGCTCTTCCGGGACCCTAGAGTCGCCCCTCTCCACAAGTTGCCCCCCAAGACTGCATAGGTGATTTAGGTGAGACAGCCCGCCTGAGACTGACTGTCCTGCCGTAGGTTCGAAGTATTGCCTGAAGCTGTATATAGAAATACTTCCTTCGGCGTTCCGGCCACCGGTTGTTTGCGCCTCAGTAGGATGTTGCCTCGGTCTTACAGCACGACCCCTACTGGTATTCTCCTTCTTGCTTTGATCTCGTTTCTCACTCAGCACAATCTATCTCGCTTCTAATCCTTCCTTGGGCACCGCCGCTATACTGTGCCGGCATGGTCCCGTTACGTTCTCTCAGGTTGCCAAGCCTCTGTCAGGATCCCACCCCTGACAGGGACCCTACCGAATCTTCCCCTGCAACACCCTCTGCCACAAGGTGTTGCCTGGTTCCAACCCAGTCAGCTTTCTGTCTAACTTCCTGCCTGACCCCCAGTTTTACCAGTGTGTGGAGAGTGGCCTAGTAAATAGAACCCTTAGCTCCCCCTGGAGGCCCGGCGGTGAAATGTATTGGTGTCTGTGATACCTGATCAGATGAACTCCTTCAGTGCCATCAGACGTACCATAGCTCCCCTTAGTGGCGGAGCCACAGTACTGCAACGACCAGGACTCTGGGGCGCTGCATATATACGTGGTCATATAAGGACCGTATGTACCAGATCATTCTTTTTCATCATTTTTTCATTGTTTCAATTCTGCACTAGATTTAATGTGGTTATGGTGTTCTGCAATTATTTATCCCTATAGTTTTTGTGAAAGGTTGAATACCTGTAAGGGTACGGGATTCTAGGGTTGAGGTACTATATAGGTATCCCCCATTGGATGTTTATATTAGGGTTTATTAGGGATAATAGGGTAAGCCGTCGAGGAGCGGGGGCGCCATATTGCGTTCAAGAGAGTGCCAACCTCCGCAGGTAGGTAGGGATTAGGAAGGGACGGGTAGGACACAATAGGGATACCCATACCCCTCCCCCCCTACCGTTTCATGTGAGTGTTATTTAGTGTAGTATTTTTTGCCTGGTGGTAAAGTTTTAGGATATTATTGTATTTTAAATAATTTAATAAAATAGTAATTTTATGGTATTAGTTTTGTTTGTTGTAAGGCGAAATATACACAATGTACAGCTAGGACATATAGTATCTCCATCACTTCTTATGGAATTTTGTTTCAGGAATGTTTTAGAAGGTGTCTGCAGTTTCAGCAAGACTCAATAAATGCATGAAAGCCTTTTTCTTGCACTGAGCTGGTCAAGGTGAGAGATCGGTGATTCACAGCCTTTGGGGCTTGCCCCACCCCTGCTTAGCTGGGTGTTCTCATACAGCTGCACGCTAAAGAGGGTTTTATAATTCTGGATAGGATACAAATAATTGACATTAAATTATATCTCCAATATTGTTCACAGGGATGTACATAGAAATCATTCCTAAAGAAAAATTAAGTATTTGGTGGAGTCAGTGGCTTACACACGTGGTCAAAATTGTTGGTACCCCTCGTTTAATGACAGAAAAACCCACAATGATCACATTTGAATCTGACAAAAGTAATAATAAATAAAAAATCTGTGAAAATGAAGAAATGAAAGTCAGACATTGCTTTTCCACAGAATTTAAAAAATAAATAAAATTCATGAAATAGGCCTGGACAGAAATGATGGTACCCTTATCTTAATATTTTGTTACACAACCTTTTGAGGCAATCACTGCAATCAAACAATTCCTGTAAATGTCAATGAGACTTCTGCACCTCGTTTCAGCTCTTTCCAAAGATGCTCAATAGGATTTAGGTCAGGGCTCATAGAACGCCACTTCAGAATAGTCCAATGTTTTCCTCTTAGCCATTCTTGGGTGTTTTTAGCTGTGTGTTTTGGAACATTATCCTGTTGCAAGACCCATGACCTGCGACTGAGACCAAGCTTTCAGACACTGGGAAGCACATTTCTCTCTAGAATCCCTTGATAGACTTGAGATTTCATTGTACCCTGCACAGATTCTAGACACCCTTTGCCAGATGCAGCAAAGCAGCCCCAGAAAATAAGAGCCTTCTCCTGATGATCTTTTTAATCATAGACCTGAGAGAGGGACAAGGGGACATCCTCTACGTCTGGAGGAAAGAAGGTTTAAGCATAATAACAGGCGCAGATTCTTTACTGTAAGAGCAGTGAGACTATGGAACTCTCTGCCGTATGATGTTGTAATGAGTGATTCATTACTTAAATTTAAGAGGGGACTGTGTAATGAGCTGGCCGGCTGTGCCTGTTCTGTTATCATTGACATAGAAGAATCTGTGACAGACACTGCCCCCGTGTGGCCAGAAGTTATACGTATGCCGAATGTGATTACAGAGAAACAAACTGTATTGGCTAAACTCCCCCCTGTTATGTCATGTGACCAGGAAGGAGGGAGAGAAGAAGGAGAGCCCGGGAAACTTCTCTGTGCAGAGAGAAGTCTGTGTGTGCTGGCGTCCTCCTGTTGATGCGATATAGAGGATTCCCTGGATTACCCCTCTCTTGGAAGCTGACATCCAGATTGTTCCCAGCTCCCACACTGCGGAGCACTCAGCGGTGACATCTTCACAGATCCTGGAACCCATGAACTGTAAGCGGGTCCTCTGTTGAGAGGCCAAACATTCCACCTTTACCTGCTGAACCCCCAAGGATTACAGTCTGGACCTGAGAGACAGCGTTTTGTTTACTCCCTGTTGTTTTCCTCTTTGGCTGGAGCGTCTCCCTGCAGTGACAGACAGGCCTGCGACGTGGGAAGATAACCTCCTGGAACAACGGAACTGGTAACGTGTGGATAGGGACAGTGAGGGAAAGTTTATTACACGTTATTTCTGCGAATAGGCATATTTTGTACTGTCTGTTATTGTGTTCCCCTGTGTTAATGAAAATGTATAACAGTAAAGATACGTTTGTTAAGATGGAATCTGAGTGTGGAAGTTTTGCTGGGCCAGATCATGGATATGCATGGGCGGCCTTGCCCTCGTCCACTTCATCTGGCGTAGTCGGCAGGATCTGTGCCCAGCAGGATTCCCACCCAGGCCCAGTACAGTCAGAAACCGCCGCCGGTGTCCATTGTAAACCAGGTCAGGAAATTTGGCGGGCGAAACTACCCCGTACCAGAGTGGGCGGAACAAGTGCGGATACTGGGAGAAATGTATAATATTGACCCTAAGACCTTGGCGGAAATGGCGGTACTGACGCTAGAGGGGGAGGCATGGACGACAGTCAGACTGGAGACGGTCAGGGGGCAGCGTGTGTTGGAGGATTTGGTGCGGGTGCTGGAAAAGACCTATGGACCTACTACGTACCAGGGAACACTGCGGTACCTATCCTTCCTGGCTACAAGCACACCGTCAAAGGATGGAAACTGTATACCGGCTGGTGGAACAGCAGATCCAGGACCAGGTCCACACTGATCCACTTCCAGTACAAGAAGACCTACTGAGTGTGGGTCAACTAGTCCTAGTTCGTATAAAGAAACCGCAAGGAAAACTCCGACCCAAGTGGGAGACCGAAGTCTATCGAATAATTGGACACCCGTACCCTGATGGCCCCGTCTATCAAGTACAAGGCGAAGACAGCGGCAGCCTCCGCACCCTGCACCGTAACATGTTGCGCCCCTGCCGTTCTCAGCCTGACTCCCCTCCTGTGATACCTAGAGAGATGGATATCACTAATGCTGTGGGAGACACCGACACCGGGGATGTAGAGGTAGAAGACATACCTACCCCTGTTCGCCTGACTGACGCGTCTGAACCCCTTACCTCCTCGACTGACTTACCGACTGGGGCGGAGAGTGGAGTGACTGATCGGGGAGAGAGACTAGCACCCGTTAGGCAGACAGCGAGGACCACCGCAGGAGTGCCCCCGGGACAGTCCTACAGAGACCAATATGTGTGGCCCTTTTCACAGCCGGGTCCTACAACCTCCACAGCCATCGCCGCCCTGGAGACAGTCGTGGACAGGGACTGCCAACCTTCAAGTGGGGGGGCGTGTAATGAGCTGGCCGACTGTGACTGTTCTGTTATCATTGACATAGAATCTGTGACAGACACTGCCCCCGTGTGGCCAGAAGTTGTACGTATGCCGAATGTGATTACAGAGAAACAAACTGTATTGGCTAAACTCCCCCCTGTTATGTCATGTGAATTAATTAATAAAAAACTTGGCACTCAAGAGTTCTTTTTGAAAAATGAAGAAATAATTGTTCGTTTATTGGTGCAACCAGTTCAGTAATTGATGATGTATAAACGTTTTCGGTCACAAGACCTTCATCAGAAACATCATATATGAAACTGAAATACATAATTTACAGAGAACGCCATATGTTACACAATATGGATCACATACAGAGGACCAGTATATGCACACAAGTAAAACGAGATAAAAAATCAAATGGGTGCTGGTTCTAGAGAAGTATATAAATGACAAAATTAATAATGATAATAGAGGGTGACAGCCGTGGCGGTTGGAACGAATCCAGACGTGCTGCGTGAGTCGTGGAATTTCTCAAGCTAAAGAAAAAGCTGTGAGCGTGGATAAGGAGAGAATACAAGGCATGGTATAACTACTGTATAAAATCACAAAATTGCACCTAAATGACCAACAAAGGATACTAAGTAGCAGGTGATGATGGGTGCTGGGCCGTGGTATTGGGGACGGAAGTGCACAGTGAGCACCTAAAAGAAGAAAGTAAGATCGTGAGTCTGTCAGACTATCCCAATCAAAACCATATAGCACAGTAACAGTATATACAAGTGAAAGTGTATGTAGATATATCCGCAATAGAATGAATGTTGTCCAGACCTGCTGATACCACAGTGTAGAGAAAGGTGGACCTAGGCATGCCCCTGAGTTGACCCTCAGGGGTCAACTCAGGGGCATGCCTAGGTCCACCTTTCTCTACACTGTGGTATCAGCAGGTCTGGACAACATTCATTCTATTGCGGATATATCTACATACACTTTCACTTGTATATACTGTTACTGTGCTATATGGTTTTGATTGGGATAGTCTGACAGACTCACGATCTTACTTTCTTCTTTTAGGTGCTCACTGTGCACTTCCGTCCCCAATACCACGGCCCAGCACCCATCATCACCTGCTACTTAGTATCCTTTGTTGGTCATTTAGGTGCAATTTTGTGATTTTATACAGTAGTTATACCATGCCTTGTATTCTCTCCTTATCCACGCTCACAGCTTTTTCTTTAGCTTGAGAAATTCCACGACTCACGCAGCACGTCTGGATTCGTTCCAACCGCCACGGTTGTCACCCTCTATTATCATTATTAATTTTGTCATTTATATACTTCTCTAGAACCAGCACCCATTTGATTTTTTATCTCGTTTTACTTGTGTGCATATACTGGTCCTCTGTATGTGATCCATATTGTGTAACATATGGCGTTCTCTGTAAATTATGTATTTCAGTTTCATATATGATGTTTCTGATGAAGGTCTTGTGACCGAAAACGTTTATACATCATCAATTACTGAACTGGTTGCACCAATAAACGAACAATTATTTCTTCATTTTTCAAAAAGAACTCTTGAGTGCCAAGTTTTTTATTAATTTATTGACGGGTTGGAAACCTTACTTGAGCACCACCCAGGAGCCTCGAGTGCCGTGTATAATTCTTGTGTTATGTCATGTGACCAGGAAGGAGGGAGAGAAGAAGGAGAGCCTGGGAAACTTCTCTGTGCAGAGAGAAGTCTGTGTATGCTGGTGCCCTCCTGTAGATGCGATATAGAGGATTCCCTGGATTACCCCTCTCTTGGAAGCTGACATCCAGATTGTTCCCAGCTCCCACACTGCGGAGCACTCAGCGGTGACATCTTCACAGATCCTGGAACCCATGAACTGTAAGCGGGTCCTCTGTTGAGAAGCCGAACATTCCACCTTTACCTGCTGAACCCCCAAGGATTACAGTCTGGACCTGAGAGACAGAGTTTTGTTTACTCCCTGTTGTTTTCCTCTTTGGCTGGAGCGTCTCCCTGCAGTGACAGACAGGCCTGCGACGTGGGAAGATAACCTCCTGGAACAACGGAACTGGTAACGTGTGGATAGGGACAGTGAGGGAAAGTTTATTACACGTTATTTCTGCGAATAGGCATATTTTGTACTGTCTGTTATTGTGTTCCCCTGTGTTAATGAAAATGTATAACAGTAAAGATACGTTTGTTAAGATGGAATCTGAGTGTGGAAGTTTTGCTGGGCCAGATCATGGATATGCATGGGCGGCCTTGCCCTCGTCCACTTCATCTGGATACCTTTCTGGAAAAGTATAATGTTACAGGTTATATACACTAGTTTCCTTGATGGGGCGTTGATCCAGGGAACTAGTCTGATTGCCGTAGGTGGAGTCGGGAAGGAATTTTTTCCCCAATGTGGAGCTTACTCTTTGCCACATGGGTTTTTTTTTGTCTTCCTCTGGATCAACTTGTTAGGGCATGTTAGGTTAGGCTATGGGTTTAACTAGATGGACTTAAAGTCTTCCTTCAACCTTAATAACTATGTAACCATGTTTCACAGTAGGGACAGTGTTTTTTTCTTGACATGCTTAATTTTTCCGTCTGTAAACATAGAGCTGATGTGCCTTGCCAAAAAGTTCCATTTTAGTCTCATCTGTCCATAGAACATTCTCTCAGAAGCTTTGATTTTTTTTAACAATGGTGTCCTCCTTGGTTGTCTCCCATGAAGTCCACTTTGTCTCATACAACAACGGATGGTGCGATCTGACACTGATGTTCCTTGAGCTTGAAGTTCACCTTTTATCTGTTTAGAAGTTTTTCGGGCCCCTTTTGTTACCATTCATAATATCCGTCTCTTTGATTTGTCATCAATTTTGCTCCTGCGGCCACATCCAGGGAGGTTGGCTACAGTCCGATGGATCTTAAATTTCTGAATAATATGTGCAGCTGTAGTCACAGGAACATCAAGCTACTTGGAGATGGTCTTATAACTTTTACCTTTAACATTAATAGAAAAAACTTGGCACTCAGTAGTGAGGAAAATTATTTTGCTTCTTTTTATTATTGATGCATCCAGACAAAATTAACGAATAAACGTTTTCGGTCCGGCAAAGGACCTTCATCAGACAATTCTTTAGTGTGAACTGGATGTAGAAGCAATCTAAGAAGATATAAGGAGCGTCCACAGATTATATAGATTATATAACAGCCTGCTGCAATAGGTATAATCTGCTGCAATAGGTATGATCTATGGGTTGGAGACCCTACTTGAGCACCTACAAAAAAATTTTTTCTATTGAGTGCCGTGTTTTCTTCTACTATTTTACCTTTAACATATTTGTCAATAATTTTCTTTCTAATCTCCTGATACAACTCTTTCCATCGTTTCCTCTGGTCCATGTTGATTGTGATGCACACCATGTCAGCAAACAGCACCGAGAGTGTCTGTAGCCCTATATACAGGCCCACTCACTGATTCCAAGATTGTACACCTGTGATGCTAGTTAGTGGACACACGATAAGTTAACATGTCCCTTTTGTCACATTATTTTCAGGGGTACCATCATTTCTGTCCAGGCCTATTTCATGAGTTTTATTTTTTATTTAAATTCTGACGAAGCATGGCTGAAAAGCAATGTCTGACTTTCATTTGTTCATTTTCATAGATATTTTATTTATTATTACTTTTGTCATATTCAAGTTATTTCTGTGACCATTGTGGGTTTTTCTGTCATTAAAAGAGGGGTACCAACAATTTGGACCATGTGTGTAACTTGAAGCTCATAGGCCAGTTTATGTCTAATGCCTGTGTTTTACATTAGGGCCTCTTCACACTGTCTTTCTTTACTGCGCCCAGTGGATTCTGCCTGAATCCCCTATAGAGCCATAGATTGCAATGACAGGAATGGAGTTGACATGAATTCCACATATGTTGTTTTTTTTTTCTGAACGTGGCCGTGTGTTCCAACAGCCACAGAAAAGAGAACACTTTTAGACGAAAAAACACAAACAGACTGAGGGTATGTGCACATGGTCAGTAATCGCTGCGGGTGTACTTGTGCAGCGTCCATATGTTACAGCATAGTGGATGGGATTTCAAGAAACCCCATGCCCACTATGCATGCACAGATGCCCGCTGATCACCCGCAGAGACGGACATGCGGTGCGTGTCTCTAGACCGCAGCATGTCTATTTATCTTGTGAATACGTGAGATAAATCTCACCCGTACAATGTACTGGACGGAGGCTGTGAATCCGCATGGTTCCGTGATCACAGAGGAGTCAACTGTGTTCAATAGCCGGTAGTGGACATGGGCTGCATCCAAAGCACTGTCAATTCCTGGTCGTGTGCACCGGGCCTAAGAAAATAAATCAGTCAATTTCAGCAAAAAAACAAATTCATTTGACCTCTGCTTGTGTAAGCGCAGTCTGTGGCCCCGTCAAAGATTTATGTGAATCCCATTTTAGGGGGATTCAGGCAGAGCCCCCGGACGCACTGCAGATCCTATTGAATGGAATAGTGCAGTCTACTCGACTATTCCGCACTGTCCCAGTACACCAGCCAGACACGGACAACGGGCAAACACGGACACCGGCCAGGAGACACTTTTTTTTTATAAATCTGTTGTCGTCATCTTTCAGCATTTCTGCAGCGTTTTTTTCCTATTCAAATGAACGGGAAACAAAAATGCAAGTGAAAGGGCTGCGAAAACACAGAATATTTCCTGCCAACACTGTAGATCAATCTACAGCAAAAATGGTGCATGTGAACAATGTCTACAGGGGTTTTCTGAGAATGGAAAAATAAATGGCATGAAATGAAAAATCCCCTGAGGCTCCAGCACCGATGCTCCAGGGGTCTCTGCCAGTCTTAGCACTGGGCTGCAATGGTCTTGTGGCTCCGGGGGTTTCTGCCAGTCTCAGCACTGGGCTTCAGTGGTCTTGTAGCTGCGCCTTATATTATAGAGGCAAAGTGAATAGTAACCATCAGGGACCCCGAACCATCGGCCTCGGAGCCAGCAGGGACTTAGCAGAGTAGTTTGGGGTGAAATTTTTGATTCACTTTTTATTCTGCTGTTTGTGAGGTATGATGTAGAAAAAGACGGCAATTCTGCTAATGTTTTCTATTATGTGACTGCATGGCCGCTTCACACAACCGGGTATCATGTTTTTCACGGATGCCACGTGTGCCCTATTTAACCTACGTTGCTCCACTCATGTCCGTGTTTTCCCAGCAGCACAGATGACAAGGGCCAATACAAGTCTATGGGTCCGTGTAAACATGCCGTCCGTGTGCCGTATGTGTGCTGTATGTGTACCGTCCATGATTCATACATGTGCCATCTGTGTTTAACATGGAAAGTATGTGAGAAGCTGTATAATTTCATTTCCAGTATCCATACTGGAAAAACACAGATGGCCCATGGACAACACACTGATTGAAAACACTGGAGACACCGATATCGGTGTAAGGGTATGTTCACACGATCCTGATTTCAATCCTTTTTTTTTCAGGACAAAAACCGCAGCTCTTGGCAGAAAACGCAGGTGCGTTTTTGGTGCGTTTTTGGTGCGGTTTTTGATGCGGTTTTTAGTGCGGTTTTTTATGCAGTTTTCTCTGCAGATTGTCTGTGTTTGACACAAATAAAGCTTTAACTGCAGTGGGGGAAAAAAAAAAAAGAAATTATGTCATTTCCTTGTCCAACCCTTTTCTTCTTCCATCCTCCATTTTGGGACTAAACACCAAAATGAGTGGACGTGTTTTGAATGACAGCGCTCCGCAGAGTGCTGAGCGTAGGCCAGATCACAGCCCGCGGATCCAGCTCTATCCAGCTATTTAAGTCTACGTTCACATTTGCGGTCTGCGCCGCAGCGTCGGGCGCCACAGCGTCGCCGCATGCGTCATGCGCCCCTATATTTAACATGGGGGCACATGGACATGCGTCGCACTTGCGTTTTGCGCCGCATGTGTCACTGCAGCGCACGGATCCGGGCGCAGAGGACTGCGTCCAAAATCAATCAAAAAAAGGACGCATGCGGCGCAAAACGCAGCGTTGTGCATGCGTTTTGCTGCGTTTTTGTTTGCGTTGTGTGTTGCGGCGCCGACGCTGCGGCGCACAACGCAAAAGTGAACATAGCCTAAGTGCCACGTATTTAAGTGCCACGTATTTAAGTGCCACGTATCACGTATTTAAGTGCCACGTATTTCAGTGCCACATATTTCAGTGCCACGTATTTCAGTGCCACGTATTTCAGTGCCACGTATCACGTATTTCAGTGCCACGTATCACGTATTTCAGTGCCACGTGCCACGTATTTCAGTGCCACGTATCACGTATTTCAGTGCCACGTATCACGTATTTCAGTGCCACGTGCCACGTATTTAAGTGCCACGTATCACGTATTTCAGTGCCATGTGCCACGTATTTCAGTGCCACGTGCCACGTATTTAAGTGCCACGTGCCACGTATTTAAGTGCCACGTATTTAAGTGCCACGTATTTCAGTGCCACGTATCACGTATTTCAGTGCCACGTGCCACATATTTAAGTGACACGTATCACGTATTTAAGTGACACGTATCACGTATAAGTGCCACGTGTCACGTATTTAATTGCCACGTATTTAAGTGCCACGTATCCCACGAAGATTTTCCATGGAGAACAGACACATCCAGAGACATGTCTGCTCTCCACGGCTGCAGCAACACACTGACAGGAGAGTTGGTGTGTCACTGCGCATGCGCGAGCGAGTTTACCGGCGGTCATTGACCCCGGCACTCTCGCTTAACGGCAGTGCTGCGTGGGAAAGTTCAACGCAGCTGTACTGCCGTTAACCGAGACGCCGGAGTCATTGAACTCCGGAACAGTACGCGATACACTGCTAGGAGCTTCGCTCCTGGCAGTGTATCGCCGGAGAGCAGCCGATCGGCGTGGGACACTCGTTTTATGGATTCTGCGGACAGGGAGTATGAATTTGATTTTTTATTTTGTGATTTTTTCCTGGAGGATCGAGGGCTTCGCCTACAAGTGTGCTGTTGGTGAGTATATACTCTATGTTATGTGTTGTATGTACTGTACTGTGTGTCATGTATGTGTATTGTGTGTAGGTGTTTTGTGTAACTTTACAATTGTGCTAAGTCGCCGGACACAGGGACAACTCTCCCATCCTAATACCGGATGGGAGTAGTAGTCCCATACGGCGACTTAGCACAATGGTGGCACTAGCGTCGCATGGGGACACGCACACACACACGCACACACACACACATACACACACACAGACACACACACATACATACACACACACACACACATACCAAATCAATCAAACGGCCGACACGATCCCCATGCGACGGTATGCCTCCATGTCTCTCCGCCCAAGCACTTCCGCCCACGCACTTCCGGCCGCTTCCCCGCACTTCCGGCTGCAGCGGTTCTGCACCACAAACCGCAATAAAACCCGCAGATATATTTTTGATCTGCGGGTTTTACTGCGGGTTTGACCTCACAATGGAGGTCTATGGGTGCAGAACCGCTGCAGTTTCGGGCAAAGAAGTGACATGCTCCTTCTTTTTTCCCACACCGATTCATCGCGGCTTTTTAAGGGAAATTCAGGACCGTGTGCACAGTGGTTCCTGTTTTCCATAGGGGTACATTGTAATGTACCCTGCATGGAAAACAGCTGCGGAACTGCAGCGGCAAAACCGCTGCGGTTCTGCAGTAAAAAACGCACTGTGTGAACATGGCCTAACAGTGTTGTTGGTGGAATATTTCAGGATGGGGGGCCCCACTTTGAATTTTGCTCAGGGCCCCATTTTGTCTAAAACCGGCCCTGGTAACGTCATTATGTCTACTCACGTACATTGCATTCAACTGTATCTTTATGCTGATGCAGATACCATTAAAATCCAGCCCCATAGCAGCCGTGTAGTCTGCCTCACTGGATAGCATGTCCCCAAATCACAGATGAAAGATAAGCAGCACAAATGTGTAACAGTGTAATGTGTCTGAGACTGGCGGTAGTACAACATGTCGCTGTGTAGCCCTAGCCTGCTATTATTGAGTGTGTGGTTTTCTTGCTGCATGTTTTTGCTTTGCATAGGCACCAGTGGAGAAAGACTGCTGAAAAACACAGGACACCAGAGCAAGCTGTGGTGTATTTACATTGCCCTACTATGTACAGTATGAGCCTGAGTATATTTATCTATATATATAATTGTCTAAGGGTCACTTCCGTCTGTCTGTCTGTCTGTCACGGATATTCATTGGTCACGGCCTCTGTCTGTCATAGAAATCCAAGTCGCTGATTGGTCGTGGCAAAACAGCCACGACCAATCAGCGACGGGCACAGTCCGGCGGAAAAATGGCCGCTCCTTCCTCCCCGCAGTCAGTGCCCGCTCCATACTCCCCTTCAGTAAGCACTCACACAGGGTTAATGGCAGCATTGACCACGGTGTAATGCACTCGGTTAACGCTGTTATTAACCCTGTGTGACCAAATTTTTACTATTCATGCTGCCTTCATGCTTACTCTCTCTCTGTGTGAGGGGTAATGGACCTGCTGCAATTCAAACACCTGTGACTAGGAGGCGGAGTGCTCGGTCAGAAGGCAAAATAATACATTTGAAAAAACTGACCGTCACATCCATACTCAGACCAAGTGTGAACAGGTGCTAAACCTAGAGTCGCCAACTCCTATACATTCAAGCAAATAAGGTAGCACACTGTAGCGCTGAAACATGCAAACATGAAACATGAAAATTTAACTGCATTACTGCACTAGAAATATGAAAAATGAGAGCGTTTAGCGCATAAAAAAGGCCAATTTTATGTGTACCTGGTAGCCACTTTACGGCATCTCTCTTATACCAGGTCCTACGATTTCCTTCCTCACTGAGAATAAACGTCTCCATCTGAATGGGTGCCTATGAAAACCTCTTATGAGACTACTATTCTCTCTCTGTGGAGAGAGTGGCTACCAGGTGCACTTAAAATTGGCCTTTTTTATGCGCTAAACGCTCTCATTTTTCATATTTCTAGTGCAGTAATGCAGTTAAATTTTCATGTTTCATGTTTGCATGTTTCAGCGCTGCAGTGTGCTGCCTTATTTGCTTGAATGTATAGGAGTTGGCGACTCTAGGTTTAGCACCTGTTCACACTTGGTCTGAGTATGGATGTGACGGTCAGTTTTTTCAATTGTATTATTTTGCCTTCTGACCGAGCACTCCGCCTCCTAGTCACAGGTGTTTTAATTACAGCAGGTCCATTACCCCTCCACAGAGAGAGAATAGTAGTCTCATAAGAGGTTTTCATAGGCACCCATTCAGATGGAGACGTTTATTCTCAGTGAGGAAGGAAATCGTAGGACCTGGTATAAGAGAGATGCCGTAAAGTGGCTACCAGGTACACATAAAATTGGCCTTTTTTATGCGCTAAACGCTCTCATTTTTCATATTTCTAGTGCAGTAATGCAGTTAAATTTTCATGTTTCATGTTTGCATGTTTCAGCGCTACAGTGTGCTACCTTATTTGCTTGAATGTATAGGAGTTGGCGACTCTAGGTTTAGCACCTGTTCACACTTGGTCTGAGTATGGATGTGACGGTCAGTTTTTCCAATATACTACGTGGACATGCATATTCTAGAATACCCGATATGTTAGAATCGGGCCACCATCTAGTTGTTAATAATATTAATAATGTGTTCTTTTATTCAAATGACATATGATGTTAGCACATACAAGCTCAAGCTATAGCAAAAGTCTGCACTGAGAACTTGATTCATTGTTAATCTCCACCCTAACACATAAGACTAGCAACTTCACAGACACTACTTTCCCTTGTGCCTAATTAGCTGCTTTGTGTCCAGATTTACACCCTTTGGCTTTATATGTATTTGCCAGGTTCTTTTCAGTTCAGAAGAGCTATAAAAGAAAATATCACACATAAGAAATAAGGAAAGAAATAAAACTAATTATAAAGCTATTATACACTGATTAATATTAAAAATGTATGAAATTTCTGTCTTTGGAACATGGTTTAGTAATGTAAAATCCTACTTTCATGGTGAAACTCAGCAAATTGAATAGGTAGCTCACTGCCTATGCATAATGTTTTGGATATCTGACAAACTCATTATGGAATCATTTAGTGACTCCACTCCTGTTCTTTTCATGCCAGATTGGATGATATTGGGTGACCTTCTGGCATGCCACACAGCTGAAAAATCAGACCCCCACCAATAAGTGAGGATTGCACAAAGCATATCCCTTTAGAAACGCACAGTAAAAATATGACTTGCTCTACATTAGCAAAGAAATGTTTAATAGCATATAAAACAGCCTTCTATATGATAGCATCAAACCTGGAATTCATCAAAATTCCAATGGACACCTATTACACAAATAACTGATGAAGTTAAAAAGTCTGAATATGTAAACAGATCTGAGCACATTTAACGTGCCATCATTTTCTTTTAGAGTTGGCAGCCTTTTATTCATTAGCTGCATGCAGTGAAATGTGTCACTTGATCCTCATAATGCAAGGGTGTAGTATATTCCATTACACAGCAGTTAAAACTGAAGGTCAGATTGCTACTGAGCAGTACATTTTACGTTCACGCTCCAGTTTTCCAATGTGGCATATAACCATTGCCTTTCCAGGGTGGAAGTGCATCATATAGACGTAAGTATATGGACTGCTAAGCATTATACCTACAGGAGCTTTTATGACATCTACTAAATTTAATATGGAGGTGTTCCCCCCCCCCCTCTGCAGCAAATACAGCAGGGAAGGTTTTCTACCAGACTGTGGAGTGTGCCTGTGGGAATTTTTTCCATTAATCCAGAATAGTAGTTGCGAGTAGAGCTGACCGAGCACTAAAATGCTCGGTTGCTCATTGCTCAAACCTAGCAATTCCTAATGCTCGAAAGCTTGTTTGAGTAACGAGAATAAAGGGAATCAATGGGAAATCTAAGCATTTTTCCGGCAGACCCTACAAAGAGATCTGGGGGGGGGGCAGTGAAAATATTTAAATAGAAAAAGTGCTAAATGGAAGGAGAACAGCATGGGGAAGACCCCTGGAAGCATCTCTGACCCCCAGATGGCTGCTGAGAACAATGGTGTCACACTTTTACTCCACTTTAAGGAGTAACAAAAAACATTCAAAATTGACAAGAAATTGTCGAATGTTAAGAAACATTCTTTCCTGTATAATGATTTTTATATAAGGCAACATTTAAAAAGGATTTAAGAAAAATAACAATGTAAGTAAACCAAAATTGACATTTTTAGAAAGATATTGGAACTTTCAGTGTAATTTATGAAGGAAGCAAGAACTGCCAAAAATGTTATGTAAGAGGAACTCAGATACAATGTGTATTAGACATAAAGGAGGGAATCATACACATTCTGTTCAAATTGTCATGTAGTGGTACTCCTCCGCTCATAAAAGTTCTGAACAGTGCAAAGCCTGCCAAAAATTACAAGCAGGGTCATCTATGCAACCTAAAAGGCACCAACTGAAGCACCTCATTAAAATATTTTGAGCATAGATGTGGTACTCCTCCACTCTTAAAAGTTCTGCACATTGCAAAGCCTGCTCAAAATTACAAACAGGGTCATTCATACAACCTGGAAGGCTCCAGCTGAATCACCTCATTAGAATATTGTGAGAAAACTATAGTTGTGGTACTCCTCCACTCAAAAGTTCTGCACAGTGCAAAGCCTGACAAAAATTACAAGCAGGGTCATCTATACACCTTTGAAAGCAACAACTGGACAGCCTCATTAAAATTTTAAGAAAGTGTACACCCGCAGCAGGCCATTTTCTTTTTTATTTCAAACCAATGAAATTTCACACAAAGCAGGTTCTATGGTATATATGACAATAGTCAATTTTTTTACTAAAAAATATTTTTGTAAACTGAACCAGGCCAAGTGGTTTTTAAATATTTCAACCTACGCAATTTTACACAAAGCGTGTTAAACTGTATGGATGAATCGTTGAATGCATAAAATATGTTGAAAGGTTTTTTACAGTTTAATATACCACCTGAATGTAACAGAAAACTTGAAATACTCTATTGATGACTAAATGAATCCCTAAAAAGTTTTGGAAGTTTTTTCTAGAGCTTAATGTAGCAGCGAAATGAAGCAAGAACCATGTTTCAGTATATGGAAGAATCACTGAATCCATAAGAAGTTTTGGAAGCATTTTTGTGAGTGTAATATACCAGTGGAATGTAACAAGAACCACATTACAGTGTATGGATGAATGATTGAATCCCTAAAAAAGGTTTGGAGGGTTTTATGTGAATTTAATATAGCAGCAAAATATAACAAGAACCATGTTACAGTGTATGGATGAATCATTGAATCCCTAAAATGTTTTGTAAGGTTTATTGTGAGATTACTATACCACCTAAATGTAACAGAAAGCATATAATACCCTATGGATGACCCTATGGGTGACTAATGGAATCCATGGAATCCATAAAACATTTATTAAGTTTTTTTTAGAGTTTAATATAGCAGTTAAATGTAGCAAGAACTGCATTTGTATGGATGAATCATTGAATCCATGCAAATGTTTTCAATGTTTTTTTGAGTTTTATACAATTTTTTTGATGGTTAGATACCACTAAATTGTACACTAGAAGAAGCAATACTCTATGGATGAGCAATAGAATACTGATAAATATTTGAAATTTTTTTTGGAGGATTTGGTACGACAGAAATGTACCCAAGAACACATAATACTCTATGGATGAGTAATTGAATCTAGATAACTTTTTCAATGCTTTTTTGAAGGGCTGGATACCGCTGCAATGTACCCCAGAGCACTTAACAGTATATGGATGAGTAATTATAATAATAATAATAATAATTTTTATTTATATAGCGCCAACATATTCCGCAGCGCTTTACAACTTATAGAGGGGACTTGTACAGACAATAGACATTACAGCATAACAGAAATCACAGTTCAAAACAGATACCAGGAGGAATGAGGTCCCTGCTCGCAAGCTTACAACCTATGAGGAAAAGGGGAGACACGAGAGTAATTGAATCCAGATAACTTTTTCAGTGCTTTTTTGGAAGTTTATATACCACCGTAATGTACTCCAGAGCATATAATATTATATAGATGAGTAATTTAATCCAGATAATTTTTGCAACACTTTTTTGGAGGGTTATATACTACCGCAATGCACCCCAGAGCACGATAGTAATTTTATACAAAAAAAATGTAACGATTTTTTGAAAAGTTACAGTGGGGGAAATAAGTATTTAATCTCTTGCTGATTTTGTAAGTTTGCCCACTGACAAAGACATGAACAGTCTATAATTTTAAGGGTTGGTTAAATTTAACATTGAGAGATAGAATATCAAAAATAAAATCCAGAAAATCACATTGTATAGATTATATAAATGTATTTGCATTTTGCAGTGAGAAATACCGTATTTTCCGGCGTACAAGACGACTTTTTAACCCCTGAAAATCTTCTTAAAAGTCGGGGGTCGTCTTGTACGCCGGGAATCGCCTTGTACGCCGGGTGTATATGGTGGGTGGGGGGGGGAGTGATCCTGATGACGACGAGGGGGCGTCTCACAGAAAAGTGAGTATCCCCCATTACCTTATCATAGCGCTGCAGCGTGGGGTCTCTGTGCTGGGAGCGGCGGCGGCTGCTGTGCTGTGGCGGCTCCTCTTCTGCAGTGTGGGGCCTGTGGGGCGGTGGCGGCGGCGGCGTATCTTCATGCAGTCGGGGCTCCTCCGGCATCTCAGCCTGGAAGCCCCGCCGGCAACTCCATCGGTACAATGCGCTGGCCTCCGGGAAAATGGCCGCTGCTTAGATTCAGATCTCGTTGAGATCTGAATCTGAGCATGCGCAGCCCCCAGCGGCCGGGCCACCGCATCGCACCTATTGAGCTGCCTCCGGGAAAATGGCCACTGCTCAGATTCAGATCTCGTCTCCCGAGATCTCGGGACGAGATCTGAATCTGAGCAGCGGCCATTTTCCCGGAGGCCACCTGACCGCATTGTACCCATGGAGTTGCCGGCGGGGCTTCCAGTCTTTGAGATGCCGGAGGAGCCCCGACTGTATGAAGATACGCCGCCGCCACCGCCCCACAGCACCAGAGGCCCCACACTGCAGAAGAGGAGCCGCCACAGCACAGCACAGCACAGCAGCCGCCGCTCCCAGCACAGAGACCCCACGCTGCAGCGCTATGATAAGGTAATGGGGGATACTCACTTTCCTGTGAGACGCCCCCTCGTCCTCATCAGGATCACTCCCCCCCCCCCAAAAGGCACATATTCACCGGCCCTATAAGACGACATAGGGTGTATAAGAAGACCCCCGACTTTTAAGAAGATTTTATTTTTTAACTGGTAAAGTTGGGGGGTCGTCTTATACGCCCAGTCGTCTTATACGCCGGAAAATACGGTATTTGATTTGATCCCATTCCAACCATTAAGAGTTCTGGCTTCTATAGACCAGATAGACACTCCTAATCAACTCGTTACTTGCATTAAAGACAGCTGTCTTACATAGTCACCTTTATAAACGACTCCTGTCCACAGACTCAATTAATCAGTCAGACTCTACAACATGCGCAAGACCAAAGAGCTTCAGAAGGATGTCAGGGACAAGATCATAGACCTGGACAAAGCTGGAATGGGCTACAAAACCATAAGTAAGACGCTGGGTGAGAAGGAGACAACTGTTGGTGCAATAGTAAGAAAATGGGAGAAATACGAAAAGACTGTCAATCGACATTGATCTGGGGCACCATGCAAAATCTCACCTCGTGGGGTATCCTTTATCATGAGGAAGGTGAGAGATCAGCCTAAAACTGCACAGGGTACTTGTTAATGATCTCAAGGCAGCTGGGACCACAGTCACCAAGAAAAACATTAGTAACACATTACACCGTAAATGTTTAAAATCCTACAGTGCCCGCGAGGTCCCACTGCTTAAGAAGGCCCATGTGCAGGCCCATCTGAAGTTTGCAAATGAACACCTGGCTGATTCTGTGAGTGATTGGGAGAAGGTACTGGGGTCAGATGAGACAAAAATTGAGGTCTTTAGCATTAACTCAACTTGCCGTGTTTGGAGGAAGAGAAATGCTGCCTATGACCCAAAGAACACCGTCCCCACTGTCAAGCATGGAAGTGGAAACATTATGTTTTGGAGGTGTTTCTCTGCTAAGGGCACAGGACTACTTCACCACATCAATGGGAGAATGAATAGAGCCATGTACCGTAAAATCCTAAGTGACAACCTCCTTCCCCCTGCCAGGACATTAAAAATGGGTCGTGGCTGGGTCTTCCAGCAAGACAATGACCCAAAACATACAGCCTAGGCAACAAAGGAGTGGCTCAAAAAGAAGCACATTAAGGTCATGGAGTGGCCTAGCCAGTCTCCAGACCTTAATCCCATAGACAACTTATGGAGGGAGTTGAAGCTCTGAATTGCCAAGCAACAGCCTCAAAATCTTAATGATTTAGATATGATCTGAGGAGTGGACCAAAATTCTTCCTGACATGTGCGCAAACCTCATTATCATCCACAAAAAAAGTCTGACTGCTGTGCTTGCCAACAAGGGTTTTTCCACCAAGTATTAAGTCTTGTTTGCCAGAGGGATCAAATACTTATTTCTCACTGCAAAATGCAAATAAATTTATATAATTTATACAATGTGATTTTCTTTTTGATATCATATCTCTCAATGTTAAAATTACCCTTAAAATTATAGACTGTTCATGTCTTTGTCAGTGGGCAAATTTACAAAATCAGGAAGGGATCAAATACTTACGGTATTTCCCCCACTGCATATATCACTGAAATGTACCACAGAGCACATAATAGTATATAGATGAGTAATTGAATCCAGATACATTTTTCAACACTTTTTTAAAGGGTTACATACCACCGAAATTTACCCCAGAGCACGTAATACTCTATGGATGAGTAATTGAATGCAGAATTATTTTTCAACGCTTTTTTGCATTTTTTTAAAATACCACCATAATGTAACAATAACTGTGTTCAACTGTATAGATGGACTAATTGAATCCAGAAAAATGTATTTAACGTAAATATTTTGAAAGTGTAGTTAATGTACTTTTACACTCATAAAGGCTTTGCATAAAGTACAAAGCCAGGAAAAAATTACAACCAGGCAAATACACTAATCATCTTCTGGTGCTCGCTTCTTCTCCTTCCTCTGGAAGCTGAGGGTCTGCCTCCACCTGCTTCCTGGAGCCTGATTCCCAGGTGCCTGGTAGTGCCGGAAAACCTGTGATGTAGAAATGGGCAACAGCCCCTGTGTAACCTGCACCATTGGCTGCTCCCACATAGGAGGTGGGAAACCCCAAGGAAAATACAATCTATCGGGGGTGGTAGTAACCAGGCCTCAATCCACCTTGAAGAACCGCTCCAAGGCCCATTCATTCCGCAAGACGGGGTCATCCTGCTCCCTTCCTACTGGGATCACACCACTGTTTACCAGCTATCTTGACCCTCCATTTTGAGGAGAATGACCCTGGTTCCAGCCGTTAGCTCTTGCAACCTTTGGGGCAAGTGTTCCGTTCCTACTGCCCGATGGTTGAACAAAATGTGATGATGGGTCCCAAGCTCTTCAATGGACCCCCTTCTTTGCTGTCAGTTGTATGTAATCACCACCCCGTGGGATGCCAACTGTCAAGACCTTGCGGCTAGTGGGCCCGATGGCATATCTTCAGACTTGGTCCTGGCTTGCATCCGTGTCTCCTCCAACCAGCCCAGTGTCACACGCAGTGTAGGACAGACTAAGAAAAACACAAAGGAATAAGGGAAAGGGGGCCAACTCTATGGTAGCGGGGAGTGGAAACCCCTAGGCTGCCATGAGATCAAAGTGCATGGTTTGTTGGTAGCGGTGTAACACTCAAGCTTGCTTCCTCCATCCCCTCCCGCCAACCACGGACAACAGAGAGGGGATCATTACCCTCTTCATCTCCTTACTGTTGCATGCCCAACATCTCTTCCTCCTTGTACTCATCCTCCATTTGTTCCTCTGCTCCTGCACCTTCACTAACAGTTTGTCTGGTACCATGAGCCCCCCCCCCCCCCCCCCCCCCGATTGCTGTAATCCAGAAGACAGTCCAGAACTTAGAGATATTGTTATTCCTTCAACATCCTGCTCTGTTTCCAACTCTTCTCGGATCACCACCTCCTCCCACAGACTATGCAAATTATGCTCCAGCATGTAGGTGACTGGAATAGTGACGCTGATTATGGCAGTGTCAGTGCTAACCATTTTCAAACTGTACAGAAGGGTGCAGAGGTCCTTCATATGTTCCCACTCCGCAAGTGTGATTTGCTACACGTTGGTACTGACTATGCAAAATGTCATACTTTACCAGGGGTCGAAACTGCTGCCACAGTCGCTGCAACATGTGCAGAGTCGAATTCCACTGTGTCGATAATACGTGTGTGGACCCTAGAAATGAGCACATAGTGACTGTGCTTTCTGCAGCAGTGCCAGCGGGCATGGATAGTAGTGTAGAAATTGCTGTAGCACCAGGTTGTGCCATGCAAAGCATGTGTGTGAAGTTGCTCTGGCATATGGCCTCCACCAGGTTTGCACCGTTATTGCTAGAGATGAGTGAATATTTCAATGTTCGGATTGCTAAATTTACAATATTTGCCAACTTATTCTTCGAATATTCACCAAACATATGCGAACGCCATTCAAGGCAATGGCAGGCAAAAACAAACGTATGCACTACACCTTCTAATGACCCCAAAAGCTGCCAAAACACATCATATGATGAGAAGATACCAGGAAAGTGGCCTCAATTCACCCACAGTACAAATTGTAGCATGGCACTGCAGCAATCAGCCAGGCATGAGGTATCGGGGTCTAAGCCAGCACTTACAGCTTTCAATTGAACATCATGGTAAGACGAGGTGGGTGAAGGATTGGTGTAGGCCTCCTGTGCTGGGAGCCCTGATACCATATGCAACAGCCCAACCTGCTTTCATACTCAGCCACTAGAGATGAGCGAAGATGTTTGGAAAACGATTGCCAAATATAAATTCGGCACGAATATGGTACATTCTAATTCATGATCGGTAACACGAGCATTTTTCTTAAAATAGGAAAAAGTTGGCAACATTGGGTAAAAGTGCAGGAAAATAATTACGTTGCCACTAAAGTATTTTAAAGTAGATAGATAGATCTATTTATCTGCTGGTTCCTAACCGTTTGTGCAGACACATGCACATTTGTGGCCTGCTGGAGGTCATTTTGCAGGGCTATGGCAGTGCTCCTCCTGTTCCTCCTTGCACAAAGGCGGAGGTAGAGGTCCTGCTGCTGGGTTGTTGCCCTCTTACAAGCCCCTCCACGTCTCCTGGTATACTGGCCTGTCTCCTGGTAGCGTCTCCAGCCTCTGGACACTACGGTGACAGAGACAGCAAACCTTCTTGCCACAGCTCACATTGATGTGCCATCCTGGATGAGCTGCACTACCTGAGCCACTTTTGTGGGTTGTATAGTCCGTCTCATGCTACTACGCGTGTGAAAGCACAACCAACATTCAAAAGTGACCAAAACATCAGCCAGAAAGCTTCGGTACTGAGATGTGGTCTGTGGTCCCCACCTGCAGAACCACTCCTTTATTGAGGGTTTCTTGATAATTGCCAATAATTTCCATCTGTTGTCTATTCCATTTGCACAACAGCATGTGAAATTGATTGTCAATCAGTGTTGCTTCCTAAGTGGACAGTTTGGTTTCACAGAAGTTTGATTTAGTTGGAGTTATAGTCTGTTGTTTAATTGTTCCCTTTATTTTTTTGAGCAGTGTATATTACATAGATAGATAGAAGAAAAGCTGGCAATTCAGCAGCCGCGTAGTATAAAATCACAGTGGAAGTCGACAGGATAGAAGAGAAGGATTATATACAGTAAATACACAAAGAATAGGTAGATATGTAGATGTCAGTGACAAACACAATTAGTACAGTGTGTGTGCAGCTCACTGTACATGTTTTTAATTAAGAAAATATTATTTTTCTGAAAAAATGGCATGGGCTCTTGCATAATTTTCATAACTAGCAGAAGGAAAGCCAATGGCTGTGGGCCGATGTTTATAGCCTGGGAAAGGGGTAATACCCATGGAGCTTCCCAGGATATTAATATCAGCTCACAGCTGCATACATAGCCTTTAATGGCTATTAAAATGGGAGACCCTAAAAAAATTACATAGGGTCCCCTTATAATTAATAACCAGCAAAGGCTATGCAGACAGCTGCAGGCTGATACTAATAGCCTGGGAAGGGGCCATGAATACTGAACCCCCCCAGGTTGAAAACATCAGCTCTCAGCCGCCCCAGAAAAGGTGCATCTTTAAGAGATTGTGGCACTTAGCCTTGCTCTTCCACCTTGTCCTGTAGTGGTACCACGTGGGGTGATAGTTGGGGGGTTGATGTCACCTTTGTATTGTCAAGTGACATCAAGCCCTGAGGTTAGTAATGGAGAGTTATCAATAAGACATCCCATTTACTAACCCTATAGTCATATTGTATGAAAACACAAACACCCATAAAAAGTCCATTAATTGAAAGAAAGACACAGATTAGTTTAATAATCATAATTAATCTATTCTTACGACCACACCCATTCCCTGATGCCCTCGTCATCTGCAAAAGAGGTAAAAAAACAAACAACAATATTCCTCACCTTTCTGCATAAATGCTTTCAATCCATTTGTCCCACAATGAGTCTAACTCTGCTACATCTAAATGGCAGGCTGCATGGTTGTATGATGAGACCATGCAACCTGTCATTCAGTAGACACACTGAGCACCGTGTGCTCAGTGTCTGCCTGTTAACAGCAGACCTGTCCCTGTCTGAGGGCACCGCGAGCGTAAGAAAGTTCCCCTGCTATGCTCACCTAATGCCTAATTCCTCTGAAGCCCTCATTCTCTTGTAATAAAGCTAAAATAAAAACAACAATATCACTCACCTGTCCCACGACGTTATTTATGTCTGGGGGGATTTATAGTTTTCAACCTGGATGGTGCCAAGATGTGACCATCCAGGCTGAGAACCACTGATGACTGAGCTGCTGCAAAAGCATAGTCAGTGACTGGCGGTGATGTCAGCGAGGTTACCTCCGGTCACTGGTTATACTCACCAGCTCTAAGCCACCCCAGAAAGGGTACATATCTAAGATGCGCCAATTCTGGACTTATCCTGGCTCTCACCATGATAGTTGAGGGGTTGATGTCACCTTTGTATTGTCAGGTAACATCAAGTCTTGAGTTTAGTAATGGAGAAGCGTCAATAATACATTGTCAGGCTTGATGTCACCTCACAATACAAAGCTGACATCAACCCCCCCAACTATCACCCCACTTGCCACCGCTACAGTGCAAGTGGGAAGAGCGAGGCTAAGTGCCAGAATCTCTTAGAGATGCATCTTTTCTGGGGCGGCTGAGAGCTGATGTTTTTAGCCTGGGGGAAGCAATATCTATTGCCCATTCCTAGGCTATTAATATCAGCCCACAGCTTTCTGCATAGCCTTTTCTGGTAATTAATTATAGGGGGACCCCACATCATTATTTGGGGGTCCCCCATTTTAATAGCCAGTAAAGGCTAATTATACAGCTGTGAGCTAATGGTATAGCATGGGAAGCTCCATGGGTATTAGCCCCTAGCCAAGCTATAAAAATCTGCCCCCAGCCGTCGGCTTTCCCTCTGCTGGTTATGAAACTTGTGCGGGAGCCCATGTAATTTTTTCGAACATTAATCTTTTATTAATTAAATACATATACAGTAATTTGCACACACACACTGTGCAACACCCCCTAGGGCCATGGGGTACTCTGAACAATAAAAGGGAATAAAGGAAATTACACCACCTGTGGTACTCGGCCAGGGATGGCTGACACTGCTTAAAGGGACCATTGGGGCTGTTGGTGTTTCAGCAGAGTTGGTATAGCAACCCACAGGTGGAGCGGGGGCCCCAGGGCTACCAGAACAGTCTATGAGGGGTTGTGGATGTTTGGGTGCAGGAATAATTGGAGGACACAGGGACTGTAGTTTCTTTACCTTTTAATTGTAGGTGCAGTCCGGAGCACAGGTAACAGGTGGTATTGGAGATCTCGGCAGCCTGGAAGCAGTTCAGAATTCCACTAGCCAGGGAGGGTTGGAAGCCTCCCTACTGCGCTGCACTCTCTGGGTTCCTGATTCTTGTAGTTCTCCTCAAGTCCCTCTCTCAGTCTGTTCCTTAAGTGGAATACTACCCACATAGCAGGCAACTTGAGCCTGTTCCAAGTGTCACTCCTTCTGGTGACTCTGGCTGTAGTCTGCTGCTGTGCCTTTGGGTATCAGTTGTTGGCAGGAGACCTGCAATTTCCTGTGATCCTGATTTGGCTGTGGGGCTTGTAGTTCCCACACAACTACGGACTCCAGTGTCCGCCCTGTTGCGCCAAATCCTGTGGCGAGCTCAGTTGCAGCTCCACTCCCAGGCTTCTCGTCACATGCTTCCTCTCCCTTCACTGTCTCACACTGAACTAACTAACCCCTTCTCCAGACCAGAACTTATAGGAAAGCTACCCTGAAACCGGGTTTAGAGCTCCCCCCTCTGGTCTGGAGTCAGGAAATATATATATACATATATATATATGTATATATATATATATATATATATACACACACTGCTCAAAAAAATAAAGGGAACACTTAAACAACAGAATATACCTCCAAGTAAATCAAACTTCTGTGAAATCAAAATGTCTACTTAGGAAGCAACACTGATTGACAATCAATTTTACATGCTGTTGTGCAAATGGAATAGACAACAGGTGGAAATTATTGGCAATAATCAAGACACCCTCAATAAAGGAGTGGTTCTGCAGGTGGGGACCACATACCACATCTCAGTACCAATGCTTTATGGCTGATGTTTTGGTCACTTTTGAATGTTGGTTGTGCTTTCACACTCATGGTAGCATGAGACGGACTCTACAACTCACACAAGTGGCTCAGGTAGTGCAGCTCATCCAGGATGGCACATCAATGCGAGCTGTGGCAAGAAGGTTTGCTGTGCCTGTCAGCGTAGTGTTCAGAGGCTTGAGGCGCTGCCAGGAGTACAGCCTGTACACCAGGAGATGTGGAGGGGGCCGTAGGAGGGCAACAACCCAGCAGCAGGACCTCTACCTCCGCCTTTGTGCAAGGAGGAACAGGAGGAGCACTGCCATAGCCCTGCAAAATGACCTCCAGCAGGCCACAAATGTGCAAGTGGAGCGCCCTGCCTGGGCAGTGGGGTGCTCGGCACCGGATCCGTTCGCTCTTAAAAGGGATGTCATAGTGGCTGCGTCCCGGTCCGTGGCCCTGGGTGTCCAATTAAAGGGGAAAGGTCTTTTTAGGGAAATTGTGGTAAAGTCTGTCATGACGCCACCTGTGGTGTTCGGTCAATAGGGGGACCAACACTGCTTTAAAGGGGTCCTCTGGGGGATGTTGTAGTAGCAATGATGGTAATGCTTCCCACAGGTGAAGCGGGGTCCCCAGGGGTCCTAAGGTGTGTGACGATGATGGTGTGTGCTGACGAATAAGTGAAGGACACAAGTTGTAAAGTCTTTACCTGGTTTACTGTAGATGTAGCAGACCTCAGTCCAGAGTACCAGGTACAGGTGTAGTTAGAGTCCAGCTGGCTTGGAGGTAATTGGGGAATCCCTCTCCCAGGTGAAGTCTGTAAGCTTTTCCAACTAGCGCTGTCCTGTGAGGTCCCTGCTGCTTGAAGCTGTTTAGCAAAGTCCTCTTTTCCCCCTGTCCTAAGACAGGTACCTGCATGACGGTCAGCTTGAGCCATTTTACAGGATCTCCATTATGCCCTGGGCTCTTCAGGTGCTGTTGCGTCTCAGGTGTAATGTTTGACAATCACATAAAGTTCTTAGTCTTCCGTTTCCGCCAATTGTCCTACAGTTCCACTAAGGCCTCGGGCTCCCGGTACCTGGCTGCTGCGCTCTTGTTCTTAAGGTTTCCTACCACTGTTCCCCTGCTGAGCCCTGTTACACTCCTGTGCTCCTTTCCTCACTGCTCCACTGCATGCAACAACCCTTCAGGTTCTCCTCTTCCCAGAGGCTGCTGGCCTCCCTTTCTGTTCCAGACGTCCTTCATTTATCTCTCCCTCCTGGAAATCAACTGTCTCCATCCACTGTCTCTCACAGACTCACTAACTCCTCCTCCAGACCAGGACATATGTCCATATTTGAGGGAAGCTCCCTTGAATCCGGGTCCTGAGCTCCCCCTCCTGGCCTGGATTCAGAATGTGTTGCATGTGTGTGCTTACCTGGTAAAGAGGATCCCCTTTGCCTCCACGCATGATATGGCCCCCCCCCAAAAGAAAGGCAACATCACTGTAACAACCGGTTACCTGGAGTGTTACACTCCCCCCCCCCTTTTACTCCAGTACTCCCGGACTGGGAAAAGAAAAACATTAGCATTACAGGTTAAAGACAATTTTTTGAAATGCATTTCAACAGGTTAAAACTTAAGCATCCCCTTATGGAAGGTACGGTTCTTGAACGTTACATAACAAAAGTATTTATAACTAGTGCACACAGGTAAAAGTGCAAACTTTGGGGTAGCAAGGCGCATTGACCAGTCCTGGTCTCCACTGCGCCATGCAGTTTTGCTCCAGGTCTGAAAAGCAAAACGGGTACATATACACAGTCCTGCTCACGCTACCAGCGTGAGGCAACATCAAAGAAGAGGGGCACCGGAACAGGTGCTAAACTATTTATAAAGCAGTTCTTTGGTAACACTGTCTATTTAAACTGTAATGAAAAGCATTAAAATAACATATTTACAATTTTACTTTCACGCAGATAAATGTCTCTTTAATTCTGTTTCTTTCAGGGCAGGTCCTGATGTGTGCAGCTTCCTGACAGGGGAAGTTCTTTAACACGGGGGTCAACAGGTGACTCCTTAGAAAAATGTTCGGCTTCCAAAGTCTGTGTAGCCCGGGTTTGCTGTACACTCACAGTGGTTACACGGGTATAGGCATGCTGTCCTAGGCACCTTTTAACATGAATAGCATAGTATCCTCTTTCTCCATGGTGCCGAGTATAGGTCACTTTGTCACCATGGTATAAGTCACGAACCGGGTGTCCCCTTAAGAGGTGTGATTCTACATGTCTACAATTGACAAATAACTCTCTGTGTCCTATTTGTTCCCTGATAAATATATATACAGGCTCCAGATTCTCTGACGGCTGCATCACCTTTTCTGGCAAATACTTGCTTTCCTGCTCCACTGAGGTCAAAGGCACAGGCTCTGCCAGGGCTGGGAGCACGGCTGGTGAGTATTGTCATTGAGGCTGGGCAGTCGTCATTCTCTGGACCAGGGACTCTTTCCAGTTGGCCACCGCCGTCATCTGGGTCTGTAAAAGTTGCTGGGCCAGCTCCGCCATCTCTGCGGCGAGGAGCTCAGGGTCCATGGTAGCCTTCAGGTCCGAGGTTTCATGCCGCTGTGGACCGGGGACATCTCCATAAGTGATTGCAGGTTTCGGCGGTTCTCCACTGCTGTCCGCCATTGTGGTTACCGGGTGGTGTGCAGCCATGCTGCAGCCACGCTTTCCTGCGTCCTCCTCCTTCTTCTCTCTACGGCTTTCTTGGGAGGAGTCTCTTCCATTTTCCCGCCAGCCATCTCCGGGGGCGGACCCGTCCTGGTGACGGACATGTTTTTCTGGCATCAAAGTCACTGTAGTGGGTGGTCCCAGCTTTCGTGCCGGTTCTTGAACTCCACCCATGGCAACACATCCTTTCCTGTTCTCCATCTGCCTCGCGGTACAGCAATGGTGGCCATATTTCAATTTCACACAGTATAACACAGTCCATTACAGTCCATGGTGCACAGGACCCATTTCAGCGGGTCGGTCAATCCTGTTCATGATGACAAGTTTGGAGCGCCCCACCTGGGCCGTGGGGTACTCGGCACTGGGTCCGGCCACTCTTAAAGGGGATGTCACAGTGGCTGCGACCAGGTCCGTGGCCCTGGGCATCCAATTAAAGGGGAAAAGTCTTTTAAAGGGAATTGTGGTAAAGTCTGTCGTGACGCCACCTGTGGTGTTCAGTCAATAGGGGGACCGATGTTGCTTTAAAGGGGTCCTCTGCGGGATGTTGTCGCAGCAATGATGGTAACACTTCCCACAGGTGAAGCGGGGTCCCTAGGGGTCCGAAGGTGTGATGATGATGGTGTATGTCGACGAATAAGTGGAGGACACAAGTTATAAAGTCCTTACCTGGTTTACTGTTGATGTAGCAGACCTCAGTCCAGGGTACCAGGTACAGGTGTAGTTAGGGTCCAGCCGGCTTGGAGGCAATTGGGGAATCCCTCTCCCAGGTGAGGTCCGTAAGCCTTTCCAACTAGCGCTGTCCTATGAGGTCCCTGCTGCTTGAAGCTGTTTAGCAAAGTCCTCTTTTCCCCTGTCCTAAAACAGGTAACTTCACGATGGGCAGCTTGAGCAATTTTACAGGGACTCTCTCATGCCCCGGGCTCTTCAGGTGCTGCTGCTTCTCAGGTGTGGTGTGGGCCAATCACATAAATTTCTTAGTCCTCCGGTTCTGCCAAGTGTCCTACAGTTCCACTAAGGCCTTGGGCTCCCGGTACCTGGCTGCTGCGCTCTGGCTCTGAGGGTGTCCTGCCGCTGTTCCCCTGCTGAGCCCTGCTCCACTCCCGTGCTCCTTTCCTCACTGCTCCACTGCATGCAACAACCCTTCAGGTTCTCCTCTTCCAAGAGGCTGCAGCTCCCACGTGGCTGCTGGCCTCCCTGTCTGTTCCAGACGTCCATCCTTTATCTCTCCCTCCTGGAGACCAACTGTCTCCGTCCACTGTCTCTCCCAGACTCACTAACTCCTCCAGACCAGGACATATGTCCGTATTTGAGGGAAGTTCCCCTGAATCCGGGTCCTGAGCTCCCCCTCCTGGCCTGGATTCAGAATGTGTTGCATGTGTGTGCTTACCTGGTAAAGAGAATCCCCTTTGCCTCCACTCATGATATCGCCCTCCCTGAAAGGAAAGCAACATCACTGTAGCAACCGGCTACCTGGGGTATTACACATGTGTCTGCTCATACGGTTAGAAACTGACTCCATGAGGATGGTCTGAGTGCTTGACCTCCACAGATGGGGGTTGTGCTCACAGCCCAACACCGTGCAGGATGCTTGGCATTTGCAACAGAACACCAATGGCGCCCTGTGCTCTTCACAGATGACAGCAGTTTCACACTGAGCCCATGTGACAGACGTGACAAAGTCTGGAGATGCCAAGGAGAGTGATCTGCTGCCTGCAACATCCTTCAACATGACCAGTTTTGCAGTGGGTCAGTAATGGTGTGGGGTGGCATTTCTTTGGAGGGCCGCACAGCCCTCCATATGCTTGCCAGAGGTAGCCTGACTGCCATTAGGTACCGAGATGAGATCCTCAGACCCCTTGTGAGACCATATGCTGGTGCGGTTGGCCCTGGGTTCCTTCTAATGCAGGACAATGCCAGACATCATATGGCTGGAGTGTGCCAGCAGTTCCTGCAAGATGAAGGCATTGAAGCTATGGACTGGCCCGCCCATTCCCCAGACCTGAATCCGATTGAGCACATCTGGGACATCATGTCTCATTCCATCCGCCAAAGTCACGTTGCACCACAGACTGTCCAGGAGTTGGCGGATGCTTTAGTCGAGATCTGGGAGGAGATCCCTCAGGAGACCATCCGCCGCCTCATCAGGAGCATGCCCAGGCGTTGTACAGTAGAGAGGTCATACAGGCACGTGGAGGCCACACACAATAATGAGCATATTTTCCTTGTCATGAGGCATTTTCACTGATGTTGGATCAGCCTGTAATTAGATTTTCCACTTTGATTTTGAGTATCATTCCAAATCCAGACTTCCATGGGATATTCATTTTGATTTATATTGATAATTGTTATGTTTTATTGTTCTGAACACATTCCACTATGTAATGAATAAAAATTTGCAACTGGAATATTTCATTCAGCGATATCTAGGACGTGGTATTTTAGTGTTCCCTTTAGTTTTTTGAGCAGAGTATATACACCTATTCTATGTGTATATATCTATTCTATTAACACCTATTCTACTCTATACTGTACGCGGCAGATCATTTGCTGGCCTTTAATCTATCTATCTAATATATATATATATATATATATATATATATATATATATATATATATATATGTATCTATATATATAATTGTCTAAGGGTTTTTCTGTCTGTCTGTCTGTCTTTCTGTCTGTCTGTCCTGGAAATCCTGTGTCTCTGATTGGTCGAGGCCGCCAGGCCTCGACCAATCAGCATCGGGCACAGTATCAACGTAGATGTCATAATGGTTGCCATGGCGACGATGATGTCATAAAGGTTGCCTTGACCAATCAGCGACGGGCACAGTATCAACGTAGATGTCATAATGGTTGCCATGGCGACGATGATGTCATAAAGGTTGCCTTGACCAATCAGCGACGGGCACAGTCTGCCGCGAATTCTGGAATCATCATTGTCCATATACTACGGGGACATGCATATTCTAGAATACCCGATGCGTTAGAATCGGGCCACAATCTAGTATATATATATATATATATATATATATACACACATGTATATATATGTGTGTGTTTTGAAGAATATTTGGTTTTAAAAGGATGTTTACAGTTGTGTATTACAATGCGATTTTGATATGAGCATTTACATACAGAGAACTTCTGCAAGTAAAAGCTCATGTTAAATTCACATTGCAATCGGATAGTAATCGCAATGCACTCGGATGTAAATTGGATGCTAAGGCTTCTTTCACACTTCAGTTGTTTGGCGTCAGTCTGCTCCGCCATAATGACGGATCGACGGATCCATCACAATTGCTGAGAAAACGGTTCTAACGGATCCGTTTTTTTGACGGATCAGTTACTTGTGGGTTGTATCTACTTTTTGGAGCATGCGCAATTGAAAAAACGGATTGGGGCGACGGATCCGCCGAAATGACGGTCGCTACGGATCCGTCACCCATAGGTGGCCATTCTATGGAATGACGGACGCGACGGATCCGTCGCGATCCGCCATTTCAACGCAGACAAAAAACGTTGCAATGACCGTCAATGTCTAGATGACGTCCGCCAAATTTTGACGGATCCGTCGCATGACGGATGGAACGGACGACCATCCGTCACAATCCGTCGCTAATGCAAGTCTATGGGGAAAATAACGGATCCGTCACAAAAAATGACAGATCCGTTATTTGAGGAAAATGGCGGTTTTAGACTGACGCCAAACAACTGAAGTGTGAAAGAGGCCTAAGGCTACTTTCACACTAGCGTTAACTGCATTACGTCGCAAATCTGTTTTTTGCCGAAAAAACGGATGCGTCAAAAAAAGTGAAAAACGTATGCAACGCATACAGCATTTCCACGGATCCGTCGCAAATCCGCTAAACGTTTCCGTCGAAAATACTGGATGCGTTGCATACGTTGCATCCGTTTTTACCATCCGTTGCATCCGTTTTTACGACGGATCCGTTTTTAAAATGGGAAGCTCCCAAATTTGATTGGCTACTGGAAAATATGGAAAACTATATAGTTACTGTTTTTACAGCCCATCTTTGAGGGTTTTAGTTTTGTGGCAGCGATGGAAGGTGTTCTTGTGAGGATTGCTAGTTTGGTTACCGACGTTATCTTTGAGACGAATCGCCTGGATATCATAGTGCGGGAGAAGGAGGCGGCAGCGGAAAGGCGTAGGATGCTTCTGCAGCAACGGAGACGGAGACGACTGTGGATTCATCCGATTAATGAACTACGGATGATGATAAAGGGATCCAAACCCTAACCCTACCCCTAACCTCACACCTAACCGTTTAATGAACATTTTCTGACAGTCATAGTGCCACGTATTTCAGTGCCACGTACTATAAATACTATAACTACGTGGTTATACGTGGCACTGAAATATCGTGGCACTTAAATACGTGGCACTTAAATACGTGGCACTTAAATACGTGGCACTTAAATACGTGGCACTTAAATACGTGGCACTTAAATACGTGGCACTTAAATACGTTTCACTTATATACGTGGCACTTAAATACGTGGCACTTATATACGTGGCACTTAAATACGTGGCACTTAAATACGTGGCACTTATATACGTGGCACTTAAATACGTGGCACTTATATACGTTTCACTTATATACGTGGCACTTAAATACGTGGCACTTATATACATGGCACTTAAATACGTGGCACTTAAATACGTGGCACTTATATACGTGGCACTTATATACGTGGCACTTACATACGTGGCACTTAAATATGTGGCACTTATATAAGTGCCACGTATATAAGTGCCACGTATATACGTGGCCATATATGTGGGGTTGAAGGCCCAGGCCAGGTTTATATAGATTTGGGGGTGTCTGGCCAATTGGCAACAAAATCCAGCTTCTGAGCATGCTCAGTGTAAAAAAACGTATTGCAGCGCTGCATTGCGTCGTACGACGTGTCCCGACGCATCCGTCGCTCATAGGCTTCCATTGTAGCCAACGACGCATGCCGCAGGATGCGTCGCGACACGTTTTTTAGGCGGAGACAAAAAACGCTACAAGCAACGTTTTTTGCCGACGACGTATCGCCAAATTTCGACGCATCCGTCGTAAAACGTACACGACGTATGTCAATCCGTCGCAATACGTCGCCAATACAAGTCTATGGGGAAAAAACGCATCCAGCAAAAACTTTTGCTGGATGCGTTTTTTCGAAAAAAAAAGACGTTTTGAGACGTAATGCAGTTAACGCTAGTGTGAAAGTAGCCTAAGTGTGAAAATTGCATTGTACTCGCATGACACTCGCATAGCACTCGCATAGTGGCACTCGTATTTGTAAGCCAAAACCAGGAGTGGAACAATTAGAGGAAAAGTATAATAGAAACATATGCACCACTTCTGCATTTATCACCCACTCCTGGTTTTGGCTTACAAATACTGATGTAAAATACTGACCAAATACTGCTAGTGTGATGGCAGCCTTAGAAGTCACGAACCGCACCACCTCACCACTCAGCGCTGAGCCATGATGCCAGTAATATGGCTAGAAGAGGTAGGTAGTGCATTTATTATTTTTAACTCTTTTTCTGCTTGAAGTATTTAACATTGTGTGAAAACGATAAACCTCTGCGGAGGTAAGATACAAATATATAATTGCTTACAGTATTTGTGAGTGTATATGCTGGGATTAGTATAGGATGGAATCTCGGAAAAAAAAATGATGATGGAGGGAAAAAGAGCAGAAAGCATAAAAGGAGGGGAGAGTGTTAGAAACACAGAGGAGAGGTGACGGGAAGGTTAGAAGCTATATTGGATTTTGTGTGCTGAGGACTGCTTTGATTCCTCCATCAGATAAAGGGGATTAGAGAACAGCAATGAATGAGGAGAATAGAGGCTGCTTGATGGGGGAAACAGGCCAAATGAAAATTGTGCAAAAAAAAAAGCACAGGAAAGACATGCAAAAAAAGAGAGAGAAATGAAAAGGAAACAGCTGAGATAGATGAGCAGAAGGGAGGGGGAATATACACTCCACGGAAATTAACATACAAATCGTTTTTCCCTTGTGCTTCATCTTCATTACATTAGAGACTGACACCATGACAATCATATAACATAGAAGCACAACAGCCAACAGCCTTGCTGCAATCCCGCTTATGCTACACCCATGTCTCCTAGTGCATGGCGCTATTACAGCAGAGTCACTGCCGGTATCGCAAAAAGGTAGAACAGTAATTATTCTGACCACAAAAACAGTCTTATCATATATATTTTAGTATACAATACACATACACAATAACTTCTGCTCGCATCAAGGGCACACAATGTTATATAGAAATGTGCAGTAGACACTCACTGTACGGCTACATTTACTGGTGATACAGACATAAGTAAGAATTTTTATCCTTATGACAGTCCAATCAAACATGGCATACAGTTTTCCATACATCAAACTATGCTAATATTTATTATAGTGTTGTAACAAAAATATTAGCGATTAATGTTTGTATTTGGAATGATGCATACCAGCTAAAGGGAACGTACAACTTAAATTTTTCTTTTTACTGATCAAAATGTCTTAAAAATATTTTCTTTCTCTAATTCTAAAATTTATTTTTACTTCAACTGGAGACTATTGTGAGCATGCTCTATAATGTGCAAAGGTAAGGCTGGGTTCACATTGCGTTAATGGCAATGCGCTGACGGCATCCGTTACATAGCGGCACTAACGCTATGTAACGGATGCATTAGCGCACCCATTAACTGCCATTATGTAGCGCATCGCTAACGCATGTCATAATCGGCATGCGTTCGCAATGTGCCGTCATTCTGTGACGGACCCTCGGACGCGTCTGCAGCATTTCGGGGTCCGTCACCCCTAGCACAGATGGAGCATCTGCGCTAGCGCGATCGCATAACGCGATCTTTACAAGGCACTTGCATTGCGCAGTCCGTTTAACACATGCGTTGAACACACTGCACTAACGCAATGTGAACCTAGCCTAAGTCTGGTAATAGGTCTCCTTCACATGCCATCCAAGTGTCATCAGTGTTTCCTATCAAATCTTCATCAGTTTGGCCACTGTGTCAGTGCTTACAAGCGGAGTTTCATCAGTTTTGTTGAGTTATATAAAAAAATTGATGGCGGTTTCACAAGCTTGTTCTATCAAACAGTGAGTGAGAAACAGACAGCGCATAAATGATATCCAAGTCTTGTGCGGCCCACTTTATCTGAGGAAAAAAAATGGACATGTTAACTACCTCACAGACCAGGGCTACCCAACCTGTGGTTTGGGAACCAAACGTAGCTCATGGGTCCCTAATATGTGGCCTGCAGCTGTTTGCCAGCTAGGTGCTTTAGCACCAGGTCTAGCAACAGTTATGAAGAGCAGATAAACAAAAAATAGAAAAAAGAGTCCGCCCAATGCATGAAGACCAGCAGTGCCACAGGAGAATTAAATGAAGAAGGATTTCAGCATTTTATATGACATCCTGTAGGGACACATGACCAAAAAGCTCCAATCCATGAAAGGTTATAAAAAAGCACAGGTAATTAATATATAAAAACTCATTTGCAATGTAGGTGATGGCATTTCATTCATAATTAGTGATGAGCGAATATTTCAATGTTCGGTTCGGATTATAATTACAGAATTTGCTATATTTGCCCAACATAATCGAACGCCATTCATGTAAATGGGAGGCAAAAGCAAACACATGCACAACACCTTATAATGGCCCCAAATGCTGCCAAAACACATCAAATGAGGGACATACACCAGGAAAATGGCCTCAATTCAACCACAGTACAAATTGGTAGCATGGCACTGCAGCAATCAGCCAGGCATGCGGTATCAGGGCCTGAGACAGTATTTCCAGCTTTCAATTGAACATCACAGTAAGACGAGGTGGGTGAGGGATCGGTGTAGGCTTCCTTTACTGGGAGCCCTGATACCACATACAACAGCACAACCTGCTTTCATGCTGAGCCACACTCAGGTGGCACAAATATCAATTTCGTAGACTACCATTGTCAGAAAAATTTTAGAATCTTAACACGGGTAGTTGAGTCATAGGCCTACTGCTACAGGCAACACGCATGAAGGAGACCCAACCAGGAATATTTACAAAAATTATTGGCAGACACCACCAAAGTGGTATCAATTTCATCAAAGTAGAAATAGTATAATAGAGACCGACAGGTCTTCCACTACATCCAATCCAGAAGATGGACACCCAACCAGGAGTATACACATTTAAACAAATGACGGTGTTACACCACAGAAGTAGCATACATTTCGCGAGAATAGAAATAGTATAATAGGGACTGACAGGTCTACCACTACACCCAATCCAATTATCAAAGATGGAACAAATTGTATAAAAAGGGAAAGTCACGCACAAAGACTAAACCAAGATCATATTAAAAAATTGTGCAATAAAGACAAATAAAAAATAATAGATTCAATGATTTTTATTGAAAAAAATAATGATTTAATAAAATAACAGCTGAATATATGGAGCAGGTGTTTAATAATGTAATATATTATTCAATCAACAATAGGAAAAGAAGGTATTGCTTAAATGCCCAATGATAAGTAGAAAAGGAGCCCAAAGAAAGATAATATATGTTAATATATATATATATATATATACATATATACCCTATATACTCGAGCATAAGCCGAGATTTTCAGCCCAACAAAATGGGCTGAAAGTGCCCCTCTCGGCTTATACTCGAGTCATGGTCGGCGGGTGAGGGGGAGCGACGACTGTCAAATACTCACCTGCTCCTGGCGCTCCTGACGTGGTCCCTGCATGTCCCACGGTCTTCAGGAGTATTTCAAATTCACCTTTCCGCGTTCCACCAATGCTCCGTCTTGCGCGTCCTCGGCACTGACTGTTCAGATCAGAGGGCGCGATGACGTATTAGTGTGCGCGCCACCCTCTGCCTGAACAGTCAGTGCGGAGAGACGGGACGCTGAGGAGCAGCGGGCTGAGATGAGAGGTCATTTTTTTTATTGCAGCAGCAGCATTACATGTGGCACATTGTTATATGGAGCATCTATGGGGCCATAATGAACTGCATGGAGCATTATATGGGGCATATTTGTATATGGAGCATCTATGGGGCCTTAATGAACTGCATGGAGCATTATATGGGGCCATAATGAACTGCATGGAGCATTATATGGGGCATCTATGGGGCCATAAAGAACTGCATGGACCATTATATGGGGCATCTATGGGGCCACAATGAACTGCATGGAGCATTATATGGGGCATATTTGTATATGGAGCATCTATGGGGCCATAATGAACTGCATGGAGCATTATATAGGGCCATAATGAACTGCATGGAACATTATATGGGGCATCTATGGGGCCATAAAGAACTGCATGGACCATTATATGGGGCATCTATGGGGCCACAATGAACTGCATGGAGCATTATATGGGGCATCTATGGGGCCATAAAGAACTGCATGGAGCATTATATGGGGCATATTTGTATATGGAGCATCTTATGGGGCTATAAAGAACTGTATGGAGCATTATATGGGGCATATTTTAATATGGAGCATCTTATGGGACCATAATGAACTGCATGGAGCATTATATGGGGCATATTTTAATATGGAGCATCTTATGGGGCCATAATGAACTGTATGGATCATTATATGGGGCTCTTGATTCAATATGGATATTCGCAAACACTTAACCTACTGATGTCTCAATTAATTTTACTTTTATTGGTATCTATTTTTATTTTTTATATTTACCGGTAGCTGCTGTGTTGTGACATTGGATTTTGGGCTCCCCCGGTGGCCACTGGTGGAATTGAACTTGTGTGCATCATCCCCTCTGTTCACCTGTTCCCATCAGGATGTGGGAGTCGCTATTTAACCTTGCTCCTCTGTTACTTCCATGCCGGTCAACATTGTAATCAGAAGCCTTTCTGTGCATGTTCCTGCTACCAGACAACTTCCAGCTAAGTCGGACTTTTGTCCTTGTTTGTTTTTTGCATTTTGTTCCAGTTCACAGCTGCAGTTTCGTTTCTGTGTCTGGAAAGCTCTTGTGATCTGAAATTGCCACTCTGATGTTATGAGTTAATACTAGAGTCTTAAAGTAATTTCAGGATGGTGTATTGATAGGGTTTTCAGCTGACCATGAAAGTACCCTTTCTGTCTTCCTGCTATCTAGTAAGCGGACCTCGATTTTGCTAAACCTATTTTCATACTACGTTTGTCATTTTTCATCTTAAATCACCGCCAATATATGTGGGGGCCTCTGTCTGCCTTTCGGGGAAATTTCTCTAGAGGTGAGCCAGGACTATATTTTCCTCTGCCAGGATTAGTTAGTCCTCCGGCCGGCGCTGGGCGTCTAGGGATAAAACGCAGGCTACGCTACCCGGCTACTGTTAGTTGTGCGGCAGGTTTAGTTCATGGTCAGTTTAAGTTTCCATCCTTCCAAGAGCTAGTTCCTATGTATGCTGGGCTATGTTCTCTTGCCATTGAGAACCATAACAGTTTGACCGGCCTACAAAGGGTTAAATTAATTGGCAGAGAAAGGAGAGAAAAAAAGAAGTCTGCTGAAAAATTTTTTATTTTTTTTTTTTTCCTTCAGTTCTGAGTGTGCTTTCAATTGAATCACTTGCAAGTCTGCCTATATTGCAGCCTTCCTCTCTCTGTCTCCTTCTAATCCTGGAATGGCTCTGTGTTCACCTGTTTAAAATGGATATTCAGAGTTTAGCTGCAGGTTTGAATAATCTCACCACGAAAGTTCAAAATTTACAAGATTTTGTTGTTCATGTTCCTATATCTGAACCTAGAATTCCTTTGCCTGAATTTTTCTCGGGGAATAGATCTTGCTTTCAAAATTTCAAAAATAATTGCAAGTTGTTTTTGTCCCTGAAATCTCGCTCTGCTGGAGATCCTGCTCAACAGGTCAGGATTGTGATTTCCTTGCTCCGGGGCGACCCTCAAGATTGGGCTTTTGCATTGGCTCCAGGGGATCCTGCGTTGCTCAATGTGGATGCGTTTTTTCTGGCCTTGGGGTTGCTTTATGAGGAACCTCATTTAGAGCTTCAGGCGGAAAAAGCCTTGATGTCCCTATCTCAGGGGCAAGATGAAGTTGAAATATACTGCCAAAAATTCCGTAAATGGTCTGTGCTTACTCAGTGGAATGAGTGCGCCCTAGCGGCGAATTTCAGAGAGGGTCTCTCTGATGCCGTTAAGGATGTTATGGTGGGGTTCCCTGTGCCTGCGGGTCTGAATGAGTCCATGACAATGGCTATCCAGATCGATAGACGTCTGCGGGAGCGCAAACCTGTGCACCATTTGGCGGTGTCTACTGAGAAGACGCCAGAGAATATGCAATGTGATAGAATTCTGTCCAGAAGCGAACGGCAGAATTTTAGACGAAAAAATGGGTTGTGCTTTTATTGTGGTGATTCAACTCATGTTATATCAGCATGCTCTAAGCGTACTAAGAAGCTTGATAAGTCAGTTTCAATTGGCACTTTTCAGTCTAAGTTTATTCTATCTGTGACCCTGATTTGTTCTTTATCATCTATTACCGCGGATGCCTATGTCGACTCTGGCGCCGCTTTGAGTCTTATGGATTGGTCCTTTGCCAAACGCTGTGGGTATGATTTAGAGCCTCTTGAAACTCCTATACCTCTGAAGGGGATTGACTCCACCCCATTGGCTAGTAATAAACCACAATACTGGACACAAGTAACTATGCGAATTAATCCGGATCATCAGGAGATTATTCGCTTTCTTGTGCTGTATAATCTACATGATGTGTTGGTGCTTGGATTGCCATGGCTGCAATCTCATAACCCAGTCCTCGACTGGAACGCTATGTCTGTGTTAAGCTGGGGATGTAAGGGGATGCATGGGGACGTACCTTTGGTTTCCATTTCGTCATCTATTCCCTCTGAGATTCCTGAATTCTTGTCTGACTATCGTGACGTTTTTGAAGAACCTAAGCTTGGTTCATTACCTCCGCACCGGGAGTGCGATTGTGCCATAGATTTGATTCCGGGTAGTAAATACCCTAAGGGTCGTTTATTTAATCTGTCTGTGCCTGAACATGCTGCTATGCGAGAATATATAAAGGAGTCCTTGGAAAAGGGACATATTCGTCCTTCGTCATCTCCCTTAGGAGCCGGTTTTTTCTTTGTGTCTAAGAAAGATGGCTCTTTGAGGCCGTGTATTGATTATCGGCTTTTGAATAAAATCACGGTTAAATATCAATATCCGTTGCCACTGCTGACTGATTTGTTTGCTCACATAAAGGGGGCCAAGTGGTTCTCTAAGATAGATCTCCGTGGGGCGTATAATTTGGTGCGAATTAAGCAGGGGGATGAGTGGAAAACCGCATTTAATACGCCCGAGGGCCACTTTGAGTATTTGGTGATGCCTTTTGGCCTTTCAAATGCCCCTTCAGTCTTTCAGTCCTTTATGCATGACATTTTCCGTGATTATTTGGATAAATTTATGATCGTGTATCTGGATGATATTCTGATTTTTTCGGATGACTGGGACTCTCATGTCCAGCAGGTCAGGAGGGTTTTTCAGGTTTTGCGGTCTAATTCCTTGTGTGTGAAGGGTTCTAAGTGCGTTTTTGGGGTTCAAAAGATTTCCTTCTTGGGATACATTTTTTCCCCCTCTTCCATCGAGATGGATCCTGTCAAGGTTCGGGCTATTTGTGATTGGACGCAACCCTCTTCTCTTAAGAGTCTTCAGAAATTTTTGGGCTTTGCTAACTTTTATCGTCGATTTATTGCTGGTTTTTCTGATGTTGTTAAACCATTGACTGATTTGACTAAGAAGGGTGCTGATGTTGCTGATTGGTCCCCTGCTGCTGTGGAGGCCTTTCGGGAGCTTAAGCGCCGCTTTTCTTCCGCCCCTGTGTTGCGTCAGCCTGATGTTGCTCTTCCTTTTCAGGTTGAGGTCGACGCTTCTGAAATCGGAGCTGGGGCGGTTTTGTCGCAAAGAAGTTCCGACTGCTCCGTGATGAAACCTTGTGCTTTTTTTTCTCGTAAATTTTCGCCCGCCGAGCGGAATTATGATATTGGGAATCGGGAGCTTTTGGCCATGAAGTGGGCTTTTGAGGAGTGGCGTCATTGGCTTGAGGGGGCTAGACATCAGGTGGTGGTATTGACCGACCACAAAAATTTAATTTATCTTGAGTCCGCCAGACGCCTGAATCCTAGACAGGCGCGCTGGTCGTTGTTTTTCTCTCGGTTTAATTTTGTGGTGTCATACCTACCGGGTTCTAAGAATGTTAAGGCTGATGCCTTTTCTAGGAGTTTTGAGCCTGACTCCCCTGGTAATTCTGAACCTACAGGTATCCTTAAGGATGGAGTGATATTGTCTGCCGTTTCTCCAGACCTGCGGCGGGCCTTGCAGGAGTTTCAGGCGGATAGACCTGATCGTTGCCCACCTGGTAGACTGTTTGTTCCTGATGATTGGACCAGTAAAGTCATTTCTGAGGTTCATTCTTCTGCGTTGGCAGGTCATCCTGGAATCTTTGGTACCAGGGATTTGGTGGCAAGGTCCTTCTGGTGGCCTTCCCTGTCACGAGATGTACGAGGCTTTGTGCAGTCTTGTGACGTTTGTGCTCGGGCCAAGCCTTGTTGTTCTCGGGCTAGTGGATTGTTGTTGCCCTTGCCTATCCCGAAGAGGCCTTGGACGCACATCTCGATGGATTTTATTTCGGATCTTCCTGTTTCTCAGAAGATGTCTGTCATCTGGGTGGTGTGTGACCGTTTCTCTAAGATGGTCCATTTGGTTCCCCTGCCTAAGTTGCCTTCTTCTTCCGAGTTGGTTCCTCTGTTTTTTCAAAATGTGGTTCGTTTGCATGGTATTCCGGAGAATATCGTTTCTGACAGAGGAACCCAATTCGTGTCTAGATTTTGGCGGGCATTCTGTGCTAGGATGGGCATAGATTTGTCTTTCTCGTCTGCTTTCCATCCTCAGACTAATGGCCAGACCGAGCGGACGAATCAGACTTTGGAGACATATTTGAGGTGTTTTGTGTCTGCAGATCAGGATGATTGGGTTGCTTTTTTGCCTTTAGCGGAGTTTGCCCTCAATAATCGGGCCAGCTCTGCCACCTTGGTGTCTCCTTTTTTCTGTAATTCGGGGTTTCATCCTCGATTTTCCTCCGGTCAGGTGGAATCTTCGGATTGTCCTGGAGTGGATGCTGTGGTGGAGAGGTTGCATCAGATTTGGGGGCAGGTGGTGGACAATTTGAAGTTGTCCCAGGAGAAGACTCAGCTTTTTGCCAACCGCCGGCGTCGGGTTGGTCCTCGGCTTTGTGTCGGGGACTTGGTGTGGTTGTCTTCTCGTTTTGTCCCTATGAGGGTTTCTTCTCCTAAGTTTAAGCCTCGGTTCATCGGCCCGTACAAGATATTGGAGATTCTTAACCCTGTGTCCTTCCGTTTGGACCTCCCTGCATCTTTTTCTATTCATAATGTTTTTCATCGGTCATTGTTGCGCAGGTATGAGGTACCGGTTGTGCCTTCCGTTGAGCCTCCTGCTCCGGTGTTGGTTGAGGGCGAGTTGGAGTACGTTGTGGAAAAAATCTTGGACTCCCGTGTTTCCAGACGGAAACTCCAGTATCTGGTCAAATGGAAGGGATACGGTCAGGAGGATAATTCTTGGGTGACTGCCTCTGATGTTCATGCCTCCGATCTGGTCCGTGCCTTTCATAGGGCTCATCCTGATCGCCCTGGTGGTTCTGGTGAGGGTTCGGTGCCCCCTCCTTGAGGGGGGGGTACTGTTGTGACATTGGATTTTGGGCTCCCCCGGTGGCCACTGGTGGAATTGAACTTGTGTGCATCATCCCCTCTGTTCACCTGTTCCCATCAGGATGTGGGAGTCGCTATTTAACCTTGCTCCTCTGTTACTTCCATGCCGGTCAACATTGTAATCAGAAGCCTTTCTGTGCATGTTCCTGCTACCAGACAACTTCCAGCTAAGTCGGACTTTTGTCCTTGTTTGTTTTTTGCATTTTGTTCCAGTTCACAGCTGCAGTTTCGTTTCTGTGTCTGGAAAGCTCTTGTGATCTGAAATTGCCACTCTGATGTTATGAGTTAATACTAGAGTCTTAAAGTAATTTCAGGATGGTGTATTGATAGGGTTTTCAGCTGACCATGAAAGTACCCTTTCTGTCTTCCTGCTATCTAGTAAGCGGACCTCGATTTTGCTAAACCTATTTTCATACTACGTTTGTCATTTTTCATCTTAAATCACCGCCAATATATGTGGGGGCCTCTGTCTGCCTTTCGGGGAAATTTCTCTAGAGGTGAGCCAGGACTATATTTTCCTCTGCCAGGATTAGTTAGTCCTCCGGCCGGCGCTGGGCGTCTAGGGATAAAACGCAGGCTACGCTACCCGGCTACTGTTAGTTGTGCGGCAGGTTTAGTTCATGGTCAGTTTAAGTTTCCATCCTTCCAAGAGCTAGTTCCTATGTATGCTGGGCTATGTTCTCTTGCCATTGAGAACCATAACACTGCTGCATTTTCCACCATAGGCACCTTAGTGAAAAAACAAACACAATATAGTATAAACACAATATAGTGATGAGTTGAAAAACTCACATAGCAGCAATCTGCAATGAGAGACAAAGTGCTGTAGTGCAAAACCACACCTACACCCAATCCAGCAGATGGACATCCAACCAGGAGTGTTCACATTTCCAAAAATTATTTGCAGACAATACCCAAGTGGCATCAATTTCACCACAGTATAGATAGTATAATAGGGATCGAGAGGTCTTCCACTACACCCAATCCAGCAGATGGGCACCCAACCAGGAGTGTTCACATTTCCAAAAATTATTGGCAGACAATACCCAAGTGGCATCAATTTCACCACAGTATAGATAGTATAATAGGGATCGACAGATCTTCCACTACACCCAATCCAGCAGATGGACAACCAACCAGGAGTGTTCACATTTCCAAAAACTATTGGCAGACAATATCAAAGTGGCATCAATTTCACCACAGTAGAAATAGTACAATAAGGACTGACAGGTCTTCTACTATACCCAATCCAGCAGATGGACACCTAACCTGAAGTTTTCACATTTTAAAAAATGAAGGCCTGACACCACAGAAGTGGAATAAATGTTACGAGAATAGAAATTGTATAACTGGGACTGACATGTCTTCCATTACAGCTAACCCAGCAGATGTAGACCAACCATGACTATTCACATTTCCACAAATTTTTGTTAACATCAGCAGCAGTCACAGCAGGCACAGAAGCCACACTAAAGATATCACAGAGTGCAGTTACGTGACTTTAATTCATCACACTAAAAAATGCAATATCACCTAGTCTGTACAGTCTGCGATTGGAGTGCAAAAGTCCTTGGAGATCCATGACTTCATCTTGATGAAAGTTAGGCGGTCTACACTTTAAGGGGACAGCTGGCTGTGCTTATCCATCAGGACACCACTAGCAGCGCTGAAAACACATTCTGAGAGAACGCTAACTGTGTGCATGATCAAACCTCCACAACGTGTGAGGCAAGCTCAAGCCACTCATCCATTTTGGAAGACCAAAATGTGAATGGGAAATGGTCCAAACCCTCCTTGATGGTATTGATATTCAGCTCTAGATACTCCTGCACTATCCTCTCCATTCGTTCACCACGTGTAAGACTTGGACTTTGTTGTGCTGGTGCATGAGCTGGTCTAAGAAAAGTGTCAAACTACTCTCAGAAATTGAAAAAGATGCAACACGGCACTCATACTAATAATCAGTATAGATGCTCAAGTAGGGTATCCAGCCGAGGAATCCAAAATCAGAAAAAACTTGTCACTCAAGAAGAATTTTGGTGTAAAGAAGAAGATCCTTTAATGTGCTCTCTGAGCGACTTCCGCCACATTCCACGTGTGCTGTCATCCACAGGATCTCCCATTGCATCCAGGCCAGTTCAATAATCTAGTTGGAACCAACACTGACCCCATACACGTTTTACCTACTATACCAGTAAAATTGTTCTGATGAAGGTCCAGATGTGGACCGAAAACGTTCAAACTTATATCTTTGTGGATGCATATTAAAGGATCTTCTTCTTTACACAAAAATTCTTCTTGAGTGCCAAGTTTTTTCTGTTTTTTTTACTCTCAGAAATTACTTCTTCCACTCACACAACAGCTGTTGCTAATGTTTTGGCGTTGACGAATTTAAGTGCTGGAGGTTGGAAGTCTAAAGCTGAAATGCAAACTGTGTGCTTCACTGCCGTCTTGGGGAAAAGCTCTCTTAAGGTTGTGTAGAAGAGTGTTTCAATACTCCAGCATTCACGGGTCCCTATCCAGGTGGGAAGCATCTGGCAAAATTTGGTTTCATAACATGGATCTGGCAGCCCAGTATTCAGCAGAATTCCTAATCATAACTATATGGGGATCATGTAGCAGATAGTGCAGCAAGAAGGTACTCATATGTCGGGCTCTACCATGAAGTCCAAGCCCATGCTATGTTGGTGGCTGGGTAAAAATGAGGCTTGTTTCCTCTGTCCCCAATCACTAACCACGAACAACAGAGAGGGGAGGATTATCCTCTTCATCTGACAGTTGCTCGCCCATCACCTCTTCCTCCTCCATTTGTTCCTCGAATCTTACACCTTCGATAACAGTTTGTCTGTTATCACCAACCCCCCTCGATCGCAGTAATCCCCCTCCCTTTGCACCCGCCTGTGTGACGACAGTCTGGAACTTAGAGACAATGTTATCCCTTCCGCATCTACCTCTGCTTCCTGCTCTTCTTCTGGGGCTGCCATCTCCTCCCGCAAGCTATTCAAAGTCTGCTCCAGCATATAGATGACCGGAATAGTGATGCTCATGATGACATTGTCAGCGCTAACCATGTTAGAAGCCATTTCGAAACTGTGCAGAAGGCTTCAGAGGTCTTTAATCTGTGCCCACTCCGTAAACATGATATGCGCCACAGCCATACTGTGTTAGCCCAGGTTATATAATAATAATAATAATAATAATTTTTATTTATATAGCGCCAACATATTCCGCAGCGCTTTACAACTTATAGAGGGGACTTGTACAGACAATATACATTACAGCATAACAGAAATCACAGTTCAAAATAGATACCAGGAGGAATGAGGGCCCTGCTCGCAAGCTTACAAACTATGAGGAAAAGGGGAGACACGAGAGGTGGATGGTAACAATTGCTTTAGTTATTCAGACCAGCCATAGTGTAAGACTCGGGTGTTCATGTAAAGCTGCATGAACCAGTTAACAGCCTAAGTATGTAGCAGTACAGACACAGAGGGCTATTAACTGCATAAAGTGTATGAGAACACGATGCGAGGAACCTGATTATGTGTTTTGTTTTTTTCTATTTTTAATAGGCCACACAGGGATAGTTAGGTTAATGCGTTGAGGCGGTAGGCCAGTCTGAACAAATGAGTTTTTAGGGCACGCTTAAAACTGTGGGGATTGGGGATTAATCGTATTAACCTAGGTAGTGCATTCCAAAGAATCGGCGCAGCATGTGTAAAGTCTTGGAGACGGGAGTGGGAGGTTCTGATTATTGAGGATGCTAACCTGAGGTCATTAGCGGAGCGGAGGGCACGGGTAGGGTGGTAGACTGAGACCAGAGAGGAGATGTAGGGTGGTGCTGAGCCATGGAGTGCTTTGTGGATGAGGGTAGTAGTTTTGTACTGGATTCTGGAGTGGATGGGTAGCCAGTGTAATGACTGGCACAAGGTAGAGGCATCGGTGTAACGGTTGGTGAGGAATATGATCCTGGCAGCAGCATTCAGGACAGATTGGAGCGGGGAGAGTTTGGTAAGAGGGAGGCCGATTAGTAGAGAGTTACAATAGTCCAGACGGGAATGAATAAGAGAAACAGTAAGAGTTTTTGCAGTCAAAAGTAAGAAAAGGGCGAATTCTAGAAATGTTTTTGAGATGCAGATAAGAAGAGCGAGCCAGTGATCGGATGTGGGGGGTGAATGAAAGCTCGGAATCAAGGATGACCCCAAGGCAGCGGGCATGTTGCTTTGGAGTAATGATTGAACCGCACACGGAGATGGCAATGTCAGGCAAAGGTAGGTTGGTAGAGGGAGAGAACACGAGGAGTTCAGTTTTTGACAGGTTCAGTTTCAGATAGAGGGCGGACATGATGTTAGAGACAGCGGTAAGACAATCACTGGTGTTTTCTTATATGATGTAACATACTGCATAAGGGCTTGTTGCTACTGCCAGAGTTGCTGCAACATGTGCAGAGTGAGATTCCACCTTGTTGGCACATCACATATCAACCTGTTAACTGGCATGGACAAAGACCTCTGTATCAATGCAAGTCGATGACCTGAAGGGTGCGAACGGGAGAAATGAGCACACATCTTCCGTGTTTTCTAGAGCAACTCACCCAGGCCAGGATAGTGGTGGAAAAAATGCTGTACCACCAGGTTGAGGACGTGAGCCATGCAAGGCACTGTGTGAGCTTCCCTCGGCGTAGGGCAGCCACCATGTATGCACCATTATCTGACACTGTCTTCCTTGGATGCAGGTTCAGCGGACACAGCCATTGATCAAACTCAGCCTGGAGAGCTGTCCACAACTCTTCAGCTGTATGACTGCGATCTCCAAGGCATACCAATTTTAATACTGCCTGATTACGTTGAGCCCTGGCTGCGCAGTTCGAAGGTGGTGGGTGGATTCACTCTGCACTGTTGGAATGCATGTCTCATTAAGGCAGAGGTTGAGGGCGCAGGTGGAGGCCCTAAAGGAGATAAAGGAGAAGGCAGAAGCAGTGAAGGAATTGTTACATATAGAGGCTTGTCCTTCAAGCCTTGGGGATTGAAAAACTTGTGGATCAGCGCCTGCCCCCACAGCCTCTAGAGTCACCCAGTGCCCAGTCAGCGAGATGTAACACCCTTGGCCATGCTTACTCGTCCAAGTGTCTATGGTGAAATGCACTTTGACAGACATAGATTTAGTCAAGCAATTGGTGATGTTGTCTGCAACATGCTGGTGTAGCGCAGGCACAGTTTTCTTAGAAATGTAATGGCGACTGGGCAATTGGAACTGGGAGGCTGCGACGGCCATCAGCTTTCGAAAACTGTCTGCATCTTCCAGGCAGAAATGCAGTATTTCCGTGGCCAACAGTCTGGAGATGTTGGAGTGTTGTCATGTGTACGAGTAAACAAACTTTTACGTGAGCACAACTGCGAAACAGTGGGCTGGCTGCAGTGCCGAGAAAGGGTGGAGTACAGTGAACCGGATAAACTGCTGGACCATGAGAGAGGTGCAGGCGGAGATGTTACTGTGGATTGAGAAAGTTGTGGTGTTCTCGTTCTCTGAGATGGGTCTAAAACAGCAGGCATGTCCGCTTCCGTTACAGCTGATGGCGGGCTCTCAGTCAGCATGACTGGAGTGGGTAAAGAAAACGAGGTTCTGCGGTCAAAGACCTGCGTCTCAATAGTTGGCATGGTAATAGAGGAGGAGGAACAAGCAACAGATGCGATTGATGGTGCGGATGATGGTTGTTGAGGTCCGCTGGTCCGCATTTTTCCGCAGTGGGATTCCCACAGTAACGCATGTTGATTGCGCATGTGAAGGTTCACCCATGTAGTAGTCAAATTATAGCACTTTTTACCTCTATTCAGATTTTTTTTGCAAAGTTGGCTCATCCTTTGCAGTGTCAAAAAGGCACAGGCTAAGCAACCCTTACCACCCTGCGAGCTGCAGACCCACGGATACTGCTGGTCATAGTTGTGGCTGAGGATGCATTGCTCATTGTGGCTGCATCACTATGTGTCTGCGACATACAGCGCAATGTAACCTCCTCGTCATCCTCCTCAGATGACCTACACAGCTGTGTGCCTCTGTGTTCACGCCAACTGGGATCTAAGGCTATGTTCACATGCTGCGGTTTTTGCAGCAGATCCACAGCGTTTCCGCAGCTGCGGGTCCACAGCAGTTTCCCATGCGTTTACAGTACAATGTAAACCTATGGGAAACGCAATCCGCAGTGCACATGCTGCAGAAAAAAATGTGCGGAAACGCAGCGGTTTACATTCTGCAGCATGTCAATTCTTTGTGCGGAATCTGCAGAGGTTTTACACCTGCTCCATAATAGAAAACCGCAGGTGTAAAACCGCAGTGGAATCCGCCCAAAAACCGTGGTAAATCTGCGGTAATTCCGCAGGAAATACGCAGGTAAAACACAGTGCCTTTTACCTGCGGTTTTCACAAATCTGCTGCAGAAAAATCTGCAGGCAAATCTGCAACGTGTGCACATACCCTAACACTTCATCATCATCATCCTCTGTGTTATCACATTCCTTGCCTTGGAGTCACTCTCTTCCTCCTCCTGCCCTGACAGCACAGTCTCATCAGGATCACCTCCCCCAGTATAGAATGTGTGAACAGCTTTTCAGGTTCACCCATCTGTGGTTCCATACAGTTGGAGAGTTGGGACGCAGGGGGAAGGAAGGGGAATTTGGGTGCCACCTCTGTGACTGTACTGGGTGTGATGTTATGGTGGAGGAAGAGGAGGAGAGGCCACTTGAAGCTGTGCTTGCTATCAACTTGAGCACATGCTCTTTCTGGGCCTAATCAACAAGGCGTACTGCTGTACATATCCACCCGATCTAATGACGCACACAGGCAAGTGAGACATGAGGGCATTTGCTTCACAGCATGTGATATACCCTGATTCTGCTCCCCTGATGAGTGATGATAATAATGAAATGCATTGTGAGTTTCTGAAGGTTGGACGAACACTGGGAAAGCCAGTGAGGATTATCAAGGGTACTTATAGACCCCTCTTTCAGAATGTCCGATGACACTGTTCTAATTTTTTCTATGTAATGCTGGGTCATGGCTATTTCAGTGGTCAGTGTGGTGATACCTTCATGGGTGTTCAGAACATTGGATAATAGGTGTATATTTTTTACAATACTTACCAACACCACTTTTTATGCAGGTGTATGTCTCCGATCCTAAATGTATGTTATCAACCAGTATGTTTGGATTAATACTGACTGGTCCATTATGGTTTCAGCAAGTTCCTTGCATTATCACATTGTCTATTTCTTTTAAGAATGGTATACCATATAGCCCATGCAGGGCCAGACTGGCCATCTGGCAATTCTAGCAAATGCCAGAAGGGCCTGTCTGGTCGTGGGCTGCCTTATCTGCTACGTTGTTAACAGAATCCGTGTTCTCAAGACACCCATACTGTTTAGAGTCGTGACAGAGCACAAAGTCGCTGACTCCATCACTTTCCCCAGCAGGCCACAGGTATCATCAGCAATATTGGTCTTGTAGTAAATCTTCCTTTCCTCCATCCAGGGTAATATTAGTAATATATCCCATCTGGTTCATGGGAACGGGGACAACATGGGCCTGTGTGATCTCAAATGCCAGGGCTGAATTTCACGGAACGGTACGGACCTGAGCCCATGGACTGATACTTTGATTGCAAGGCTTGCTTATTTTCTGAGTTATTAAAACGCGCGGATTCCATTATCAGAAAGTAACAGATTTAAATATATTTGAAAAGTTGATCTGATTTCTCCCTGAATTAATATAAGTTGCGCCATACCATCTCTATAATGGGTATGAGTGCTATCACGGATAGCCCTTGTATGAGAAAAATTTATGGAGTAACTATGTAGAGTACTAAGGAGGAGTATCTAAATTGTATCTGTATGAAGAACTCTGAGCACACCAGTGAATTTATACTGAACTCTGCTTTGATGTGCACTTGAACTAAATGTTGCATATTAATGAGCCTCAGGCTGGGTTTTAACGGTCAGTCTCCTTGATGCAGTCTGTGAAGTCAACGACAGGATGGATCTTAAACAAAGAAATTAATAAAGAAATGACTGAGAATTCGTGGATTCATGTCTGTCTTTTGGCTTCAAAACTGCATCAAAATCCTGAACGTGTTAACATAGCCTTTGCTATTTTCTGTTAATCTATTAATGCCATTTTAACATTTCTATATTGCTGTAATAATGCTGATCATTACTGGTAATGTGTGATGTGTCTGGTCTGTGGTCATGTGTGAGGACGCAGTAACAAGGCAGCGTAGTCTTTTTCTTAGGCCATGCGCACACCACCATATTTTCTATCAAATCATCCGACAATTTCCGGCAGAACATCAGGTCATACTCGTACCAATGTTATTTTATGGGGCCGCGCACATGTCCAACTTTTTCCTTGGCCAAAGCCATCTGAGGAAAAAAATCACAACATGCTCGTGTTTGAGCCGATATTTGGAACAAACTTGGCCATGCAAGTCAATGAGGGCGTGGAAAGCATCGGACTGCACTCGGATGAGATCTGAGTGCAGTCCAATTTACACACACTGACACAATGGAGAAAATTGATTCTTTTTTTCTCTAACTTCTCATCTGAGAGAATCGTATCACACTGTCTAACGGTGGCTTATCTCTGGTAGAACAAAGTGATTGGCAGTCCACAATCGGGCATGCTCGATTTACTTCTCATTCACTCAGTTGGATGTGCCAACATACACATTAGAGTATCTGCTGAATCCTCCAAAATCAGCAAAATGCAGTCGACATTAGTGTAATACGGATGCCGGATGGGGGGTGTTAATTCATCCTGTGTTGCTGCACCATCTTTGAACCATGACAAAGTCTAGAAGACTAAAAATTATCAGCTGGAGACACACTAGCGATTTTAAAATAGGTCCGATTTGGATGCAGGAGAGTCGGAATGCAAGTGCTTTGAGTTTTTCATGTGAATACAATCTGATTTTTCACACGACTACAATCTGATTTTTCACACCTAGCTTCCGATTTACATCTGAATGAGATACGATTGCTATGCGATTTTAACATGAGCTTTTACATAGAGAAATAATAATAATTATCTTTATATAGCGCTAACAAATTCTGCAGCGCTTTACAGTTTGCACACATTATCATCGCTGTCCCCGATGGGGCTCACAATCTAAATTCCCTATCAGTATGTCTTTGGAATGTGGGAGGAAACCGGAGTACCCGGAGGAAACCCACGCAAACATGGGGAGAACATACAAACTCCTTGCAGATGTTGTCCTTGGAGGGATTTGAACCCAAGACTCCAGTGCTGCAAGGCTGCTGTGCTAACCACTGAGCCACTGTGCTGCCCCAGAAATGTTCTAAATCATTTACACATCATTTTCAAAGAAAATATTCTTCAAAACAAACACATATATAATAGATAGAAAGATAGATATACAAAAAAATCTGACCAGCACCTCCCAAGTGTGAATAGGCGAAAGCTCTATTGACTGCAAAATATGTATAAAAAAGCACAGCAGCACTCTGTGAATGCCAAAACATATAGTGGGCTGCATGGACATTTTTGTCCATTATTGTAGGCCTTTTAGCCCGAAAGTGGCATGCATAGTAGGATAGGGAAGGGTTATGATAGGACCCATCAGAAAAGTGTCACCTTGCCGTGGTTGATGGGCACACATGAATTGGCCAATTTATGCGCTAAGAACCTTCTCTTTCTTTGTAAGTAAATCTTCCTGAGGGACAGTGCGGTTGGAAGTTACTTCCATTGACACTATATGTCTTAGCATTCACAGAGCGCTGCTGTGCTTTTTTATATGCAGCGCCCCAGAGTCCTGGTCGTTGCAGTACTGTGGCTCCGCTGCTAAGGGGGGCTATGGTACGTCTGATGGCACTGAAGGAGTTCATCTGACCAGGTATCACAGACACCAATACATTTCACAGTCTGGCCTCCAGGGGGAGCTAAGGGTACTATTCATTAGGCCACTCCTCACAGTCTGGTAAAACTGGGGGTTAGGCAGGAAGTTAGAGAGAACACTGACTGGGTTGGAACCAGGCAACACCTTGTGGCAGAGGGTGTTGTAGGGGAAGATTCGGTAGGGTCCCTGTCAGGGGTGGGATCCTGACAGAGGCCTGGCAATTAGAGAGAAAGCTACGGGACCGCGCCTGCACTTCATAGCGGCGGTGCCCTAAGAAAGGACAAGAAGCGAGATTTATTGTGCTGAGTGAGAAACGAGATCAACGCAACAGGGAGAAATACCAGTAGGAGTCGTGCTGTTAGACCGAGGCAACATCCTACTGAGGCGTAACTAACTGGAGGCCGGAACGCCGAGGAAGTACAGAGCTCTAAGCATTACTTCAAACCAATGGCAGGACAGAGACAGAGAGGGAACACGAGAAACAGACACAACAGTTGTGGGGTACTATCCCGTAAGCACAGCAGGGGAGGACCACAACACACAAGCGCTAGAAGGAAGGCACAGATTTCCACCTGCAAAGGGAACTCTGGAGGTGCCATCGGACCGGCCGGACTTGCGCAGCCCGGGTAACCGTATTCCGGACTGAGGATCCAGAAGCCTTCAGTAAAGAGGTAAAGAGACTGCAACCTGGTGTCCTCGTTATTTACTGCACCGCACCACTACCATCACTACCACCATCCACACCCTTCCCTTGGGCGCCCCTCGGCAGGGTCACGGACCGGGTCTAGCCACCGTGACAACCCCAGAGCAGAGACTCAGAGGCCCGGTACCGGGTACCCCTCGGCCCTGCGGCAGTGGGGGGGCGCTGCAAAACTTGGCGTCACGAACAGGATCTACTTAAGCCTGAGGAATCGGGTCATGTGTGCCTTGGAACTGTGATTTACTGTGCTTGGACTGTACTTTATTGCAAAGACTGTGTGCTGCCATTTACCGCCAAAAGTTCCCGCCAAAAGTCGCCGCCATTGCAGTGCCACAGGGAGCGCAGAGGAAGAAGAAGGGCGTGCCATGGGAGGAGACTACCAAAGCGGCGCCAGAAGTAGCGACCGCCCCCTCCGACTCCTGCTGCGAGAGGATGACCTACCCAGCAGCAGAGGAGAACCGCCCCCTGATTTGCAACGGAGGAAACAAGGTGAAGAGGGAGCTCGACCTCAGAGAAATGGCAGAGCCAGGTGCATGCGTTGCCGCCGAATGCCAGATAGCGACGATGAGCAGCAAGTGCCCGAGCAACGGCGAGGTGATCCCGGCTTGCCCTCACCCATCAGAGGCGGACTCGTGTCCACCACCGTTGAAGGACCTGAACTCCTTGGAGCCGCCAGTGGAGGAGCCGAGCTTACCTATCCCAGCCACGGAGCCATGGAGGGCGGAGCCACATCAAGAGGCCACTCTGGAAGAGCCGCGGTCCGGGCTGCAGCCGATTCCAGTGTCCTCGTCAACGGAACAGATCGACATCGGTGGAATCACATCAGGCGCAGGTATGGACGGCACCCCTACTCCCCCGGCCGATTCTGCTCTCCTGACCGATCCGGCTCCCCTGACCGATCCCGCTCCTGTGACCGCTCCTCACCCCAGCAACAATAACCGCGCCTTTACGGTGGAATGGGTGGTCCTCACCCCCGACGTGATGGGGAAGCTGGTACCTCCCCTACCGACCAAGATGGGGGAACCCATAGATGTGGGCCCAGATGGGGTGATCCTCCGGTGGGACACCCCCTGGAACGAGCCGTATGGAGCTCCGGGGGAGAGCCTCACCCTTGCTGTGCTCACTTGGGAACAGTATAAACAATGTCTGATCCAACACTGGAAAAACCGAGACGAAACAGAGCAATCTGATATGCCGAAGACGCAACGCAGGAAGCCTGCGCACAATAGGAACGACGTGGTAAAGCGGGGGACTGTGCTAGCCTTCCACCCGAAGAGGGGTTGGGGCTCCATACAGGAACCGGGACTACCAACTGATGTCTTCGTTACTAGTTACAACGTAAAAACTCCCTGCTGCAGTCGAGATGGTGACCCATTGCAAAGGGGGGATCAGGTGACCTACACTCGCCGCCGGAATGCACAAGGATGGTGCGCTCGAAACGTCCACCGGTGTGAGCCTGAGGGAGCGTCACCTGTTGCCGCAACCCCGATTGATCCAGATTTGACAGATCTCGTTACTATCACCACCGTCCGCTTTGTAGCAGCCGCCGAGCTTGCAAGCAGGGTTAGCCTTCAAATCCAGACACCGGCTGATCTGATGGCACCGGAGAGACCAACTACCAGCACAGGTGCTGCATCGGCCAGGGACAGAAGACCACCCCCTGCACAACCACCATCAGAGTAAGCAAAAATGCTTTAATGATTGTAAATAAGTTAATTGTTTTCACCGTTTTGCTGCTAAAACCCGTTTAGGGTTACTCTTAAAGGGATCCCTTTGTTGACCCGGGATCCCTATTGTTTTTGTTTGTTTTCTACTTTTTGCACAAGTTATCCAGAACTGCTGAATCATGAACAATGCATGATACAAACTCCTTGTATATAGTTGGCACCTTCTTAAAGGTGCTCTCTACTGGTTTTACATAAAAGACGGACTCTTTGCGAAGATACGGTTCTTGGAACCTGCACTGGAGTCCTTGCTGCATACGGACTTGCAGCTTGAAAAGTTGCACTACCTCATAGAGACTTGGTCCCCTCTTAAAGGGGATGTTCGCATCCTGCACTTATGAACAGTGTTGCCTTAAGATGGTTGAATGGCAATAATGTCCTGAAAAGAAAGTATTGATGATGTTGATATGTGAAAGTTAAATGTAACCAACTAGTTGATTGTAAGAAATGTTCAATAATGTTAATAGAAGAATGAGGACAGGAAGTGAACCCGTAGGGGTTAGTAGTGAGTCCTCCTAGGAGCCATATAGAGATGGCTCAGTGATCTTAAACTGAAAAAAAAATGATATGTTCTATACTGTGTATAGTAGTGGAAGGACAGTAGGCTCGGGCGGAAAGGAGCGGTCCTGTAACAGAAAGGAGAGGCAGTAGGTCTGGAGCAGTTAGGACAGGCGGTCCTGCAGATTTAAAGAAGGAGAATGCATAAAAGTTAATTAGCCTTATATGTGATATAAGAAGGTCTTTAGTGGATTTAGCGAGTACGTCCTTAAAGGCAAAGTTGGGTTATTGTTCAAAAATTTTGCACTTAGTAGAATACCCGGTTGGGTAAGAAAAGTTATTTATAGTCAAGTTATTTAAAAGTATTTAACCATGTTTGTAACGTTCAAGTGTCCTCACCTCCCATAAAGGGAAGCTCTGTTAAAAAGTTGACTTGTACTTGCATTTTCAAAATTGTATGTCTTTTTGCTGACATGTATTGTTGTTTTCTTCCCAGTCCAGGAGTACTGGATTTAACCGGGGGGGAGTGCAGCGCCCCAGAGTCCTGGTCGTTGCAGTACTGTGGCTCCGCCACTAAGGGGGGCTATGGTACGTCTGATGGCACTGAAGGAGTTCATCTGACCAGGTATCACAGACACCAATACATTTCACAGTCTGGCCTCCAGGGGGAGCTAAGGGTACTATTCATTAGGCCACTCCATACAGTCTGGTAAAACTGGGGGTTAGGCAGGAAGTTAGAGAGAACGCTGACTGGGTTGGAACCAGGCAACACCTTGTGGCAGAGGGTGTTGTAGGGGAAGATTCGGTAGGGTCCCTGTCAGGGGTGGGATCCTGACAGAGGCCTGGCAATCAGAGAGAAAGCTACGGGACCGCGCCTGCACTTCATAGCGGCGGTGCCCTAAGAAAGGACAAGAAGCAAGATTTATTGTGCTGAGTGAGAAACGAGATCAACGCAACAGGGAGAAATACCAGTAGGAGTCGTGCTGTTAGACCGAGGCAACATCCTACTGAGGCGTAACTAACTGGTGGCCGGAACGCCGAGGAAGTACAGAGCTCTAAGCATTACTTCAAACCAACGGCAGGACAGAGAGCTATAGGCTGGCTGTCTCACCTACATCACCTACGCAGACATAGGGGGCAACTTGTGGAGAGGGGCGACTCTAGGTTCCCGGAAGAGCTCCGAGCCTTCCCGTCATACGGGTGAATCCTACCATAAGATCTGGGGGACGAGATTAAGAAGAACATCAGAATCGAGTTGTTGTGAGGGAACACGAGAAACAGACACAACAGTTGTGGGGTACTATCCCGTAAGCACAGCAGGGGAGGACCACAACACACAAGCGCTAGAAGGAAGGCACAGATTTCCACCTGCAAAGGGAACTCTGGAGGTGCCATCGGACCGGCCGGACTTGCGCAGCCCGGTTAACCATATTCCGGACTGAGGATCCAGAAGCCTTCAGTAAAGAGGTAAAGAGACTGCAACCTGGTGTCCTCGTTATTTACTGCACCGCACCACTACCATCACTACCACAATCCACACCCTTCCCTTGGGCGCCCCTCGGCAGGGTCACGGACCGGGTCTAGCCACCGTGACAACCCCAGAGCAGAGACTCAGAGGCCCGGTACCGGGTACCCCTCGGCCCTGCGGCAGTGGGGGGGCGCTGCATATACATAGATAGATCTGCTGTGTACAGTAAAATCACAGCATGACAGGTTAGAATAGAATAGATAGAAATGATATATACACATAGAATAGATAGATATAAAGATGTCGCTGATATAAATATATATACAGCTCTGGCAAAAATTAAGAGACCCCTGCAAAATATTCAGTTTGTCTGATTTTTCTCTTAATAGGTATATTTTGAGTAAAATGTAAATTGTTCTTTTATTCTATAAACTTCTGACGACATGTCTCCGAATTTCCAAGCAATAAATTGTGTATATTTTTCTGACAAAGAAAAATGGTCAAAATAAAAAAAAAAAACCCAGTGCTTTCAATCCTCAAATAATGCAAAGAAAACAAGTTCATAATCATTTAGAAACAACAATACTAATGTTTTAACTCAGGAGTAGGGTTGAGCGAAACGGGTCGATCATTTTCAAAAGTCGCCGACTTTTGGCTAAGTCGGCGTCTCATGAAACCCGATCCGACCCCTGTGCTTGTCGGCCATGCGGTACGCGACTTTCGCGCCAAAGTCGCGTTTCAATGACGCGAAAAGCGCCATTTCTCAGCCAATGAAGGTGAACGCAGAGTGTGGGCAGCGTGATGACATAGATCCTGGTCCCCACCATCTTAGAGAAGGGCATTGCAGTGATTGGCTTGCTGTCTGCGGCGTCACAGGGGCTATAAAGGGGCGTTCCCGCCGACCGCCATCTTACTGCTGCTGATCTGAGCTTAGGGACAGGTTGCTGCCGCTTCGTCAGAAGCAGGGAGAGCGTTAGGCAGGGTCCACTAACCACCAAACCGCTTGTGCTGCAGCGATTTCCACTGTCCAACACCACCTTCGGTGTGCAGGGACTGTGGAAGCTATTTTTTTTTTTTTTTCCCCTCAGCGCTGTAGCTCATTGGGCTGCCCTAGAAGGCTCCGTGATAGCTGTATTGCTGTGTGTACGCCACTGTGGAAACCAACTGCTTTTTTCAAAGCACATATCCTCTTGTTCCTTCCTTTCTGCACAGCTATCTTTTTTGTTTGTCCACACTTTTTATTTAATTTGTGCATCAGTCCACTCCTATTGCTGCCTGCCATACCTGGCTTACATTACTGCAGGGAGATAGTAATTGTAGGACAGTTTTTTTTTTTTTTTTGTTTTTTTTTGTGGGAGATTAAGATTGGCATTTCTGCTACAGTGCCATCCCTGTGTGTGCCATCTCTCACTGAGTGGGCCATAGAAAGCCTATTTATTTTTTCCGTGATTTGTGTTCTAAAATCTACCTCAACACAAAAACACTACATCAATCAGTGGGAGAAAAATATTGGCCTCAGTCAGGGCTTGTGTGCCACTGCTGTGTGTGCTATCTCTCATTCAGTGGGCTATAGCAAGCCTATTTTTTTTATTTTTTTTTTTATATTATTTGGTTTCTAAAGTCTCCCTGAAAAAAAAAAAAAAACCTAAAAAAACAGTGGGAGAGTAATATTGCCCTTTCAGCTTGTGTGCCAGTCTTGACTCCTGGGTGTGCCACCTCTCTCCCTCTCATTCAGTGGGCCATAGAAAGCCTATTTATTTTTTTTTTTAAATATTATTGGGTTTCTAAAGTCTCCCTGAAAAAACAAAAAATACATAAAAAAACAGTGGGAGAGTAATATTGCCCTTTCAGCTTGTGTGCCAGTCTTGACTCCTGGGTGTGCCACCTCTCTCCCTTTCATTCAGTGGGCCATAGAAAGCCTATTTATTTTTTCCGTGATTTGTGTTCTAAATTCTACCTCAACACAAAAACACTACATCAATCAGTGGGAGAAAAATATTGGCCTCAGTCAGGGCTTGTGTGCCACTGCTGTGTGTGCTATCTCTCATTCAGTGGGCTATAGCAAGCCTATTTTTTTTTTTTTTTTTTTAATATTATTTGGTTTCTAAAGTCTCCCTGAAAAAAAAAAAAAAACCTAAAAAAACAGTGGGAGAGTAATATTGCCCTTTCAGCTTGTGTGCCAGTCTTGACTCCTGGGTGTGCCACCTCTCTCCCTCTCATTCAGTGGGCCATAGAAAGCCTATTTATTTATTTTTTTAAATATTATTGGGTTTCTAAAGTCTCCCTGAAAAAACAAAAAATACATAAAAAAACAGTGGGAGAGTAATATTGCCCTTTCAGCTTGTGTGCCAGTCTTGACTCCTGGGTGTGCCACCTCTCTCCCTTTCATTCAGTGGGCCATAGAAAGCCTATTTATTTTTTCCGTGATTTGTGTTCTAAATTCTACCTCAACACAAAAACACTACATCAATCAGTGGGAGAAAAATATTGGCCTCAGTCAGGGCTTGTGTGCCACTGCTGTGTGTGCTATCTCTCATTCAGTGGGCTATAGCAAGCCTATTTTTTTTTTTTTTTTTTAATATTATTTGGTTTCTAAAGTCTCCCTGAAAAAAAAAAAAAAACCTAAAAAAACAGTGGGAGAGTAATATTGCCCTTTCAGCTTGTGTGCCAGTCTTGACTCCTGGGTGTGCCACCTCTCTCCCTCTCATTCAGTGGGCCATAGAAAGCCTATTTATTTATTTTTTTAAATATTATTGGGTTTCTAAAGTCTCCCTGAAAAAACAAAAAATACATAAAAAAACAGTGGGAGAGTAATATTGCCCTTTCAGCTTGTGTGCCAGTCTTGACTCCTGGGTGTGCCACCTCTCTCCCTTTCATTCAGTGGGCCATAGAAAGCCTATTTATTTTTTCCGTGATTTGTGTTCTAAATTCTACCTCAACACAAAAACACTACATCAATCAGTGGGAGAAAAATATTGGCCTCAGTCAGGGCTTGTGTGCCACTGCTGTGTGTGCTATCTCTCATTCAGTGGGCTATAGCAAGCCTATTTTTTTATTTTTTTTTTAATATTATTTGGTTTCTAAAGTCTCCCTGAAAAAAAAAAAAAAACCTAAAAAAACAGTGGGAGAGTAATATTGCCCTTTCAGCTTGTGTGCCAGTCTTGACTCCTGGGTGTGCCACCTCTCTCCCTCTCATTCAGTGGGCCATAGAAAGCCTATTTATTTTTTTTTTTAAATATTATTGGGTTTCTAAAGTCTCCCTTAAAAAACAAAAAATACATAAAAAAACAGTGGGAGAGTAATATTGCCCTTTCAGCTTGTGTGCCAGTCTTGACTCCTGGGTGTGCCACCTCTCTCTCTCTAATTGTGGGCCATAGAAAGCCTTTTTTTTTTTTTTTTTTTTTTTTTTTTAATATTATTTGGTTTCTAAAGTCTCCCTGAAAAAAAAAAAAACATAAATTAGGTGGGAGATTAATATTGACATTAGTGCTTGAGTGACAGTCCTGCGTGTGTGTCATCTCTGTGATTTTGTGCCACAGAAAACAGAGTGTGTAACATTGTGCCTGATTTTCCTTGTGGTCTCACCAACCTGTTAAGGGATATTGAAATCATACTGAAGTTATAGCTCACCGTGTAAGTTGTTTGACAGCAACAAATAAAGTTACTTTGGTTAAGATTTTAAAACAATGAGGAAGTCTGGTGCAAGAGGTCGTCGTGGGCGTTCATTGTCAGCTGGTAATGATGGTAGTGGTAGTGGAGCATCAGGTGGTCGTGGGGATAAAAATATTCCACCTAAGTCTGGAGCTGTGGAGCCAGTTTCGTCGTCAGGCTACACAAGGCCTCGAACGCTCTCTTTTCTGGGAGTAGGAAAACCGCTTTTAAAGGCGGAGCAGCAACAGCAAGTTTTGGCTTACATTGCAGACTCAGCCTCTAGCTCTTTTGCCTCCTCTTCCGAAACTGCTAAATGTAAAAGCAGCGCGTCGCTTGTGGATGTTCACGGTCAGGGACAAGTCGCTTCCTTGTCCTCCTCAGCAAAAACTACAACAAGAGAGAAGGATGCAGCAGGCGACACAACGGGTCACTCCATGGAGCTCTTTACACATACCATCCCTGGCTTAGAAAGTGAAACATTTAACAGGCCATGCCCATTACAAGTATATTCTGACATGGAGTGCACTGATGCACAGCCACAGCCAGAGTACTATGCTGCTCCTTTGACTCAGACCACCACATTGCCCTCTCAGGGTACAGATCCACAATCAGACCCTGATGAGACTATGTTGCCCCGCCACGAACGCTATACCACCGACCGACACAGTGACACAGACGAAGTTGCACACGAGCTCGAAGAGGAGGTAATAGATGACCCAGTTATTGACCCCGATTGGCAGCCATTGGGGGAACAGGGTGCAGGCGGCAGTAGTTCAGAAGCGGAGGTGGAGGAGGGGCCGCAGCAGGCATCAACATCGCAACAGGTTCCATCTGCCGGGCCCGTATCTGGACCAAAACGCGTGTCAAAGCCAAAACCTGTTGGAGCACAGCGTTGCCATCCGGTTAAAGCTCAGTCTGCAATCCCTGAAAAGGGATCCGAGTCTAGGAAGAGTGCAGTCTGGCATTTTTTTAAACAACATCCAACTGATCAGCGCAAAGTCATCTGTCAAAAATGTTCAACTAGCTTAAGCAGAGGTCAGAATCTGAAAAGTCTAAATACTAGTTGCATGCATAGACACTTAACCACCATGCATTTTCAAGCCTGGACTAACTACCAAACGTCCCTCAAGGTTGTAGCACCCTCGGCCAATGAAGCTAGTCAGCAACGCAACATCCCTTCCGTCACTGTAAGGCCACCATTTTCCGCACCACCGGCAGTATCTGTGCAGGTTTCTTTGCCAGCCAAAAGCAGTCAGGGTCAGGGAATCACCAGTTTTGTAGGAGGAAATATTGCATCTAGGGCACTGGCGGAAACAATACCGTCTCCAACCGTCTCTCAGTCTGCCATGTACACCGGCACACCCGAAAGTTCCACGATCTCCAGCTCTCCAGTCCAGCTCACCCTACATGAGACTCTGGTTAGAAAAAGGAAGTACTTATCCTCGCATCCGCGTACACAGGGTTTTAACGCCCACATAGCTAGACTAATCTCGTTAGAGATGATGCCCTACCGGTTAGTTGAAAGCGAAGCTTTCAAAGCCCTGATGGAGTACGCTGAACCACGATACGAGCTACCCAGTCGACACTTTTTTTCCAGAAAAGCCATCCCAGCCCTGCACCAGCATGTTAAACAGCGCATCGTCCATGCACTCAGGCAATCTGTGAGTACAAAGGTGCACCTGACTACAGATGCATGGACCAGTAGGCATGGCCAGGGACGTTATGTGTCCATCACGGCACACTGGGTGAATGTGGTGGATGCAGGGTCCACAGGCGACATCAATTTAGGGACAGTTGTGCCTAGCCCACGGTCTAGGAAACAGTTGGCTGTAGGCGTTCGCACCCCCTCCTCCTCCTCCTCCTCGTCCTCCTGCAGAAGCTACAGCTCTTCCACAGAACGCAGTCTGCCAACCACTCCATCGGCAGATGACACTGTTGCACACCAGTTGTCCCATTATGGGCCAGCTACTGCCAAGCGTCAGCAGGCTGTATTGGCTATGAAGTGCTTGGGCGACAACAGACACACCGCGGAAGTTCTGTCCGAGTTCTTGCAACAAGAAACGCAGTCGTGGCTGGGCACAGTAGATCTTGAGGCAGGCAAGGTAGTGAGTGATAACGGAAGGAATTTCATGGCTGCCATCTCCCTTTCCCAACTGAAACACATTCCTTGCCTGGCTCACACCTTAAACCTGGTGGTGCAGTGCTTATTGAAAACTTATCCTGGGTTCTCCGACCTGCTCCTCAAAGTGCGTGCACTTTGCTCACATATCCGACGTTCGCCTGTACACGCCAGCCGTATGCAGACCTATCAGCGGTCTTTGAACCTTCCCCAGCATCACCTAATCATAGACGTTGCAACAAGGTGGAACTCAACACTGCACATGCTTCAGAGACTGTGCGAACAGAGGCGTGCTGTTATTTATTTGTGGGAGGATACACGGGCAGGCAGTAGGATGGCAGACATGGAGTTGTCAGGTGTGCAGTGGTCTAAGATACAAGACATGTGTCAAGTCCTTCAGTGTTTTGAGGAATGCACACGGCTGGCTAGTGCAGACAACGCCGTAATAAGCATGAGCATCCCCCTAATGCGTCTGCTGATGCAAAGTTTGACGCACATAAAGGAGCAGGCGTCTGCACCAGAGGAAGAGGAAAGCCTTGATGACAGTCAGCCATTGTCTGGTCAGGGCAGTGTACAGGACGAGGTAGCGGGCGAAGAGGAGGTGGAGGACGAGGAGGATGATGGGGATGAGTATATTTTTAATGCCGAACCTTTCCCGGGGGCACAGGAATTTGGTTGCGTGTCACGGCCGGGTTCTGGTTTTTTGAGGGACACAAGTGACGTAGATTTGCCTGCAACTGCCCCTCAACCAATCACAACCGGAGATTTGACAACTGGAACTTTGGCCCACATGGCGGATTATGCCTTACGTATCCTAAAAAGGGACACACGCATTACGAAAATGATGAACGATGACGATTACTGGTTGGCCTGCCTCCTTGATCCACGCTATAAAGGCAAATTGCAAAATATTATGCCACATGAGAACTTGGAACTAATATTAGCAACTAGGGTTGAGCGACTTTCATTTTTTTAAGATCGAGTAGGGTTTTGGGAAACCCGATTTTGTCCAGAGTCGAGTCGAGTGCAGTCGGCCGATTATCGCTAAAAGTCGGGGATCGACCGAAACACGAAACCCAATGCAAGTCAATGGGGAAGCATAGTCGGCAGTGAGTGGAGGCCAGGAAAACACCTACAGTGCCCATTTTAATGCCAAAAACATCCATTCTTGTTTCTGAAGCTTGCCAATCTTAATTAACTGTATAATAATAGTTGGGCATAGGGAATTGGGGGAAAGTTGTGGGGGGAGTAGGGCTGGCTCAAGTTTTTCGTGGGCCCAGGAAATGCGGACTACGTCACGGCGGTGTTGCAGGGAAAGGTAAGTATTTAAAAGTTGCAAGTGCTGTGATCCTGAGCAAGCAGGGGGGGGGCCCACTCGTTCGCATTGCCACTGGCACAGGGCCCCTCAAAGTACGGCGGTGTGTTTGCATGGCGGGGGCGCCTCCCACCAGCAGCGACACTTTTGCGTACTCTGAGGGGCCCTGTGCCAGTGACGTCGCCAACGAGTATGCCCCCCCACCTGATGAAGGAACCTGCACTTTCATCTGCACCTTCCTCTTTGTCCCTGTGTAAGGTGGTATAACATGCGGGAAGGGGAACCTTACTTTCAGCAGGGACAGATTCTGGCTGTGTAGAGTACAAGGGGAATGTAGTGGTCTAGGTCAATGTACCAGCAGACTCATTTAGCAGTGGCTGGGCAATGGGCAGGATGAGGAGGAAACAGATATAGGGCCAAAGAATAAAGTAGGCTACATGCAGTTCAAAATTGGTAACAGGACTAAACAGGCGGCATTGCTTTGTTCAGTGGAGTAGCAAACCCAAGAGCAGCAGACACTGTTTCAAGGGCCTAACCACACTAGTAGGCCAAATGCAGTTTAATATCTGATAGTATAGGGCGAAAGCCAGAATGTGGAAGCTCAGCTTTGTTCAGTTGAGGACAACACCAGGGAGGGGCAGACACCTTTAGTAGGCCGGAAAAGCCTATTGCATTTTTTAAAATGGTAATTTGGAGCAGAAGGTTGAAGCTCAGCTTTATTTAGTTGAGGGCAACACCAGGCAGGGGCACACAGACAGACACCTTTAGTAGGCCGGAAAAGCCTATTGCATTTTTCAAAATGGTAATTTGGAGCAGAAGGTTGAAGCTCAGCTTTATTTAGTTGAGGGCAACACCAGGGAGGGGCAGAAGCCGTTAGTAGGCCCTAACCACCATTTTTTTTTTTAAAACCACTTAATGAGAGCCGGAAGGTTGAAGCTCAGCTTTATTTAGTTGAGGACAACACCAGGGAGGGGCAGAAGCCGTTAGTAGGCCCTAACCACCATTTTTTTTTTTTAAAACCACTTAATGAGAGCCGGAAGGTTGAAGCTCAGCTTTATTTAGTTGAGGACAACACCAGGGAGGGGCACACAGACAGACACCTTTAGTAGGCCGGAAAAGCCTATTGCATTTTTCAAAATGGTAATTTGGAGCAGAAGGTTGAAGCTCAGCTTTATTTAGTTGAGGGCAACACCAGGGAGGGGCAGAAGCCGTTAGTAGGCCCTAACCACCATTTTTTTTTTTTAAAACCACATAATGAGAGCCGGAAGGTTGAAGCTCAGCTTTATTTAGTTGAGGACAACACCAGGGAGGGGCAGAAGCCGTTAGTAGGCCCTAACCACCATTTTTTTTTTTTAAAACCACTTAATGAGAGCCGGAAGGTTGAAGCTCAGCTTTATTTAGTTGAGGACAACACCAGGGAGGGGCAGAAGCCGTTAGTAGGCCCTAACCACCATTTTTTTTTTTAAAACCACATAATGAGAGCCGGAAGGTTGAAGCTCAGCTTTATTTAGTTGAGGACAACACCAGGGAGGGGCACACAGACAGACACCTTTAGTAGGCCGGAAAAGCCTATTGCATTTTTCAAAATGGTAATTTGGAGCAGAAGGTTGAAGCTCAGCTTTATTTAGTTGAGGGCAACACCAGGGAGGGGCAGAAGCCGTTAGTAGGCCCTAACCACCATTTTTTTTTTTTAAACCACTTAATGAGAGCCGGAAGGTTGAAGCTCAGCTTTATTTAGTTGAGGACAACACCAGGGAGGGGCAGAAGCCGTTAGTAGGCCCTAACCACCATTTTTTTTTTTTAAAACCACTTAATGAGAGCCGGAAGGTTGAAGCTCAGCTTTATTTAGTTGAGGACAACACCAGGGAGGGGCACACAGACAGACACCTTTAGTAGGCCGGAAAAGCCTATTGCATTTTTCAAAATGGTAATTTGGAGCAGAAGGTTGAAGCTCAGCTTTATTTAGTTGAGGGCAACACCAGGGAGGGGCAGAAGCCATTAGTAGGCCCTAACCAAAGTTGAAGGCCAAATGCAGTTTAATTTCTGATACTATAGGCCGAAAGCCAGAAGGTGGAAGTTCCGATTTAGACAGTGGAGGACAATTTGAATTAGGGACTGCAGACAGACTTAGTAGGCTGTCCCCTGTGGACCATGCATCCACCACATTAACCCATTGCGCCGTAATGGACACGTAATCTTCCGTGGCCATGCCTACAGGTCCATGCGTCTGTTGTCAGGTGCACCTTTGTACTCACAGATTGCCAGAGTGCATGGACAATGCGGTCTTCTACATGCTGGTGGAGGGTTGGGATGGCTTTTCTCGCAAAAGAAGTGTCGACTGGTTAGCTTGTAGCGTGGTACAGCGTAGTCCATCATGGCCTTATTAATAGTAAATAAAATATATAACTAGGCTCTATGAACTTTTAAATAGGTTCCAGGGGTACACGGGCAGCATTGGTGTGGTCAGTGGAGGAGTATTGCAAGTAGGGGCTGCAGACAGGCTATCAAAGGCCTAAAATAACAAACAGTAGGCAGTCATGGCAGTTTTACATCGGTTACATGGATACACAGGCAGGCACTCCAGGCAGCATTGTGGTCAGTGGAGGAGTATTGCAAGTAGGGGCCGCAGACAGGCTATCAAAGGCCTAAAATAACAAACAATAGGCTCATGGCAGTTTTACAGCGGTTACATGGATACACGGGCAGGCAACTTGGTGGTGGTGAGTGGAGGAGTATTTAAAGTAGGGACCGCAGACAGGCTTCAAAGGCCTAACATAAGAAAATGGGCTGGCTGTAGGCACTTTATAATTGGTTCCAGGGGTACACGGGCAGCAGTGGTCTGGTCAGTGGAGGAGTATTTAAAGTAGGGACCGCAGACAGGCTATCAAAGGCCTAAAATAACAAACAATAGGCTCATGGCAGCTTTACAGCGGTTACATGGATACACAGGCAGCTTGGTGGTGAGTGGAGGAGTATTTAAAGTAGGGACCGCAGACAGGCTATCAAAGGCCTAAAATAACAAACAATAGGCTCATGGCAGCTTTACAGCGGTTACATGGATACACGGGCAGGCAGCTTGGTGGTCAGTGGAGGAGTATTTAAAGTAGGGACCGCAGACAGGCTTCAAAGGCCTAACATAAGAAAATGGGCTGGCTGTAGGCACTTTATAATTGGTTCCAGGGGTACACGGGCAGCAGTGGTCTGGTCAGTGGAGGAGTATTTAAAGTAGGGACCGCAGACAGGCTATCAAAGGCCTAAAATAACAAACAATAGGCTCATGGCAGCTTTACAGCGGTTACATGGATACACAGGCAGCTTGGTGGTGAGTGGAGGAGTATTTAAAGTAGGGACCGCAGACAGGCTATCAAAGGCCTAAAATAACAAACAATAGGCTCATGGCAGCTTTACAGCGGTTACATGGATATACGGGCAGGCAGCTTGGTGGTCAGTGGAGGAGTATTTAAAGTAGGGACCGCAGACAGGCTTCAAAGGCCTAACATAAGAAAATGGGCTGGCTGTAGGCACTTTATAATTGGTTCCAGGGGTACACGGGCAGCAGTGGTCTGGTCAGTGGAGGATTATTTAAAGTAGGGACCGCAGACAGGCTATCAAAGGCCTAAAATAACAAACAATAGGCTTATGGCAGTTTTACAGCGGTTACATGGATACACGGGCAGGCAGCTTGGTGGTGGTGAGTGGAGGAGTATTTAAAGTAGGGACCGCAGACAGGCTATCAAAGGCCTAAAATAACAAACAATAGGCTTATGGCAGTTTTACAGCGGTTACATGGATACACGGGCAGGCAGCTTGGTGGTGGTGAGTGGAGGAGTATTTAAAGTAGGGACCGCAGACAGGCTTCAAAGGCCTAACATAAGAAAATGGGCTGGCTGTAGGCACTTTATAATTGGTTCCAGGGGTACACGGGCAGCAGTGGTCTGGTCAGTGGAGGAGTATTTAAAGTAGGGACCGCAGACAGGCTATCAAAGGCCTAAAATAACAAACAATAGGCTCATGGCAGCTTTACAGCGGTTACATGGATACACAGGCAGCTTGGTGGTGAGTGGAGGAGTATTTAAAGTAGGGACCGCAGACAGGCTATCAAAGGCCTAAAATAACAAACAATAGGCTCATGGCAGCTTTACAGCGGTTACATGGATACACGGGCAGGCAGCTTGGTGGTCAGTGGAGGAGTATTTAAAGTAGGGACCGCAGACAGGCTTCAAAGGCCTAACATAAGAAAATGGGCTGGCTGTAGGCACTTTATAATTGGTTCCAGGGGTACACGGGCAGCAGTGGTCTGGTCAGTGGAGGAGTATTTAAAGTAGGGACCGCAGACAGGCTATCAAAGGCCTAAAATAACAAACAATAGGCTTATGGCAGTTTTACAGCGGTTACATGGATACACGGGCAGGCAGCTTGGTGGTGGTGAGTGGAGGAGTATTTAAAGTAGGGACCGCAGACAGGCTATCAAAGGCCTAAAATAACAAACAATAGGCTTATGGCAGTTTTACAGCGGTTACATGGATACACGGGCAGGCAGCTTGGTGGTGGTGAGTGGAGGAGTATTTAAAGTAGGGACCGCAGACAGGCTTCAAAGGCCTAACATAAGAAAATGGGCTGGCTGTAGGCACTTTATAATTGGTTCCAGGGGTACACGGGCAGCAGTGGTCTGGTCAGTGGAGGAGTATTTAAAGTAGGGACCGCAGACAGGCTATCAAAGGCCTAAAATAACAAACAATAGGCTCATGGCAGCTTTACAGCGGTTACATGGATACACAGGCAGCTTGGTGGTGAGTGGAGGAGTAGTGCAAGGAGTGTCTGTCCCAGTACTCCCAAAATATAAATAGATGTTAATGTCTCGCAAAACAACCAAAACAAAAAAAAAGGTGGCATACTTAGGTACAGGGGTGGGCTCATCTACTGAGTTTCTGACATAGTAATTTGGCAGTAACTATTTAATGGTGCCAATATAGGACACAGACACAGACTACTTTAAGTTGCATCATAGATGTCTACAAATTTGTATTGTCAGTGCCAGACATTGAATGATGTCAGCGAATAGACTAAAGATTGGTGGAGCTGTGCGACATAATTTTGCACGTGGTAGAGCACATTTTGAGCTGGGGTAGGGGGGAACTCTCTTGAGGCCGGCGGGACCGCCCCAGGGCCCCTCATGTTACAACGGTGTGTCTGACGTTGGGTGCGCACCACCACCGCCAGAGACACTACATTGTACTATGAGGGACCCAGTAGCAATGCCGTCAACCAAAAGCGAGCACACCCACCTCTTCAGACAAACCGCAGTCTCACGGGTGCTTGCGCCAAGTCGCGATACCACGGCCCCGTGTGGGGAGTTTTGCCATTTAGGGAGGTGTAAACATGTCGTATGCTGTACAATCAGCTGCAGCAAATTAGACATTAGAAAAGTAATTCACAGGCAAGAGCTTTTCATAGGAAAGCTAGGTGTCGGCCGGGCAAGGTGGGGCAAAAGATTTCGAAATCCAGTTGTGGTTCATTTTAATGAATGTTAGATCGTCAACATTTTGGGTAGCCAGACGAGTCCTTTTTTCGGTTAATATTGAACCTGCAGCACTGAATACTCTTTCTGATAGGACACTTGCTGCCGGGCAAGCAAGCTCCTGCAATGCATATTCTGCCAATTCTGGCCAGGTGTCTAATTTGGAGGCCCAGTAATCAAATGGGAATGACGGTTGAGGGAGAACATCGATAAGGGATGAAAAATAGTTAGTAACCATACTGGACAAATGTTGTCTCCTGTCACTTTCAATTGATGCAGCAGTACCTGTCCTGTCTGCGGTCATAGCAAAATCACTCCACAACCTGGTCAGAAAACCCCTCTGTCCAACGCCACTTCTGATGTGTGCACCCCTAACACTCCTAGTCTGCTGCCCCCTGGAGCTCGTGTGAGAACGATCACGTGCGCTGTGTGCTGGGAATGCCTGAAGCAAACGGTCAACAAGAGTTGATTGTTTGGTTGCTAATATTAGTTCCAAGTTCTCATGTGGCATAATATTTTGCAATTTGCCTTTATAGCGTGGATCAAGGAGGCAGGCGAACCAGTAATCGTCATCGTTCATCATTTTCGTAATGCGTGTGTCCCTTTTTAGGATACGTAAGGCATAATCCGCCATGTGGGCCAAAGTTCCAGTTGTCAAATCTCCGGTTGTGATTGGTTGACGGGCAGTTGCAGGCAAATCTACGTCACTTGTGTCCCTCAAAAAACCAGAACCCGGCCGTGACACGCAACCAAATTCCTGTGCCCCCGGGAAAGGTTCGGCATTAAAAATATACTCATCCCCATCATCCTCCTCGTCCTCCACCTCCTCTTCGCCCGCTACCTCGTCCTGTACACTGCCCTGACCAGACAATGGCTGACTGTCATCAAGGCTTTCCTCTTCCTCTGGTGCAGACGCCTGCTCCTTTATGTGCGTCAAACTTTGCATCAGCAGACGCATTAGGGGGATGCTCATGCTTATTACGGCGTTGTCTGCACTAACCAGCCGTGTGCATTCCTCAAAACACTGAAGGACTTGACACATGTCTTGTATCTTAGACCACTGCACACCTGACAACTCCATGTCTGCCATCCTACTGCCTGCCCGTGTATCCTCCCACAAATAAATAACAGCACGCCTCTGTTCGCACAGTCTCTGAAGCATGTGCAGTGTTGAGTTCCACCTTGTTGCAACGTCTATGATTAGGCGATGCTGGGGAAGGTTCAAAGACCGCTGATAGGTCTGCATACGGCTGGCGTGTACAGGCGAACGTCGGATATGTGAGCAAAGTGCACGCACTTTGAGGAGCAGGTCGGAGAACCCAGGATAAGTTTTCAATAAGCACTGCACCACCAGGTTTAAGGTGTGAGCCAGGCAAGGAATGTGTTTCAGTTGGGAAAGGGAGATGGCAGCCATGAAATTCCTTCCGTTATCACTCACTACCTTGCCTGCCTCAAGATCTACTGTGCCCAGCCACGACTGCGTTTCTTGTTGCAAGAACTCGGACAGAACTTCCGCGGTGTGTCTGTTGTCGCCCAAGCACTTCATAGCCAATACAGCCTGCTGACGCTTGGCAGTAGCTGGCCCATAATGGGACAACTGGTGTGCAACAGTGTCATCTGCCGATGGAGTGGTTGGCAGACTGCGTTCTGTGGAAGAGCTGTAGCTTCTGCAGGAGGACGAGGAGGAGGAGGAGGAGGGGGTGCGAACGCCTACAGCCAACTGTTTCCTAGACCGTGGGCTAGGCACAACTGTCCCTAAATTGATGTCGCCTGTGGACCCTGCATCCACCACATTCACCCAGTGTGCCGTGATGGACACATAACGTCCCTGGCCATGCCTACTGGTCCATGCATCTGTAGTCAGGTGCACCTTTGTACTCACAGATTGCCTGAGTGCATGGACGATGCGCTGTTTAACATGCTGGTGCAGGGCTGGGATGGCTTTTCTGGAAAAAAAGTGTCGACTGGGTAGCTCGTATCGTGGTTCAGCGTACTCCATCAGGGCTTTGAAAGCTTCGCTTTCAACTAACCGGTAGGGCATCATCTCTAACGAGATTAGTCTAGCTATGTGGGCGTTAAAACCCTGTGTACGCGGATGCGAGGATAAGTACTTCCTTTTTCTAACCAGAGTCTCATGTAGGGTGAGCTGGACTGGAGAGCTGGAGATCGTGGAACTTTCGGGTGTGCCGGTGTACATGGCAGACTGAGAGACGGTTGGAGACGGTATTGTTTCCGCCAGTGCCCTAGATGCAATATTTCCTCCTACAAAACTGGTGATTCCCTGACCCTGACTGCTTTTGGCTGGCAAAGAAACCTGCACAGATACTGCCGGTGGTGCGGAAAATGGTGGCCTTACAGTGACGGAAGGGATGTTGCGTTGCTGACTAGCTTCATTGGCCGAGGGTGCTACAACCTTGAGGGACGTTTGGTAGTTAGTCCAGGCTTGAAAATGCATGGTGGTTAAGTGTCTATGCATGCAACTAGTATTTAGACTTTTCAGATTCTGACCTCTGCTTAAGCTAGTTGAACATTTTTGACAGATGACTTTGCGCTGATCAGTTGGATGTTGTTTAAAAAAATGCCAGACTGCACTCTTCCTAGACTCGGATCCCTTTTCAGGGATTGCAGACTGAGCTTTAACCGGATGGCAACGCTGTGCTCCAACAGGTTTTGGCTTTGACACGCGTTTTGGTCCAGATACGGGCCCGGCAGATGGAACCTGTTGCGATGTTGATGCCTGCTGCGGCCCCTCCTCCACCTCCGCTTCTGAACTACTGCCGCCTGCACCCTGTTCCCCCAATGGCTGCCAATCGGGGTCAATAACTGGGTCATCTATTACCTCCTCTTCGAGCTCGTGTGCAACTTCGTCTGTGTCACTGTGTCGGTCGGTGGTATAGCGTTCGTGGCGGGGCAACATAGTCTCATCAGGGTCTGATTGTGGATCTGTACCCTGAGAGGGCAATGTGGTGGTCTGAGTCAAAGGAGCAGCATAGTACTCTGGCTGTGGCTGTGCATCAGTGCACTCCATGTCAGAATATACTTGTAATGGGCATGGCCTGTTAAATGTTTCACTTTCTAAGCCAGGGACGGTATGTGTAAAGAGCTCCATGGAGTGACCCGTTGTGTCGCCTGCTGCATCCTTCTCTCTTGTTGTAGTTTTTGCTGAGGAGGACAAGGAAGCGACTTGTCCCTGACCGTGAACATCCACAAGCGACGCGCTGCTTTTACATTTACCAGTTTCGGAAGAGGAGGCAAAAGAGCTAGAGGCTGAGTCTGCAATGTAAGCCAAAACTTGCTGTTGCTGCTCCGCCTTTAAAAGCGGTTTTCCTACTCCCAGAAAAGAGAGCGTTCGAGGCCTTGTGTAGCCTGACGACGAAACTGGCTCCACAGCTCCAGACTTAGGTGGAATATTTTTATCCCCACGACCACCTGATGCTCCACTACCACTACCATCATTACCAGCTGACAATGAACGCCCACGACGACCTCTTGCACCAGACTTCCTCATTGTTTTAAAATCTTAACCAAAGTAACTTTATTTGTTGCTGTCAAACAACTTACACGGTGAGCTATAACTTCAGTATGATTTCAATATCCCTTAACAGGTTGGTGAGACCACAAGGAAAATCAGGCACAATGTTACACACTCTGTTTTCTGTGGCACAAAATCACAGAGATGACACACACGCAGGACTGTCACTCAAGCACTAATGTCAATATTAATCTCCCACCTAATTTATGTTTTTTTTTTTTTCAGGGAGACTTTAGAAACCAAATAATATTAAAAAAAAAAAAAAAAAAAAAAAAAAAGGCTTTCTATGGCCCACAATTAGAGAGAGAGAGGTGGCACACCCAGGAGTCAAGACTGGCACACAAGCTGAAAGGGCAATATTACTCTCCCACTGTTTTTTTATGTATTTTTTGTTTTTTAAGGGAGACTTTAGAAACCCAATAATATTTAAAAAAAAAAATAAATAGGCTTTCTATGGCCCACTGAATGAGAGGGAGAGAGGTGGCACACCCAGGAGTCAAGACTGGCACACAAGCTGAAAGGGCAATATTACTCTCCCACTGTTTTTTTAGGTTTTTTTTTTTTTTTCAGGGAGACTTTAGAAACCAAATAATATTAAAAAAAAAAAAAAAAAAATAGGCTTGCTATAGCCCACTGAATGAGAGATAGCACACACAGCAGTGGCACACAAGCCCTGACTGAGGCCAATATTTTTCTCCCACTGATTGATGTAGTGTTTTTGTGTTGAGGTAGAATTTAGAACACAAATCACGGAAAAAATAAATAGGCTTTCTATGGCCCACTGAATGAAAGGGAGAGAGGTGGCACACCCAGGAGTCAAGACTGGCACACAAGCTGAAAGGGCAATATTACTCTCCCACTGTTTTTTTATGTATTTTTTGTTTTTTCAGGGAGACTTTAGAAACCCAATAATATTTTAAAAAAAAAATAAATAGGCTTTCTATGGCCCACTGAATGAGAGGGAGAGAGGTGGCACACCCAGGAGTCAAGACTGGCACACAAGCTGAAAGGGCAATATTACTCTCCCACTGTTTTTTTAGGTTTTTTTTTTTTTTTCAGGGAGACTTTAGAAACCAAATAATATTAAAAAAAAAATAAAAAAATAGGCTTGCTATAGCCCACTGAATGAGAGATAGCACACACAGCAGTGGCACACAAGCCCTGACTGAGGCCAATATTTTTCTCCCACTGATTGATGTAGTGTTTTTGTGTTGAGGTAGAATTTAGAACACAAATCACGGAAAAAATAAATAGGCTTTCTATGGCCCACTGAATGAAAGGGAGAGAGGTGGCACACCCAGGAGTCAAGACTGGCACACAAGCTGAAAGGGCAATATTACTCTCCCACTGTTTTTTTATGTATTTTTTGTTTTTTCAGGGAGACTTTAGAAACCCAATAATATTTTAAAAAAAAAATAAATAGGCTTTCTATGGCCCACTGAATGAGAGGGAGAGAGGTGGCACACCCAGGAGTCAAGACTGGCACACAAGCTGAAAGGGCAATATTACTCTCCCACTGTTTTTTTAGGTTTTTTTTTTTTTTTCAGGGAGACTTTAGAAACCAAATAATATTAAAAAAAAAAAAAAAAAAAAATAGGCTTGCTATAGCCCACTGAATGAGAGATAGCACACACAGCAGTGGCACACAAGCCCTGACTGAGGCCAATATTTTTCTCCCACTGATTGATGTAGTGTTTTTGTGTTGAGGTAGAATTTAGAACACAAATCACGGAAAAAATAAATAGGCTTTCTATGGCCCACTGAATGAAAGGGAGAGAGGTGGCACACCCAGGAGTCAAGACTGGCACACAAGCTGAAAGGGCAATATTACTCTCCCACTGTTTTTTTATGTATTTTTTGTTTTTTCAGGGAGACTTTAGAAACCCAATAATATTTAAAAAAATAAATAAATAGGCTTTCTATGGCCCACTGAATGAGAGGGAGAGAGGTGGCACACCCAGGAGTCAAGACTGGCACACAAGCTGAAAGGGCAATATTACTCTCCCACTGTTTTTTTAGGTTTTTTTTTTTTTTTCAGGGAGACTTTAGAAACCAAATAATATAAAAAAAAAATAGGCTTGCTATAGCCCACTGAATGAGAGATAGCACACACAGCAGTGGCACACAAGCCCTGACTGAGGCCAATATTTTTCTCCCACTGATTGATGTAGTGTTTTTGTGTTGAGGTAGAATTTAGAACACAAATCACGGAAAAAATAAATAGGCTTTCTATGGCCCACTGAATGAAAGGGAGAGAGGTGGCACACCCAGGAGTCAAGACTGGCACACAAGCTGAAAGGGCAATATTACTCTCCCACTGTTTTTTTATGTATTTTTTGTTTTTTCAGGGAGACTTTAGAAACCCAATAATATTTAAAAAAATAAATAAATAGGCTTTCTATGGCCCACTGAATGAGAGGGAGAGAGGTGGCACACCCAGGAGTCAAGACTGGCACACAAGCTGAAAGGGCAATATTACTCTCCCACTGTTTTTTTAGGTTTTTTTTTTTTTTTCAGGGAGACTTTAGAAACCAAATAATATTAAAAAAAAAAAAAAAAATAGGCTTGCTATAGCCCACTGAATGAGAGATAGCACACACAGCAGTGGCACACAAGCCCTGACTGAGGCCAATATTTTTCTCCCACTGATTGATGTAGTGTTTTTGTGTTGAGGTAGATTTTAGAACACAAATCACGGAAAAAATAAATAGGCTTTCTATGGCCCACTCAGTGAGAGATGGCACACACAGGGATGGCACTGTAGCAGAAATGCCAATCTTAATCTCCCACAAAAAAAAACAAAACAAAAAAAAAAACTGTCCTACAATTACTATCTCCCTGCAGTAATGTAAGCCAGGTATGGCAGGCAGCAATAGGAGTGGACTGATGCACAAATTAAATAAAAAGTGTGGACAAACAAAAAAGATAGCTGTGCAGAAAGGAAGGAACAAGAGGATATGTGCTTTGAAAAAAGCAGTTGGTTTCCACAGTGGCGTACACACAGCAATACAGCTATCACGGAGCCTTCTAGGGCAGCCCAATGAGCTACAGCGCTGAGGGGAAAAAAAAAAAAAAATAGCTTCCACAGTCCCTGCACACCGAAGGTGGTGTTGGACAGTGGAAATCGCTGCAGCACAAGCGGTTTGGTGGTTAGTGGACCCTGCCTAACGCTCTCCCTGCTTCTGACGAAGCGGCAGCAACCTGTCCCTAAGCTCAGATCAGCAGCAGTAAGATGGCGGTCGGCGGGAACGCCCCTTTATAGCCCCTGTGACGCCGCAGACAGCAAGCCAATCACTGCAATGCCCTTCTCTAAGATGGTGGGGACCAGGATCTATGTCATCACGCTGCCCACACTCTGCGTTCACCTTCATTGGCTGAGAAATGGCGCTTTTCGCGTCATTGAAACGCGACTTTGGCGCGAAAGTCGCGTACCGCATGGCCGACAAGCACAGGGGTCGGATCGGGTTTCATGAGACGCCGACTTAGCCAAAAGTCGGCGACTTTTGAAAATGATCGACCCGTTTCGCTCAACCCTATTAGCAACCAAACAATCAACTCTTGTTGACCGTTTGCTTCAGGCATTCCCAGCACACAGCGCACGTGATCGTTCTCACACGAGCTCCAGGGGGCAGCAGACTAGGAGTGTTAGGGGTGCACACATCAGAAGTGGCGTTGGACAGAGGGGTTTTCTGACCAGGTTGTGGAGTGATTTTGCTATGACCGCAGACAGGACAGGTACTGCTGCATCAATTGAAAGTGACAGGAGACAACATTTGTCCAGTATGGTTACTAACTATTTTTCATCCCTTATCGATGTTCTCCCTCAACCGTCATTCCCATTTGATTATTGGGCCTCCAAATTAGACACCTGGCCAGAATTGGCAGAATATGCATTGCAGGAGCTTGCTTGCCCGGCAGCAAGTGTCCTATCAGAAAGAGTATTCAGTGCTGCAGGTTCAATATTAACCGAAAAAAGGACTCGTCTGGCTACCCAAAATGTTGACGATCTAACATTCATTAAAATGAACCACAACTGGATTTCGAAATCTTTTGCCCCACCTTGCCCGGCCGACACCTAGCTTTCCTATGAAAAGCTCTTGCCTGTGAATTACTTTTCTAATGTCTAATTTGCTGCAGCTGATTGTACAGCATACGACATGTTTACACCTCCCTAAATGGCAAAACTCCCCACACGGGGCCGTGGTATCGCGACTTGGCGCAAGCACCCGTGAGACTGCTGTTTGTCTGAAGAGGTGGGTGTGCTCGCTTTTGGTTGACGGCATTGCTACTGGGTCCCTCATAGTACAATGTAGTGTCTCTGGCGGTGGTGGTGCGCACCCAACGTCAGACACACCGTTGTAACATGAGGGGCCCTGGGGCGGTCCCGCCGGCCTCAAGAGAGTTCCCCCCTACCCCAGCTCAAAATGTGCTCTACCACGTGCAAAATTATGTCGCACAGCTCCACCAATCTTTAGTCTATTCGCTGACATCATTCAATGTCTGGCACTGACAATACAAATTTGTAGACATCTATGATGCAACTTAAAGTAGTCTGTGTCTGTGTCCTATATTGGCACCATTAAATAGTTACTGCCAAATTACTATGTCAGAAACTCAGTAGATGAGCCCACCCCTGTACCTAAGTATGCCACCTTTTTTTTTGTTTTGGTTGTTTTGCGAGACATTAACATCTATTTATATTTTGGGAGTACTGGGACAGACACTCCTTGCACTACTCCTCCACTCACCACCAAGCTGCCTGTGTATCCATGTAACCGCTGTAAAGCTGCCATGAGCCTATTGTTTGTTATTTTAGGCCTTTGATAGCCTGTCTGCGGTCCCTACTTTAAATACTCCTCCACTGACCAGACCACTGCTGCCCGTGTACCCCTGGAACCAATTATAAAGTGCCTACAGCCAGCCCATTTTCTTATGTTAGGCCTTTGAAGCCTGTCTGCGGTCCCTACTTTAAATACTCCTCCACTCACCACCACCAAGCTGCCTGCCCGTGTATCCATGTAACCGCTGTAAAACTGCCATAAGCCTATTGTTTGTTATTTTAGGCCTTTGATAGCCTGTCTGCGGTCCCTACTTTAAATACTCCTCCACTCACCACCACCAAGCTGCCTGCCCGTGTATCCATGTAACCGCTGTAAAACTGCCATAAGCCTATTGTTTGTTATTTTAGGCCTTTGATAGCCTGTCTGCGGTCCCTACTTTAAATACTCCTCCACTGACCAGACCACTGCTGCCCGTGTACCCCTGGAACCAATTATAAAGTGCCTACAGCCAGCCCATTTTCTTATGTTAGGCCTTTGAAGCCTGTCTGCGGTCCCTACTTTAAATACTCCTCCACTGACCACCAAGCTGCCTGCCCGTGTATCCATGTAACCGCTGTAAAGCTGCCATGAGCCTATTGTTTGTTATTTTAGGCCTTTGATAGCCTGTCTGCGGTCCCTACTTTAAATACTCCTCCACTCACCACCAAGCTGCCTGTGTATCCATGTAACCGCTGTAAAGCTGCCATGAGCCTATTGTTTGTTATTTTAGGCCTTTGATAGCCTGTCTGCGGTCCCTACTTTAAATACTCCTCCACTGACCAGACCACTGCTGCCCGTGTACCCCTGGAACCAATTATAAAGTGCCTACAGCCAGCCCATTTTCTTATGTTAGGCCTTTGAAGCCTGTCTGCGGTCCCTACTTTAAATACTCCTCCACTCACCACCACCAAGCTGCCTGCCCGTGTATCCATGTAACCGCTGTAAAACTGCCATAAGCCTATTGTTTGTTATTTTAGGCCTTTGATAGCCTGTCTGCGGTCCCTACTTTAAATACTCCTCCACTCACCACCACCAAGCTGCCTGCCCGTGTATCCATGTAACCGCTGTAAAACTGCCATAAGCCTATTGTTTGTTATTTTAGGCCTTTGATAGCCTGTCTGCGGTCCCTACTTTAAATACTCCTCCACTGACCAGACCACTGCTGCCCGTGTACCCCTGGAACCAATTATAAAGTGCCTACAGCCAGCCCATTTTCTTATGTTAGGCCTTTGAAGCCTGTCTGCGGTCCCTACTTTAAATACTCCTCCACTGACCACCAAGCTGCCTGCCCGTGTATCCATGTAACCGCTGTAAAGCTGCCATGAGCCTATTGTTTGTTATTTTAGGCCTTTGATAGCCTGTCTGCGGTCCCTACTTTAAATACTCCTCCACTCACCACCAAGCTGCCTGTGTATCCATGTAACCGCTGTAAAGCTGCCATGAGCCTATTGTTTGTTATTTTAGGCCTTTGATAGCCTGTCTGCGGTCCCTACTTTAAATACTCCTCCACTGACCAGACCACTGCTGCCCGTGTACCCCTGGAACCAATTATAAAGTGCCTACAGCCAGCCCATTTTCTTATGTTAGGCCTTTGAAGCCTGTCTGCGGTCCCTACTTTAAATACTCCTCCACTCACCACCACCAAGTTGCCTGCCCGTGTATCCATGTAACCGCTGTAAAACTGCCATGAGCCTATTGTTTGTTATTTTAGGCCTTTGATAGCCTGTCTGCGGCCCCTACTTGCAATACTCCTCCACTGACCACAATGCTGCCTGGAGTGCCTGCCTGTGTATCCATGTAACCGATGTAAAACTGCCATGACTGCCTACTGTTTGTTATTTTAGGCCTTTGATAGCCTGTCTGCAGCCCCTACTTGCAATACTCCTCCACTGACCACACCAATGCTGCCCGTGTACCCCTGGAACCTATTTAAAAGTTCATAGAGCCTAGTTATATATTTTATTTACTATTAATAAGGCCATGATGGACTACGCTGTACCACGCTACAAGCTAACCAGTCGACACTTTTTTTGCGAGAAAAGCCATCCCAACCCTCCACCAGCATGTAGAAGACCGCATTGTCCATGCACTCTGGCAATCTGTGAGTACAAAGGTGCACCTGACAACAGACGCATGGACCTGTAGGCATGGCCACGGAAGATTACGTGTCCATTACGGCGCAATGGGTTAATGTGGTGGATGCATGGTCCACAGGGGACAGCCTACTAAGTCTGTCTGCAGTCCCTAATTCAAATTGTCCTCCACTGTCTAAATCGGAACTTCCACCTTCTGGCTTTCGGCCTATAGTATCAGAAATTAAACTGCATTTGGCCTTCAACTTTGGTTAGGGCCTACTAACGGCTTCTGCCCCTCCCTGGTGTTGCCCTCAACTAAATAAAGCTGAGCTTCAACCTTCTGCTCCAAATTACCATTTTGAAAAATGCAATAGGCTTTTCTGGCCTACTAAAGGTGTCTGTCTGTGTGCCCCTCCCTGGTGTTGTCCTCAACTAAATAAAGCTGAGCTTCAACCTTCCGGCTCTCATTAAGTGGTTTTAAAAAAAAAAAATGGTGGTTAGGGCCTACTAACGGCTTCTGCCCCTCCCTGGTGTTGTCCTCAACTAAATAAAGCTGAGCTTCAACCTTCCGGCTCTCATTAAGTGGTTTTAAAAAAAAAAATGGTGGTTAGGGCCTACTAACGGCTTCTGCCCCTCCCTGGTGTTGCCCTCAACTAAATAAAGCTGAGCTTCAACCTTCTGCTCCAAATTACCATTTTGAAAAATGCAATAGGCTTTTCCGGCCTACTAAAGGTGTCTGTCTGTGTGCCCCTCCCTGGTGTTGTCCTCAACTAAATAAAGCTGAGCTTCAACCTTCCGGCTCTCATTATGTGGTTTTAAAAAAAAAAATGGTGGTTAGGGCCTACTAACGGCTTCTGCCCCTCCCTGGTGTTGTCCTCAACTAAATAAAGCTGAGCTTCAACCTTCCGGCTCTCATTAAGTGGTTTTAAAAAAAAAAAATGGTGGTTAGGGCCTACTAACGGCTTCTGCCCCTCCCTGGTGTTGTCCTCAACTAAATAAAGCTGAGCTTCAACCTTCCGGCTCTCATTATGTGGTTTTAAAAAAAAAAATGGTGGTTAGGGCCTACTAACGGCTTCTGCCCCTCCCTGGTGTTGCCCTCAACTAAATAAAGCTGAGCTTCAACCTTCTGCTCCAAATTACCATTTTGAAAAATGCAATAGGCTTTTCCGGCCTACTAAAGGTGTCTGTCTGTGTGCCCCTCCCTGGTGTTGTCCTCAACTAAATAAAGCTGAGCTTCAACCTTCCGGCTCTCATTAAGTGGTTTTAAAAAAAAAAAATGGTGGTTAGGGCCTACTAACGGCTTCTGCCCCTCCCTGGTGTTGTCCTCAACTAAATAAAGCTGAGCTTCAACCTTCCGGCTCTCATTAAGTGGTTTTAAAAAAAAAAATGGTGGTTAGGGCCTACTAACGGCTTCTGCCCCTCCCTGGTGTTGCCCTCAACTAAATAAAGCTGAGCTTCAACCTTCTGCTCCAAATTACCATTTTGAAAAATGCAATAGGCTTTTCCGGCCTACTAAAGGTGTCTGTCTGTGTGCCCCTGCCTGGTGTTGCCCTCAACTAAATAAAGCTGAGCTTCAACCTTCTGCTCCAAATTACCATTTTAAAAAATGCAATAGGCTTTTCCGGCCTACTAAAGGTGTCTGCCCCTCCCTGGTGTTGTCCTCAACTGAACAAAGCTGAGCTTCCACATTCTGGCTTTCGCCCTATACTATCAGATATTAAACTGCATTTGGCCTACTAGTGTGGTTAGGCCCTTGAAACAGTGTCTGCTGCTCTTGAGTTTGCTACTCCACTGAACAAAGCAATGCCGCCTGTTTAGTCCTGTTACCAATTTTGAACTGCATGTAGCCTACTTTATTCTTTGGCCCTATATCTGTTTCCTCCTCATCCTGCCCATTGCCCAGCCACTGCTAAATGAGTCTGCTGGTACATTGACCTAGACCACTACATTCCCCTTGTACTCTACACAGCCAGAATCTGTCCCTGCTGAAAGTAAGGTTCCCCTTCCCGCATGTTATACCACCTTACACAGGGACAAAGAGGAAGGTGCAGATGAAAGTGCAGGTTCCTTCATCAGGTGGGGGGGCATACTCGTTGGCGACGTCACTGGCACAGGGCCCCTCAGAGTACGCAAAAGTGTCGCTGCTGGTGGGAGGCGCCCCCGCCATGCAAACACACCGCCATACTTTGAGGGGCCCTGTGCCAGTGGCAATGCGAACGAGTGGGCCCCCCCCCTGCTTGCTCAGGATCACAGCACTTGCAACTTTTAAATACTTACCTTTCCCTGCAACACCGCCGTGACGTAGTCCGCATTTCCTGGGCCCACGAAAAACTTGAGCCAGCCCTACTCCCCCCACAACTTTCCCCCAATTCCCTATGCCCAACTATTATTATACAGTTAATTAAGATTGGCAAGCTTCAGAAACAAGAATGGATGTTTTTGGCATTAAAATGGGCACTGTAGGTGTTTTCCTGGCCTCCACTCACTGCCGACTATGCTTCCCCATTGACTTGCATTGGGTTTCGTGTTTCGGTCGATCCCCGACTTTTAGCGATAATCGGCCGACTGCACTCGACTCGACTCTGGACAAAATCGGGTTTCCCAAAACCCTACTCGATCTTAAAAAAATGAAAGTCGCTCAACCCTACTCAGGAGGAGATCAGAAATCAATATTTTGTGGAATAACCATGATTTTTAATCACAGCTTTCATGGAATTCTATGGTAATGTGACTCCGGCCTTACAGGCTTGATCACAAGTCCTGAATAGTGTGATCCTGTGTTATCTGTCTAAAGCCTTATAATACAGGTCCTTCTCAAAAAATTAGCATATAGTGTTAAATTTCATTATTTACCATAATGTAATGATTACAATTAAACTTTCATATATTATAGATTCATTATCCACCAACTGAAATTTGTCAGGTCTTTTATTGTTTTAATACTGATGATTTTGGCCTACAACTCCTGATAACCCAAAAAACCTGTCTCAATAAATTAGCATATCAAGAAAAGGTTCTCTAAACGACCTATTACCCTAATCTTCTGAATCAACTAATTAACTCTAAACACATGCAAAAGATACCTGAGGCTTTTAAAAACTCCCTGCCTGGTTCATTACTCAAAACCCCCATCATGGGTAAGACTAGCGACCTGACAGATGTCAAGAAGGCCATCATTGACACCCTCAAGCAAGAGGGTAAGACCCAGAAAGAAATTTCTCAACAAATAGGCTGTTCCCAGAGTGCTGTATCAAGGCACCTCAATGGTAAGTCTGTTGGAAGGAAACAATGTGGCAGAAAACGCTGTACAACGAGAAGAGGTCACCGGACCCTGAGGAAGATTGTGGAGAAGGACCGATTCCAGACCTTGGGGAACCTGAGGAAGCAGTGGACTGAGTCTGGTGTGGAAACATCCAGAGCCACCGTGCACAGGCGTGTGCAGGAAATGGGCTACAGGTGCCGCATTCCCCAGGTAAAGCCACTTTTGAACCATAAACAGCGGCAGAAGCGCCTGACCTGGGCTACAGAGAAGCAGCACTGGACTGTTGCTAAGTGGTCCCAAGTACTTTTTTCTGATGAAAGCAAATTTTGCATGTCATTCGGAAATCAAGGTGCCAGAGTCTGGAGGAAGACTGGGGAGAAGGAAATGCCAAAATGCCTGAAGTCCAGTGTCAAGTACCCAGTCAGTGATGGTGTGGGGTGCTATGTCAGCTGCTGGTGTTGGTCCACTGTGTTTCATCAAGGGCAGGGTCAATGCAGCTAGCTATCAGGAGATTTTGGAGCACTTCATGCTTCCTGGCACCTGCTCACAGTGCCAAAACCACTGGTAAATGGTTTACTGACCATGGTATTACTGTGCTCAATTGGCCTGCCAACTCTCCTGACCTGAACCCCATAGAGAATCTGTGGGATATTGTGAAGAGAAAGTTGAGAGACGCAAGACCCAACACTCTGGATGAGCTTAAGGCCGCTATTGAAGCATCCTGGGCCTCCATAACATCTCAGCAGTGTCACAGGCTGATTGCCTCCATGCCACGCCGCATTGAAGCAGTCATTTCTGCCAAAGGATTCCCGACCAAGTATTGAGTGCATAACTGAACATTATTATTTGATGGTTTTTTTGTTTGTTATTAAAAAACACTTTTATTTGATTGGACGGTTGAAATATGCTAATTTATTGAGACAGGTTTTTTGGGTTATCAGGAGTTGTAGGCCAAAATCATCAGTATTAAAACAATAAAAGACCTGACAAATTTCAGTTGGTGGATAATGAATCTATAATATATGAAAGTTTAATTGTAATCATTACATTATGGTAAATAATGAAATTTAACACTATATGCTAATTTTTTGAGAATGACCTGTATAGGTGTTACCCCTCAGTGTAATCCTCCCTGTGAGGATAAAGAGATTATTGCTGACATAGTGGTACTCAGGACTGGATGCAGTGGGATCTCAGTGGTCTGAGTGAAAGCTGCAAAGAATTTCTTTTAAAAAGTGACATTAAATATTTAAAAAAAAAAAACTGCAACTATAAAATTAGATTTAACATTAAAAAAACTGGATTCAACCCTTTACAGATCAGACACTATTACTGTGCCCGTCTGTGGGAATGTGCCCGGAAGGTTTTAAACAATAGATCATTTTCTGACAGCAGATCCCGTTTAATACTAGATGTGCTTTTCTTCTCCTAATCCCCCATTTCTTTCCCTCATTTATATGCAACACGTTTTCTTTTGACAGAATCCATACTGTGAAGAATATGTTGACTCCAAAGAAATAAGAAATGAAAATAATAGGTTGTAATGTTTGCCTAAAGGTATAGAAATGATAGCACCATTATTTCTACTGTATTAACTCCTGCATTTCTGATGGAAATGATCTCACTGGTTTCATTGACTCAGCTATCCTGGAGGTACAATGGCTCATCGCATTTCCTAAATATTGCAATGGAGTCGCTACATTTTTTATCTGTAGCAGTAAAAATTCTGTCTTGTCCCAGATGTGTCAAACCATGTGATCATCCTTAGCATCACTTCTCTGAGCCCTAACTACAGCACTTCCCCATAACCACGTCAAGCAATCATTTGATGCCTAAAGTCGTAAGGTTCCTCATTCCCAACATACTGAAGTAAGTCCCGTAATCAATAAAATATGTATGAGGCTGTATGCAGTACATTTCTTGTATTTAGTTGATAGTGTGATTTTACTAGCCTAAACTGGATAGAATATATATAGGTTAAGGGTAGCACTGTGGCTCAGTGGTTAGCCTTGCAACACTGGGGTCCTGGGTTCAAATCCCACCAAGGACAACATCTGCAAGGAGTTTGTATGTTCTCCCTGTGTTTGCGTGGGTTTCCTCGGAGTTCTCTGGTTTCCTGGCACACTATAAAGACATACTGATAGGGAATCTAGATTGTGAGCTCCAATGGGGACAGTGGTGATAATGTCTGTAAAGCGCTGTGGAATAAGATAGCGCTATATAAGCAAAGTACAATAACAAAATTATAATTATTCATGCAGATAAGACATTTTCTCTTAACTTTAAAAAAAAAATGTACATGGCCTATTTTGTTGTGCCTATTAGTGATGAGCGAATATACTCGTTACTCGAGATTTTCCGAGAACGCTTGGCACGCTTGGGGGTCCTCTGAGTATTTTTTAGTGCTCGGAGATTTAGTTTTCCTCACCTCAGCTGAATGATTTACACCTCTTAGCCAGCTTGATTACATGTGGGGATTCCCTAGCAACCAGGCAACCCCCACATGTATTTATGCTGGCTAAGAGATGTAAATCATTCAGCTGCGGTGATGAAAACTAAATCTCCGAGCACTAAAAAATACTCGGAGGTCACCTGAGTGTGCTCGAGAAATCTCGAGTAACGAGTATATTCGCTCATCACTAGTGCCTATGTTTTCTGAGGTTTTCTATCATAATGCAGTCAAAAGTTACACTTTTCTCTCAACATGGTTCTATCTAATGCGTATAGAGAAAGCCGGACAGTCCCAAAACATTGTGGATTGGGGAATCAGGAAATAGGCATGAGAGATTTGGGCTATAAACAACATACATGCTTGGCCAATCTGATAGTATGTTGATATGCAAAGTCTCGGTAGCTGTTGTAATTAGTGATAAGTGAGTATACTCGGTAATGCTCGGTACTTGCCCAAGCATCGCAGTGCTCGTGATACTCGGTGAGCGCTGAGCATTTCCAGGATTGCTCAGCAGGAATTTGGGTCCCCGCCCTGCATGTTTGGCGTTGTTTAGAGCACCAGTCAATATGCAGGGATTGTCTGCCACACACTGTAATGCCGCAGCCACGTTGGTTGTGGCATTACAGTGGTTGGCTGGCCGCACAGCGTCATCAGGTCTAGATTAGACCTGGCGTCACCCTCCTCGTGACACTCAGCTCCGGAATCACCAGTGTAGGGAGAGTTGCTGTAGCGATAGGGACAGAATAGGTGGTGTATCAGTTAGTGTTTGTATACTATTGTTGAATCCAGAAATCTAGCTAAACCAACAGTCCTTCTAAGGACTAATTGCGGGGTATATAGATATCCGTGATAGGTAGGCAGGCAGTGTATGTGGCTATGTATATAACAGTGCTAGGCAGGCAGGCAGTGTATGTGTGTATATAGATATCAATGCTATGCAGGCAGGCAGTTTATGTGGCAGACTTCATTGCATACAGCAAGAGGGTCCATTCCATTACTGTCTGCTGCTGCTGACTATTACAGATATTGACCATATATACAGTTAGGTCTATATATACTTGGACAGAGACAACATTTTTCTAATTTTGGTTATAGACATTACCACAATGAATTTTAAACAAAACAATTCAGATGCAGTTGAAGTTCAGACTTTCAGCTTTCATTTGAGGGTATCCGCATTAAAATTGGATGAAGGGTTTAGGAGTTTCAGCTCCTTAACATATGCCACCCTGTTTTTAAAGGGAGCAAAAGTAATTGGACAAGATTCATTAATTTTAAATAAAATGTTCATTTTTAGTACTTGGTTGAAAACCATTTGTTCGCAATGACTGCCTGAAGTCTTGAACTCATGGACATCACCAGACGCTGTGTTTCCTCTTTTTTGATGCTCTGCCAGGCCTTCACTGCGGTGGTTTTCAGTTGCTGTTTGTTTGTGGGCCTTTCTGTCTGAAGTTTAGTCTTTAACAAGTGAAATGCATGCTCAATTGGGTTGATATCAGGTGACTGACTTGGCCATTCAAGAATATTCCACTTCTTTGCTTTAATAAACTCTTGGGTTGCTTTGGCTTTATGTTTTGGGTCATTGTCCATCTGTAGTATGAAACGACGATCAATCAGTTTGGCTGCATATGGCTGCTTCTGTCCTGTGTCACACCATCAATAAACACTAGTGACCCAGTGCCACTGGCAGCCATGCATGCCCAAGCCATCACACTGCCTCCGCCGTGTTTTACAGATGATGTGGTATGCTTTGGATCATGAGCTGTACCACACCTTCGCCATACTTTTCTCTTTCCATCATTCTGGCAGAGGTGGATCTTGGTTTCATCTGTCCAAAGAATGTTCTTCCAGAACTGTGCCGGCTTTTTTAGATGTTTTTTAGCAAAGTCCAGTCTAGCCTTTTTATTCTTCATGCTTATGAGTGGCTTGCACAGTGCGGTGAACCCTCTGTATTTACTTTCATGCAGTCTTCTCTTTATGGTACATTTGGATATTGATAGGCCTACCTCCTGGAGAGTGTTGTTCACTTGGTTGGCTGTTGTGAAGGGGTTTCTTTTCACCATGGAGATTATTCTGCGATCATCCACCACTGTTGTCTTCCGTGGGTGCCCTGGTCTTTTTGCATTGATGAGTTTACCAGTGCTTTCTTTCTTTCTCAGTTTGTACAAAACTGTAGATTTTGCCACTCCTAATATTGTAGCAATTTCTCAGGTGGGTTTTTTCTGTTTTCGCAGCTTAAGGATGGCTTGTTTCACCTGCATGGAGCACTCCTTTGACCGCATGTTTACTTCACAGCAAAACCTTCCAAAAGCAAGCACCACACCTCAAATCAACTCCAGACCTTTTATCTGCTTAATTCAGAATGACATAATGAAGGGATTGCCCACACCTGTCCATGAAATAGCCTTGGAGTCAATTGTCCAATTACTTTTGGTCCCTTTAAAAACAGGGTGGCACATGTTAAGGAGCCGTGCAGATGTGAGGATAAACAGCTCCTGTGAGGAAACCTGGGGCCATGCAGACCCATAGTTCTGCAGCCCTTGGAAAGGAAAGAGAGGAACAGACAGTTTGCGGAGAGTGTGAAGGAGGAAGGAGCACAGGAGAAGTAAAGAGCTGGAGGGGAGCTGCGACTGAGCTTCCTCCATGCTGAAGCGCAAGAAACCAGTGGCAGGAAGACCAAGGTTGTGGCGGTAACTGTAAACCCCACAGCAGAAACCGGCAGACAGCAGATTGCAAGTTGCCTGTCCACCATTGACACTCGAAGGGACAGCAATACATAGAGCACGGAGTCATCTTAGAGAAACCTGTAAAAAGGTCTCGAGTTGCCTGCCATGCGGGAGTGTTCTACCTAAAGAGACAGAGAGAAAGTGAGGACCTTGTGTGAGGCCTTAGGCAGCAAGGAACTACAACACAGCGCAGAGAGAAAGGTTTCCAACCCCACCTGGCTAGGGGGATCTCAATATCGCTTCCAGGCCGGCCGGACCGCACCATCACCTGTGATCCATACCCTGGACTGTGGGTGCCAACTACAGTAAAAAGGTAAAGAGACTGCAACCTTGTGTCCTTCACTTCTTTCTGGCACCACACCATCTTGCCTAATACACCGGGAGCCCTGGGGACTAAGCTTCATATGTGGGAAGTTATACCATCCCTGCTGCAGTACCATCATTCCCAGAGGACCCCTTTAAGCAGTGTCTGTCATTCCTAACTGAATACCACAGGTGGTGTCAGGAACACTCTTTATTCAAATAACCCCTTTAAAGACCTTCCCTTTAACTTCGACGCCCAGGGCCATAGACTGGGTCGCTGCCGCTGTGACTTCTCCTTTAATGACCACCAGACCTGGTACTGAGTACCCCTAGGCCCTGGCGGGCGCTCCATATCTAGGGGGGTCAGCAGGGCATGTGCCCAGGGTGCAGCCAGCAGGGGGGCACAATCGGGCAGCGGTCCGAAGTTACTCCTCCGGCGGCGACATCCTGCCGTCCCCCCGGACTGGGAGTTGGCCTTTCTCTGAGCAGGCTGTCAAGCTAATAGCCAGCTCACAGAATGTGCAGCACGCCGGCTCCCAGAGTCCAGTGATCAATTGTACCCACGTCTTTCAGATGCGAGTACAATTGAAGCTCTGTGGTCAGAGCGACGACAGCAGAGTGATCAGGTCATGTAATCATGCTGCTGACATCACTCGTCGGCGCCCAGAATCCCGAAGAGCATTGGTGGTAAGAGCTGCACACTGTGGCTGAACTTAAACACCTAAGATTAAATGTAATGAGGAAAAGGGGAAGATTTTCTGTGTGTGGGGGTATATACTCTGTGTGTACTTCTATGCAGCTGAACGCTCTAGTTCGAGTGCCGGCGGCAGTGCCAGGTACTGAGGTGCGAGACTCGTGCGAGTTTCTCGCAAGTGTGACCCTGGCCTAATGCAGATTTGATGTGTGTGTGTGTGTGTCTTTATTTAACTCTTTACGTATGCAATGCCCCCACTGCCGCAGGGCCGAGGGGTACCCGGTACCGGGCCTCTGAGTCTCTGCTCTGGGGTTGTCACGGTGGCTAGGCCCGGTCCGTGACCCTGCAGAAGGGGCGTACAGTAAATGATAGATATGGATGGTGGTGGTGGTGCGGTGCAGTAAATAACGAGGACACCAGGTTGCAGTCTCTTTACCTCTTTACTGAAGATCTCTGAGTCCTCAGTCCGGAATACGGTTCACCAGGCTGCGCAAGTCCGGCCGGTCCAATGGCACCTCCAGAGTTCTCCTTGCAGGTGGAAATCTTTGCCTACCAGCTAGCGCTATGTGTTGCGGTCCTTCCCTGCTGTGCTTACGGAAAGTCCCCACAACTGTTGTGTCCGTTTCTTAAGTTCCCTCACAACTCGATTAGATGATGTTCTGCTAATCCTCCGTCCCTCCCTGGTGTTACGGTTAGGACGGCACCCGTATGACGGGTAGGCTCGGAGCTCTTCCGAGACCCTAGAGTCGCCCCTCTCCACAAGTTGCCCCCCAAGACTGCATAGGTGATATAGGTGAGACAGCCCGCCTTTGACTGACTGTCCTGCCTTGGTTTGAAGTATTGCCTGAAGCTGAATATAGTAATACTTCCTCGGCGTTCCGGCAGCCGGTTGTGCGCCTCAATAGGATGTTGCCTCGGTCTTGCAGCATGACTCCTACTGGTATTCTCCTCCTTGCTTTGATCTCGTTTCTCACTCAGTACAATATATCTCGCTTCTATTCCTTTCTTTGGGCACTGCTGCTATACTGAGCAGGCACGGTCCCGTTACGTTCTGTCCAGTTCCCAAGCCTCTGTCAGGATCCCACCCCCGACAGGGGCCCTACCGAATCTTCCCTCACAACACCCTCTGCCACAAGGTGTTGCCTGGTTCCAACCCAGTCAGCTTTTCTCTCTAACTTCCTGCCTGACCCCCAGTTTTACCAGTATGTGAGGAGTGGCCTAATGAATAGAACCCTTAGCTCCCCCTGGAGGCCCGGCTGTGAAATGTATTGGTGTCTGTGATACCTGGTCAGATGAACTCCTTCAGTGCCATCAGACGTACCATAGCTCCCCTTAGTGGCGGAGCCACAGTACTGCAACAACCAGGACTCTGGGGCGCTGCACTCCCCCCGGTTAAATCCAGTACTCCGGGACTGGGAAGAAAACAACAATACAGGTTAGCAAAAAGACATACAATTTTGTTGAGTGCAATAACAATAAGTATACTTGAACAGAGCTTCCCTTTATGGGAGGTGAGGACACTTGAACGTTACAAACATAGTTAAACATTATAAATTACAGGCTATAAACAACTCCTGTTACCCAACCGGGTATTCTACTTAGTGCAAAATTGTTGAACAATAATTTAACATTGCCTTTAAGGATGTACACTCTAAATCCACTAAAGACCTTCTTATAACACATTATAAGGCTTAAGCAACTGTGCTACATTCTCCTACTTTACGTCTGCAGGACCGCCTGTCCTAACTGCTCCAGGCCTGCTGCCTCTCCTTTCCTTACAGGACCGCCCCTTTCAGCCCGGGCCTACTGCCTTTTCAACTACTATACACAGTATAGAACATAACATTTACTTTCAGTTTAAGAGCACTGAGCCATCTCTATATGGCTCTAAGGAGGACTCGCCACTAACCCCTACGGGTTCACTTTCTGTCCTCATTTTTCTATCAACATTATCAAACATTAAACTTCCATCATTACTTTTCTTACTGACAAACATGCAGGATGCTATGTCTACCCCTACGGGTCTGCTGCTTCTTTCTTCTAACTTTTACTTTTGCAGGACTTCATGTCTACCCCTACGGGTCTACTGCACCTTTCCAATAATTACCTTACTTTAGAACACATTATTAAACATTTCCTTCTTTCAGCTAGTTAGTTACATTTAACTTTCACATGTAAGCATCATCATCACTTTCTTTTTGTCAAGTCATTATTGCTATCTATCTGTCTTAAAGCAATATAACAAGTGAACATCCCCTTTAAGAGAGGGCCAAGTCTTTATGAGGTAGCACATCTTCTCAAGCTACCAGTCCATACTCAGCAAAGGCTCCAGTGCGGTATCTTCGCAAAGAGTCCTTCTTTAAGTAAAACCAGCAGGGAGCACCTTTAAGAAGGTGCAAACTATTTACAAGCAGTTTGTATCATGCACTGTTCATGATTGCGGCAGTTTTTGATAATAAAGAAGAAGATAGGAAATATCCAAAAAGCAGAAACAATAGGGATCCCGGGTCAACAAAGGGATCCCTTTGAGAGTGAACCCTGAACGGGTTTAGCAGCAAAAATATCAAAAGAACAAACAGTTAACTGAACTATTTACATTCAAATAAAGCATTCTTGCTTACTCAGTCTTCCTGTAGTGCAGAGGGTGGTCTTCTTCCAGGCCTCACCCGGCCAACGGGTCGCCTTGGTGCAGCAAGGGCCGGTCCTGGCTCCAGCAGCGACAGGATCCCACGCCGGAATGCCCTCCTTGCTTGTGGGCGAGCGCGACCCCGAGGCACGCGGTGAACCCGGACCTCCTGTGGTTCCGCGGGGACGGGCTCCGGCACCTTCTCTGCAGAAGGCTCATCCTCCGGCGTTCCAGTAGCAGCCTGCAGGGCGACGCACCGCTGGACACCCCGAGCCATCCAGCCTGTTCCACCGGCTTCCCTCCTCCACCGGGTGTAGGTCACGGCATCGCCAGACTCCAGGTCGGCGTCATACCTTCCTCCACAGGGTTCAACTTCCTCATGGTCAACGCGGACCTGCAGTGGCTCCCCGATCTCCTGGATAACTCCCTTTCCGTGTCGGGAGCTAAAGGAGACCACCACACCCCAGTGGGACGGTGGGGTTTCTTCCACACTGGTTAGATCAACCTGGGCTGAAGGCTGAGGTCTGTTCCGCCAGGCTGCCATGAGGCGCCGCAGATGTTCGGCCTCCGGCAGGATCCTCAGGCCCGATGCGCGCAGCTCACACTCTGCCGCGGCCTGGATGGAGAGAGCAGGGGACACTGGAGACAGGCGAACCTCCGTAGGCTGGCCCAGCCGAGCGATCACACGGGCATCGGCTTCCAAGCGGTAGGCTATCCGCCGGGCCTCGGCTGCGGCCACGCACTGCTCGGACGGCGGCCGGGGAGGTCGGCCCATCGTTGGCTCCGCAAGGGTCAGCTCCTGCAGTGATGGCGTATCCTGGGTTGCATCGGGCTGTACAGCCTCCCGGCGAGTCTGGTCATTCCCATGCGGTGCTCCCGGCGTCGCCATTTTCGCTTCTTCTCCAGTGTCCTCTTCCCGCGGTCTCTTTCATGGGCGGCCCCGTCTCCATGGCCTCCACCCTCCAAAGAGGATGAGGAGGCGGACTTCGGCTGTTGACAGACACGTCCTCAGGATGCAACAATATTTAGACTGGGCGGCCATTGTCTTTCGCGCTCTCCAGCTTGTCTACGCCCACTCCACGCCTCTCTTCTTCTCCTGCGCTCTCCTTAGCGCTGTAATGGCGGCGGTTTTGGCGGCAAATGGCACAGCACAGCCCTTGCAATAAAGTACAGTCCAAGCACAGTAAATCACAGTTCCAAGGCACACATGACCTGATTCTTCAGGCTTAAGTAGATCCTGTTCGTGACGCCAAAATGCAACGCCCCCACTGCCGCAGGGCCGAGGGGTACCCGGTACCGGGCCTCTGAGTCTCTGCTCTGGGGTTGTCACGGTGGCTAGGCCCGGTCCGTGACCCTGCAGAAGGGGCGTACAGTAAATGATAGATATGGATGGTGGTGGTGGTGCGGTGCAGTAAATAACGAGGACACCAGGTTGCAGTCTCTTTACCTCTTTACTGAAGATCTCTGAGTCCTCAGTCCGGAATACGGTTCACCAGGCTGCGCAAGTCCGGCCGGTCCAATGGCACCTCCAGAGTTCTCCTTGCAGGTGGAAATCTGTGCCTACCGGCTAGCGCTATGTGTTGCGGTCCTTCCCTGCTGTGCTTACGGAAAGTCCCCACAACTGTTGTGTCCGTTTCTTAAGTTCCCTCACAACTCGATTAGATGATGTTCTGCTAATCCTCCGTCCCTCCCTGGTGTTACGGTTAGGACGGCACCCGTATGACGGGTAGGCTCGGAGCTCTTCCGGGACCCTAGAGTCGCCCCTCTCCACAAGTTGCCCCCCAAGACTGCATAGGTGATATAGGTGAGACAGCCCGCCTTTGACTTACTGTCCTGCCGTTGGTTTGAAGTATTGCCTGAAGCTGAATATAGTAATACTTCCTCGGCGTTCCGGCCGCCGGTTGTGCGCCTCAGTAGGATGTTGCCTCGGTCTTGCAGCACGACTCCTACTGGTATTCTCCTCCTTGCTTTGATCTCGTTTCTCACTCAGTACAATATATCTCGCTTCTATTCCTTTCTTTGGGCACCGCCGCTATACTGAGCAGGCACGGTCCCGTTACGTTCTGTCCAGTTGCCAAGCCTCTGTCAGGATCCCACCCCCGACAGGGGCCCTACCGAATCTTCCCTCACAACACCCTCTGCCACAAGGTGTTGCCTGGTTCCAACCCAGTCAGCTTTTCTCTCTAACTTCCTGCCTGACCCCCAGTTTTACCAGACTGTGAGGAGTGGCCTAATGAATAGAACCCTTAGCTCCCCCTGGAGGCCCGGCTGTGAAATGTATTGGTGTCTGTGATACCTGGTCAGATAAACTCCTTCAGTGCCATCAGACATACCATAGCTCCCCTTAGTGGCGGAGCCACAGTACTGCAACAACCAGGACTCTGGGGCGCTGCACGTACATTTTATTATGTTTATTAAAAATGCATCGGGGTTGGTATTTATCTATCTATCTATCTATCTATAGATATAGATAGATAGATAGATAGATAGATAGATAGATAGATAGATAGATAGATAGATCGATCTATGGATAGATAGATAATAGATAGATCTATAGATAGATGGATAGATAGATCTATAGAAAGATGGATAGATAGATCTATAGATAGATTGATAGATAGATCTATCTATCTATCTATCTATGGATCTATCTATAGATCTATCTATCTTTCTATCTATCCATAGATCTATCTATTATCTATCTATCCATAGATTGATCGATCTATCTATCTATTATCTATCTATCCATAGATCTATCTATCTATTATCTATCTATCCATAGATCTATCTATAAGCTATCTATCTATCTATAGATATATAATAATTAAAGAAAATTTGGCAGCACTACCAAAACAAAAAAAAAAAAGGGTGCAATAAAACCTGTAAAGGTGATGTCCAAACCTCCAAAGTAGAAAATCAGAAAAAAGCAGGCAGCACTCCAAAAATCAAAATGAAAAACCGTGGCTTTACTGATCCAATAGCAGCAACGTTTCGGCAGATTTCTCTGCCTTTCTCAAGCAGTGGATAAACATCAAGTGAACATTTAAATAGTGTTTCTACAGTATACCAACCATTAATTATGTAAAACAGTGTTAATTAATACATTAGTTGGTCACCCACGCTGCATTTAGCTTATTCACTGCCGCACTGAGCATGTCTGTGAAGTCTCCTCGGAACCAACCAATCGGTTCAGTATGTGTGAGCATGCACAGTGTTCATCTTCCATGGCCACCATTTTGCTTAAGAGCAAGTTTGCCCACAACATTCTGGCTTACAATACATGCATACTGAGGCTTAAATATAAATCAATTAGACCACGTAGGTCTAATTGATTTAGGGGCAGGAAAGATATGGGCTCAGCGCCGAAGCCCACATCAAAGAGAGGGACATGACATGAGACATACATGTACGGCACATATTGTAATGGCATTAAAGAGAGATTTAAAGGCTCCAGTTTAGAAATACTTTGCTTATTTTGGGGCTTTGGTTTGTAGCTTCTGTAGGTCCATGTGAAACTTTATACATGTTCATGCCTCCGGAACATGGGAGGTATTTATTTATTTTACTCACTTGTATAGCACCATTTATTCCACAGCACTTTACAGACACTATTGACTCACAATCTAGATTCCATTTCAATATGTTTTTGGATTGTTGGAGGTAATCGAAGTAGCCCCACACAAACACGGGGAGAACATACAAGCTCCTTGCAGATGTTGTCTTTGGTGGGATAGGAACTCCAGATCCCAGTGCTGCAGTGCTAACCACTGAGCCACCGTGCTTCCCATATAAAACATTATTGAGTTTTGTTATCTCTGGTAGTACAGGAGTCTTTGGCCCCGATTCATCTTTTATGGGGGATTTTTAAGTCACTTTCAATTTTAGTCTTGAGGTACACATTTTAGTCCAGATGTATGTGATTTGTCCGAAGGCAGGGAAAGTGAAGCCAGCACTGATTGGCCTCACGCAATCCATGAAAAAGCCAGTGGCGACACTAGCGGGAAACATAGGGATTAACAAGAGGTTGTTCAAGTAATGGACAAATCTTTTAATCTGCAGGTTAACAGTGTTCTGAAGCTGCATGGCACCCACACTGAGAGTCCAACTGTTTGGAGGAAATTAGCTTTATTCCTCCCGGCAGCCTCTGGCTTTCAGTCATAGTGACGCGGTCAGCACGACTTCAGTAACCGCGCAGTACATAGCAAGCGGTGGCTGTAACCACACCACAGTACTAACTGAAAGCCAACTTTGTACTGATGCACTATAGAATTAACTATCAGTCATTGTCAGTACTGTGATATAGCCATTGCTCACTATGTACTGAGCAGTAACTGAAGCGGTGCCTCTATGACTGAAAGCCCAAGGCTGCCGGGAGAGCTAATCTTCATTTCCTCCCGGCAGCCAAGCATTCAGTGTGGGCACCAGGCAGCTTCAGAATGTTATTAACCTGGAAATGAACCCAATATTAGGTTAATAGTGATTATTTTCACATGATAGGTGTCCTTTAAATGGTCACTTTAATTTTAGATAACTGATAGATAATGCTGTACATAAACATATTTCAGCACAGATGTTATATTGTTTATCATGCATGGAAGAAGATGGCATCATGTAAATAATAAAAAATGTTTAATTATATAAACTGAAGATTATGAGTCACTTCAGTTTGCTGTGAGGCATAATATATTGTGCATACATTCAGAACACATAAAGGACTGTACAGCAAATGCTCCATGGCTCTATAGTATTGCTGAGGTGAAAAGTATCTGTGGTGAGCGGGTGTAGGACAAGCTCTGTTGGTACCCAGGGCAATGGTTTTACAATGCCCTCTCACTTGTGCAGTCATTCATTTAGTTGTCCTCCGTGTCACCTTTCACTACTATTCCCAGCCACATTAATTTATACATGGCAGAACATTACTTAGAAAGGAAACCCAGAAATTGTGCACTTACATTGCACAGAACGGCCTTCTTCATCTTCACTCGCCCTGGCCCAGGTGCTGACGTTGCTGCCTAGCCTAGAAAACCGCTTGAAGCTTCAGTCTTTATGGCTGCATTATACTTTTGTGGTTATTTCATTTTTAATCATGATTATTTATGATGGCTAATTTAAGGTGTTGTCATTGCCTAATTAATATTTCTGTCTTTATTTCATTTTAGGAATCTTATTTATTATATTGATTTTATATTTGTTTTTATATGGCATCGTTCATCCCACGTTGATGCTGCATTGACACATACAATCATGTTTGAGGAAATGTTGACAACTCATAGCTTGGTAGTCTTATAAATAGCATTATTGTATTGTATATACAAGTGTTTCTCACTAAATTAGAATATCATCAAAAAGTTAATTTATTTCAGTTTTTAAATTCAAAAAGTCATATATTAGATAGAGTCATTACAAAGAGTGATCATTTTCAAGTGTTATTTCTGTTAATGTTGATGATTATAGCTTACAGCCAATAAAAGCCCCAAAGTCCTTATCTCTGTAAATTAGAATATTTTATAACACCAGCATGAAAAATTATATTAAAATCCAAAGTCTTGGCCTACTGAAATGTATGTTCAATAAATGATGTCAATACTTGGTCGGGGCTACTTTTGCATCAGTTACTGTATTAATGCAGCGTGCCATGGAGGTGATCAGCCTGTGGCACTGCTGAGGTGTTATGGAAGCCCAGGTTGCTTTGATAGCAGCCTTCAGCTCATCTGCATTGTTGGGTCTGGTGTCTCTCATCTTTCTCTTGACAATACCCCATATATTCTCTATGAGGTTAAGGTCAGGTGAGTTTTCTGGCCAAACAAGCACAGTGATACTGTTGTTTGTAAACCAGGTACTGGTACTTTTGGCAGTGTGGACAGGTGCCAAGTCCTGCTGGAGAATTAAATTTCCATCTCCAAAAAGCTTGTTGGCAGAGGGAAGCATGAAGTGCTCTAAAATTTCCTGGTAGACGGCTGCCCTTATTTTGGTCTTGATGAAACACAGTGGAACCTACACGAGCAGATGACATGGCTCCCCAAACCATCACTGATTATGGAAACTTCACACTAGACCTCAAGCAGCTTGGATTGTGGCCTCTCCGCTCTTCCTCCAGACTCTGGGACCTTGATTTCCAAATTAAATGCAAAATTTGCTTTCATCTAAAAACAATACCTTGGACCACTGAGCAACAGTCCATTTCCTTTTCTCCTTGGCCCAGGTAAGAAGCTTCTGGCATTTTTAGTTGGTCATGAGTGGCTTGACACAAAGAATGCGACACTTGTAGCCCTTGTCCTGGATACATCTGTGTGTGGTGGCTGTTGAAACAATAACTCCAGCAGCAGTCCACTCCTTGTGAATCTCCACTAAATTTTGAATGGCCTTTTCTTAACAATCCTTTCAAGGCTGCGGTTATCCCGGTTGCTTGTGTGCCTTTTTCTACCACACATGCTTGGATACAGCACTATGTGAACAGCCAGCTTCTTTAGCAATGCGCTTTTTGGCTTACCTTCCTTGTGGATTGTGTCAATGACTGCCTTCTGGACTTCTGTCAAGTAGGGTTGAGCAACTTTGACTTTTTTAGGGTCGAGTCATGTTTCGCGAAACCCAACTATTTGAAAAGTCAAGTCGTGTGAAATCGGCCGATTACTGCGAAAAGTCGGGGATCGGCCGGAACACGAAACCCTATGTGTTGTGAATTAGACCTTTTTGGCTCCCTCTAGTGGTTACTAGTGATATGACTCTGGGATTTCCTTCCCTCTGTTTGCACCCAGCTGGGTTGTTACTTCAGAGGTGTTGCTATATAAACCTCCTGGAACCTTAGTCCAGTGCCTGGCATCGGTGTTATCAGACACATTCTGTTTGCTCCTGTTTGCTGGTCCTGGTTCGTGCTAAATTAAGCTAAGTCTTGCTTCTTTGTTTTTTGGGTTATTTGTTTGCTATCATTTTTGTCCAGCTTGTACTATATTTGATTCCTGACCTTGCTGGAAGCTCTAGGGGGCTGGTGTTCTCCCCCCGGGCCGTTAGACGGTTCGGGGGTTCTTGAATTTCCAGTGTGGATATTTTTGATAGGATTTTTTGCTGACCATATAAGTTATCTTTCTATATTCTGCTATTAGCTAGTGGGCCTCTCTTTGCTAAATTCCTAGCTCATTCTTATGTTTGTTTTTTCCTCTTACCTCACCGTTATTATTTGTGGGGGGCTTCTATCCAACTTTTTGGGGTATTTCCTCTGGAGGCAAGAAAGGTCTTTCTTTTCCCTTCTAGGGGTAGTTAGCTCTCCGGCTGGCGCGAGACGTCTAGGATCAACGTAGGAACGTTCCCTGGCTGCTGGTATTTGTGGTGCTAGGATTAGTTATATGGTCAGCCCAGTTACCACTGCCCTATGAGCTGGTTTTCTGTATTTACTGACTTAGCATTATTCCTGAGACCCTCTGCCATTGGGGTCATAACAGTATGCCAGGCCAATATTGAATGTTTAAAGCATTGCAGAAGTGGGATAATAAGAAAGGAAATTCTGAGTTTGTTTGTTTTTTTTTCCTTCTCTTCCTCCCCTTTACCTTTGAGTGGCGTGTGCTTGCTGCAGACATGAATGTGCAGACCTTGATTACAAGTGTTGACCAGCTGGCAGCTCGTGTGCAGGGTATACAAGATTTTGTTACCAGTAGTCCTATGTCTGAACCTAAAATACCTATTCCGGAATTGTTTTCTGGAGATCGATTTAGGTTTAGGAATTTCAAGAATAATTGTAAATTGTTTCTTTCTCTGAGACCCCGTTCATCTGGAGATTTTGCTCAGCAAGTTAAAATTGTTATTTCTTTTTTACGGGGCGACCCTCAGGATTGGGCTTTCTCGCTAGCGCCAGGAGATCCGGCATTGGCGAATATTGATGCGTTTTTTCTGGCGCTCGGATTGCTTTACGAGGAACCCAATCTTGAAATTCAGGCAGAAAAAGCCTTGCTGGCTATTTCTCAGGGTCAGGATGAAGCTGAAGTGTATTGCCAAAAATTTCGGAAATGGTCCGTACTTACTCAGTGGAATGAGTGTGCTCTGGCCGCAAATTTCAGAAATGGCCTTTCTGAAGCCATTAAGAATGTGATGGTGGGTTTCCCCATTCCTACAAGTCTGAATGATTCTATGGCGCTTGCTATTCAAATTGACCGGCGTTTGCGGGAGCGCAAAACCGCTAATCCTCTGGTGGTGTTGTCTGAACAAACACCTGATTTAATGCAATGTGATAGAATTCAGACTAGAAATGAACGGAAAAATCATAGACGTCAGAATGGGTTGTGTTTTTACTGTGGTGATTCTACACATGTTATATCAGCATGCTCTAAACGCCTAACAAGGGTTGTTAGTCCTGTCGCCATTGGTAATTTGCAACCTAACTTTATTTTGTCTGTGACTTTAATTTGCTCTTTGTCTTCTTACCCTGTTATGGCGTTTGTGGATTCAGGTGCCGCCCTGAGTCTTATGGATCTGTCATTTGCCAAGCGCTGTGGTTTTGTTCTTGAACCGTTAGTAAATCCTATTCCTCTTAGAGGTATTGATGCTACGCCATTGGCGGAAAATAAACCGCAGTTTTGGACGCAGGTGACCATGTGCATGACTCCTGAACATCGGGAGGTGATTCGTTTTCTTGTTCTGCATAAAATGCATGATTTGGTCGTTTTGGGTCTGCCATGGTTACAGACCCACAATCCAGTCCTGGATTGGAAGGCAATGTCTGTGTCAAGTTTGGGCTGTCAGGGAATTCATGCTGATTCCCCGCCGGTGTCTATTGCTTCCTCTACTCCTTCGGAAGTTCCTGAGTATTTGTCTGATTATCAGGATGTATTCAGTGAGTCCAGATCCAGTGCTCTGCCTCCTCATAGGGACTGTGACTGCGCCATAGATTTGATTCCAGGTAGTAAATTTCCTAAGGGAAGATTATTTAATCTGTCAGTACCTGAGCATGCCGCAATGCGTTCATATATCAAGGAGTCTCTGGAGAAGGGGCATATCCGTCCATCCTCTTCCCCTCTTGGTGCGGGATTCTTTTTTGTGGCTAAGAAGGACGGATCTTTGAGACCTTGTATTGACTATCGGCTACTGAATAAAATCACTGTAAAATTTCAGTATCCTTTGCCTCTCTTGTCGGACTTGTTTGCCCGGATTGAGGGTGCCAGGTGGTTCACCAAGATAGATCTTCGTGGTGCATACAACCTTGTGCGCATTAAGCAAGGTGATGAATGGAAGACTGCATTTAATACGCCCGAAGGTCATTTTGAGTACTTGGTGATGCCTTTTGGGCTTTCTAATGCTCCCTCGGTATTTCAGTCCTTTATGCATGATATTTTCCGGAAGTATCTGGATAAATTTATGATTGTTTATCTGGACGATATTCTGGTTTTCTCTGAAGATTGGGACTCACATGTGGAGCAGGTCAGGATGGTGTTTCAGGTTTTGCGTGAGAATGCCTTGTTTGTTAAAGGCTCAAAGTGTCTCTTTGGAGTACAGAAAGTTCCCTTTTTGGGGTTTATTTTTTCCCCTTCTGCTGTGGAGATGGACCCAGTCAAGGTCCGAGCTATTCATGAGTGGACTCAACCCACGTCAGTTAAGAGTCTTCAGAAGTTCTTGGGTTTTGCTAACTTCTACCGTCGTTTTATCGCTAATTTTTCTAGCGTTGTTAAACCTTTGACGGATATGACCAAGAAAGGTTCTGATGTTGCTAACTGGGCTCCTGCAGCCGTGGAGGCGTTCCAGGAGTTGAAGCGCCGGTTTACTTCGGCGCCTGTTTTGTGCCAGCCTGATGTCTCACTTCCCTTTCAGGTCGAGGTGGATGCTTCTGAGATTGGGGCAGGGGCCGTTTTGTCACAGAGAGGCCCTGGTTGCTCGGTAATGAGACCATGTGCTTTCTTCTCTAGGAAGTTTTCACCTGCTGAGCGGAATTATGATGTGGGCAATCGGGAATTACTGGCCATGAAGTGGGCATTTGAGGAGTGGCGTCATTGGCTCGAGGGTGCTAAGCATCGTGTGGTGGTCTTGACTGATCACAAAAATTTGATGTATCTCGAGTCTGCTAAACGCTTGAATCCTAGACAGGCCCGCTGGTCATTGTTTTTCTCCCGTTTTGACTTTGTGGTCTCGTATTTACCAGGTTCAAAGAATGTGAAAGCTGATGCTCTTTCAAGGAGCTTTGTGCCTGACTCTCCTGGAGTCACAGAACCTGTTGGTATTCTTAAAGAAGGAGTTATTTTGTCAGCCATTTCTCCTGATTTGCGACGTGTGTTGCAGAGATTTCAAGCTGGTAGACCTGACTCTTGTCCACCTGACAGACTGTTTGTTCCTGATAAGTGGACCAGCAGAGTCATTTCCGAGGTTCATTCCTCGGTGTTGGCAGGTCATCCGGGAATTTTTGGCACCAGAGATCTGGTGGCTAGGTCATTTTGGTGGCCTTCCTTGTCACGGGATGTACGGTCATTTGTGCAGTCCTGTGGGACTTGTGCTCGAGCTAAGCCTTGCTGTTCCCGTGCCAGCGGGTTGCTCTTGCCCTTGCCTGTCCCGAAGAGGCCTTGGACACATATTTCCATGGATTTCATTTCTGATCTCCCAGTGTCTCGGGGTATGTCTGTCATCTGGGTGGTATGTGATCGCTTTTCAAAAATGGTCCATTTGGTGCCTTTGCCTAAGCTGCCTTCCTCTTCCAATCTGGTTCCTGTGTTCCTTCAGAATGTGGTTCGTTTACACGGCATTCCTGAGAATATTGTGTCTGACAGAGGATCCCAGTTTGTTTCCAGGTTCTGGCGATCCTTTTGTGCTAGGATGGGCATTGATTTATCGTTCTCGTCTGCCTTTCATCCTCAGACTAATGGACAAACTGAGCGAACTAATCAGACTCTGGAAGCTTACTTGAGGTGTTTTGTTTCGGCAGATCAGGATGATTGGGTGACCTTCTTGCCGTTGGCTGAGTTTGCCCTAAATAATCGGGCTAGTTCCGCTACTTTGGTTTCGCCATTTTTCTGCAACTCTGGTTTCCATCCTCGTTTTTCCTCGGGACATGTGGAGCCTTCTGACTGTCCTGGAGTAGATTCTGTGGTGGATAGGTTGCAGCAGATCTGGAATCATGTGGTGGACAACTTGAAGTTGTCACAGGAGAAGGCTCAGCGTTTTGCCAACCGCCGCCGCGGTGTGGGTCCCCGACTTCGTGTTGGGGATTTGGTGTGGCTGTCTTCTCGATTTGTTCCTATGAAGGTCTCCTCTCCTAAATTTAAGCCTCGCTTCATCGGTCCTTACAAGATATTGGAAATCCTTAATCCTGTGTCCTTTCGCTTGGATCTTCCGGTTTCGTTTGCCATTCACAAAGTGTTCCATAGGTCTTTGTTACAATGCTACGTTGTGCCTGTGGTTCCTTCTGCTGAGCCTCCTGCTCCGGTGTTGGTTGAGGGCGAGTTGGAGTACGTGGTGGAGAAAATCTTGGATTCTCGTCTCTCCAGGTGGAGGCTTCAGTATTTGGTCAAGTGGAAGAGTTATGGTCAGGAGGATAATTCCTGGGTGGTTGCCTCTGATGTGCATGCGGCCGATTTGGTTCGTGCCTTTCACGCTGCTCATCCTGATCGCCCTGGTGGTCTTGGTGAGGGTTCGGTGACCCCTCCTTAAGGGGGGGTACTGTTGTGAATTAGACTTTTTTGGCTCCCTCTATTGGTTACTAGTGATATGACTCTGGGATTTCCTTCCCTCTGTTTGCACCCAGCTGGGTCGTTACTTCAGGGGTGTTGCTATATAAACCTCCTGGAACCTTAGTCCAGTGCCTGGCATCGGTGTTATCAGACACATTCTGTTTGCTCCTGTTTGCTGGTCCTGGTTCGTGCTAAATTAAGCTAAGTCTTGCTTCTTTGTTTTTTGGGTTATTTGTTTGCTATCATTTTTGTCCAGCTTGTACTATATTTGATTCCTGACCTTGCTGGAAGCTCTAGGGGGCTGGTGTTCTCCCCCCGGGCCGTTAGACGGTTCGGGGGTTCTTGAATTTCCAGTGTGGATATTTTTGATAGGATTTTTTGCTGACCATATAAGTTATCTTTCTATATTCTGCTATTAGCTAGTGGGCCTCTCTTTGCTAAATTCCTAGCTCATTCTTATGTTTGTCTTTTCCTCTTACCTCACCGTTATTATTTGTGGGGGGCTTCTATCCAACTTTTTGGGGTATTTCCTCTGGAGGCAAGAAAGGTCTTTCTTTTCCCTTCTAGGGGTAGTTAGCTCTCCGGCTGGCGCGAGACGTCTAGGATCAACGTAGGAACGTTCCCCGGCTGCTGGTATTTGTGGTGCTAGGATTAGTTATATGGTCAGCCCAGTTACCACTGCCCTATGAGCTGGTTTTCTGTATTTACTGACTTAGCATTATTCCTGAGACCCTCTGCCATTGGGGTCATAACACCTATGCACGTCAATGGAGAAAATTATTTTTTTTTTTTTCTCTCTCTCTCTCTCTCTCCCCCTCCATCCCATCCCAGCACAGAAAATCTCGTGTTGCACATTGAAAATCCCTACTGCTCAACAAGCGATAAAATGGCGATAGGCGTGCACTCCCCTAAGACCTATGTCATCACTCTGCCCACGCTCCTTCATTGGCTGAAAAAATGGCGCTAAACGCATCATACGAAACGCGACTTTGGCGCCAAGATCGCGTACCGCATGGCCGACCCCACACAGAGATCGGGTCGGGTTTCATGAGACGCCGACTTTGCCAAAAGTCGGCGACTTATGAAAATGACCGATCCGTTTCGCTCAACCCTACTGTCAAGTTAACAGTCTTCCACATGATTGTGGAGCCTACTGACACAGACTAAGATACTTTTTTAAATGCTTAGGAAGCTTTTACAGGTGTGTATTGTTAAAGATTCTAATTTTCTGAAATAATGACTTTTGGGTTTTCATTGGCTGTAAGCCATAATCATCATCATAAACAGAAATAAACACTTGAAATAGATCATTCTGTAATGACTCTATATAATATATGAGTTTCACTTTTTGTATTGAAGAACTTAAATAAATTAACTTTTTGATGATATTCTAATTTAGTGAGAAGCACTTGTACATTCCTTTTAAAATTACACCAATTAAATACAGAAATTTGTGAGCAAGCGCTTTTAGCATATATTATGTTACATGTTTTTTTCTCTTCGTGTTCTGTAACTCTATATATAGGTTTGCTTTATTTCATGTAACCATCCAGTCATCAAAATATTTGATAAATTAACACTTATCAATTCTCATTAATGGCAGATTAAAAAATATGGATACATTTGTAGTAAAATTCAGTATCATGTGCGAACAATAACATCATATTCACTTTTGATGTAGTCACAAAAATGATAAAAAGTAACACAAGTGATTTGTCCATGACATCCCAATTAAAAAATTAAGTGGCAGCAATGGCTAGCTGTTAAATGCAATGAAAAGTTGATGAACGTTCCAGCTCCATAAATGGTAAAAAAATATTTTCTTTATTCATCCATAGTAAAAATTAAAAATGGAACAATCCTTACAGTGGATAATAATTTTTGCTATTCAATTATATAGATTTTTATATATCCATATTTCTATTTAGTTTAATTAGAATCAAATAACGACCTCTGTTTTGTACAATCAGATTCAGTATTTAACAGCTTGCACACAATATGAAAAAACAGCTAAAAAAGCCGCAGCCAGCTCACTGACCAGACCATAACAGCACGGGGCACGGAACTTCGTCCTGACTTGAACGTGAAGCAGCAGCAATGAAAAGATGATGAACGTCCCAGCTCCATAAATGGTAAAAAAATATTTTCTTTATTCATCCATAGTAAAAAGTAAAAATGGAACAATCCTTACAGTTTGTGGACGCAAACAGGTGATTGCAACAAATTAGAGCAACGCGTTTCGATCTATACAGATCTTACTCATGCATCTAATTACAACATACTCGTGATTCTACATATAATACCAGCTAGCCTATCACAAACCTTATGCCTGTCACATGATTTATCCGAAGGTCCTAGACTTCACAAATAAGACTAACCGGTGTAATATAAAATACTTACAAATATAATAGATAACACACAAGATTTCAATTTGTTTATGACTATTCTTGATGTGAATAAATTTGTGAGAAATCTCACTATAAAAAAACAGTTTTTCACAGAGGACAAAGAAGCAATTGATAGCAGCAGTGATGTTAGTGTTAATGAGTTTGAAAATTTAGATTTTAAAGGACAAGTAGCATTGAACTCTCTGCAGAGTTTATCAGTGGAACAAAGAGAAGAAAATAATGAAGGATTCACAAGGCAATTAGAGAAATTTGAAACTAAAAATCCATATTTTTACCCCATACAAAGCAGAGCGGATTGTATGGATAAGTTTTGAAAAAGGTTTAAAAACTCTTAAAGATAATTATGATCAGCGGACAAAGAAAAAAATCCCAAACAATCTTACCTACAAGCAACGGAAAGCTCTGCATGAACTAAAAGAAATGAAGAATACAATAATTAAAAAAGTGACAAGGGGGGCATGATAGTCGTAATGAATGACAGTGACTATAAAAACAAGATGTATGAACTTTTATCTGATAACACTACTTATGAGAAATTGAGAAAAAATCCAACTAAAGAATATAATGAGAAAATTGAAAAAAATATTGAGGAAGGTCTTAGTTTGGGAGTCCTTGATAAAAAGCAATCAGATTATCTATATGTGCAGTCTCCTAGATTACCCATTATGTATGGTCTCCCAAAAGTGCACAAAAGTAGCGGGTTGCCAGCAATGAGACCATTAGTATCAGGTGTAGGCTCAATGACGGAACATTTGTGTGAGTGGATAGACTCATTACTTCAACCTATGGTTACCAAAATACTGGGTTATATTAAGGACTCAAGAGAAGTGTTAAGAACTTTTTCAAGTAAAATATGGAAACAGGATTTCACGTGGCTGTGTTGTGATGTTGTGTCATTGTACACGTGTATTCCTCACGACTTGGCCATGAGAGCTTTGCAATATCATTTGGTTAATTTTGGGCAATATTCACAGGATCTGATTGATTTTGTGTTACAGGTCACGTTTTTCTTATCAAGCACAATGTTTTCTCCTTTGATGATGTTATATATGCTCAGAAGGCGGGCGTTCCTATGGGGGCTAAATATTCTCCATCTTTGGCAAATTTAACTATGCTTTTTGGGAGCAAAAAGTTATCTATTTTGTTGATAATCAATTCGTCGGGCATCTAATTTGGTATGGCAGATACATCGACGACACCCTCAATATCTGGAGGGGGGCGATGTGTCTGCCATAACAAAATTTGTTGATTATATAAATTCAAATGATTTTGGAATTAGATTCACCCATAAGATGGACACATGTCATATATCCTTTTTGGACCTTGAACTGTGTGGTATTGTGGATGAAATTATCATCAGCAAAGCGCATGTTAAACCTATTAGTGGGAACACAGTATTACATGCTAAAAGTAGTCACCCTGCACATACAATAAAATCTATACCTGTGGGCTAATATACTAGACTTAAAAGAAATTGCAGTAGGGAAGAGGATAGACTGAAGGAGTTTGGTAGTCTTGAGAAAAAATTGAGTGCACGCAAATACCCAAAGTGGTCATTGCAAAGAGCTGTAAATATAGTAGACAGTAAAAACAGAGATGATTTGTTAGTGCCCAATCTCTCAAGCAGAGAAAAGAGAAGGAAAAGAAAGGATAAACCTTTCTTGTGGTTACAATTTAGTCCCCAATTTAATCAAATTAGGAACATCATCACCAAGAGGTTACCTATATTGTATGAGGATGAAACAGTGACTGACATTTTGAAGGATGGTGTTAATATAGTGGCTAGAAGAGCACCCACCATTAGTAATATTGTCTCTCCTAGTTTATTGATATCAAAACCTAAATCCAGCACATGGTTGGAGTGCAAGGGTTTTTTCAAATGCGGTACCTCTGCGTGTAGTACTTGTGCGCACAGTCAAGTGGGTAACTTTTTTTGACTCAGACAAATCTAATAGTTTCAACATTAAAAGCTTTATTAACTGCCACACTAAAAATGTGGTATACAAAATCAATTGTCTGGATTGTCGGGTTTCTTATGTAGGATGCACCACGAGGAAGTTGAAGACAAGAATTTCCAAACATCTGAGAGATATTAACAACTAGAACACTGCTAATAGAAACATTTCAATGGTAGCGAAACATTTTGTTATATGTCACAATGGAGATACTACGGCTATGAAAATCCATGGAATAGAACAGATTAAAAATCAAAGTCTTGGAGGTGATATTAGGAGACGCCTTCTCGCAAGAGAGGCGTATTGGATTTACAATTTAAAAACTAGATTCCCGATGGGTTTAAACAAGAAAAATGAAATTATGTATCATTATTGTTAGTAACTTGTGTGTTTTTTATTATATTTGTGAGTAGTGTTGAGCGATACCGTCCGATACTTGAAAGTATCGGTATAGGATAGTATCGGCCGATACCCGAAAAGTATCGGATATCGCCGATACCGATACCCGATACCAATACAAGTCAATGGGACACCAAGTATCGGAAGGTATCCTGATGATTCCCAGGGTCTGAAGGAGAGGAAACTCCCCTTCAGGCCCTGGGATCCATATTAATGTGTAAAATAAAGAATAAAAATAAAAAATATTGATATACTCACCCTCTGACGCGCCCTGGTTGTAACCGCCAGCCTCCGTTCATAAGAATGAGCGCTTGAAAGTCCTTAGATGACGTCGCGGCCTGTGATTGGTCGCGGAGCGGTCACGTGACCGCAACGCGACCAATCACAAGCCGTGACGTCATCTAAGGTCTTTCAAGCTCTTGAAAGTCCTTAGATGACGTCGCGGCCTGTGATTGGTCGCGGAGCGGTCACGTGACCGCTCCGCGACCAATCACAGGCCGCGACGTCATCTAAGGACTTTCAAGCGCTCATTCTTATGAACGGAGGCTGGCGGTTACAACCAGGGCACGTCAGAGGGTGAGTATATCAATATTTTTTATTTTTATTCTTTATTTTACACATTAATATCGATCCCGATACCGATTCCCGATACCACAAAAGTATCGGATCTCGGTATCGGAATTCCGATACAGCAAATATCGGCCGATACCCGATACTTGCGGTATCGGAATGCTCAACACTATTTGTGAGTATTTGTATTACACCGGTTAGTCTTATTTGTGAAGTCTAGGACCTTCAGATAAATCATGTGACAGGCATAAGGTTTGTGATAGGCTAGCTGGTATTATATGTAGAATCACGAGTATGTTGTAATTAGATGCATGAGTAAGATCTGAATAAATCGAAACGCGTTGCTCTAATTTGTTGCAATCACCTGTTTGCGTCCACAAACTGTAAGGATTGTTCCATTTTTACTTTTTACTATGGATGAATAAAGAAAATATTTTTTTACCATTTATGGAGCTGGAACGTTCATCATCTTTTCATTGCTGCTGCTTCACGTTCAAGTCAGGACGAAGTTCCGTGCCCCGTGCTGTTATGGTCTGGTCAGTGAGCTGGCTGCGGCTTTTTTAGCTGTTTTTTCATATTGTGTGCAAGCTGTTAAATACTGAATCTGATTGTACAAAACAGAGGTCCTTATTTGATTCTAATTAAACTAAATAGAAATATGGATATATAAAAATATATATCATTGAATAGCAAAAATTATTACACGCACTGACTGATAATATACTTACAATTAATGTGACCAGGAGGTGTCCAAAAGTAACATTACATTTCCACTGTAATAACTAGAAGTGTATTAGATTCAGGACATTCAGTGACTATGCTTCTCCTTCACCACCCCCTTCCTCATCTGCTGAATTTATCATTCACTCAGAAACGCTGCTGAAATCTGCCATGCTCATAACAAGACAAACTGTCAGGTCACTTTGAGGTGGGGTTACCCGATATATATTGAATTCCATAAAGAAAGAAGTGATATGAAAGGAGCTTCAGAGTGAGAGGCACCATGATTGTGCTACTTTCTAGTAAGTGTTTTATTTTACCCAGATTGTCATGACTTTGTTGCCGGGTGTCCCGGAACCTTCCCTGTCCTTAACGCTAGGGGCTCCCAGGATCGCCTATTCCCCAGATTACTTCTGATGGTGAAGATGCCAGGGTCATGTACCTTCCCCCACCCAAGGAAGAGGTAAGTGGTAGTGTATTGTAATACATCAAACAGACTAACAAGGTAATACAAACAGGGGTAAAGAAAAATACCAAACATACAAACATACTCACACATGTAACAGAAAAATGCACTGGGAAGTGGAGGTTGGGGATAACCAAAGTAGGAGAAGAAAAGGAATGATCACACACTCAAAATCTAGCAACAGTCACAGATAAACTCCCGAAAAGCCTTCTCCTATAATAAACACCAACAACCTTCAGCCATGCAGCATAAGCGTGCTCTGACAATGAGTACTAGCCAGGACCTGGGTTTATATAGGAGAAGAGAGTGGCTAACAGTGAACAACTGAGAGGCTAAATGCTCCTAGAGCTCTCAACAGAGCAGATTAACCCCTGCACTGCCAAAATACATTTACATCATTTAATAAGAAGGTGAAGTGCTTCTAATCAATGCAGGAGTAGGAGAAATGAGACACTGCAGCTTCAGAACATGTGCTACATAGTGTAACAAAACACTCTGGGATCGCCTTTGCTGGGGTCAAATGTCACGTGGTTTGTGCATTGAACTCTGAGGCGACAGCAGGTTTCCAAGTTGACTGACCTCAGGTCAGGTTTATTAAAGTGAAAGCAAATACAGAAAACAAAACATAAAAATAAATCCTAGCCTGTCCGGCGCTAACTAAACAAATACGTTGCTATCTAACAACTGGGGGGGCTTCTCCCTCCCAGCTAACATTACACAGATCATGAGCACAGCTCTCACTCACGTTTGTCTCACACAGACAGGCATTCTGTGTGCCCCAGGCTGACGCTGAAAACCCCCAGCTGGTCATCCTTTATTCCTACACTTATTAACCCCTGAGTATCCTGAAAATACTGAGCGGCCTAATTCACATAGGACAAGAACCTGGGCGAGATATACCTGCCCCCGACTACCAGACCGACATGACTCTTACATATCCTCCCCCCCTGCTCAGACCACTCAGGTCGAGCAAGAATACTCTCGAAACAGTGTACTCGGGACAGGGCATCAGCGTTCCCCATCTGCACCCCGGGGCGGTGCTCCACCGTGAAAGAGTAAGCCTGCAGGGCAAGGAACCACCGGGTTACCTGACTATTACGGTCCTTGTGGAGGTGCATCCACTTGAGAGGGGCATGGTCCGTGACCAGCCTAAACTTCCTACCTGCCAGGTAATATTTGAGGGAGTCGAGAGCCCATTTGATGGCTAGGCACTCTTTTTCAACCACGGCATACCTCTGCTCATGTACATTCAGTTTCCGACTGAGATAGAGGACCGGGTGTTCGACTCCGTCCCTTACCTGGGAAAGTACAGCTCCGACACTAGTATCAGAAGCATCAGTTTGCACCACAAACTCGCTGCTGAAACCAGGAGTCACTAGTACGGGCTGAGAGCACAAAGCCCGTTTCAGACTGTGGAAGGCCTCTTCAGCCGCTGAGGTCCATTTTACCATGACGGAATCCCTCCCTTTGGTAAGATCCGTCAAGGGGGTAGCCATGGCCGCAAAGTTGGGTATGAACCGGCGATAATAGCCGGCAATGCCCAGGAAAGCTTGAACTTGTTTCTTGTTCACTGGTTGCGGCCAGCCCTGAATTGCCTGTATTTTGTCGATCTGGGGTTTAACCACTCCTCTGCCAATCACGTAGCCCAAGTATCGGGCTTCTTCATGGCCGATGTGACATTTCTTGGGATTCGCCGTTAAGCCTGCGTCTCTCAGGTCATCAATCACCGCCTGTACCTTCCGGAGGTGAGCTTCCCAGTCCATGCTGTAAATTATGATGTCGTCTAGGTAGGCAGAAGCGTACTGCCTGTGGGGCCTCAAGACTCGATCCATCAATCTCTGGAACGTTGCTGGGGCTCCGTGAAGTCCAAACGGCATGTAGATATACTGGAACAGCCCTTCCGGTGTAGCAAATGTCGTCTTCTCTCTGGCCGCCTCGGCCAGAGGGATCTGCCAGTACCCCTTTGTTAGGTCCAGGGTCGTAATGTATCGGGCTTTACCAAGCCGGTCGATCAACTCATCGACCCGGGGCATAGGGTACGCATCAAATTTAGAAACTGCATTCAGTTTCCTAAAGTCATTGCAAAACCGTATAGAGCCATCTGGCTTAGGTATCAACACGATTGGACTGGACCAGGCGCTGTGCGACTCTTCAATGACTCCTAAGTCCAACATTGCCTTCACCTCCCGGGAGACGGCTTCACGGCGTGCTTCCGGAATCCGGTATGGCTTCACATGAACTGTGACACCAGGCTCTGTGACAATCTCATGTTTCACTAGCCTAGTCTGGCCAGGTTTTTCCGAGAAAAACTGTTGGTTCTGTAACAAAAACTGCTTAACCTCAGATTTTTGTCGTTCAGAGAGAGTCTCGGCAATCTGCACCTCCGGTACGGTCGGTGAGCAAACCGGACGGGGCAGATCCGCTGTTAGGGCAGCGCGGTCTTTCCAGGGTTTTATCAGATTCACATGATAAATCTGTTCTGGTTTTCTCTTACCAGGCTGGTGCACTTTATAGTTCACTTCACCAACTCATTCCACGACCTCAAAGGGGCCCTGCCATTTCGACAGAAATTTACTATCCACCGTAGGAATTAGGATCAACACCCTATCCCCGGGTGCAAACGTACGGACCTTGGCGCCCTATCATAACTTTGCCTCTGTGCTCCCTGGGCCTGTAACATATGTTCCCTAACAAGGGGCATGACATCAGCAATACGGTCCTGCATTTGCGTTACATGGTCTATCACCGTTTTAAAGGGAGTGACTTGACCTTCCCAGGTTTCTTTTGCGACGTCCAACAGTCCACGGGGACGACGGGCATATAATAGCTCGAAAGGCGAGAATCCTGTGGAAGACTGGGGAACTTCCCTAATGGCAAACAGCAAATAGGGTAACAAGTAATCCCAGTTCTTCCCATCTTTGTCTATCGCCTTCCGGAGCATCTGTTTTAAGGTTTTATTGAACCGCTCAACCAGGCCATCTGTTTGAGGGTGATAGACAGACGTACGCAACTGGTCTATTTGCAAGAGTCTGCAGAGCTCCTTCATCACCCTTGACATAAAGGGAGTCCCCTGGTCGGTGAGTATCTGTTTTGGAATTCCCACCCGACTAAACACTTGTACCAACTCTTTGGCGATCGTTTTGGTAGCAGTGTTACGCAAAGGGATGGCTTCTGGGTAACGAGTGGCATAGTCCATGATGACGAGGATATGTTGGTGCCCACGTGCGGACCAGGGAAGGGGCCCAACCAGATCCATCCCAATTCTCTCAAAAGGGACTCCAATGATAGGGAGGGGTACCAAAGGGCTACAGAACCGAGGTTTAGGTGCCGAGATTTGGCACTCTGGACAGGACTCACAATAGTTACGCACATCATTGTGTATTCCAGGCCACACAAAACAATGCAATATCCTTTCTGTGGTTTTTTGTACCCCCAGATGTCCCCCCATTATATGTTCGTGGGCCAGGTCCAGTACCTTCCGCCGATAAGGTTTGGGTACCACCAACTGTTGCACAATGTCTTCCCCTTTTTTTTCTACCTGGTAGAGTAAATCATTTTCAAGAACCATGTACGGGTACGCTAGCCTAGTGTCAGGTTCCACGGGTACGCTATCTATCACTTTTACATTTTTCCTAGCCTGAGTCAGGGTAGGATCTTTCATTTGTTCGCTGTGGAAGTCATCCAACTGAACTCCCAAATCTGGCAGGCAGGGTGCTGGATGGCCGTCTGCCTCCGCCCCTTGCTGAGTTTCCTCAGTTTCCTCAGTTTCTTCAGTTTCCTCCGTTTCCCCCGCCATAACGGAGAAGGGGTACTGAGGGTTGGGTTCAATAACCTCCCCAGCAACATCTTCCTGTGGGGTCTCGTCTAGGAACTCGGGACCTCCAGATGGCATGGGGGAAGGTTCACAGCTACCGTGAAGGAGCAACTGATTCTCCCATAACTGCCAGAAATGGGGGAAATCCCTACCCAGGATTATATCATGTAACAATGCGGGAACGAGTCCCACATTGTGTTGCACAGACCCATAGGGAGAGGAAATCGGTATGACCGCTGTTAGGTACGAGCAGGTGTCACCATGCACACACGTTACAGAAAATTTGTCAGACGAACCCGATGGAAGTGCCACCAGACTAGCTTTCACCAGAGTCACCACACTTCCAGAGTCTAGTCATGCCACAACACTTTTCCCATCAACAGATAATTCACACAGGTGTTTTGCTATATCATTTTGAGCCGCATTCACATTCACCAGCCGTGTAACCAAAGACATGCGTTTCTTAGAGTCTATAACATCGCACTGCATGGGTTCAGTGGTAACAGGACAGTTCGCAGAAACATGGCCCTTCTCACGGCAACGGAAACACCTAACAGGCCCCCTACTGAGACCACCGTCCCATACTCTCGGTCTCGGCGTGCGAGCAGTCCCGGGTTCCTCCCCCACAGTTTTTGGCGATTTTCCTTCACCCGTAGTCGCTGGAACAGTCTTACCGGTTCCACGAGGAGAAGGCACAGACCGGGTGCTAGCGGTTTCGTCGGGAAGTCCTTCTGCCACGGAATAACGCTCGACCAACTCCACAAGTTGATCCGCTGTCGTGGGATTTCCTTGGCTTACCCACCTTTTCAGCGCTGGAGGTAGCACTCTCAGATACTTGTCCAGGACAACCCGCTGAATTATTTCTGGGGTTGTCAGTACCTCGGGTTGCAGCCATTTCTTTGTCAAGTAGATCAGGTCGAACATCTGAGACCGCGGCGGTTTATCTGGCTGGTATGTCCACTGGTGTACCCTCTGCGCACGGACAGCCGTCGTCACACCTAGCCGGGCCAGGATCTCAACTTTCAGCTTCTCAAAGTCCTGAGCGACTTCCGGGTCTAAGTCATGGTAAGCTTTTTGGGCCTTGCCGGAGAGAAACGGAGCAATCAAATCGGCCCATCGTGCCTTCGGCCACTTCTCCCTCAACGCCGTCCGCTCAAACGTTGTCAGGTACGCCTCGATGTCATCTTCTGCGGTCAACTTTTGCCAGTATCGACTCACATGGATCCTTCTGGACTCTGCTTCTGGGTCCACCTCAGGCATGCTCACCAGGCGCTGCGCCACCTGTTGGAGAAGGTGGCGGTCTGCAGCCGTCATGTCCACTAACTCCTTCAGCTGTGCGGCCATCAAGCGATTAGCTTCATGCTGTGCGGCAGTGGCCTGCTGCTGTACGGCACTGGACTGTACTAGGGCTTTCACCACATCTTCCATACTGTCGCCTGTGCCACGCGATGCCCGCGTTCTCCACCACAATGTAACAAAACACTCCGGGATCGCCTTTGCTGGGGTCAAAGGTCACGTGGTTTGCGCATTGAACTCTGAGGCGACAGCAGGTTTCCAAGTTGACTGACCTCAGGTCAGGTTTATTAAAGTGAAAGCAAATACAGAAAACAAAACATAAAAATAAATCCTAGCCTGTCCGGCGCTAACTAAACAAATACGTTGCTATCTAACAACTGGGGGGGGCTTCTCCCTCCCAGCTAACATTACACAGATCATGAGCACAGCTCTCACTCACGTTTGTCTCACACAGACAGGCATTCTGTGTGCCCCAGGCTGACGCTGAAAACCCCCAGCTGGTCATCCTTTATTCCTACACTTATTAACCCCTGAGTATCCTGAAAATACTGAGCGGCCTAATTCACATAGGACAAGTACCTGGGCGAGATATACCTGCCCCCGACTACCAGACCGACATGACTCTTACAATAGAGAGTAGGATTTTCTTTAATTTTCCTATATAGGAGATATCATATCAGCTGGTATCCACCCACTTGCTCAAGGCAAACTGACATTTATAGATAGAGCCCACAAAGGCAAAAACTAGTGAAAATGCATAAACTGGCCAGGTATTGTGTTATTGATCATGTACACACACAAATGTTTATTCTAAAGAAAAAGGCACCTGGGATTATAGGTATGCTTTATATTCTAAAAATACACGGAGAACACCCAAGCATGCTCGGAAATCTCGAGTGACGAGCACTCGCTCATCACTACACACTAGTCAAACTAATCAAACTGCGGTCTGCTGCTCTCTAAGAAACAAAATTCAGGTGACAGATTTGCTTTAAAGTAGCTCTTCCTTTAAGTGCTTATACCAGGCAAAGATGTTCCAAAAGTGCCTCTACCTCTGGTATTCCAGCCACAGATGTCCACCCACAGCATAGCCTCCTGGACTTGTGCACACCATGTGTAAACTTGGCATCAAGTGTTGTACTGTTGACTAGCTTCACCACATCCAGATTTGCCAAATATGGCAGTTTCTATAACAACATTTGATTCTGATTCATCCTTTTTGCCAAAAATTTGCCATGATTTTTCTACTTTTGTATGTCCTGGTTGTGTCCTATTGAAATGATATTTGGTTCTTGACATATACTAGCCAAAAGTTTCTTTAATAACATCTGCACTATATTTGTTCTGATCGTAATTTCTATTTACATAGGCTTTACTTGCCTTCTACAGTTTATCCATGGAGGCTTACATCAGTATGCAGCATTATTATTCATGCTAGGATATGTGATCATCCTCAAAGGTGCTAGTGTACAGTTCCCTGGAGTAATGCCTAATTAATGGATCTGTGCTGTAGACTGCAGTAATCTCTCCTAATTAAATGCCCTATTGTCTGCAGATCCCTAGTGAAGTAATTATGATAAAATTTTGAGGGCAGGTATAGACCGAAAAGTAGCTTCTTTCCTGTATATTGCTACAAGCTACACTTGCCATAAGCTACACTTTTATCAGCTGCTTCTTTACATTTAGTACTTCTTTAAAAATTCTACCAGTTTTACATAAATAAACCTAATTTTTTTTTTATATTGATGTTAAGCTTTAGAATATATAATATACTAGCTGTACTACCCGGCTTCGCCCGGGTTAATGACTGCTGTTAGCAAAATAGAATGTGTTAACAAAAATTTATTCTGCACACAAAAACCACAAAACAAATAGATAGAAATGTAATTATTAAAAGGCAAAAACTAAGCTAATAGAAGCATTTCTTAACATATATTAGCTTTGTTATACTGAGAATGTCTTTGTTGCCTATATTAACCAATCAGAGCTCAGATTAATTAACTGTAGCAAAATAGAAGCTGAGCTGTGATTGGTTGCTATTGGCAGCCTGATAAATCCCCAGCCAACAGGAAGCCCTCCCCCCTGGCAGTATATATTAGCTCACACATATACATAATAGACAGGTCATGTGACTGACAGCTGCCGTATTTCCTATATGGTACATTTGTTGCTCTTGTAGTTTGTCTGCTTATTAATCAGATTTTTATTTTTGAAGGACAATACCAGACTTGTGTGTGTTTTAGGGCGAGTTTCATGTGTCAAGTTGTGTGTGTTGAGTTGCGTGTGGCGACATGCATGTAGCGACTTTTGTGAGATGAGTTTTGTGTGGCAACATGCGTGTAGCAACATTTTGTGTGTCGAGTTGCATGTGACAGGTTAGTGTAGCAAGTTGTGTGCAGCAAGATTTGTGCATGGCGAGTTTTGCGCGTGGCGAATTTTATGTGTGGTGCGTTTTGAGTATGTGCAAGTTTTGTGTGAGGCAACTTTTGCATGTGGTGCAACTTTTGTACATGTGGCAATTTTTCTGTGTGTGCAAGTTTTGCATGAGGTGAGTTTTCCATGAGGTGAGTTTTGCACGTGTGGCGAAGTTTGCGTGAGCCTAGTTTTGCATATGGCGAGTTTTGCATGTAGCGAGTTTTGCGCGTGGCGAGTTTTGAGTGGTGACTTTTGTGTTTCGACTTTTATGTGGTGAGGTTGGTGTGTGTGTGGTGAAATGTGTGCTAAGGGTGGTATATGTGTTCAAGCTCGTGGTAGTGTGTGGCGCATTTTGTGTGTGTGTTCATATCCTCGTGTGTGGTGAGTATCCCATGTCGGGGCCCCACCTTAGCAACTGTACGGTATATACTCTTTGGCGCCATCGCTCTCATTCTTTAAGTCCCCATTGTTCACATCTGGCAGCTGTCAATTTTCCCACTTTTCCAGTGTCAAGAACACTTTTCCCTTCACTTTTTCCCCATTATGTAGATAGGGGCAAAATTGTTTGGTGAATTGGAACGCGCGGGGTTAAAATTTCACCTCACAACATAGCCTATGACGCTCTCGGGGTCCAGACGTGTGACTGTGCAAAATTTTGTGGCTGTAGCTGCGACGGTGCAGATGCCAATCCCGGACATACACACATACATACATACACACATTTAGCTTTATATATTAGATATACCTGTATGTAATCTCCTGTATATAGTATATACCTGTGTGTCATCTCACCTATATATAGTATATATCTGTGTGTCATCTCCTCCTGTATATAGTATATACCTGTATGTCATCTCCTCCTATACATAGCATATACCTGTATGTCATCTCCTCCTGTATATACTATATACCTGTAGGTAATCTGCTCCTGTATATAGTATATACCTGTGTGTCATCTCCTCCTGTATATAGTATATACCTGTATGTCATCTCCTCCTGTATGTAGTATGTACCTGTATGTCATCTCCTCCTCTATATAGTATATACCTGTGTGTCATCTCTCCTGTATATAGTATATATCTGTGTGTCATCTCCTCCTGTATATAGTATATACCTGTGTGTCATCTCCCCTGTAAATAGTATATACCTGTGTGTCATCTCCTCCTGTATATAGTATATACCTGTATGTCATCTCCTCCTGTATATACTTTATACCTGTGTGTCATCTCTCCTGTATATAGTATATACCTGTGTGTCATCTCTCCTGTATATAGTTTATATCTGTGTGTCATCTCCTCCTGTATATAGTATATACCTGTGTGTCATCTCCTCCTGTATATAGTATATACCTGTATGTCATCTCCTCCTGTATATAGTATATATCTGTATGTCATCTCCTCCTGTATTAGACCTCGTTCACACGTTATTTGGTCAGTATTTTTACCTCAGTATTTGTAAGCTAAATTGGCAGCCTGATAAATCCCCAGCCTACAGGAAGCCCACCCCCTGGCAGTATATATTAGCTCACACATACACATGATAGACTGGTCATGTGACTGACAGCTGCCGGATTCCTATATGGTACATTCGTTGCTCTTGTAGTTTGTCTGCTTATTAAGCAGATTTTTATTTTTGAAGGATAATACCAGACTTGTGTGTGTTTTAGGGCGAGTTTCGTGTGTCAAGTTGTGTGTGTTGAGTTGCGTGTGGCGACATGCATGTAGCGACTTTTGTGAGATGAGTTTTGTGTGGCGACATGCGTGTAGCAACTTTTTGTGTGTCGAGTTGCATGTGACAGGTTAGTGTAGCAAGTTGTGTGCAGCAAGTTTTGCGCATGGCGAGTTTTGCGCGTGGCGAGTTTTATGTGTGGTGCCTTTTGAGTATGTGCAAGTTTTGTGTGAGGCAACTTTTGCATGTGTTGCAACTTTTGTGCATGTGGCAATTTTTCCGCGTGTGCAAGTTTTGCGTGTGGCGAGTTTTCCATGTGGCGAGTTTTGCACGTGTGGCGAGTTTTGCATGTGGAGAGTTTTGCGCGTGGCGAGTTTTGAGCGGCGACTTTTGTGTTTCGACTTTTATGTGGTGAGGTTGGTGTATGTGTGGTGAAATGTGCGCTGACGGTGGTATATGTGTTCGAGCACGTGGTAGTGTGTGGCGCATTTTGTGTGTGTGTTCATATCCCCGTGGTGGTGTGGTGATTATCCCATGTTGGGGCCCCACCTTAGCAACTGTACAGTATATACTCTTTGGCGCCATCGCTGTCATTCTTTAAGTCCCCCTTGTTCACATCTGGCAGCTGTTAATTTGCCTCCAACACTTTTCCTTTCATTTTTTCCCCATTATGTAGATAGGGGCAAAATTGTTTGGTGAATTGGAAAGCACGGGGTTAAAATTTCACCTCACAACATAGCTTTGACGCTCTCGGGGTCCAGACGTGTGACTGTGCAAAATTTTGTGCCTGTAGCTGTGACGCCTCCAACACTTTTCCTTTCACTTTTTCCCCATTATGTAGATAGGGGCAAAATTGTTTGGTGAATTGGAAATCGCGGGGTTAAAATTTCACCTCACAACATAGCCTATGACGCTCTCGGGGTCCAGACATGTGACTGTGCAAAATTTTGTGGCTGTAGCTGCGACGGTTCAGATGCCAATCCCGGACATACACACATACATACATACATATGCAGCGCCCCAGAGTCCTGGTCGTTGCAGTACTATGGCTCCGCCGCTAAGGGGAGCTATGGTACGTCTGATGGCACTGAAGGAGTTCATCTGACCAGGTATCACAGACACCAATACATTTCACAGTCTGGCCTCCAGGGGGAGCTAAGGGTTCTATGTATTAGGCCACTCCTCACAATCTGGTAAAACTGGGGGTTAGGCAGACAGTTAGGAAGAAGCTGACTGGGTTGGAACCAGGCAACACCTTGTGGCAGAGGGTGTTGTAGGGGGAAGATTCAGAGGGGTCCCTGTCAGGAGTGGGATCCTGGCAGAGTCCTAGCAAACAGAGAAGAACGTTACGGGACCGCGCCTGCACGATATAGCGGCGGTACCCCAAGAAAGGATAAAAAGCGAGGTTCATTGTGCTGAGTGAGAAACGAGATCAACGCAACAAGGAGAATACCAGTAGGAGTCGTGCTGTAAGACGAGGCAACATCCTATTGAGGCGCATAACCGGTGGCCGGAACGCCGAGGAAGTATAGAGCTCCAGGCCAAACTTCAAACCTACGACAGGACAGTCAGTTATAGGCGGGCTGTCTCACCCAATTGACCTAGGAAGACACAGGGGGGTAACAACAGGAGTGGGGCGACGCTAGAGTCCCGGAAGAGCTCCGAGCCTCCCCGTCATACGGGTGCGTCCTAACCATAAGATCTGGGGGACGTGGAAGAACATCAGAATCGAGTTGTGAGGGAACACGAGAAACAGACACAACAGTTGTGAGGACTATCCCGTGGTGCTTAGCAGGGAAGGACTACAACACACAAGCGCTAGAAGGTAGGCACAGATTTCCACCTGCAAAGGGAACTCTGGAGGTGCCATCGGACGGTTAACCGTATTCCGGATTGAGGATCCTGAAGCCTTCAGTAAAGAGGTAAAGAGACTGCAACCTGGTGTCCTCGTTATTTACTGCAACCTGCACCGCACCACCACAACATCATCACCATCACGCACACCATTCCCTCCACCTTTATTGTACGCCCCTCAGCAGGGTCACGGACTGGGTCTAGCCACCGTGACAACCCCAGAACAGAGACTCAGAGGCCCGGTACCGGGTACCCCTCGGCCCTGCGGCAGTGGGGGCGCTACACATACATACACACATTCAGCTTTATATATTAGATAGCTTTTATACACAGTTAACTAATTCATTGCTATTAGTCAACAAATTGCACAGGGATAAAAATGTGCTGTTGGTGTATGACTCTTTACACTGTATGGCTTTATTCCTACCTCTATATGAAAGGATCATATGAGAACTGTGTATTTCAAGCTAACAAGAATATGGTCCTCATATGAACTTTTTCTCCTGAAATGTATATTCTGATTCTTGCACTAAGCTCTGCTACTATGTGAACAGAACATATTTTCATTATCCGTTCTGCTCACACAGATTCTCAATTTTTATCCCCTTACTGATTGTAGAACAGATTCTCATTTTAATTCTCTCACTGACTGTAGAGACCCTGAATTGTGTCAGTACACTTAACAATGTTTTGAACCTTTCACTTTCAGGCTCCATATCTCCCATCCACTACAACTTCAAAATAGAGACTACCATCATTTTATAGACAATCATCTTGGCTATATCATGCATAAATTTGACTTGCAACTAATTTGCATATTATTAATTTATACAGATTCTTGTCATGTCACTGCATTGTTACGGTTTTGCTCCTGGTGGTGGGAAAATCTTTTTCTTCCTATATACTACAAACTACAACCTGTTCTCACAATCCCTAATAGCTCAGTGTATTATTAGGTTAATTCCCAACCGAGAGGACACTGGTTCGAATTAAGGAGCAGCCATGAAGAAGATTTCACAAGAAAAGGGAAACCGCATCATCCGGGTCATCAATTGTGGTTTCTCGGCCAAGAAAATGGTCAAACTGCATCACTTGAGTGCCATGACAGTTGAAAGAATATAAAATGAAGTCTGTCTATCTGTTCAAAATCCAAGCAAGATATTGTAGTCAACAAGTTGGCTTATCGTAAGTGATATCAGTTCTGGCATAACAAACACAGAGGAGGTGGCTCGTATGCTTCATAATAATGAGATCACAGAGGTCCAAGCAAGCACCATGCAATGTATGTTACGCATGTTTGGAATGGTAGCCCAAAAAAGGGAAGAAGCCTCGACTTCAATATTGTCATAAGAAGCGTTGGCTTGAGTTCGCAAAATTGTGTGAAAAGTGGGCAGTAGAAGATTAGAAATGGTTGATTTGGGAAGAAGAGACAAAAGTCAATAGACTAGTATCTGATGGGTGCAATGGGTCTGGAAGAAACAGGAAAAAAGGGGCTAATGGATTGAGAAATTGAAGGAACTGTCAAGTTTGGTGAAGGAGACTTATGATATGGGGTATTTTCATAGCCAAAGGCTTTGGATACCTGACCATAATTGATGGTGGGCCCAATGCTGAGCTATATATGATTATCCTACAAGACAAGTTACTTCACACAGTAGTGTACAACAAACTGAAGCATATGTTGAGATTGGTGAAGAAATGGTTCAATAACAATGAAGGGGAGGTGCTGGATTGGTCCCCTTGACCTCAACCAAATCAAACACTTGTGGGTAGAGTTGAAGAAAAAGCTGTATACATAACCAAGTGAGTCGACCAGTATGCACCAACTTTGGGAAAGTGTAGAAGAGACCTGGGATCAGATTTTGGTTGGGACATGCTTGAGCTTTGAGCATGCCCAGAATGATTCAGGTAGTTTTGAAAGCCAAAGGATTAACGCCCTAGTGACAGAGACAATTTGCTGCTTAATGACCAAGCCAATATTTACAGTTCTGCCCACTGTCACGTTATGTGGTTATAACTCTGGAACGCTTCAACGGATCCCACTGATTCTAAGATATTTTTTTTGTGACAGACCCCTGCAGCAGCACCGGAGACCCCTCCACTGCTGGACACCCCCTTATCCCAGCCTATGGCCTGCAGCAACGGTACCGGTAAGTTATATCTGCATTATAAGACGCACCCCCATTCCCCCCTAAAATTTTGGGGGAGAAAAGTGCGTCTTATAATCCGAAAAATACTGTAAACTACTAATTGACATACTAATTTCCATTATTTTTAATTTTGGGGAGGTAGGAGAGAAGGGGACACATTCTGAAATCCTTGAATAGGGATCAGAAAAACTGGTCCCACCACTGATTTCACGAGCAGTGGTCCATCAAAACAACTGAGAAAAACAAACAAACATTTTGTATCTTGCTTTTGAACCATCTTTTTTTTACATTCACAAATGTAAAATATAATTGTAAAGAATCTGTCAAGGAATTTCTTGTAATAGAGTGAAAAGAATAAACAGTAAATTCTGAATCAAATTAACATGTAATAAACAGATAACATAAATTGTTTTTTTGAACTCTTCACTGATTAATCTTGCGCTTTTACAAAATATACAGTGCTTTGCGAAAGTATTCTGCCCCCTGGAACTTTTCAACCTTTTCCCACAGATCATACTTCAAACATAAAGATACCAAATGTAAATTTTTGGTGAAGAATCAACAAGTGGAACACAATTGAGAAGTTGAACGAAATTTATTGGTTATTTTAAATTTTTGTGGAAATTAAAAAAATGAAAAGTGGGGCGTGCAATATTATTTGGCCCCTTTACTTTCAGTGCAGCAAACTCACTCCAGAAGTTCATGGTGGTTCTCTGAATGATCTAATGTTGTCCTAAATGCCTAATGATGATAAATATAATCCACCTGTGTGTAATCAAGTCTCCGTATAAATGCACCTGCTCTGTGATAGTCTCAGGGTTCTGTTTGAAGCACAGAGAGCATCATGAAGACCAAGGAACACAACAGACAGGTCTGTGATACTGTTGTGGAGAAGTTTAAAGCCAGATTTGGATATTAAATGATTTCCAAAACTTTAAACATCCCAAGGAGCACTGTGCAAGTGAACATATTGAAATGGAAGGAGTATCATACCACTGTAAATCTACCAAGACCCGGCCGTCCCTCTAAACTTTCATCTCAAACAAGGAGAAGACTGATCAGAGATGCAGCCAAGAGGCCCATGATCACTCTGGATGAACTGCAGAGATCTACAGCTGAGGTGGGACAGTCTGTCAATAGGACAACAATCAGTTGTACACTGCACAAATCTCACCTTTATGGAAGAGTGGCAAGAAGAAAGCCATTTCTCAAAGATATCCATAAAAAGTGTTGTTTAAAATTTGCAACAAGCCACCTGGGAGACACACCAAACATGTGGAAGAAGGTGCTCTGGTCAGATGAAACCAAAATCGAACTTTTTGGCAACAATGCCAAACGATATGTTTAGTGTAAAGGCAACACAGGTCATCACCCTGAACACACCATCCCCACTGTCAAACATGGTGGTGGCAGAATCATGGTTTGGGCCTGCTTTTCTTCGGCAGGGACAGGGAAGATGGTTAAAATTGATGGGAAGATGCATGGAGCCAAATACAGGACCATTCATGAAGAAAACCTGTTGGAGTCTGCAAAAGACCTGAGACTGGGACCGAGATTTGTCTTCCAACAAGACAATGATCCCAAACATAAAGCAAAACCTACAATGGAATGGTTCACAAATAAACATATCCAGGTGTTAGAATGGCCAAGTCAACGTCCAGACCTCAATCCAATCAGGAATCTGTGGAAAGAGCTGAAAACTGCTGTTCACAAACGATCTCCATCAAACCTCAATGAGCTCGAGCTGTTTGCCAAGGAAGAATGGGCAAGGATTTCAGTCGCTCGATGTACAAAACTGATAGAGACATACTCCAAGCGACTTGCAGCTGTAATCACAGCAAAAGGTGGCGCAACAAAGTATTAAGTTAAAGGGGCCGAATAATTTTGCACGCCACACTTTTCAGTTTTTGAATTTCCACAAAAATGTAAAATAACCAATAAATTTCGTTCAACTTCACAATTATGTTCCACTTGTTGTTGATTCTTCACCAAAATTTAGATTTGGTATCTTTATGTTTGAAGCATGATATGTGGGAAAAGGTTAAAAAGTTCCATTGGGCCGAATACTTTCGCAAGGCACTGTATTTTATTCTTTATTTAAGGAGTCGCCGCGCTATACCAAGCTTGAAAAAATGTGAATTGTTCACAATTAGCACTAAAGGTTATTAAAGTTGTCATTTACATATACTAACGCTGCTGTTGTTATGTGTTTGTGAGACTAAGGAGTATAGGAATTTTTCTTCAGCTGTTTGATGATGTTGTGCGAGTGAGCAGTCTGCCCATAGACCAGTGCGAGGAAGAAATGGTGGTATAGGTAATGAGTAAAAAAGCCGAGTTTAACAGTCAAATGAGGCGCTGCGGTAGGCAGTGTTGTTCAGAAAAGGATGGTATGTTGTGTAAGCAAGCACAGAAACCCAAGATCAGTCGTTGGATAAAGTACTGTGGTTTGCAATACTAGGTAGAATTTTTGCTACCTTGTGCTAGAATTGGTGGTGCAGCGTATTAGTGGCTGAGATAGCACTGAAGTCTGTGATCCTTGTGTGGAGCTGTAATAGCGAGTGGCAGAGACGCCAGCACCTCGCGTGCTCCGGCCGGAAGCAACGCTGAGGACGCGGCGTGGAGAGGGGGTGGAGCTAGTGTGACGTCACAAGTTGTAAGGACGGGAGCGTTGGAGAGACAGATTGCCAATGCGTTTTGAGGGATATCTCCTGTCATGATTCTCAATGGCGAGAGAACATAGCCCAGCATATATGAGAACTAGCTCTTGGAAGATGGAAACTATACTGACCATGAACTAAACCTGCCGCACAACTAGAAGTGGCCGGGTAGCATGCCTACGTTTTTTATCCCTAGATGCCCAGCGCCAGCCGGAGAACTACCTAATCCTAGCAGAGGAAAAGACAGTCCTGGCTCACCTCTAGAGAAATTTTCCCAAAGGCAGACAGAGGCCCCCACATATATTGGCGGTGATCTTAGATGAAATGACAAACGTAGTATGAAAATAGGTTTAGCAAAATCGAGGTCCGCTTACTAGATAGCATGAAGACAGAAAGGGCACTTTCATGGTCAGCAGAAACCCCTATCAAAACACCATCCAGAAATTACTTTAAGACTCTAGCATTAACTCATAACACCAGAGTGGCAATTTCCGCTCACAAGAGCTTTCCAGACACAGTAACGAAACAGCAGCTGTGAACAGGAACAAAATGCAAAAACACACAAGGACAAAAGTCCAACTTAGCTAGGAGTTGTCTAGTAGCAGGAACATGCACAGAAGGCTTCTGATTACATTGTTGACCGGCATGAAACTGACAGAGGAGCAAGGTTATATAGCGACTCCCACATCCTGATAGGAGCAGGTGAACAGAGGGGATGATGCACACAAGTACAATTCCACAAGAGGCCACCGGGGGAGCCCAGAATCCAATTTCACAACAGTACCCCCCCCCTCAAGGAGGGGGCACCGAACCCTCACCAGAACCACCAGGGCGATCAGGATGAGCCCTATGAAAGGCACGGACAAGATCGGAGGCATGAACATCAGAGGCAGTGACCCAAGAATTATCCTCCTGACCGTATCCCTTCCATTTGACCAGATACTGGAGTTTCCGTCTGGAAACACGAGAGTCTAAGATCTTTTCCACTTCGTACTCCAACTCACCCTCAACCAACACCGGAGCAGGAGGCTCAACGGAAGGCACAGCCGGTACCTCATACCTGCGCAACAATGACCGATGAAAAACATTATGAATCGAAAAGGATGCAGGGAGGTCCAAACGGAAGGACACAGGGTTAAGAATCTCCAATATCTTGTACGGGCCGATGAACCGAGGCTTAAACTTAGGAGAAGAAACCCTCATAGGGACAAAACGAGAAGACAACCACACCAAGTCCCCAACACAAAGCCGAGGACCAACACGACGACGGCGGTTGGCAAAAAGCTGAGTCTTCTCCTGGGACAACTTCAAATTGTCCACCACCTGCCCCCAAATCTGATGCAACCTCTCCACCACAGCATCCACTCCAGGACAATCCGAAGATTCCACTTGACCGGAGGAAAATCGAGGATGAAACCCCGAATTACAGAAAAACGGGGACACCAAGGTGGCAGAGCTGGCCCGATTATTGAGGGCGAACTCCGCCAAAGGCAAAAAAGCAACCCAATCATCCTGATCCGCAGACACAAAACACCTCAAATATGTCTCCAAGGTCTGATTAGTCCGCTCGGTCTGGCCATTAGTCTGAGGATGGAAAGCAGACGAAAAAGACAAATCTATGCCCATCCTAGCACAGAATGCCCGCCAAAATCTAGACACGAATTGGGTCCCTCTGTCAGAAACGATATTCTCCGGAATACCATGCAAACGAACAACATTTTGAAAAAACAGAGGAACCAACTCGGAAGAAGAAGGCAACTTAGGCAAGGGAACCAGATGGACCATCTTAGAGAAACGGTCACACACCACCCAGATGACAGACATCTTCTGAGAAACAGGCAGATCCGAAATAAAATCCATCGAGATGTGCGTCCAAGGCCTCTTCGGGATAGGCAAGGGTAACAACAATCCACTAGCCCGAGAACAACAAGGCTTGGCCCGAGCACAAACGTCACAAGACTGCACAAAGCCTCGCACATCTCGTGACAGGGAAGGCCACCAGAAGGACCTTGCCACCAAATCCCTGGTACCAAAGATTCCAGGATGACCTGCCAACGCAGAAGAATGAACCTCAGAGATGACTCTACTGGTCCAATCATCAGGAACAAACAGTCTACCAGGTGGGCAACGATCAGGTCTATCCGCCTGAAACTCCTGCAAGGCCCGCCGCAGGTCTGGAGAAACGGCAGACAATATCACTCCATCTTTAAGGATACCTGTGGGCTCAGAATTACCAGGGGAGTCAGGCTCAAAACTCCTAGAAAGGGCATCCGCCTTAACATTCTTAGAACCCGGTAGGTAAGACACCACAAAATTAAACCGAGAGAAAAACAACGACCAGCGCGCCTGTCTAGGATTCAGGCGCCTGGCAGACTCAAGGTAAATTAAATTTTTGTGGTCAGTCAATACCACCACCTGATGTCTGGCCCCCTCAAGCCAGTGACGCCACTCCTCAAAAGCCCACTTCATGGCCAAAAGCTCCCGATTCCCAATATCATAATTCCGCTCGGCGGGCGAAAATTTACGGGAAAAAAAGGCACAAGGTCTCATCACGGAGCAGTCGGAACTTCTCTGCGACAACACCGCCCCAGCTCCGATTTCAGAAGCGTCGACCTCAACCTGAAAAGGAAGAGCAACATCAGGCTGACGCAACACTGGGGCGGAAGAAAAGCGGCGCTTGAGCTCCCGAAAGGCCTCCACAGCATCAGGGGACCAATCAGCAACATCAGCACCCTTCTTAGTCAAATCAGTCAATGGTTTTACAACATCAGAAAAACCAGCAATAAATCGACGATAAAAGTTAGCAAAGCCCAAAAATTTCTGAAGACTCTTAAGAGAAGAGGGTTGCGTCCAATCACCAATAGCCTGAACCTTGACAGGATCCATCTCGATGGAAGAGGGGGAAAAAATGTATCCCAAGAAGGAAATCTTTTGAACCCCAAAAACACACTTAGAACCCTTCACACACAAGGAATTAGACCGCAAAACCTGAAAAACCCTCCTGACCTGCTGGACATGAGAGTCCCAGTCATCCGAAAAAATCAGAATATCATCCAGATACACAATCATAAATTTATCCAAATAATCGCGGAAAATGTCATGCATAAAGGACTGGAAGACTGAAGGGGCATTAGAAAGACCAAAAGGCATCACCAAATACTCAAAATGGCCCTCGGGCGTATTAAATGCGGTTTTCCACTCATCCCCCTGCTTGATTCGCACCAAATTATACGCCCCACGGAGATCAATCTTAGAGAACCACTTGGCCCCCTTTATACGAGCAAACAAATCAGTAAGCAGTGGTAACGGATATTGATATTTAACCGTGATTTTATTCAAAAGACGATAATCAATACACGGCCTCAAAGAGCCGTCTTTCTTAGACACAAAGAAAAAACCGGCTCCTAAGGGAGATGACGAAGGACGAATATGTCCCTTTTCCAAGGACTCCTTTATATATTCTCGGATAGCCGCGTGTTCAGGCACAGACAGATTAAATAAACGACCCTTAGGGTATTTACTACCCGGAATCAAGTCTATGGCACAATCGCACTCCCGGTGCGGAGGTAGTGAACCAACCTTGGGTTCTTCAAAAACGTCACGAAAGTCAGACAAGAATTCAGGAATCTCAGAGGGAATAGATGATGAAATGGAAACCAAAGGTACGTCCCCATGAGTTCCTTTACATCCCCAGCTTAACACAGACATAGCTCTCCAGTCGAGGACTGGGTTATGAGATTGCAGCCATGGCAATCCCAGCACCAAAACATCATGTAGATTATACAGCACCAGAAAGCGAATAACCTCCTGGTGATCCGGATTAACACGCATAGTCACTTGTGTCCAGTATTGTGGTTTATTACTAGCCAATGGGGTGGAGTCAATCCCTTTCAGAGGTATCGGAGCCTCCAATGGCTCCAAATCATACCCACAGCGTTTGGCAAAGGACCAATCCATAAGACTCAAAGCAGCGCCAGAGTCGACATAGGCGTCCGCGGTAATAGATGACAAAGAACAAATCAGGGTCACAGATAGAATAAACTTAGACTGTAAAGTGCTAATTGAAACAGACTTGTCAGGCTTCTTAGTACGCTTAAAGCATGCTGATATAACATGAGTTGAATCACCACAATAGAAGCACAACCCATTTTTTCGTCTAAAATTCTGCCGCTCGCTTCTGGACAGAATTCTATCACATTGCATATTTTCTGGCGTTTTCTCAGTAGACACCGCCAAATGGTGCACAGGTTTGCGCTCCCGCAGACGCCTATCGATCTGAATAGCCATCGTCATGGACTCATTCAGACTCGCAGGCACAGGGAACCCCACCATAACATCCTTAATGGCATCAGAGAGACCTTCTCTGAAAATCGCCGCCAGGGCGCACTCATTCCACTGAGTAAGCACAGACCATTTGTGGAATTTTTGGCAGTATATTTCAGCTTCATCTTGCCCCTGAGACAAGGACATCAAGGCCTTTTCCGCCTGAAGCTCTAAATGAGGTTCCTCATAAAGCAACCCCAAGGCCAGAAAAAACGCATCCACATTGAGCAACGCAGGATCCCCTGGTGCCAATGCAAAAGCCCAGTCCTGAGGGTCGCCCCGGAGCAAGGAAATTACAATCCTGACCTGCTGTGCAGGGTCTCTGGCAGAGCGAGACTTCAGGGACAAAAACAATTTGCAATTATTTTTAAAATTTTGAAAGTGAGATCTATTCCCCGAGAAGAATTCAGGCAAAGGAATTCTAGGCTCAGACATAGGTGCATGAACAACAAAATCTTGCAAATTTTGTACCTTTGTGGCGAGATTATTCAAACCTGTAGCTACACTCTGAAGATCCATTTGAAACAGGTGAACACAGAGCCATTCACGGATTAGAAGGAGAGAAAGAGAGGAAGGCTGCAGCATAGGCAAACTAGCAAGTGATTCAATTAAGAGCACACTCAGAACTAGAGGGAAAAAAAAAAAAAATTGTAGCAGACTTCTTTTTTCTCTCCTTTCTCAGCCAGTAATTTAACCCTTTTTTGGGCCGGTCAAACTGTCATGATTCTCAATGGCGAGAGAACATAGCCCAGCATATATGAGAACTAGCTCTTGGAAGATGGAAACTATACTGACCATGAACTAAACCTGCCGCACAACTAGAAGTGGCCGGGTAGCATGCCTACGTTTTTTATCCCTAGATGCCCAGCGCCAGCCGGAGAACTACCTAATCCTAGCAGAGGAAAAGACAGTCCTGGCTCACCTCTAGAGAAATTTTCCCAAAGGCAGACAGAGGCCCCCACATATATTGGCGGTGATCTTAGATGAAATGACAAACGTAGTATGAAAATAGGTTTAGCAAAATCGAGGTCCGCTTACTAGATAGCATGAAGACAGAAAGGGCACTTTCATGGTCAGCAGAAACCCCTATCAAAACACCATCCAGAAATTACTTTAAGACTCTAGCATTAACTCATAACACCAGAGTGGCAATTTCCGCTCACAAGAGCTTTCCAGACACAGTAACGAAACAGCAGCTGTGAACAGGAACAAAATGCAAAAACACACAAGGACAAAAGTCCAACTTAGCTAGGAGTTGTCTAGTAGCAGGAACATGCACAGAAGGCTTCTGATTACATTGTTGACCGGCATGAAACTGACAGAGGAGCAAGGTTATATAGCGACTCCCACATCCTGATAGGAGCAGGTGAACAGAGGGGATGATGCACACAAGTACAATTCCACAAGAGGCCACCGGGGGAGCCCAGAATCAAATTTCACAACAATCTCCCCTCTTCATCAGGGCTATGTCCCTGACTAGATCGCCCATCCTTATATAGCGTTTTTGCTCCCTCATTGTTCAATTAATCGCAGGCACCACCAATCACTGATTTGCAAATGGGGCTGGTACTGTGAATTTATAGCTGTGTTTGCATGCATGCCCTATGTTTGTAATGTTGATGGCGATACAGACCACATTGTAATGCAATGGGCTCAAGGTAGTGCAGATATTTAGAAAGATATGCTAATATGTTTGTAATGCTAATTAGGCTGCAGATCCCACTGTGACAAATGGGATTGTTGCTGCTGTTTAGGTAAATAGATTAGTGAATAAATGTGCATATCTAAATGCTGATGGGAATGGTCAAATAATTAAATAAATAGGCTCATTGAGCAAATAAATTGTTGGATGTACTGAAATTAAAATACTAACGTTTATTGCTCTATTCATTAAAATATATGTTTGCCCTAAGTGGAGACAGCAAATGTGTCAAGTTTTATGTTCAATATTGGAAAAAATAAAAAGTAAATAAATAAAAAATAAAAAATGAAAAACAAAATAAAAAATACATTAAAACTGTTTTTATTAGTTTAAAACGTTTTAAAATTTTGTGTAGTCATAGACGGACACTATTATGTATAATATATCTCTCTCTCCCATATATCTGATATAATAATTCATTGTTGGATGCCGATATTGGTCACATTAATTGCCTTCTGCACATATATCAATATGCTAATAGACTAATATACTAATTGCCTCCTGTACATGTGACTAGATATGTTGGGCTAGTTCCCTCAATACAATAAATAGGTACTCTAGTATCTAGGAGATACTGTGTTAATTGAGGAGCAATTAGGTGTGGGAGGGAGAATCGGTTAAAATGCATATAGCTCAATCTCTTGATTTAAGCTGTTAGGGGCTAAACTATCAAGAGTAAATATCCATCTGGATTCTACCCAAGACATGGTCTTCAAGAAATCACCACCCCTAGGATTTCGATGGACCACCTGGATGCCAAGAAAGGAAACCCCAAGACGAGAACAATTGTGTTTTTCTCAAAAATATGACGAGACAGTGGGTGCCCCTTGAATCCCTTGCTAATATTGTCAAGGTGCTCCTTGATCCTGTCCATCAGACGTCTTTTTGCTAGGCCAACATACATCTTATCGCATGGACACTTTAGAATACTAATAACCCCTGTAATTTGACACTTGATATTATTTTTAATATGGTACTGATTTACTTTATTTGAGTCCATGAAACTGGTATGGAGCTTTTTTACAGCTGATGTTAGTTTACAGCATGAACATTTTCCACACGGTACAAAGCCAGGTGTTTGTACTTTGGGACCGGTTAAAAATGTTTGTTGCTTATCTGTCTTACTGCTGGGAATAACCGCTTTGGTTGTTGGTGCTAGTAGAAGGCCAAAACTCTGGGCTTTTGTATAGACAAACCTCGGATGTTTAGGTAACAGGCCTCCAATACATTTATCCCCCTGTAATATAGGCCAATGTTTGTAAATGATATTCTTAAAGAATTTGTAGCCCGAGTGAAATTGGGTAATTATGGGCAATTGATGTATTTGTTCTGGAATAGTGGGTGTTTTACAGATACTTTGAGTTTTATGGATTAAAGATTCTCTTGATATAATTTCCACCTCCTGTCTAGTTTTGTTTAGGATTGGTGGATTGTATCCTTTTTCCTCAAATTGTGCCATCAGACCTATGCTTTCCTTACGATAGTCCCCAATGTTCGTACAGTTTCTTCTAATTCTTAGAAATTGACTTTTCGGGATGCTTGATAGCCAAACCGGCAGATGACAGCTGTTGATGTGGATAAAACTGTTGGAATCTACATATTTATGAAAACCTTTTGTTATTAATTTGCTATTCTCTCCGCAGATTGTAAGGTCTACGAAATCTACACTGGTGTAGCTGTGAGTTGGTGTAAACTCCAGACCATAGCTGTTGGAATTCAGACCAGAAATTAATGATTGTAAATCTACCAATGAGCTGTCCCAAATAAATAAGATGTCATCTATAAAGCGGCACCACAATTTGTGGCCCTTGTAAAGATGGTCATCTTTATAGATATGATCTTGTTCCCACCTTTCTACATATAAATTTGCATAGCTTGGAGCAAAGCGAGTACCTATTGTGGTACCGTGGGTTTGTATGTAGTATTGTTTCTCATACATAAAGTAATTATCTTTTAAAATGAATTCAATGGTGTCGACATTGAATTGAATCTGTACATCATAATAGGTTACCAGGGTATTGAGAAAGAATTTTGCTGATTGACAGCCTTTCTGTGGATCAATCACCGTGTAATGTGTTTTGATGTCCAAGGTTCCTAGAATTAAATTGTTGTTCCACTCTATTGATTCTAGGATTTATACCAACAGAACATCAGTATAAATAATCAAAAGTATCCTAATGGCGACTCAATTAGAATTATAAATACTAAGGAGAACTATAAGTCACAAAATGCCAAAATCATTTTTATATATAATCATCAAAATTTTATTGAAAAAATATTTTACATAAAACATTAAAATCATGTACCAAAATTCATGTGATGAGTCATAAGTGCATCCAAAAATCCAAGATGCATGGAAAAGAACTTTGCTGGGTATACTGAGGTATCCGTATGCTAAAATACAGCTATATCATTATCATCAGGTCTGACCAAAAAGTGCATAGGCTGTGACACATATAATAACAGTATCAGTGCATTTCATTCCCACATTACTTGTCACAAGCCTAATGACAATCAAATTATAATGCGCATTGCAAGTGGATTATACAGTTTTACCCAGGCTGTGACGCAACTTAATAATAACAATGTCAGTGCATATCATGCCCACAATATTTGTCACAAGCCTGATAATCTCACTACAGTGCGCATTGCTAATAGATTAAGCAGAGTTTACCCATAACATTGCGGCAGGTCAGATTGCGATGTGTATTATAAATAGATTAGACGGATTTACCCATAATGGTGCAATAAGTCCAATTCCAGTCCTGGAAAATTACCCCAACGCACGTTTCGCGTGTAGTGAATCCCGCTTCCTCAGGGGGCGTGGCTTAACTAGAATCTTCATCCGGTATTTATATGAGTCACCATAAATATGGCGTCAATACAGGAAGTGCTGTGTGCGCAAGCGTGAACCGCATCTCTGCGTCTCAGCACACAAGCCCATTAGGCAGCTGATCACCACGTGAGCAGGCCGGCGCTCGCCTACATCACGTGATCGCCAGCCGTCGCTGAGCAAGGAGCCGAGAACCAAGAGTATACAGAGTGACAAGAGTCTCCAAAGTGACAAGTGCAAAGAATTTAAGGTGCTATACATAATAATGAAGTGCTATAAATGGCGTTTAAAAAGACACCACATCCTTTTAGTGCATATATAAACTCAAATGCAATAGAATCATATACCACCAACTGTATACATAGTGATAGGAATCTCCAAAGTGACAAGTGCAAGGAATTAAAGTGCTATACATAATAATGAGGTGCTATAAATGGCGTTTTAAAGAGATACCACTGGGAGAGGGAGATTTTTGGTGGGGGGGGGCCGCAGGCCGCGGACCATGTGCAGTGCTGGCTGCGTTACATTGATGACCTGTTCATCATATGGCAGGGACCCGAAGATGCACTGCAGGGATTTATGCAACAACTTAATGATAATGTGTATAACATTAAATTGACTCATCAGGTGAGTAGGGCTGATGTGGACTTTCTGGACATTAAAATTGAGGTGGATGACAACTTATATTTGCAGACGGATGTGTTCAGGAAGTCCACCTCCGTCAACTCACTACTGCATGCAGATTCGGGTCACCCATATAGTACCATTAAAGCCATCCCGATTGGGCAACATCTTAGAATGAAGCGGATATGCTCTTCTGTTGCTAAATTTGAGACACAGGCGGCTGACCTCAAGGTCAGATTTCAAACAAGGGGATATAGCAACAGGAGTATTAGGCAGGGATATAGACGAGCCAAATATGCACCACGTAATGAACTATTATGTTCAGGTGGTAGCAGTTTGAAAAAGAATCAACAACATGATGTCACAAGGTTTATCTCCACCTATAATGGCGAATGGTCTACAATGAGGAATTGCCTCCAAAAACATTGGGGCATTCTCAAAAGTGACCCTACACTCGCAAAATGTCTCACTAATTACCCGGCAATGACTGCCAGAAGGAGCAAAAATTTGAGAGACCTATTGGTCTCAAGTCATTATGCTCCTAAAACAACTGTATACAACTTTGGCTTAGGTGGACCACCTAATGGATGTTTTCCATGTGGAAACTGCGTCACATGCCCCAACATTAGTCGAATTGCTACTTTTGATGCGGTTGATGGATGTAGAACTTATACCATCAACCATCACATTAATTGCAATACGACTCAAGTAATATACTATGCCGTATGCGGGTGCCCAAAGGTGTATGTAGGTTTAACATCTCGCCGCCTAGGCACCCGCATACGGGAACATGTACGGGACATAGTGGCAGCAAAAAATGAAACAGATTTGACACGTCTGAAAACAATACCTTATCATTTTAGACAACATCATGGGTGTAATCCTAAATCGTTCCAGGCACGAGGAATTGATCTTGTCCACTGTGGAATAAGGGGAGGAAACGTTAAACGCATGTTGGCCCAGCGAGAATGTCGCTGGATCACCTTATTGGGCACCATGGCCCCTATGGGCCTCAATGAGGCCCAGGGCTTTTCATCCTTTTTATAAATACTGCTGAGATTTTTCTGCCTCTGCCATTCCCATCGGGTTTTAATTTGTCTCTTTGTCTGAAATTATTTGTTTTAGAATATTTACATTTTGGCTCTATTCATATGCTGTTCGATGTGGGAACATCATGAACATGGGACAACACTCCACTACGTGTTTTGGAAGGAGGAATTACAGAAACGTACCATATGGAAGCTGTTACCAACAAGTTATGGACTACATATTGTTACAGAATGCTAACATAAATCTGAACTTTGGGCTCTAGAGCTACGTCTGTATGTAGATATGACTGTTCTCTTTCTTCACATGTAGTTATATGGAGACTTACATGTTCATATATACATATATACCCTGAAAAGTCGGATATGTATGGATTAGGGCCATTTTTTATATATATGTATATTTTTTATGGATCTTTATATTGATATAACATGTACCATAATTGTATTATCGGCACTTTTATTGTTCACTTTCCACTTTTTATACACATATACATATATATATAATTTTGTATATTTTTTTATATATGTGAATCGTGTTTTTAGACTCTAACAATAGGTGGTATATGATCCTATTGTATTTGATTCTATATATGCACTAAAAGCATGTGGTATCTCTTTAAAACGCCATTTATAGCACCTCATTATTATGTATAGCACTTTAATTCCTTGCACTTGTCACTTTGGAGATTCCTATCACTATGTATACAGTTGGTGGTATATGATTCTATTGCATTTGAGTTTATATATGCACTAAAAGGATGTGGTGTCTTTTTAAACGCCATTTATAGCACTTCATTATTATGTATAGCACCTTAAATTCTTTGCACTTGTCACTTTGGAGACTCTTGTCACTCTGTATACTCTTGGTTCTCGGCTCCTTGCTCAGCGACGGCTGGCGATCACGTGATGTAGGCGAGCGCCGGCCTGCTCACGTGGTGATCAGCTGCCTAATGGGCTTGTGTGCTGAGACGCAGAGATGCGGTTCACGCTTGCGCACACAGCACTTCCTGTATTGACGCCATATTTATGGTGACTCATATAAATACCGGATGAAGATTCTAGTTAAGCCACGCCCCCTGAGGAAGCGGGATTCACTACACGCGAAACGTGCGTTGGGGTAATTTTCCAGGACTGGAATTGGACTTATTGCACCATTATGGGTAAATCCGTCTAATCTATTTATAATACACATCGCAATCTGACCTGCCGCAATGTTATGGGTAAACTCTGCTTAATCTATTAGCAATGCGCACTGTAGTGAGATTATCAGGCTTGTGACAAATATTGTGGGCATGATATGCACTGACATTGTTATTATTAAGTTGCGTCACAGCCTGGGTAAAACTGTATAATCCACTTGCAATGCGCATTATAATTTGATTGTCATTAGGCTTGTGACAAGTAATGTGGGAATGAAATGCACTGATACTGTTATTATATGTGTCACAGCCTATGCACTTTTTGGTCAGACCTGATGATAATGATATAGCTATATTTTAGCATACGGATACCTCAGTATACCCAGCAAAGTTCTTTTCCATGCATCTTGGATTTTTGGATGCACTTATGACTCATCACATGAATTTTGGTACATGATTTTAATGTTTTATGTAAAATATTTTTTCAATAAAATTTTGATGATTATATATAAAAATGATTTTGGCATTTTGTGACTTATAGTTCTCCTTAGTATTTATGATTCTAGGATTTGTAGGGTATGGGTGGTGTCTTTCAAATAGGCAGGTAATAAGGACATGCACTTTTGTTGATGTGTATCCACATACTGGGATAAGTTGGTAGTTAAGCAGTTTATCCCTGATATGATGGGTCTTCCTGGGGGGGTTTTCAATATCTTTATGAATTTTTGGAATATGATAGAAAACTGCTACAGAGGGAGTTTTATTGTTTATAAATTGATGTTCTTTTTTGGTGAGAATTCCTGCCGATTTTCCTTTTAAAGCTAGTATATTGAGTTTCTTCATGTAGTTTAGGGTGGGATCGGATGATATGTGATGGTATCTCCCAGGAGCCTTAGTGATTCATTGTGGTACATTATATGGTCAAGTATCACGATCCCGCCACCCTTGTCTGCTGGTCGGATGATCTGTTAGTAGTGGGGAGGTCTACTATTTTGATGATTGGTGATACCATTCCTGAAGGAATGTTCTCATTATTGTGGGAAATATCGGGGTTTACCCCTCTCTTAGGGAGTTGACTGACTTTGTCCTAATATTGGAACAAACTGATACCGGTGTATATTGTGTAGAATTGGAATAGGTCGAGAAGACAGTGGAGATATCCATTGAGTTGTGAGTAGGGGTCAAGTTCTACTCATCTAGAGTGACAAATTTGTTCATTGGACTGGCATTGGATAACTCATGTCCATTTGAAATCATGGTTTTAGGGGTATTGTCCATAGGGATATTATCCCTAGCAAATTTTTTATTTTTTTTGGATATTATTTCTCTTTCTCTTACCTTTAGCCTACACATAATGTTGGAAGTGAGTCTCTGAATACCATCGAGATAATTGAAGGCATTAAGTTTCTCAAACAGCTTGGTAATTAAACTTCTAGTTTTATTAAGATTAGATAGGCGTTTATCAATTATAAATTGTAGTACTTGGTTAGAAAATGTTGCAAATAAATTATCCCATTCCAACTAGATATCTGGGTCACCAAAGTCCCCAGCCAGTGTTTTGTAAATTACTAGACCTTTAGGGACAATACCTGCTTGAGCATATTTCTCCAATGATGTGATTTCCCACATATCTCTCATTTCATTACTTAGCTGTTTCTCTAGAGATTTTAGTAAACTTTTAGCTTGATCAAGTTCATTAGTAGAATTTCTATGCTGAGAAAATTGTTTGTGAATGAATGTACGTTGAAAATCCTTAGGGCATCAATAGCCATGGTGGAGCTGCCCAAATGTATAGACACAGATCTGAAAAATTGAAACAAAAACTATTATTCTACCTAGTACTGCAGACCACAGTACTTTATTCAATGATTGATCTTGGGTTTCTGTGCTTGCTTACATGACATGCCATCCCTATCTGAACAACACTGCCTACCGCAGCGCCTCATTTGACTGTTAATCTCGGCTTTTTTACTCACTACCTATACCACCATTTCTACCTCCGACTGGTCTATGGGCAGACTGCTCACTTGCACATCATCCAACAGCTGAGGAAAAAGTCTTATACTCCTTGGTCCCATAAACACATAACAACAGCAGCATTAGTATAAGTAAGTATATGACAACTTTAATAACCTTTATTGCTAATTCACATTTTTTCAACCTCGGTATAGCACGGTGACTCCTTACATATATATTACTAGCAGAGCTTACCAACAGGAACTTGCACAGAACCTGTTTTATCACCAGCTGCATCTGAGGTCCCCATCTTATCCCTCCTAGGTGGATAGCGCCAGTGTAAACTATTTGTTTCAATAATTTTTTCTTTATTATAAAATTATCTAAAAAGCATATGAAATATGCCAGTCATGGTTTACATGCCCCTCCTCTAAACACTTCTTTTTCAAGGCATACAAAAATGACTGGCATTGTCAAAATTTAAAACCAGAAGGAACCGATGAACATATTAACATCATGAATGATGACAGCTGCACAGGTTAAGAAAAGTAAAGGAATTGTCCAGCACTCTGCAGAACATGAACTGAGCAAGTGCCAAATGGCATTTTCCAATCATTCTCATATGGAGAGCAGGGGAACCTAGACAACTAATGTCAGAGCTGACGCTGTGTTCAGATGAAGTAGAAACTCATAAGGCATCCAAACATGACATCAACAGAAGTTCTGAGAGTTTGCAATTATCAATGTCATGTGATCTGTGGCTGATTAGTGCTACACATCAAAATGTGTCTCACAACTGCAGTTCTCTGGATAATCGTGCAACAAAAAATGTGTGCAATTTGTGTGAGATTTGCAGTTGAGCAGCTATTTAAGAGCTTTGGATTTGGTATAAATAAAAAACTCGAGATGCAGACAAGTCACATACGAGTCAACTTGTGTGCACCTTGAAGCACGGGTGAAGTCTTGGATGCGGTTGTGGGAGCAAGAGATGCGAGAGGAGTAGAGAAGGAGATCATGAGACGATCGAAGGTTGCGTGTAGGTAGGTAACGGGAGACCATGTCGCAGATGTATGGAGGAGACAGGTTGTGAATGGCTTTGTATCTCATTGTTAGTGTTTTGAACTGTAGCCTCTGGGCAATAGGAAGCCAATGAAGGGCCTGGCAGAGAGGAGAGGCTGGGGAATAGCGGGGAGACAGGTGGATTAGTCGGGCAGCAGAGTTTAGGATGGATTGGAGTGGTGCCAGAGTGCTAGATCACACTAATTCTGAGAACGTTTTTTCATGACATATTGTACTTGATGGTATTTTTTTTTTCAATATGACTTACATTCACCTGTGAAAAAATCAGGAATTTGGTGAAAAATTCTGTAACCGAAAAATTATGTTACTCAAAATAGTTAATAAATAACATTTCCCACATGTCTACTTTACATCAGCACAATTTTTGAAACATATTTTTTTTTCTTTAGGAAGTTAGCAGGGTTAAAAGTTGAAGATCTATTTCTCATTTTTCCAACAAAAATTGCAAAACCATTTTTTTAGGGACCGCATCACATTTGAAGTGACTTTGAGGGGCCTATATGACAGAAAATACCCCAAAGTGACAACAGTCTAAAAACTACACTCCTCTAGGTGCTCAAAATCACAATTAAAAAGTGTATTAACTCTTCAGGTTTTTCACAGGAACTGATGGAATGTGGAAGGAAAAAAATTAACATTTCTCTTTTTTTCAAAAATATATTTTTCTTCAGACACAAACTTTTTAATTTTCACAAGGGTAAAGTGAGAAAATGGACCATAGAATTTTTTGTGCAATTTCTCCTCAGCATGCTGATATCCTATATGTGGAATAACAAAAAGAGAAACCTCACTAAACGCACACAAAAATCAATAATCTATAGAAAAAATAGACCGATAGAGGCGTTCAAAAATAGGACAAAATTAGTAGTTCTACGTCAATAAGCATGAGAACATATACACAATAAGACGTATATAGAACAAAATATAAATTTTATTAAACAGAAAAAGGACAATACACCAAGATAAAAATAGCCACTAGTGTCTGGAAAAAATCAGACTAGATCTGAGTAGCACCACATTGGGTAGGGGGCAAAAATACAAAATTACAAAAACAAATAAATGGCAAGACAAGAAGGTAACAATGTTATACTAGATAAAAACACCCATATATCCAAAAAAGACAGTCTGAAATAATAAATTGCTTAATAAAATTCATATTTTGTTCTATATACGTCTTATTGTGTATATGTTATATGTGGAGAAAAACTACTGTTTGGGCGCAAGGCAGGGCTCGGGAGGGAAGGAGCGTCAATTTATTTTTTGAATGCAAAACTTGCAGAAAACATTAGCGGACACCATGTCACGTTTGGAGAGCCCCTGATGTGCCTAAACAATGGAAACCTCCCACAAGTAACTCCATTTTGGAACTTAAACCCCTCAAGGAAATTATCAAGATGTGTGGTGAGCACCCTGAACCCCTATGTGCTTCACAGAAATTTATAACGTAGAGCCATGAAAATAGGAAAGCACATTTTTTCCACAAAAATTTTCTGTTAGCCCCCAATATTTTATTTTTACAAGAGTAACTGTCATATGCCAGGTGCGACACACAGTAATTTTGGATCCAGCTGTAGAAGGTCTTTGTGCTTGGCTTGGCAAGCATCTTCTTGATTTTCATCTCTGTTATGGAGTGATATCTTTCTCTCTTTAGTGGCCTCCACCTTCTGCTGCTTATTGACACACCTTTGCTGGATGTTTAAGTACCCTGAGTCCCTTCCAGCAAGGCGCTGGTGTCAGTTCAATTTACCTCTGTCTGTTGGAAGTGCTAGAAGTCAACTAGTTTCTTCTTGGAGCCTCTTAGAGGATTTCTGGCGTGAGCTCTCTTGTTGTCTCTAGCTAAGTGTATTAACTAATTTGTCTTCCTGCTTTGTGTTTAGTTGTAATGGGGCTGATTAGCACCCACCCGTCTCCTCCCTATTCAGGGTCTATGGCTAGGGGCAGTCAGGGATTAGGTTCCTGCTCGGCGATAGGTGCGGAACCTATTTAGGGATGTTAGGGCAGATAGAGTGTTGTCAGATCTGCCTTAGGGTATGTGCACATGTCAGGATTTCTTGCAGAAATTTTCCTGACAAAATCCAGACATTTCTGCCAGAAATCCGCATGCGTTTTTTCGCGTTTTTTTATGCCTTTTTGTTGCGTTTTTTGTGCGTTTTTTGTGCATTTTTTTCCAAATGCATAGAATTGTGGGAAAAATGGAGAAAATCCGCAAAAATAATGAACATGCTCATTTTTTTACCGCGATGCTTTTTTTTCACGGAACAAAACGCATCCATGTGCACAAAACATGCAGAATGCATTCTAAATGATAGAATGCATAATGTATGTGTTTTTAATGAGTTTTTATAGCGTTTTTAGCGTGAAAAAACACGAAAAAAACACAAAAAAACAGAACGTGTGCGCATAGCCTAAGGGTCCCCACTCCCCCCTTTCCTAGTGTTTGTGATACCCCTCCATCTTCCATTGTTGTACACTTAGCTTCTCACTCACCCAGTGTGACAGTAACATGAGAAAATAGACCTGTAAAATTGTTGTGTAATTTCTTCTAAATACGCTGACACCCATTACGTGGTGGAAAACTATTGTTTGGGGGCACAGCAGGGTTTTGGAAGACAAGGTGCTATTTGACAAAATTTGCTGGAATCATTAGCAGATGACATGACACATTAGGAGAGCCCCTGATGTGCCTAAACAGTGGAAACAACCAACAAGTGACCCTATTTTGGAAACTAGTCCCATCAAGGAACTTATCTAGATGTGTGGACATTGAACCCCCAGGCGCTTCCCAGAAATTTATAACGTTGAGCTGTAAATGAAAAAAATCAAATTTTTTCCACAAAAATGTTTTTTTAGCCCCACATTTTTTGTTTTGAAAACGGTAACAGGAGAAAATGGACCCCAAAATGATTGTGCAATTTCTCTTGAGTATATCAATACCCCATATGTAGGAGAAAACTACTATTTTGTGAATGGCTGTGCATGGAAGGAAGGGAGCACTGTTTGACTTTCTGAACACAAAATTGTCTGGAATCATTAGCGGACACCATGTTGCGTTTGGAGAGCCCCTGATGTTCCTAAAAAGTGGAAACTCCCCATAAGTGACCCATTTTTGGAAACTAGACCCATCAAGGAGTGTACCTAGATGTTTGGTGAGCATCTTGAACCCCCTTTGCTTCACAGAAGTTTATAACGTAGAGCAGTGAAAATAAGCACTTTTTTCACAAAAGTGTTCTTTTAGCCCTATTTTTTTATTTTTATAAGGGTAACAGGACAAAATGGACATCAAAATATGTTGTGCAATTTCTCCTGAGTACGCCGATACCCCATATGTGGGAGGAAACTACTGTTTGAGCGCATGACAGGGCTCAGAAAGGAAGGAGCGACGTTTTGGAATGCAGACTTTGTTGGAATAGTCTATGGGTGTCATGTAGCATTTGAACATTTGAAGAGGTCCTGGTGTACCTATACAGTGGAAATCCCCCAGAAGTGACCCCATTTTGGAAACTAAACCCCTCAAAGATTTTATCTAGGCATGTGTTGAGCACCTTAAATCCCCAGTTGCTTCACAGACTTTTACATCATTGATCTGTGAAAATGAATAAAATATATTTTTCCCACAAAAATATTACTTTAGCCCCAGTTTTTTTTCATTTTCACAAGGAGAAAATTGACTCTAATGTGCTGTGCAATTTCTGATAAGTACACCGATACTCCATATGTGGGGAAAAACTAATTTTGAGATACTGGGCAATGTTTAGAAGGGAACAAGCACCATATTGGAGTTCATATTTTGCTGGAGTGGTTTGAGGTGCCCATGTTACATTGGCAGAGCCCCTGAGGTGTCAGAACAGCAGAACCCCCCATAAGTGCCCTCATTTCGCAAATTACACCACCAATGAATTAATCTAGGGGTGCACTGATCATATTGACAGTACATGGGCCTCACAGACTTTTATACCACTGGGCGTCGAAGATAGAATAATGACATTTTTACCACTAAAATGTTGCTTTAGCAACAAGTTTTTAATTTTTATAAGAGCTCATAGGAAAAAATGGACCTCAGTGTGTTGTCAAAATTTCTCCTGAGTGCGCCATTGCCCTACATGTAATCAGGAAATACTTTTCAGGCACAGTGCAAAGCTCAGAAGGGAAGGAGTGCCGTATTGTACTGCAGATTTTACTGCTATGGTTTGCGAGTGCCATGACCCACTGTGAGAGACACTGAGGTGCCAGAACAGCAGAACTTCCATAAGTGATTCCATTTTACTAACTAAACCTTTCAATGAATTCAACTAGGGGTGCACTAATCATATTGACACCACAGGTGTGTCACAGAATTTTATGCCATTGGGCTGTGAAGAAAATATATATACATTTTTACCACCAAAATTTTGTTTTAGCCCCAGATTTTATATTTTCATAAGGGGAACTGGGTAAAAATGCACCAAAATTTGGACTACAGATTCTGTTGAATGAATAAATAAATAAATAAATACCCCACATGTGGATATAAAGTACTGCTTAGCCATATGGCTACACCCAAGAGGGACGGAGAGCTATTTGCCTCCTGGAGAGCAGATTCTCCTATAATTATTTGAGCACTCCATAATCAGAGCCCCTATGTGCTAGAAAAGCAGAATCCCCCCTCAAGTGACCCCATTTTCAAATTATACTTCTTTGCGAATTTATCTACAAGTGTAGTGACATGGATGTTTTCCAGAAAAAGGCAGCAGTGGATGTTGCTGAGTTAAAATTCCAAACTGACAATGCAGTTTCAGTACTTTGTCCCCAGTACATTTTAGGGCACAGTAAATTGTAGTGCCCAGATCATTTTTCTGGCAATTTGGATTTGGAAGCGCAGAATTTGCTGAATTTCTTTTGGGGGCGGGGAGCCATAGCACTTTTTCAGAGCCTTTGTACTCTCAGTACCATGGAAGCCCCTTGTATTTCTGTTAACAGATGACCAATCTGAGTGGAGATATTTATCCTGCACTCTACGCTGAGCACTTACTTTAGGGTTTCCATCTAAATCTCCGAGTGACGCGATTTAGATGAAATCCTGAGGAATTAATTCATTGTAACGATTTTGAGAAGTGCAAAAAATTGTGGCGGGCCACGCTTTTATGCACACATAAAAAGATGAATACTTGGCTAGACTGAGTTCACAGTGCCTCCATCTGCCTCATTATAGAAAATCTTCCAACAAGGGGTTCCATCTGAATCACGTGTTTCGGAGATTTACATGCAAACCCCGTGCAAGCACTCATCACAGGGCGCAAGATAGATGTGTGCCGAGCCTTACTGCAATCTTTGGGAGTCAGAATGAAAAAATCACCAGTATGTGAAGAATTGGTTTTATTTATTTTTTATGCCATTCCTCATGTGGTATAAGTGTAATGGACTACTTTATTCTTTGAGTCGGTGCAATTACAGCAATACCAGATTTATAGAAAATTATTAATTTATAGAAAAATTAAACCGAGAGAAAAACAAGGCCAATCTGGCCTGTGTAGGAGTTAACCTTTTAGGCAATTCAATGTAAGCTAAATTCTTGTGATCCGTGATCACCGTAACTGGATGAACTGCCCCCTCCAAAAAATGCCTCCATTCCTCAAAGGCCAATTTGACAGCAAGTAACTCTTGATTCCCCACATCATAATTTCTTTCTGCCGGTAAAATTTTTTAGAAGGAAAAGCACATGGACGCAGGTTAGTCAGAGTTTTGGGCCCCTGTGATAAGTCTGCCCCACTCCAATCTCCGAAGCATTCACCTTCAAAATGAATGGTTCTTGAAGATCAGGTTGGATCAGAATGGGTGCTGATTAGGGTTGAGCAAAACGGATCGGTCATTTTCATAAGTCGCCGACTTTTTGAAAAGTCGGGTTTCATGAAACCCGACCCGATCCCTGTGTGGGGTTGGTCACGCGGTACGCGACTTTCGCGCCAAAGTCGCGTTTCAATGACGCTAAAAGCGCCATTTCTCAGCCAATGAAGGTGGACGCAGAGTGTGGGCAGCGTGATGACATAGATCTCAGTCCCCACCATCTTAGAGAAGGGCATTGCAGTGATTGGCTTGCTTTCTGCGGCGTCACAGGGGCTATAAAGGGGCGTTCCCGCTGACCGCCATCTTACTGCTGCTGATCTGAGCGTAGGGAGAGGTGCCGCTTCATCAGAAGCAGGGATAGTGTTAGGCAGGGTACATTCACCCCCAAACCGCTTGTGCTGTAGCGATTTCCACTGTCCAACACCACCTTTTGTTTGCAGGGACAGTGGAAGCTACATTTTTTTTCCTCAGCGCTGTAGCTCATTGGGCTGCCCTAGAAGGCTCCCTGATAGCTGCGTTGCTGTGTGTGTATGCCGCTGTGCAAACCAACTGCTTTTTTCAAAGCACAAATCCTGTTGTTCCTTCCTTTCTGCACAGCTATCTTGTTTGTTTGTCCACACTTTTGTTTTTTTTGTGCAGCTGTCCTCTGCTTGTTATTGCTGCCTGCCATACATTGCTGAGATTACTGCAGGGAGATAGTAATTGTAGGACAGTCCCTTTTTTTTTTTTTTTTTTTTTTTTTTTTAATTCTCCCTGAAAACAAAAAAAATAGTGGGAGATTAAGATTGGCATTTCTGCTTGAGTGCCGGTCCTGTGTGTGCTATCTGTCTCAAATTATTGGGGCACAGAAAACCTAGTGTGTCATACTGGGATTTTTTTTTTTTTTTAAATTCTCCCTGAAAACAAAAAAAATAGTGGGAGATTAAGATTGGCATTTCTGCTTGAGTGCCGGTCCTGTGTGTGCCATCTGTCTCAAATTATTGGGGCACAGAAAACCTAGTGTGTCATACTTGGATTTTTTTTTTTTTTTTTAAATTCTCCCTGAAAACAAAAAAATAGTGGGAGATTAAGATTGGCATTTCTGCTTGAGTTCCGGTCCTGTGTGTGCCATCTGTCTCAAATTATTGGGGCACAAAAAACCTAGTGTGTCATACTGGGAATTTTTTTTTTTTTTTTAATTCTCCCTGAAAACCAAAAAAATAGTGGGAGATTAAGATTGGCATTTCTGCTTGAGTGCCGGTCCTGTGTGTGCCATCTGTCTCAAATTATTGGGGCACAGAAAACCTAGTGTGTAACATTGGGCCTGATTTTCCTTTCAGTGTCAGCCACCTATAAAGGTATATATAAATCCTACAGAAGTTTGAGTTCACCTTTTAAGTTGTTTTACAGTAACAAATACCATTACTTTGGTTACGTTTTGCAAACAATGAGGAAGTCTGGTGGAAGAGGTCGTGGCCGTGGGCGGTCATTGTCAGCTGGTAATGATGGTAGTGGTGGTGGAGCATCAGGTGATCGTGGTAAAAGCAATACAGCACCTAAGTCTTGAGTTGTTGAGCCAGGTTCGTCGTCTGTCTACACAAGGCCTCGAACGCTCCCTTTTCTGGGAGTAGGAAAACCGCTTTTAAAGCCGGAGCAGCAAGAACAAGTTTTGGCTTTCCTTGCTGACTCAGCCTCTAGCTCTTTTGCCTCCTCTTCTGAAAGTGCTAAATGTAAAAGCAGCACGTCGTTAGTGGATGTTCACGGTCAGGGACAAGTCGCTTCCTTGTCTTCTTCACCCAGAACAAGAGAGAAGGATGCGTCAGGCGACACAACGGGTTACTCCATAACTCAGACCAGAACATTGCCCTCGCAGTGTACTGAGCCAGAATCAAACCCAGCTGAGACTATGGTGCCCCGTCACGACCACTATACCACCGGCTTACACGGTGATGCAGACGAAGTTGCACACGAGATAGAAGAGGAGGTCATAGATGACCCAGTTGTTGACCCCGATTGGCAGCCATTGGGGGAACAGGGTGCAGGCAGCAGTAGTTCTGAAGTGGAGGAGGAGGAGCCGCAGCAGGCATCAACATCACAACAGGTTCCATCTGCCGGGCCCGTATCTGGCCAAAAACGCTTGGCAAAACCAAAACCAGTTGGAGGACAGCGTGGCCATCCGGTTAAAGCAGCTCAGTCTGCAATGCTTGAAAAGGTATCCAATAGTAGAAAGAGTGCAGTCTGGCATTTTTTTAAACAACATCCAAATGATCAGCGCAAAGTCATCTGTCAAAAATGTTCAACTACCTTAAGCAGAGGTCAGAATCTTAAAAGTCTAAATACAAGTTGCATGCATAGACATTTAACCACCATGCATTTGCAAGCATGGACTAACTACCAAACGTCCCTAAAGGTTGCAGCACCGTCGGCCAATGAAGCTAGTCAGCAACGCTACATCCCTTCCCTCACTGTAAGCCCACCATTTCCCGCACCACCTGCAGTATCTGTGCAGCTTTCGTCGCCAGGCCAAAGCAGTCAGGGAATCACCAGGTTCGTAGTAGGAAACACTGCATGTAGGGCACTGTCAAGAATACCATCTCCAACCCTCTCTCAGTCTGCCATGTCCACCGGCACCACCGCTAGTTCCACGATCTCCAGCTCTCCAGTCCAGCTCACCCTACATGAGACTCTTGTTAGGAAAAGGAAGTACTCATCCTCGCATCCACGTACGCAGGGTTTGGAAGCCCACATTGCTAGACTAATCTCATTAGAGATGATGCCTTACCAGTTAGTTGAAAGCGAAGCTTTCAAAGCGCTGATGGACTACGCTGTACCACGCTACGAGCTACCCAGTCGACACTGCTTTTCGAGAAAAATCATCCCAGCCCTCCACCACCATGTTAAAGAGCGCATCGTCCATGCACTCAGGCAATCTGTGACTACAAAGATGCACCTGACAACAGATGCATGGACCAGTAGGCATGGCCAGGGACATTACGTGTCCATCATGGCACACTGGGTGAATGTGGTGGATGCAGGGTCCACAGGGGACAGCAATATTGGGACAGTTCTGCCTAGCCCACGGTCTAGGAAACAGTTGGCTGTAGGCGTTCGCCCCCCCTCCTCCTCCTTCTCGTCCTCCTGCAGAAGCGAGAGCTCGTCCACAGACCGCAGTCGCACAACCACTCCATCCGCAGCTGCCACTGTTGCACACCAGGTGTCCCATTATGGGACAGCTAGTGGCAAGCGTCAGCAGGCTGTATTGGCAATGAAGTGTTTGGGCGACAACAGACACACCGCGGAAGTTCTGTCCGAGTTCTTGCAGAATGAATCTCAGTCATGGCTGGGCACTGTACATCTTGAGGCAGGCAAGGTAGTGAGTGATAACGGAAGGAATTTTATGGCTGCCATAGCCCTTTCCCAACTGAAGCACATTCCTTGCCTGGCTCACACCTTAAACCTGGTGGTGCAGTGCTTCCTGAAAAGTTATCCGAGGTTACCCGACCTGCTCCTCAAAGTGCGCAGAATTTGCTCGCATATCCGCCATTCGCCCGTACACTCCAGCCGTATGCAGAACTATCAGCGGTCTTTGAACCTTCCCCAGCATCGCTTAATCATCGATGTTGCAACAAGGTGGAACTCAACACTGCACATGCTTCAGAGACTGTGCGAACAGAGGCGTGCTGTTATGTATTTGTGGGAGGATACACATACACGGGCCGGCAGTTGGATGGCAGACATGGAGTTGTCAGGTGTGCAGTGGTCGAAGGTACAAGACCTGTGTCAAGTCCTTCAGTGTTTTGAGGAATGCACACGGCTGGTTAGTGCAGACAACGCCATAATAAGCATGAGCATCCCCCTAATGCGTCTGCTGATGCAAAGTTTGATGCACATAAAGTAGCAGGCGTCTGCAGCCGAGGAAGAGGAAAGCCTTGATGACAGTCAGCCATTGTCTGGTCAGGGCAGTCTACAGGACGAGGTAGCGGGCGAAGAGGAGGAGGACGAGGAGGATGATGGGGATGACTATTTTTTAAATGAGGAAGCTTCTCCGGGGCCAATGGAAATTGGTGGCGTGGCAAGGCCGGGTTCCGGTTTTTTGAGGGAGACAAGTGACGTAGATTTGCCTGTAACTGCCCCTCAAACCAGCACAAACGCAGATTTGACAACTGGAACTTTGGCCCACATGGCGGATTATGCCTTACGTATCCTCAAAAGGGACCCACGCATTATTAAAATGATGACCGATGACGATTACTGGTTGGCCTGCCTCCTTGATCCTCGCTATAAAGGCAAATTGCAAAATATTATGCCACATGAGAACCTCGATCAAATATTAGCAACGAAACAAGCAACTCTTGTAGACCGTTTGATTCAGGCATTCCCAGCACACAGCGCCGGTGATGGTTCTCACACGAGCTGCAGGGGGCTACAGGGCAGAGGTGTTAGAGGTGCACAAATCAGAAGTGGCGTTGGACAGAGGGGTTTTCTGACCAGGTTGTGGAGTGATTTCGCAATGACCGCAGACAGGACAGGTACTGCAGCATCTATTCAAAGTGACAGGAGACAACATTTGTCCAGTATGGTTACTAACTATTTTTCAGCCCTTATCGATGTTCTCCCTCAACCATCATTCCCATTTGATTACTGGGCATCCAAATTAGACACCTGGCCTGAATTGGCAGAATATGCATTGCAGGAGCTTGCTTGCCCAGCAGCTAGTGTGCTATCAGAAAGAGTATTCAGTGCTGCTGGTTCAATATTAACCGAAAAAAGGACTTGTCTGGCTACCCAAAATGTTGATGATCTAACCTTCATTAAAATGAACCACTCCTGGATTTCAAATTATTTTGCCCCACCTTTCCCGGCTGACACCTAGCTTTCCTATAAAAAGGTCTTGCTTGTGGACTGGTCTTACTGAGTGTTCCAATCTCTTAATATGCAGCAGCTGTTTGTCCAGCATACGACATGTTTACACCTCCCTAAATGGGAAAACTCCCCCCACGGGGCCGTGGTCTCGCCATTTGGCGCAAGCACCCATTAGAGTGCCGTTTGTCTGAAGAGGTGGGTGTGCCCGCTTTTGGTCGACGGCACTGCCACTGGGTCCCTCATAGTACAATAACGTGTCTCTGGCGGTGGTGGTGCGCAACCAACGACAGACACACCGTTGTAACATGAGGGGCCCTGGGCCTGTACCGCCGGCCACAAGAGAGTTCCCCCCCCCAGCTCAAACTGGGCTCTACCACGTGCAAAATTATCTCTCACAGCTCCAACAATGTTTAGTCTATGCGCTGACATCCTTCAATTTCTGGCACTGACAATACCAATTTGTTGACATGTATGATGCTAGTTTAAATAGTCAGGGTCAGTGTCCTATATTGACACCAGTAAATACTTAGTGCCAAATTACTATGTCTGAAACTCAGCAGAGGAGCCCACCCCTGTACCTAAGTGTGCCACACTTTTGTTTTTTTGTTTTGTTGTTTTGCGAGACATTAACATCTATTTATTTTGTGGGAGTACTAACTGTGTCAGACACTCCTTCCAATCGTCCTCCGCTGACCACACCAATGCTGCCTGTGTACCCATGTAACCTATTTAAAACTGCATAGAGCCTATTTTATTATTTTAGGCCTAGTAAGTCTGTCTGCGGTCCCTCCTTGCAATCGTCCTCCGCTGACCACACCAATGCTGCCTGTGTACCTATGTAACCTATTTAAAACTGCATAGAGCCTATTTTATTATTTTAGGCCTAGTAAGTCTGTCTGCGGTCCCTCCTTGCAATCGTCCTCCACTGACCACACCAATGCTGCCTGTGTACCCCTGCGAGATAACTCTAAGTGCCTTAAGCCTATTTTTATATATTTTAGGCCTAGTAAGTCTGTCTGCGGTCCCTCCTTGCAATCGTCCTCCGCTGATCACACCAATGCTGCCTGTGTACCCCTGCGAGATAACTCTAAGTGCCTTGAGCCTATTTTTATATATTTTAGGCCTAGTAAGTCTGTCTGTGGTCCCTCCTTGCAATCGTCCTCCTCTGACCACACCAATGCTGCCCGTGTACCCCTGGAACTTATTTTAAAGTGCATAGAGCCTATTTTTTTATTTTATTTAATATTAATAAAGCCATGATGGACTACGCTGTACCACGCTACGAGCTACCCAGTTGACACTTCTTTTGCGAGAAAAGCCATCCCAACCCTCCACCAGCATGTAAAAGACCGCATTGTCCATGCACTCTGGCAATCTGTGAGTACAAAGGTGCACCTGACAACAGACGCATGGACCTGTAGGCATGGCCACGGAAGGTTACGTGTTCATTACGGCGCAATGGGTTAATGTGGTGGATGCATGGTCCACAGGGGACAGCCTACTAAGTCTGTCTGCAGTCCCTAATTCAAGTTGTCCTCAATTCAGGTTTTCGGGCTTTTTTAAAAAATAGGAAACTGCATTTGGGCTACTAGTTTGGTTGGGGCCTACTAGTGATGTCTGCCGCTCCTGGGTGTTCTCCTCCTCCTGGGTGTTCTCCTCCTCCTGGGTGTTCTCCTCCTCCTGGGTGTTCTCCTCCTCCTGGGTGTTCTCCTCCTGGTTTCCTTGTCTGAGCTTCAACCTTCAGGCTCTCATAAAGTATTTTTAAATGTAACACTGCAGTTGCCCTGCTACCTGGGTTGGGGCCTAGTAACGGTGTCTGCCGCTCCTTGGTGTTGTCCTCCACTGAAAAAGCTGAGCTTCAATCTTCAGGCTCTCATTGAGTATTTTTTAATGTCACACTGCAGTTGCCCTACTACTTTGGTTGGGGCCTAGTAACGGTGTCTGCCGCTCCTTGGTGTTCTCCTCCTGGTTTCCTTGTCTGAGCTTCAACCTTCAGGCTCTCATAAAGTATTTTTAAATGTAACACTGCAGTTGCCCTGCTACCTGGGTTGGGGCCTAGTAACGGTGTCTGCCGCTCCTTGGTGTTCTCCTCCTCCTTGGTGTTCTCCTCCTGGTTTCCTTGTCTGAGCTTCAACCTTCAGGCTCTCATTAAGTATTTATAAATGTAACACTGCAGTTGCCCTGCTACCTGGGTTGGGGCCTAGTAACGGTGTCTGCCGCTCCCTGGTGTTGTCCTCCACTGAAAAAGCTGAGCTTCAACCTTCAGGCTCTCATTGAGTATTTTTTAATGTCACACTGCAGTTGCCCTACTACTTTGGTTGGGGCCTAGTAACGGTGTCTGCCGCTCCTTGGTGTTCTCCTCCTGGTTTCCTTGTCTGAGCTTCAACCTTCAGGCTCTCATAAAGTATTTTTAAATGTAACACTGCAGTTGCCCTGCTACCTGGGTTGGGGCCTAGTAACGGTGTCTGCCGCTCCTTGGTGTTCTCCTCCTCCTTGGTGTTCTCCTCCTGGTTTCCTTGTCTGAGCTTCAACCTTCAGGCTCTCATTAAGTATTTATAAATGTAACACTGCAGTTGCCCTGCTACCTGGGTTGGGGCCTAGTAACGGTGTCTGCCACTCCCTGGTGTTGTCCTCCACTGAAAAAGCTGAGCTTCAACCTTCAGGCTCTCATTGAGTATTTTTTAATGTCACACTGCAGTTGCCCTACTACTTTGGTTGGGGCCTAGTAACGGTGTCTGCCGCTCCTTGGTGTTCTCCTCCTGGTTTCCTTGTCTGAGCTTCAACCTTCAGGCCCTCATAAAGTATTTTTAAATGTAACACTGCAGTTGCCCTGCTACCTGGGTTGGGGCCTAGTAACAGTGTCTGCCGCTCCTTGGTGTTCTCCTCCTCCTTGGTGTTCTCCTCCTGGTTTCCTTGTCTGAGCTTCAACCTTCAGGCTCTCATTAAGTATTTTTAAATGTAACACTGCAGTTGCCCTGCTACCTGGGTTGGGGCCTAGTAACGGTGTCTGCCACTCCCTGGTGTTGTCCTCCACTGAAAAAGCTGAGCTTCAACCTTCAGGCTCTCATTGAGTATTTTTTAATGTCACACTGCAGTTGCCCTACTACTTTGGTTGGGGCCTAGTAACGGTGTCTGCCGCTCCTTGGTGTTCTTCTCCTGGTTTCCTTGTCTGAACTTCAACCTTCAGGCTCTCATAAATTATTTTTAAATGTAACACTGCAGGTGCCCTGCTACCTGGGTTGTGGCCTAGTAACGGTGTCTGCCGCTCCTTGGTGTTCTCCTCCTCCTTGGTGTTCTCCTCCTGGTTTCCTTGTCTGAGCTTCAACCTTCAGGCTCTCAAAGTATTTTTAAATGTAACACTGCAGTTGCCCTGCTACCTGGGTTGGGGCCTAGTAACGGTGTCTGCCGCTTCCTGGTGTTGTCCTCCACTGAAAAAGCTGAGCTTCAACCTTCAGGCTCTCTTTGAGTATTTTTTAATGTCACACTGCAGTTGCCCTACTACTTTGGTTGGGGCCTAGTAACGGTGTCTGCCGCTCCTTGGTGTTCTCCTCCTGGTTTCCTTGTCTGAGCTTCAACCTTCAGGCTCTCATTAAGTATTTTTAAATGTAACACTGCAGTTGCCCTGCTACCTGGGTTGGGGCCTAGTAACGGTGTCTGCCGCTCCTTGGTGTTCTCCTCCTCCTTGGTGTTCTCCTCCTGGTTTCCTTGTCTGAGCTTCAACCTTCAGGCTCTCATTAAGTATTTTTAAATGTAACACTGCAGTTGCCCTGCTACCTGGGTTGGGGCCTAGTAACGGTGTCTGCCGCTCCTTGGTGTTCTCCTCCTCCTTGGTGTTCTCCTCCTGGTTTCCTTGTCTGAGCTTCAACCTTCAGGCTCTCATTAAGTATTTTTAAATGTAACACTGCAGTTGCCCTGCTACCTGGGTTGGGGCCTAGTAACGGTGTCTGCCGCTCCTTGGTGTTCTCCTCCTCCTTGGTGTTCTCCTCCAGGTTTCCTTGTCTGAGCTTCAACCTTCAGGCTCTCATGAAGTATTTTTAAATGTAACACTGCAGTTGCCCTACTACTTTGGTTGGGGCCTAGTAACGGTGTGTGCTGCTCCCTGGTGTTGTCCTCCACTATATAAAGCTGAGCTTCAGTCTTTAGGCTTTCGGCCTATAGTATCAGATATTAAACTGCATTTGGCCTTCAACTTTGGTTGGGCCCTACTAACGGTGTGTGCCACTCCCTGGTGTTGTCCTCCACTGTATAAAGCTGAGCTTCAGTCTTTAGGCTTTCAGCCTATAGTATCAGATATTAAACTGCATTTGGCCTTCAACTTTGGTTGGGCCCTACTAACGGTGTGTGCCGCTCCCTGGTGTTGTCCTCCACTGTGTAAAGCTGAGCTTCAGTCTTTAGGCTTTCGGCCTATAGTAGCAGATATTAAATTGCATTTGGCCTACTAGTGTGGTTGGGCCCTTAAAACGGTGTCTGCTGCTCCTTGGTTTGCTCCTCCACTGAACAAAACAATGCCGCCTGTTTAGTCCTGTTACCAATTTTGAACTGCATTTAGCCTACTTTATTCTTTGGCCCTATATCTGTGTTTCCTCCTCATCCTGCCCATTGCCCAGCCACTGCTAGATGAGTCTGCAGGTACATTGACCCAGACCACTACATTCCCCTTGCATGCTACACAGCCAAATGTGTCCCTGCTGAAAGTCAGGTTCCCCTTCCCGCATACTATACCACCTTACACGGGGACAAAGAGGAAGGTGCACATGAAAGTGCTGGTTCCTTCATCAGGTGGGGGGGGATACTCGTTGGCGACGTCACTGGCACAGGGCCCCTCATAGTACGCAAAAGTGTCGCTGCCGGTGGGAGGCGCCCCCGCCGTGCAAACACACCGCCGTACTTTGAGGGGCCCTGTGCCAGTGCCAATGCCAAAGAGTGGCCCCCCCCTGCTTGCTCAGGATCACAGCACTTGCAAAGTTGAAATACTTACCTCTCCCTGCACCACTGCCGTGACATGGTCCAGATTTCCTGGGCCCAAAAAATACTTGAACCAACCCTACCCCAAAAACTTTAGCCAAATGACCCCCAATTTCCAATGCCTAACTATTATTATAAGGGACATTAAGATTGACAAGCTTCATTAACAAGAATGGATGTTTTTGGCATTAAAATGGCCACTCTAGGTGTTTTCCTGGCCCCCACTCACTGCCGACTATGCTGTCCCATTGACTTGCATTGGGTTTCGTGTTTCGGCCGATCCCGACTTTACGAGATAATCGGCCGATTTCACTCGACCCGACTTTTGAGATAGTCGAGTTCCGCGAAACCCGACTCGACCCTAAAAAAGTCAAAGTCGCTCAACCCTAGTGCTGATATAAAACAGTCTTTTAAACTTTCAAAAGCCCTGATAGCACCTAGCGATCAAACTTTGAAATTCGCCCCCTTACATGTAAGGTCAATAAGTAGTTAAGCAATCTGTGAGAACCCCTTGATAAATTTTCTATAATAGTTGACAAATCCCAGAAAATGCTGCAAAGCCTTATGATCACTAAGTTTAACCCAATCAATTATGGCCTGCACCTTCCCAGGGTCCATTTTAAACCCTTCTGCTGTCAAGATAAACTCCAAGAAAAAGATTTCCTGAACAGAAAAAACACATTTCTCTAATTTAGCAAACAAAGAGTTCTCCCTCAGTCTCTGTAACACAACTCGGACATGTTCCTGGTGAGTTTCCAAGTCTGGCGAGAAAATTAGAATGTCATCGAGGTAAATTACAACAAATCTTCCATGCAATCAGAGAAAATATAATACATACAATTTTGTTACACAGCAGGTGCATTAGATAATCCAAAAGGCATGACATGGTTTTCAAAAAGACCCTCAGACGTTAAAAATGCTTTTTTACACTCATCACCCTTCCGCATGCGTATCAAATTGTAAGCCCCTCTAATTTCAAGTTTAGAAAACACCCTGGCCCCCAGAAGCTGATTATATAGGTCAGGGATGCGTGGAAGTGGATAAGTATTTTTAACGATGACCTTGTTTAGTTCTTGGAGATCAAGGCAAGGACAGAGACCCCTATCTTTTTTTTTAACAAAAAAAAATCCAGCAGCTATAGGGGAGGTGGAAGGACGGATATGAACCTTCCATAAACTTATGTCTCTCCCTGCACACTCCTTTTACTGCCTTGTTCCCCCGAGCCGTGAAGATGTCTTTTCTACATGTTTAAATAAAGGAACTTCTGACTTCAGGATCGGTGAGTGCTGCCGCATTTGTTTTATGATTTGTCCATAAACTTATGTTAACATATTATTTCATAGCTGCCCGTTCAGGCCCCGACAAATTGTAAAGGTGAGCTTTGGGCAATTTGGCGCTAGGAATAAGATCAATAGCACAATCATAGGGACGATGGGGAGGTAATATCTCCACCTCTTTTTCTGAGAACACATCTCTGAAGTCCCTCAGATACCCCAGAAGACCTTCCAGACTAGCGGAGCATATTTGTACATTTTGTAAACATTTTTTGTAACACTTTGGGCTTCATTTCAGAATCTCCTTCTGACACCAATCAGTAACAGGATTGTGAATCTGCAACCATGGAAACCCCAGTACAAATCCAGCAGGTAACTTATCGAACACAAAACAGGAGAAGAACTCAGAGTGGAGTGCTCCCATTTGGAGAGTGAAATCCACCATTGCTTTCTTGACCAAATTGTGAGCTAATAGTGTCTTGTCAAGGGCGATGACTTGAATGTGTCTTTCCAAACTAACTGTCCCTTACACTAACTTCAGAACCAGTCCCTAATCAATAAAGTTAGCAACAGACCCACAGTCAATGAATGCCAATGTTGAACACCTTGTTCTTGAAGGAAATCATTGTATTTATCAGTACTTTATCAGAGAAAGATAAAGGTACCTGGGAGTCTGGGTGACCTCCTCAGACATCACCCAAACTCAGATGTTCTCCCAATGGTTTGATAGCTTGAGGACGAGTTGAGCAATTCTTAAGAAAATGTCCAGAGAGACCACAGTATAGACAGAGTCCGAGATCCTGTCCCGTCTTCTCTCCACAACACAAAGACTGGCAACTCTAACCTTGGGTAAATGGACCTGCTCCAGGGAAGTATAACATGCGGCCTGCTGTTCAGCATGTCTCTCACTGATTCTGCGGTCCATTTGTATGGCCTGAGTCATGGTCTCCAACAGAGAACAAGGTTCGGGAGAGACCAACTGTACATCAGAGGGTACTGACGTCACAGCCACTGCTGGCAGTGGGGGGCTATGGGGGGTCTTCTTCAAGTTATTTTTCTGACCCTGCAGCTTATATTGCAATGACTCCAGACACTGGCAATCCTTCGCCAGATCCTGAGTCATCTACATCAAATTTGCCACCTGGTTACAAAGCGTGTGAAAAGGACCCATATTGGAGAAAAAGAAAAACATATGTGCCAGACGTAATGTGATGCTAGTCACTTCTCACGACCAAGCCATGAGTCAGAGAGGTCAAGGTGTCCAAGGTCAGAAGCCAGGAGAATACGTCACAAACAGAAGGAAGAGACAAAAGCATAGTCAGGTAATGTACCAAGGTCAGAGTACCGTGGGGATAATGGATCAGAGCTGAAGGGGTTAAACAGGCGGTGTAATAATTATAGGGGATAACTCAGGAGACTCTTTGCGTGGAACAAGACAACTACAGGACACAGTTTTATAAGTGGTAAAGTCTATATTATCACACGGTGATTCAAACAGGTGCAGAGAGAAACTCAAGTCCACAACACTTGGTGCAAATAATAAACGCAGCTTAGCAGTCTATAGGAAACTTCAGAGGAAAAGGCAATGAAGCAGAAAGTCTATGAAGCACAGTTATTCTTAAGGATACTTGACAAGGATAAATCCTTGTCTTAGTCCAGGCACAGATAGCTATGCTTATTAGGCAGTTCAAATCATATCTTAGCTTAACCAGGGAGGCCTGGTTAATAGTCTCAGGTTATTGCAAAGCAGCAACAGCTTACATGACCAGCAAATGCAGATGGAAGTAACCATGAACAGCAGATGAAGGAGGATTACTGGAAACTTGTGTATGCAGCAGGAACTCAGAGCAGAGTAGCAGGATCACCACACAGGTTCACAGGAGCAGGTGTATAGCCAGGGAGTAATCAGAGGTCAGGAGCTGGATGCAAGGCAGAATACTCTAGCACAGACTGAAGGCTGGGGTGGAGTTTTATAGCAGGAGACACAGTGCCCATGAGACCAAAGATGCCATCTTGGAAAAGGGCAGTAATGCACAAAAGGTAAAAAATGTTCAGAGTCCTGACATTACTCCCTCCTTAGAAGCAGCCTCAGGACGATCCTGGACCTGGTTTCTCAGGGAATCTCTGATAAAAACGAGAAATCTTCTGTTGGGCATTGATGTTTTCCACAGGTTCCCAAGAATCTTCCTCAGGGGGATATCCCTGCCATCTTATCAGATATTGGAGCCGATTACTGCAAATCCTGGAATCAATAATTTCCTCCACCATGAATTGTTCTTGCCCATCAATCACCACAGGCTGCGGAGGTGGCACAACACGTCCCTGGAAGGTATTAGGAGATACAGGCTTTAGTAAAGATACATGAAAAACTGGGTGTACCTTCATTGTCCTAGGCAGCTTCAGCTGGCAGGCCACAGAGCTCACAATACAGTTGATCTTGAAAGGGCCAATGAATTTCTGTCCAAGTTTTTGTGAAGGAACGTTTAACGTCAGATTCTTAGTTACTAACCACACGGAATCTCCTACCTTGAACATGGGTGCAGGTTTACGGAATCTATCAGCCAATCTCTTATAACGTTCTTGAGCTGTGGTCAGGGATTCCTTCAGAACCTCCAGATTCTGTCTCATCGCAGTCAGCCTTTCCTCCACTGCCGAAACCGGAGAATTATTTGGAGACCTAGGTAAAATACACGGATGATAACCCAGATTGGCAAAGAAAGGTGTAAATTTAGTGGAGGCGCTGTGAGCCAGCCACGTTCTGCCACTTACATTGTGTAGTGTAATACAGTGGGCCTGATTTTTGCAGCAGTCTCCCACACATAAAAGGGAGATTTAAATTGCCACTAAGTGGATCTGCGTCAGTTCTGTTTGTCGTATATCTGCCAGCCACTTTCTGCCACTTACATTGTGTAGTGTAATACAGTGGGCCTGATTTTTGCAGCAGTCTCCCACATGATAAAGGGAGATTTAAATTGCCACTAAGTGGATCTGCGTCAGTTCTGTTTGTTGTATATCTGCCACCCACGTTCTGCCACTTACATTGTGTAGTGTAATACAGTGGGCCTGATTTTTGCAGCAGTCTCCCACACAAAAAAGGGAGATTTAAATTGCCACTAAGTGGATCTGCGTCAGCTCTGTTTGTCGTATATCTGCCAGCCACTTTCTGCCACTCACATTGTGTAGTGCAATACAGTGGGCCTGGTTTTTGCAGCAGTCTCCCACATAATAAAGGGAGATTTAAATTGCCCCTAAGTGAATCTGCATCAGTTCTGTTTGTTGTATAGCTGCCAGCCACTTACTGCCACTTACATTGTGTAGTTTAATACAGTGGGCCTGATTTTTGCAGCAGTCTCCCACACAAAAAAGGGAGATTTAAATTGCCACTAAGTGGATCTGTGTCAGTTCTGTTTGTCGTATATCTGCCAGCCACTTTCTGCCACTTACATTGTGTAGTGTAATACAGTGGGCCTGGTTTTTGCAGCAGTCTCCCACACAAAAAAGGGAGATTTAAATTGCCACTAAGTGGATCTGCGTCAGTTCTGTTTGTCGTATATCTGCCAGCCACGTTCTGCCACTTACATTGTGTAGTGTAATACAGTGGGCCAGATTTTTGCAGCAGTCTCCCACACAAAAAAAGGAGATTTAAATTGCCACTAAGTGGATCTGCATCAGTTCTGTTTGTCGTATATCTGCCAGCCACGTTCTGCCACTTACATTGTGTAGTGTAATACAGTGGGCCTGAGTTTTGCAGCAGTCTCCCACACAAAAAAGGAGATTTAAATTGCCACTAAGTGGATCTGCGTCAGCTCTGTTTGTCATATATCTGCCAGCCACGTTCTGCCACTTACATTGTGTAGTTTAATACAGTGGGCCTGGTTTTTGCAGCAGTCTCCCACACAAAAAAGGGAGATTTAAATTGCCACTATGTGGATCTGCGTCAGTTCTGTTTGTTGTATATCTGCCAGCCACGTTCTGCCACTTACATTGTGTAGTGTAATACAGTGGGCCTGATTTTTGCAGCAGTCTCCCACACAAAAAAGGAAGATTTAAATTGCCAACAAGTTTATATACACCTTCTACCTTGTTTTACAGTACCATATAACGGTTGTTAGTTTGGTTACATTTTCCCATTTTCCCATGAGGAAGTCTGGTGGAAGAGGCTGTGGGCGGTCATTGCCAGCTGGTAATGATGGTGGTGGTGGTGGTGGTGGAGCATCTGGTGGTAGTGGGAAAAGCAAAATAGCACCTAAGGCTCGAGTTGTTCAGACAGCGTCATCGTCTGGCTACACAAGGCCTCGAAGGCTCCCTTATCTGGGAGTAGGAAAACCGCTTTTAAAGCCGGAGCAGCAGGAACAAGTTTTGGCTTTCATTGCTGACTCAGCCTCTAGCTCTTTGGCCTCCTATTCAGAAAGTTCGAAATATAAAAGCAGCGAGTCGTCAGTGGATGCTCCCAGTCAAGAACAAGTCACTTCCTTGTGTCCTTCACCCAAAGGAAAAGTGAAGGATGCAGCAGGCGACACTACAGTTTACTCCATGGAGCTCTTTACACATACCGTGCCAGGGTTAGAAAGGAAAATAGTTAACAGCCCATTACTAGATGAATCGGACATGGAGTGCACAGATGCACAGCCACAGCTAGATTATTATGCTGTTCCATTGACTCAGATCACTACATTGCCCTCGCAGTGTACTGAGCCAGAATCTGACCCTGATGAGACTATGGTGCCCCATCCCGAATGCTATAGCACCTTACATGGTGACACAGAGGAAGGTGCACAGGACATTGAAGAGGAGGTGATAGATGACCCAGTTGTTGACCCAGATTGGCTGACATGGGGGGAACAGGGTGCCGCTGGCAGTAGCTCTGAAGCAGAGGAGGATGATCTGCAGCAGGCATCAACATCGCAACACCTTTCATCTGGCAGGCCCGTATCAGGCCAAAAACGTGTGTCTAAAATAAAAACAGTTTTAGGACAGCGTGGCCATCCGGTGAAAGTAGCACAGCGTGCAATGCCTGAAAAGGTATTCGATAGTAGGAAGAGGGCAGTGTGGCAATTTTTTAACCAAGATCCGAATGATCAGTGCAAAGTTATCTGTAAGAAATGCTCAAAGACCTTTAGCAGAGGGAAGAATACCCTAAATTTAAATACAAAGTGCATGCGTAGACATTTAACCAGCATGCACTTGCAAGCCTGGACTAACTACCAAACGTCCCGTAACGTTGGTGCACCCGCTCAGAATGAAGGTAGTCAGCAACGCTACATTGCTTCCCTCACTGTAAGCCCACCGTTTAGGGCACCACCTGCAGCAAATGTGGATGTATCGTCGCAAGGCCAAGGCAGTCAGGGAATCACCAGGTTCTTGGTAGGAAACACTGTATGTAGGCCAACATCAAGAATACCATCACCAACCCGCTCTCAGTCTGCCATGTCCACCACCACCCCCGCTAGTTCCACCATATGCAGCTCTTCAGTCCAGCTCACCCTACAAGAGACTCTCGTTAGGAAATGGAAGTACTCATCCTCTCATCCGCGTACACAGGGTTTGAACGCCCACATTGCTAGACTAATCTCATTAGAGATGATGCCCTACCGGTTGGTTCAAAGCGAAGCTTTCAAAGCCCTGATGGCCTATGCAGTACCACGCTATGACCTAACCAGTCGACACTTCTTTGCGAGGAAAGCCATCCCAGCCCTCCACCAGCATGTCAAAGACCGCATTGTCCATGCACTCAGGCAATCAGTCAGTAGGAAGGTGCACCTCACAACAGATGCATGGACCAGTAGGCATGGCCAGGGATGTTACGTGTCCATCACGGCGCACTGGGTTAATGTGGTGGATGCAGGGTCCACAGGGGACAGCCATAGTGGGACAGTTCTGCCTAGCCCACAGTCTAGGAAACAGTTGGCAGTAGGCGTTAGACACCCCTCCTCCTCCTCCTCCAGAAGCGAAAGCTCGTCCACAGAGCGCAGTCGCCCTACCACTCCATCCGCAGCTGCCAGTGTTGCACATGAGATGTCCCATTATGGAACAGCTAGTGGTAAGCGTCAGCAGGCTGTGTTGGAAATGAAGTGTTTGGGCGACAACAGACACACCGCGGAAGCACTGGCAGAGTACTTGCAGAAAGAAACTCAGTCATGGCTGGGCAGTGTACATCTTGAGGCAGGCAAGGTAGTCAGTGATAACGGAAGGAATTTTATGGCTGCCATAGCCCTTTCAGAACTGAAACACATACCTTGCCTGGCTCACACCTTGAACCTGGTGGTGCAGTGCTTCCTGAAAAGTTATCCGGGGTTACCAGCCCTGCTCCTGAAGGTGCGAAGACTTTGCTCGCACATCCGCCGGTCACCCATACACTCCAGCCGTATGCAGAACCATCAGCGACCACTGAAGCTTCCCCAGCACAGCCTAATAATCGACGTTGCAACAAGGTGGAACTCCACACTGCACATGCTTCAGAGGCTGTGCGAACAGAGGCGTGCTGTAATGTATTTGTGGGAGGATACACATACACGGGCAGGCAGTTGGATGGCAGACATGGAGTTGTCAGGTGGCAGTGGTCGAAGCTACAAGACCTCTGTCAAGTCCTTTAATGTTCTGAGGAATGCACATGGCTGGTAAGTGCAGACGACGCCATCATAAGCATGAGCATCCCACTAATGCGTCTGCTGATGCAAAGTTTGACGCACATTAAGGAGCAGGCATCTGCATCCGAGGATGAGGGAAGCCTTGATGACAGTCAGCCATTGTCTGCCCAGGGAACTCTCCTGGACGAGGTGGCGGACGAAGAGGAGGAGGATGATGGGGATGAATATTTATGGGAGGAGGATGCTTCTCAGGGGGCATTAGAAACTGGTGGCGTTGCAAGGTAAGGTACAGGGTTTTTTCGGGAGACAAGTGATATTGATTTGCAAGAAAGTGCTCTTCAACCCAGCACAAGCAGTGAATTGACACCTGGAACATTGGCCCACATGGCTGATTATGCCTTGCGTATCCTAAAAAGGGACCCCGCATTATAAAAATGATGACCGATGACGATTACTGGTTGGCCTGCCTCCTGGATCCACGCTACAAAGGGAAATTACAAAATATCATGCCACATGAGAACCTTGAGCAAATATTGGCTACCAAACAAGCAACTCTTGTAGACCGTTTTGTTCAGGCATTCCCAACACACAGCGGCGGTGATGGTTCTCACACGAGCTGCAGGGGGCAACATGGCAGAGGTGTTAGAGGTGCACAAATCAGAAGTGTCGTTGGACAGAGGGGTTTTATGACCAGGTTGTGGAGTGATTTCACAATGAACGCAGACACAACAGGTACTGCTGCATCAATTCAAAGTGACAGGAGACAACATTTGTCCAGTATGGTTACAAACTATTTTTCCTCCCTTATCGATGTTCTCCCTCACACATCATTCCCCTTTGATTACTGGGCATCTAAAATAGACACCTGGCCTGAATTGGCAGAATATGCATTACAGGAGCTCGCTTGCCCAGCTGCTAGTGTGCTATCAGAAAGAGTCTTTAGTGCTGCTGGTTCAATACTGACCGAAAAAAGGACTCGTCTGGCTACCCAAAATGTTGATGATCTAACCTTCATTAAAATGGTTACAGAACCCCCCAGCACCCAGAATATGTTATGCAGTTATTTGTATATATAATAGGTTCCATGTGAGATATATGTCCCTAATGCATCAGCCCACAGGCTGCGCCCCTGGGCAGAGGAGACAAGATATCCCCCTTCTGACCACCCCCACCTTTTTAATTCCCACAGTAAATATCAGCAGGCTCCAACCCCTGCGGCTATTGTAATGTATGTCTGGCCTGCCGCTTTTGAATGGACCTGCCCTCTGTATCTGTTGTTACATATATTCTGTGTTCTGTGAATAAAGTGTTGTGAGACTGGAAATACATGGAGAAGCAGTCAGCTTTTATATGCTCTCATGTAATCAAGGAATTCCAGCCAGCGTCCTTCATTCAGACTCCAGCCAATGCAAAGTGGACCTCCTGAAACACTGGGTGGTACTGAAAGAGGTACCCCAGCTTGGTAGACCCCGTTACACTGGTGGCAGACAGCGGGATCTGATACCCCTTCTACAGGAGGAAAGGAATGAATGGAAAACAACTACCAGAAGTTAAAGAGGACTACATTAAAAGATCTGGTGGAAGCCCGAGGGTTAATCGCCAGCAACAAAACAAAAGCGGATTTGATAGCAGCCATCATGGAAGACGATGGTGCAGCGCCCCCAATGTGAACGTGGAGGAGACTGAATTCCAGAGGGAGGTAAAGAACAGACTGGCGTTCTATGGCCCAAACCCTGCAGTAGAGATCATACGAGAGGTGATGGCTGATGTGCGTACTGATCTGAAGGAAAAGATGGCCGAGCGGACCAGGATAGAGCTAACCAAGATGGAGATGGCAGAGCGGACCAAAGTGGAGCTGGCCAAGATGGAGATGGCAGAGTGGAGAGAGGAGAGTCAGCGATCAGGGGGAGCTCTGGCCTCCTACCAGGTACCTTCAACAGTAAGCCACAAAAAGATCCAGTATAATGCCTTCCGACAGTTGGGGGAGGCAGAGGACGACATTGATGGCTTTCTGCAGGACTTTGAGCGGCAGTGTGCCCTTCATCAAGTGAAGCCGGAGGAACGGGTTCAGATTCTGGCCAGCAAGCTGACCGGCCGGGCAGTGGACTCCTATCGCACGGTACCTGATGAGGACTGTATGGACTATGAGCGGATCAAAGAAGTGATCTTGGCCCGGTATGCGCTGACACCAGAGGCATACCGCCAAATGTTCCGCGGACTTCTAAAATGAGTAACCGATACCCACGCTGAATGGGCCTGTAAATTACGGCGGTCACTGCTACAGTGGGTACAAGGGAGCCAAGCAACCACTAAGGAGGATGTCCTCCAGCTCTTCTTGTTAGAACGATTCTTTAATGGACTAACCCCCGAGACACAGGAATGGCTTCGGGACAGGCGGCCAATGACTCTTGAGGAAGCCGCTCGTCTGGCCGATGAACATCATGACGCCAGGAGGCCTCAGTTGTCTGGATCAAAGATGGTCACTAAGGGTCCGCCCATGGACCTGGAGGGCCCCAAACCACCAAAGATTGTAGGGGGACCAGCTAGAAACCTGGCCTACCACAGTTCCCCTGGGGTGCGATGCCACACCTGCCATCAGCTGGGCCACCTGCAAAGACAATGTCCCAACCGGACTCAGCATACCCAGTGGCGAAAGGCGGGAACAGCTACCTTCAGCCGAGCCTCTGTACACTGCTACCAAGGCGAACCTGACCCGGCATTGGGGGCTACAACTAACCAAGGGGTGGAAGAAATGGAGGAAGTGCTGCATGAAGTAGACCCCGTGCAGGCAGCCCGGGCAGATAATCGACAACAGCATAGACAGGTCGTGTGGGTTAATGGGAAACGCATGCAGGGACTAAGAGATTCCAGAGCAACTTTGACCCTTGTGAAGCCTCATTTCGTCCTGGACCAAGAGAAGACAGACCGGACAGTGGCAGTCCGTGTAGCAGGGGGAGCCATACATCGACTGCCCACTGCCAGGATTCACCTGAACTGGGGAGTCGGGAATGGCCTTGTTGAGGTCGGTTTGATGGAGGATTTGCCTGCAGACATCTTGCTGGGAAATGACTTGGGGCCCATGTTGTCTGCCTCTCAGTTGCCCCTCTGGCTGAGACATATCCTGTGACCACCCGGAGACGAGCTCGAGCTGCGGAGGCAGAATCACACTCAGAGGAGGCCCAGGTAAGACATCCCAGCCCTACACATATTCCCATAGCCAGACACATTTCTTGGGCCACCCCAGATGAATTTAAGAGGGAGTTACTTGAGGATCCTTCATTGGAGGGATATCGTGGGAAGGCACAGGAGGGGAGATGGGTACTGGAAGGGGAACAGTTTATATGGAAGCAGGGACTCCTCTACCGGATCACAGAGCAGCACCACACAGGGACAAGCCCCACTATAAAACGACAGCTGGTAGTTCCCAAGAAGTATAGGCAGGAGTTACTGCGAATCTCTCATGACATACCCTTGGCCGGGCACTTCGGCGTTTGTCACACCAGGCATCGTCTGATACAAAACTTCTTTTGGCCGGGGGTAACCTATGATGTTTGTCAGTACTACCAGACCTGTGACAGTTGCCAGCGCATTGGCAAGAGGGGAGATCGATGCAAGGCCAAATTACGGCCGCTCCCCATTGTGGAGGAACCATTTAGCCGAGTAGCGGTCGATCTGATAGGGCCGTTAGCCAAACCCAGGAAAAGGTATATATTGACAGTGGTAGATTATGCCACACGGTATCCAGAGGCGGTTGCGTTACCTAACATACTGGCAGAGACGGTGGCGGCTGCCCTGCTCCAGGTTTTCTCACGGGTTGGATTTCCCCGGGGGATTATCTCGGACCAGGGTACCCAGTTTACAGCAGAGGTGACCAACCAACTGTGGAAGCTGTGTGGCGTAAAGTCCATTAGAAGCGCCCCGTACCACCCGAAAACCAATGGGTTGTGTGAACGCTTTAACTGGACATTAAAACAACTCATTGGGACTTTTACCAGGACCTACAGGAACTGGGAGAAATTCTTGCATCACCTCCTGTTTGCCTATCGGGAGGTGCCCCAAGAATCCACGGGGTTCTCCCCGTTCGAACTGGTATACGGGAGACGGGTAAGGGGACCCCTAGACATGCATATATCTCACAAGATGCACACCTAATAGCACTGTTCATGGAGCACATATTAAATGGGGATAAACAATACAGATATATGCAAAAAAAAAACAATGGAAAGCTAGTAAGGAGAACACCAAACTAAGCTCTTGTGTTAACCCCTTCACCCCCGGAGCTTTTTTCGTTTTCATTTTTGCTCCCCTCCTTCCCAGAGCCATAACTTTTTTATTTTTCCGTCAATATGGCCATGTGAGGGCTTATTTTTTGCGGGATGAGATGTACTTTTGAATGATACCATTGGTTTTACTATGCCGCGTAACAGAAAACGGGAAAAAAATTCCAAGTGTGATAAAATTGCAAAAAAAGTGCAATCTCACACTTATTTTTTGTTTGGCTTTTTTGCTAGGTCACCAAATGCTAAAACTAACCTGCCATTCTCCAGGTCATTACAAGCTCATAGACACCTAACATGTCTAGGTTATTTTTTATCTAAAAAAAAAATTCCAAAGTTTGCTAAAAAAAAATAAAAAAATTGCGCGATTTTCGTGATCTGGGGTCAGGTGAGGGCTTATTTTTTGCGTGCTAAGCTGGCATTTTTAATTATACCATTTTGGTGTAGATACGTTCTTTTGATCACCCGTTATTGCATTTTAATGCAATGTCGCGGCGACCAAAAAAACGTAATTTTGGCGTTTTGATTTTTTTTCTCGCTACGCCATTTAGCGGTCAGGTTAATCCTTTGTTTTTATTGATAGATCGGGCGATTATGAACGTGGCGATACCAAGTATGTGTATGTTTGATTTTTTTAATTTTTTTATTTTGATTGGGGCAAAAGGGGGGTGATTTGAGCTTTTATATATTTTTTATTTTTTTTAATATTTTTAAACACTTTTTTTTTAAAATTTTGGCATGCTTCAATAGCCGCCATAGAAGGCTAGAAGCATGCACAACTCTATCGCCTCTGTTACATAGAGGTGAAGTACAGATCACCTCTATGTAGCAGAAATGCAGGTGTACTTTGAACGCCGACCACAGGGTGGCGCTCAAAGCAATCGGCCATCAACAACCATAGAGGTCTCAAGGAGACCTCTGGTTGTTATGGCAATGCACCGATGACCCTCGATCATGTGACGGGGGTCAGCGGTGCGAGCACTTCCAGCCACGCGGCCGGGAGCACTAGATAAATGCCGCTGTCAGCGCTTGATGGCAGCATTTAACTAGTTAATGGGCGTGGGCGGATCGCAATTCCACTCGCGCTTATTGCGCACACATGTCAGCTGTACAAAAAAACTGACATGTCGCGGCTTTGAGGTGGGCTCACCGCCGGAGCCCACCTCAAAGCAGGGGATCTGCCAGCTGACGTACTATTCCGGCTGGCTTTGCATTTAACTATGCATTTACAGTATCTGCCACCTCTGCACTTTAATGCAGCCTCTGCTCTCCAGCCTCATTTAGACTCACTGAAATTTGTAGTTCTCCAGACAGTATAGCACAGGTGAATTTGCTAGAAGTTTCTAGAGCAAAAACTTAACTCTGAAACAGCATGCAAAAAGAAAAGCCTTCCCATAGACCTGACATGTAATATGGATTAGGGTAATCTCCAGCATAGTTCATCCTCTTCATTCTGTAAAGGAGATGTTACCTATGCGTATAACATTTACCAAAATAATTTAAAAGCAAGTATTTTTTGTAAAAAGATAAAAGGTAAAATGATGACCACGAGGCAGGACCAGCTGCTTATTTGATGTGTATCGGGGCCTCCCAACTCTCCTCAACAAATGTTGCTGGTGGATATGAAGAATTTCAAGCCAGATTCTTTTGCTTAAAGGGGAGATAAGTTGTCTAACAGCTTAGGCCGGTTTCACATTTGCGGTTGTGTCCGCAGCGTTTCTTCCGCAAATATCCGCATGCGTTGTGTATTCCTATCTTTAACATTAGGGACGCATGCGTTTGCGATCGTTCGCGTTTTACCGCGCTTGACGCCGCATGCGTCGTTTCGTCGTCTGCAGCTTTTCGCAGAAATGCAACATGTAGTAATTTTTGGAGGCGTCAATTTACCGCCTGGAGACGTATGCGGTCGATTGCGCAAGGAACGCGCAAAAAAAACGCATTGCTGTCTATATGAACGCATGCGTTCAGAAGCACATGCATTTGCTTGCGTTTGTGAATGCATGCGTAACACCACAGAAAAACATGTCTAGACACTAATTAGTCACCCCCCCAAAGTCACCCCAGTCACCCCAAACAAGAAGTGAACAAATTATAGATAAATTATGATATTAACATAATAACTAGCACCTCTGCCTTTATCACCCACTCCTGGTTTTGGATTACAAATATTGATATTAGATACCGACCAAATACTGCCAGTTTTAGGACAGCCTTGGTTTGTAGAGGAAATACATAGGAGACACGGTCAACACAAACAAAAATAAAGTTTATTAATGAGACATATTATTCACATTTAAGAAAATTACTTGTACAGATAAAATTTCAACAGGACATTTACACAACATTGTCCTGCCATGACACACGTCCAATATTAGAATCAAAAAAGGCAGCAAATTGGTCCTGCATGTGATCAACTTCAGCAGTTGACCGCAGCGGGTGATGCTGGTAATCGGGCAGTGGGTGTGCAACTGGTTCATCCAGTTCAATGTTGGTTTGCTCCTTTGCCATTATATAAATGTGCAGAACCACACAGGCTTTGAGCACCTCGTCGACTGTCTCCATTTTTAGATTAATGGCTGATGCAAGAATGCGCCATTTTGAGACTAGAATGCCAAAGGTATACTCTACAGTTCTTCGGGCCCTGGTCAGTCTGTAGTTAAAGATCCTCCTAGTGTGGTTCAAGTCCCGACTGGAATATGGCTTCAGTAGGTTTTCACACATCTGAAAGGCCTCATCCCCAACCATAACAAATGGCATCGGTGGACCTTGAGTGTTGGGGAGCGGTTGTGGCCGTGGAAAATTAAAATTTTTGCCATAAACACGGCGGCCCATATCAGAGTTCTTAAAAGTCTTGGAATCGTTGCCACGGCCAAAAGCTCCAATGTCCACGGCGATGAAGCGACAGTCCGCATCGGCTATTGCCATGAGCACAACAGAAAAATATTTTTTGTAATTGAAGTACTCCGATCCTGTTCTGGCTGGTTTGATAATGCGAATGTGCTTTCCATCCACCGCTCCCAAACAGTTGGGGAAATCACACACATTCCAGAATTTTTCTGCAATTTCAAGCCCCATTTCCACGATGGGTAGGGGTATAAACTCTTCCCAGAGTATTCCACAAAGCCCGGCAGGTGTCCGCAACTATTCCGGACAGGGTGGATATTCCGAGCCGGTATTGGAAGTGAAGGGATGATAAACTCTCTCCAGTTGCAAGAAATCTGTAAGAAAAACAAACCAAAAAAAAATTACAATCTATTCTATTTTTGGTGTGGTTACGCTAAAGACAGAAAGGAAAATACCCAAAAAATACATGTCAGAACACAAACACAAAATTTGGACTGTCATTGGTTTAGATTTGGAACGTACCTTAATGTAACCAGCAGACGTTCCTCTGATGGAATCGCTCTACGGAGCTGGGTGTCCTGTCTCCGTATGGCTCCTTGGACACGAGCAAGCAAATCCCAGAACGAGTCTTGCGACATCCTTGTAAATTCATGGAATTTCTCCGGGTTGGCATTAAGCTCGCCATACTGCGTGTGATAGCCTCCACGGCTCTGACGTAGTTCGATAATGGGGTGTCTCCAAAAACGCCTAAGATGTCTCCTTCTCCATCTTTCGCGATTTCTGTCTTGCTCCCAAGCAAATGCACAAGCAAGAAACAGCTTGATGCTTAAATCCAGGTTGAAATAAAAGCTCTCCATGCGAAGATCCATTCTGACACAGCATACAGGAGCAAAATCTGAAGATTTCAGCTGTTCAAGGGTCTATATATTGAGATCCCATAATACACGCCCTCTGTAGTCCCATTGGCAGTTTCTGGTTATCTCGATTTTTCTCCTGTAAAATTTGTCACCATGCGCACCAAAAACGCAAACGCAGGAAAAAACGCATAGAAAAGCGTGCAAACGCGGCATTTTTTTTTAACCGCATGCGTTTCTACATGCGTCTAAAAAAACGTTGCGTTTGTACACGTTTTCAAGCGTTTTTTCCTGCACTTGTGGATGCGGATTAAACGCTGCAGATTCGAATGCCAATGTGAAACTAAACTTACTCCTCTCCCCATTGAAAACACACATACGCCTGCTGAGGTGACAGCTTTTGAAACAATATGGGTATCTCTAGTGTAATAAAGCAAGGTTGTCCACAAGCTGTTTATTTTTGTTCATGTCTGACCTCTATCCTCTGGCCACTTGTGCTCATGTTTTGTTGGTATTGAGTGTCAGCCAGGTTCCATTCACAAGCTCTTGCAGATCTTTTAAATATTAATGAAGGATCTGTAGTATCTGGTCAACTACTATTAGAGTTGAGTTTCATGTGCCTAGCAGTGATACCGCAGATCAGGTATAGTCAATCTTGGTGAGGTAAAAATCTAATGTAATGGTATAAAGTGACTTAAGATTGCAGAAAAGAAGTTACTCTGTTGAAGCCATACTACTTAAACTAGGTGTACACAGGTTGAAATTTATGTTTAAATTATTATCTTGGCCTTTTAAAGGATTTGTTTTAAAATTGACACAAGCAACATTCTCATATGAATTTTTCACACACACATACAGTTACATGAAAAAGTTTGGGCACCCCTATTAATCTTAAGCTTAATGTTTTATAAAAATTGTTTTTTTTGCAACAGCTATTTCAGTTTCATATATCTAATAACTGTTGGACACAGTAATGTTTCTGCCTTGAAATGAGGTTTATTGTACTAACAGAAAATGTGCAATCTGCATTCAAACAAAATTTGACAGGTGTATAAGTATGGGCACCTCACCAGAAAAGTGACATTAATATTTAGTAGATCCTCCTTTTGCAAACATAACAGCCTCTAGTCGCTTCCTGTAGCTTTTAATGAGTTCCTGGATCCTGGATGAAGGTATTTTTGACCATTCCTCTTTACAAAACAATTCCAGTTCAGTTAAGTTTGATGGTCGCCGAGCATGCACAGCCCTCTTCAAATGATCCCACAGATGTTCAATGATATTCAGGTCTGGGGACTGGGATGGCCATTCCAGAACAGTGTAATTGTTCCTCTGCATGAATGCCTGAGTAGATTTGGAGTTGTGTTTTGGATCATTGTCTTGCTGAAAGATCCATCCCCTGCGTAACTTCAACTTTGTCACTGATTCATGAACATTATTGTCAAGAATCTGCCGATACTGAGAGGAATGCATGCGTCCCTCAACTTTAACAAGATTCCCAGTGCCAGCATTGGCCACACAGCCCTAAAGCATGATGGAACCTCCACCAAATTTTACTGTGGGTAGCAAGTGTTTTTCTTGGAATGCTGTGTTTTTTTGCCGCCATGCATAACGCCTTTTGGTATGACCAAACAACTCAATCTTGGTTTCATCAGTCCACAGGACCTTCTTCCAAAAAGAAATTGGCTTCTCCAAATGTGCTTTTGCATACCTCAGCCGACTCTGTTTGTGGCGTGCTTGCAGAAATGGCTTCTTTCGCATCACTCTCCCATACAGCTTCTCCTTGTGCAAAGTGCGTTGTATAGTTGACCGATGCACAGTGACACCATCTGCAGCAAGTTGATGCTGCAGCTCTCTGGAGGTGGTCTGAGGATTGTCCTTGACTGATCTCACCATTCTTCTTCTCTGCCTTTCTTATGTTTTTCTTGGCCTGCCACTTCTGGCCTTATCAAGAACTGTACCTGTGTACCAGTGGAACGACGAAAGAGAAGACTCCTTTGAACAACTAAAGAAGGCATTAACCGGAGAAGAAGTTCTGGCGTACCCAGATTACCATCAACCTTTCATCCTCTACACCGATGCCAGTAATGTGGGATTGGGAGCAGTGCTGTCACAAAAGCAAGAAGGTCGGAAGAAAGTCATCGCCTTTGCAAGTAGAAAACTCCGGCCTACTGAAAGAAATTCTGAAAATTATAGCTCCTTCAAATTGGAGCTACTGGCAGTAGTTTGGGCTGTGACTGAACATTTCAAACACTATTTGACCGGTGCAGAATTTATTGTCTATACTGACAACAATCCATTGACCCACCTAGACACGGCTAAATTAGGTGCGTTAGAACAGCGATGGATAGCCCAGTTATCTAATTACAACTTCGTGATCAAGTATCGAGCAGGTCGCAAGAATGGAAATGCCAATGCCCTATCCCGGATGCCACACTTGAGAGATGTAGAAGAAGAAACGGGGGAGCTTGAAGAAATTGAACTACCAGCCTTTCATCAGCCCAAGGTAAAACATCGTCAGTCAAATACCTATCAGAAACAACAAGAAGTGAATTTTAATCCGTTAGTACACCATAGATGGGCTGACACCCAAGATAGCAATCCGGCTGTGAAGCTAGTGAAGGAACTATTGACTGAGCAAAGTGCATATCCCGATGAGGATGCCCCAGAAGAGACGCATCAACTCTGGAAAGAGAGAGGCAAAATGTTCCTGTATCAAGGGAAACTCTGTAGAAGATACACCAATCTGAAAACACATGAATTGGTTTGGCAGATTATCGTGCCTAAACAAGATGTGAGGATGGTCCTCGAGGCTTACCACAATGGTGCTGGTCACTTTGGTTGGAAAAAGCTAGAAGTACTTCTGAGAGAAAGATTTTATTGGGTCGGGATGAGAAAATCAATCGAACAGTGGTGTAGAAACTGTGGCCCGTGCAACCTCAGAAGGAACGATCAAAAGAGCCAAAGAGCACCACTGCAGCCCATAATCACCAAACAACCACTTGAACTGGTAGCCATGGACCACGTGAAGTTGACACCGAGTCGGTTCGGTTACGTCTATGCCTTGACCATCGTGGATCATTATTCGCGCTTCTTGGTAGTAGTACCTGTAAAAGATCTGACTGCAAAAACAGCAGCCAAAGCGTTCCAAACGTACTTTTGTAGACCCCATGGATATCCGGAACAGGTTCTCACTGACCAGGGTACAGCCTTTGAACCAGAGATCTTCAGAGAATTCTGTAATATGTATGGTTGCAAAAAGATCCGGACGACGGCCTATCATCCGCAAACAAACGGCTTATGTGACAAGATGAATCATATTGTGATAGACCTACTAAAGACTTTACCTGAAACGGAAAGGAATCAATGGCCAGAGAAATTGCCTGACTTGGTGGATCTGTATAATCATGTCCCGGTGAGCTCTACCAACTGCACCCCAGCTTATCTTATGCGTTCAAGACCCGGCCAATTGCCAATCGATCTACAAATGGGAATTCTGAAACCAGACGCAGAAGTTCAAGACTCCAATTGGGATGTCGTACGGCAAAAGCAGAATCGCCAAGTGCAAGAGAGTGTGGAAAGAAGCCTCCAGCAAACCAGAGAAAGACAAGAGCGAACTTTCAACCAGAATGCTCTAGCAACTCCATTAAGACCGGGTGACCAAGTACTCAAGAGGAATCGTCAAACCAATAAACTGGATAATCAATGGGAAGCCGTACCCTACACAGTTTTACCAACAAGAATGGATAATCCTAAAATGTGTCTCATTAGCAAAAGCGGAGGTTTAACATCTGTGATATATGTGATGGTGTAGTGACCCCTGTGGCAGCTAGGGGGCGCTCTGGGCGCTCTGCGTGATATGCATGGAGGCGTATCTGTTGTGGTGATATTCGTGGTGAACCTGTAATCGGCACTGTTGTGAATGGCCGATATGTGTCGCAGAGGGAGTCTGCGTAGTAAGTCTGATGTTTTGTGTTTATGCTGGGACCTGTAGTCCCTCAAGAGTTTCTGTAATGTGTATAGTTAAGTTTGGGTGACTTACTAGGCTAGTCATGAGAGACGGGAGGGTCAGACTAGCCACACATCCACACACACATCCAGGGGTGTGGTTTCAGGTATATAATGTGACCAGGATGTGGGTCACATGGGAGGTGTGTCCGGCAGGTCCTGTGTGGTTCCTGTGTGGAACCTGTGTATGGACCTGACCGATGAAGTTGCTGGATCATCCTGGGAATGACTAGGGTCCTGCAAGCACCTGGGAACGGTGCAGGATTGTCCTGGGAATGACTAGGGTCCCGAATGGTGCTGGATTGGCCTAGGAATGACTAGGGTCCGGAGAGCACCTAAGACCGTGAGACTTCGGGACTGTCCTAGGAATGACTAGGGTCCCGAATGGTGCTGGATTGGCCTAGGAATGACTAGGGTCCAGAGAGCACCTGAGAACGTGGACTAGGCCACTGGCGTGTTCCTGGTAACCTGAGGTAACGGGTGGAGGACGGGGTCCAGGACCTAAGCTGATAGGTGGAGGACGGGGTCCAGGACCTAAGCTGATAGGTGGAGGACGGGGTCCAGGACCTAAGCTGATAGGTGGAGGACGGGGTCCAGGACCTGTGGTAACGAGGTGACGACCAGGATCTGCGGAGCCAGTGTCCGTTACGGTGTGGGGAAGCTGCAGTCCTTCGGTGAGGTCCGGACTGACTACTGTGTGCCGGACAGGCAAGTTGGGGATCCCCGTTAGGCAGCTTACCCAGAAGAGTGTTAACAGAGTGTGGGGAAGCTGGAGTCCTTCGGTGAGATCTGGACTGACTACTGTGTATTGACCAGGCGAGTTGGTGATCCCCGTTAGGCAGCTTACCCAAAGGCTGTTGGAAGAGTCGGCAAGGTGGAGCAGGAGCTCCCGTCAGGTACCAAAGAGACTGTTGGTGCCTGTTGTATTCTATGTAATGAACTGTGCTTAACCCGGTTTATCTGGCTTAATAAACCGTATGGACTGCTTTATTTTATAAACCCGTGCTGTGTGCTTAAATATCGTGGTCAAGCGAGTGTCCCCCAACACTCTCAGTAAGAGAAACCTTACACATCTGTACTAGTGTCAAGAGACAATCTTAAATTATGTCCGGAAACGTTGAAAGAGCCAGAAGTTGTCCAGCCAGAATCAGAAGTTATTCAACCTATACAGGTTCAACCAGTAAAGGAAAAAGAGGAGGAAATGTATCACACCTGTATAGGAGACTTTCCCAAAACCCTACTAACATACCATGGTGCAGTAGTGGTTCCCATGGTGGCCTTTTATCCAACACCGAATCCAATATTAGAAGTCCCAAGACAGGAAGAGGTTGACCCCGTACTACAAGAGGTTCCAGGGCAGGAAGAACAGATTCCTGATCAGAGTGATCCCAATCACGGTGGACTTGCCAACCCCTTAGTGGTGGAATTATCTCTAGCAGAGAGGGCAGATACTATATCCGCAGTAGACAGAAGTACACCACATAAAGAGACACCGCTATTACGTAGATCCCAGCGTAGTACCCAGGGTCAATTACCGGCCAGGTATGCGGATTACCAACTATAAGACTATAGTCATTGTTATCGTTCTGTAACGTTTAAGCCCAGTACCTACAGAGACTTACCTGTATGAACTTTTTGCATATTCTTGAACTTTTTATCAGCCCGGAAACACTAAATCAAAGCTCCAGAAAGACTGCTTTGTGAATTTTGCTTCCTAGTACCTTCAAGGATAGAACTGTATTAATGGACGCTATTTGAAGAGACTTTTTACAGAATTCCATTTTTTTTGTTTCTTTGAGTGGTTTTTGTAACTTTTCATTTTTAAGACTCTGTACATATCAATTGTTATTTCAAAATGTTATCATCCCACAGTCCCGGAGTACTGTTCTTAACTAAGGGGGAATGTGGCGCCCCTAGGGGTATTTGCCACAAAAATAGTTATTGACACCAAATACAAATATTAAAATAGCAAGACTGCACTACCATCTCCGGCCAGAAGGGGGAGCTCCAGAGACTCCCCTTGATCTATTCTGGTCAGAGAAAAGGACTGGCAGTTGGGTTGAGGAGTTGAAAGTGAGAGGTCGTATAACTGAACTCCTAACAGCCCTATGACGGATTATAGGCCCGTGATACCCATAGTAGGAAAAGAGGAATAGAGAAAAAGGACATTGTGAGAACCGGGTAGCAATAACCTCTACCCAGAATAGGCGCAGAGATGGATACCGGATCCGTGGCTATATTCATTATATATAATACAGCAACCGGAAGGAAGTGAGGTGATATCAGCTTCACCAGGGTAAGACGCAGCAACAGACACAGAGTTCAGCGGTACTCCCAGAGGGGGTAAGCCGACAAAAAAAGGACGGGTTGTCCGTCGAACCAGAGCACAGAAGAGACAGATTGGGTCGGCAGCCAGTTCACAAACAGCAGCAGGGCCATACAGAAACTGCGCATAATAAGAGGTGGAAATCCTGACAGGGTCAAAGTAATTCAGAGTTCTTAAACAGACTCCGGTGACAGTATTGGTTGCAAATCCCTTTTTGTTGAAGTAAACTGGTTAAACGTTTCAGCACCTCAGTCTTTCATTTGGACAATAGCCATCGATCCAGGATCGGGGTCATCACAGCTGAGAGGACCTGCTGCTGATCAAGTAAGTGTCTGTTCCTTCATGATATCCCTTACATTGTGCATCGCCTGAGGCCACAGCACCGGGTCAAGCCACTAGTGACATCCCCCTCAAGAGACGGACCTCATTGATCTGGTGCTGGGTACCTCGGTCTCCCGGGCATCACACTTACAATCTATAAGGGAATATGGGAGACACAAAAGGTAGAACTTCCTTGTTTTGGACAGGTCCAGTTATCAATATAATAAATAAGGGTTATCATATAAAGCTGCATGATCCAGTCATCAGTCAGTATCTGCCTAAGTGCTGTTGCCAATGTGGGAGTATATCTAGGGAGGTACAGAAATGTGCAGAGCTTTGTGGGTGACAGAGATACATTTTTATTGTACTCTGTGATGAATGCGCAACCAGTGCAATGATTGGCACAAGGTGGAAGCTTCAGTGAAACGGCTGGACAGAAATACGACCCTGGTTGCTGCATTCTGGACAGATTGGAGAGGAGAATGTTTGATTAGAGGGAAAGTGATCAGTAAAGAGTTGCAGTAGTCCAGACAAGAATGAATACGAGCAACAGTAAGTGTTTTTACAGTTTCAGAGGTAAAAAAAGGTCACATTTCTAGTGTTTTTTTAGGTGCAGGTAACACGAGCTAGTGAGTGATTGGATATAGGGAATAAAGCAAAGTTCTTTGTCAAATATGACCCCAAGACAGCAAGAATGCCACTTGGGAGTTATGGTTGAACCATGTGAGGTAACTGCAAAATTGGGTATAGGTAGGTTAGCACAGGAAGGACATATGAGAAGTTCAGTTTTGGAAAGATTCAGTTTGAGATAAAGGGAGGACATGATGTTAGAATAGAGACAGTGGACAGACAATCTCTGGTATCTTGTGTTTAGGTAGGGTCATGTCAGGAAAAGAGGTGCATAATTGGGTATCATCAGCATAGAGATACTGAAAACCAAATCTGCTCATGGTTTGTCCAATAGGTGTGGTATATAGAGAGAAAAGGAGGGTGCCTAGGAATAAGCCTTGAAGGACCCGGATAGTAAGGGGAAGAGCAGAGGAGTAAGAGCTGACAAAGGAAGCAGTGAAGGAGCAAAGGCAATGAAGGAGGATAACCATTAAAGATGTGCTTAAGGCCCATAGAGAAGAACATAGTGAGGAGGAGCTGTTGATCCACAGTGTGAGGCCGAGAGTTCCAAGAGAAAGAGCAGAGAGTAGTGGCCACTGCATTTTGCTGTTAATACTGTAGGTCATTAGAGACTTTAGTAAGGACAGTTTCAGTAGAGTGCAAAGAGCGGAAATCATAATGTAAATGGTCAAGAAGAGCGTGATCTGAGAGATAGCGGATTAGGTGAGAGTAAACCAACCTGGAGTATGGAGATAAAGGGAAGATTAGAGACAAGTCTGTAGTTAGCAGCCTGGTTCTGGTTGAGTGATTTTTTTTAAGTAAAGGGGTTAGGATGGTGTATTTGAATGAAAAGGGAAAGATACCAGAAAAAGAGAGAGGTTAAATATTTTAGCTAGGCAGGTAGTTACAGCTGGGAAGAGGGACTGTGGGATATATAAGGGAATAGGGCCTCTGTGCAGGTTATAGGGTGAGAAGAAGCAAGGAACCTGCTCACTTCTTCTTCTGTGACAGGCTAGAAGATGGAAAGTGAACTTGAGGTGGGGGAGGGAAGGGGATCCAAGCTCTGAGGGGATTGTGCAAAAATGTCTTGACGGATATGGCTGATTCTTTGCAGGAAATAAGTGGCCCGATCATCAGCACTGAGGTTGTTGACTGGGGCCTGTACTTTAAGACTCAGGACGGATTTGAACGTTTTGAAGAGATGTTTTGAATTGTTGGCTAGTGATGAGTGTGGTAAAGTAGACTTGTTTGGCCAGATGGAGAACACAGTTATAAGTTTTGAGCATGAACCCAGTGCTTCTAACGGGAGCTCTATGGAATGCTCACTCTGTCTGCAACAAACTTTTTTTACATCCATAATCTTTTCATCATTAACAAACTTTCGTTCCTTGGCATCACAAAAATCTGACTCACCCCCTCTGACAGCCTTTCCAGCTGCACTTTCTTATACTGGATTCCATCTTTCTCAACCCCTCACCCTAGCAACAAGCATGGTGGAGGAGTTGGTTTTCTCCATCAGATAACTCCTCTTTCACCCCAATTCCACTGCCACTCTCTGTTACTCTCCCTTCTTTTGAGGTGCACTCTGTCTGCATCTACTCCCCTTCTGACCTGCAACTGGTTGTCAGTTGCCACCCACCAGGGTCAGCCACCACCTTTATCGACCACTTCACTACCTGGCTACTTCATTTCCTTTCCGCTGACATCCCCACAATCATCATAGACATTTCCCACTCAGCTATTTCCACGATTCTAACACTCACGCCCCCAGCACCTCCTCCCTCTCCTCTAATCTCAGAGGAAGACTTTGCCTTATTCCTCAAGCAGAAGATTGACAATATCAGAGAATGCGCTCTCTATCACTTCTCCCCTCTGCATCAAACTACTGGAACAGCACGTGCATCTAGAAGTGTCCTCCCACCTCTAACAACCTGGCTTCCAACCACTTTGTTCAATTTAAACTTACTAAATTCACCAATAACCTCCTAACCGCCAAACACAGAGTGTCCTCATCCTTCTGGACTTGTCCTCTGCCATCAACACAGTGGATTATTTCCTCTTACTACACTGACTTGGCCCTATTTTGGATATCTTCATATCTAACAGACCAGACATTCAGTGTCTCCCAGTCACACACCAGGTCCTCATCTCGCCCCCCTATCTGTTGGTATCGCCCAAATTTTAGTTCTAAGACACCTGCTCTTCTCCATCTACACCTTCAGCCTGGGACTGCTCATAGAGTACCATGGATTTCAATATCATCTCTATGCTGATGACACACAGATTAACCTCTATGGTCCCGATATCACCTCCTTACCAACCAGAACCCTACAAAGTCTGTCTGCTATTTCATCCTTCTTCTCTGCTCGATTCATAAAACTTAACATGGACAAAACAGAATTCATCATCTTTACCCCATCTCACTCAATCCCCCCAACAGATATATACATCATAGTCAATAGCTGTTCACTCTCCCCAGTCCCGCAAGCTTGCTGCCTCTGGGTGACCCTTGATTTTGCTCTCTCTTTCAAACCACATTTCCAAGCCATTTCCACCTCCTGCTGACTCCAACTAAAAAATATTTCCTGGATCTGTACCTTCCTCAACCAAGAATCTGCAAAAACGCTAGTGCATGATCTCATCCTCTTCCGCCTTTACTACTGCAATCTCCTGCTCTGTGGCCTTCCTTCTAACACTCTTGCACCCCTCCAATCTATCCTGAGTTCTGCTGTCTGACTAATCCATCTGTCCCCGCACTATTCCTCAGCCTCTCCTCTCTGCCAATTCCTTCACTGGCTCACCATTGTCTAGAGACTCCAGTTCAAAACCCTAAACATGGCATACAAAGCTCTCCACGCATCAGTCACCTAGTCTCCCGATGCTTACTTGCACGCAAATTGCGATCCTCACAAGATATTTATCTCTACTCCCCTCTTATCTCCTATTCCCATAATCGCATGCTAAATTTCTCCTGTGCACCTGTGCAACCCCTTACTATGGAACTCTCTACCCCAACATATCAGACTCTTACATACTGTGGAAACCTTCAAAATGAACCTGAAGACCCATCTCTTCTGTCAAGCCTACAACCTGTAGTAATCATCATTCAACTATACCACTACGTGACCAGAACTACCCTTACCTACTGTTTCTTCAACCATCCCTTGCAGACTGTGAACCCTTGCGGGCAGAGACCTCTCTCCTTCAGTACCAGTCAGTGATTGAATTGTTCATGATTATTGTACTTGTTTTTATTATGTATACCCCTTTTCACACATAAAGCACCATGGAATAAATGGTGCTATAATAATAAATAATAATAATAATAATAATAATAATGTATTTTAAAGATAAAAAAGCTTTCCCTTTTACAATCCATATTGTTGTTTTGTAAATCTTACTCATCACAATTCACTTTTAAAGACCAAATTAAAAAAAAATCATTTTTAATCATGTCCTATATTTTCAGAAATCTTTATCTTGCATGGTTTAGAAAACATGTTCAAGTACATTTTCTTTCTTTTTTTTCTGCACCTATTCTACAGCGTTTAAGCCTACATTTTAACTCCAGTATGATAAACAATACATATGATTGACATTTTACTAATATAATGGTAAACAATACTTAAAAAAATGTTCCTGAGATGACATTGCAAGGATGGTTATTTAAAGTGAAGTGGAAGTGAAGTAGAAATGAAAATATTCACAGTTTGACTTATTAGTAATTATAGATGCTACATTTCATGTGCTGAACAGATAGATGATCTTCAAACGTTAAAAGCTTCTCAATAACATCGATGGAAGTCTGTAGGATAAACAATACAATTCTCCTGACATTTCTGCTGTTAACATCGAGAGCTTTCTACTTTAAAATATTTTGCATGAGAAGGAAGTGCAGAGGACTCTCTAGAGTTTTCAAATGTTGGCATGTTTTCAAAGCAGAGAAATCATACAGTGCCAATGGCAAGACTGCGTTATATTTTTGAAGGCTACATAAATAATTTAAATACTGATAATGTGTTACACAAAAAATGAAATATTTAATCAAAGAATTGTACATATTAATAAAATGAAATGATTGTATAAGATAAAAAAAAACCTCTATTTAAAAAAAGATAATATCAGACATTTACAGTCGTTCAACTATGTGAACTAGTTACCCAAAAGCCCTAGACACTCTTAAGTGCTGTGTCCTCTAGGGTTTAGGTTTGTAGATCTCTAATCTTGAAGTTGTTCTCTATTTGCAAAACTTTCAAGGCTAACTTGGCGTTCTGCACATCTTTGTGCTAAAACGTAACGGACATTACCCTTCCCCTGCAGCATTGATGTGAGTTCTAGGTCATGGACTTCCACCAGAGTATATAATATTTGAGAAATGAAAGAGCACTTATACATTGCCAAATGTATTTAAAAGGGGTAAAGACATCTCTATTACATAGTCACCCAATAATGCCATACACGGTACAGTAGTTTATTTTTATGCATGTAACAAAATCAAAAAAGATACTTTAATCCACAAGATGTAAAAGGCTTACAAATTGTCTACTTCATGAAATTCATTTTTCATAACTCTATAGGATATTTACATATCAAAAAATTAATGTGTAGCGTGATTTTGTATATACTGTACATAACATTTTAATTGGTGGTACTACCCCATGCTAAGGGGCAGACAATAACAGCTTGGGGCCCCTATGCAAGAAATGTGTCTGGGTCTTCCTCCTTTTATGGCGACAAAGCTACATATAACTCGTATATATATCTAACCACACACATATACAGTGGGTACGGAATGTATTCAGACCCCTTTACATTTTTCACTCTTTGTTTCATTGCAGCCATTTGGTAAATTCAAAAAAGTTTATTTTTTTCACATTAATGTACACTCTGCACCCCATCTTGACTAAAAAAAAAAACAGAAATGTAGAAATTTTTGCAAATTTAATAAAAAAGAAAAACTGAAATATCCCATGGTCATAAGTATTCAGACCCTTTGATCAGACACTCATATTTAAGTCATATGCTGTCCATATCCTTGTGATCCTCTTTGAGATGGTTTTACTCCTTCATTGGAATCCAGCTGTGTTTAATTAAACTGATAGGACATGATTTGGAAAGGCACACACCTCTCTATATAAGACATCACAGCTCACAGTGCATGTCAGACCAAATGAGAATCATGAGGTCAAAGGAAATGGCCAAGGAGCTCAGAGACAGAATTATGGCAAGGCACAGATCTGGCCAAGGTTACAACAGAATTTCTGCAGTACTCAAGGTTCCTAAGAGCACAGTGGCCTCCATAATTCTTAAATGGAAGTTTGGGACCACCAGACCTTCCTAGACCTGGCCATCCAGCCAAACTGAATCGTGGGAGAAGAGCCTTGGTGAGAGAGGTAAAGAAGAACCCCAAGATCACTGGCTGAGCTGCAGTAGGGAGATGAGAGGAAGTTCCACAAAGTCAACTATCACTGCAGCCCTCCACCAGTCAGGCCTTTATGGCAGAGTGGCCCGACAGAAGCCTCTCCTCAGTGCAAGACATGTGAAAGTCCGCATAGAGTTTGCTAAAAAACACATGAAGGACTCCCAGACTATTAGAAATAAGATTCTCTGGTCTGATGAGACAAAGATAGACCTTTTTGGTGATAATTCTAAGTGGTATGTGTGGAGAAAACCAGACACTGCTCATCACCTGCCCAATACAATCCCAACAGTGAAACATGGTGGAGGCAGCATCATGCTATGGGGATGTTTTTCAGCTGCAGTGACAGGACGACTGGTTGTCATTGAAGGAAACATGAATGCGGACAAGTACAGAGATATCCTGGATGAAAACCTCTTCCTGAGTGCTCTAGACCTAAGTCTTGGCTGAAGGTTCACCTTCAAACAAGACAATAACCCTAAGCACACAGCTAAAATAGCAAAGGAGTGGCTTCAGAACTACTCTGTAACCATTCTTGACTGGCCTAGCCAGAGCCCTAAGCGAAACCCAATTGAGCATCTCTGGAGAGACCTGAAAATGGCTGACCACCAGCGTTCACCATCCAACCTGATGGAACTGAAGAGAATCTGCAGGGAAGAATGGCAGATGATCGCCAAATCCAGGTGTGAAAAACTTGTTGCATCATTCCCAAGAAGACTCATGGTTGTACTAGCTCAAAAGGGTGCTTCTACTCAATACTGTGCAAAGCGTCTGAATACTTATGACCATGGGATATTTCAGTTTTTCTTTTTTAATAAATTTGCAAAAATTACTATATTTCTGTTTGTTTTTTTAGTCAAGATGGGGTGCAGAGTGCACATTAATGAGAAAATGAGAAAAAAATTAACTTTTTTGAATTTACCAAATGGCTGCAATGAAACAAAGAGTGAAAAATTTAAAGGGGTCTGAATACTTCCTGTACCCCCTATACAAAACAATTTTTTGGGAGCTACACAATATTTCTGTGTGGCAGCCTATAATTTTTTTTTACTGCAAAATAATATTCCACTGTGACAGCATATAGTAACATCCAATTTAAAATTAATTGCTAAATGATATTCCTCATCTATTTCTTAAAATACCTTATATTTGTCTAGCAGTTGAGCGACTTGCGCAATCCGGTAGAGATAATTGCATGTGACAATTTAGCAGAGGCAATAATCTTCATTACTCCGCATTTGAAGTGTGTCAGTAAGACAATTGAAAAAAAATCATGTTTTCTATTGTTTTAAAAAATAGCTTTTCTGTATCTAGCAGTTGTGTGACTGGCGCAATCCGTTTACAGATAATCATACGTGACAATTTAGCAGGGGCAATAATCTTCATTACTCTGCATTTGGAGTGTGTCAGCAAGGCGATTAAAAAAATCATAATTTTCTATTGGTTTAAAAAATGTCATATCTTTATCTAGCAGTTGTGCGACTGGTGCTAAGCCTTCGTAGATACGCAAACTTGACTCTTTACCTGTAATTTAAATCAGTCTGCTGTTGCCATATATAATCAAGCTGCAATCTAAAAAAAACAGCTACAAATTGCTAGATACAGTGAATTTGTACATAAGACCTTTGTAAGGGTACTTATGAAAAACAAAGCCAGTATTTTTTGGTTTCATAAGCCTAACGCATTCAACATGAGAAAGTGTGATGTTAAGGGACATGGATGTGGTGGTGCCCACCAAGGCCGTGTGACAGATCCGAAGGTGACTGTGCCTCTTTCTAGGTTCCTGTCAAAATTTGCTCAGAGTGCTGCCCCACTAACGAACCCAGACAAGTGCAAGGATGTTGTGGGTTGGATGGCAGACAAAGGCTCCAGTGTGTTGACAAGCAGCACCGTCAACTCTTCCACACGGTCCAGACTCAGTAGCCAAGAGGCTGGGCCTCTGAATCCTCAACCTGGTCCTTCTTCTTCCCTTCATCAGGAGACATATGACCCCAACGCTGGCCACTCTGAGGAACTGCTTATGTTCCCTTGTAATTTGTTAGGCCTCTCAACGTGCACTATTAAAGAGGAGGTGCAGTGCAGTGATGCCCAAACATTTGAGCACCCACGGACAGGAGAAAACCACATTGGGGAAGGTCAATTCATGTCTGATGAGGTGGAGGATAATCATGAGGCACAGTTGCCTTCAGTTCAGCCTCAAATTGCAACTCAAAAGAAGGATCCAATTGATGAATTGGAAGATGAAGTGGTCGATGATGAGGCCACTGATCCAACCTGGCAAGGTGGCATGCCTATGGAGCACAGCAGTTCAGAGAGGGATGGATCCGTAGCAAGAAATCAGGCAAGAAGAGGTAGTGGTTTGCCCAGAGGTAGAACTCAGTCAACTGTTCCACAAAGCCCCCCACTCAGCTAGATAACAGGCCAAGGGTACATTGTCCCCTGTATGGCAGTTTTTTTCTGAAAGTCCTTCAGATAAAACAACGGTAATTTGCAGCATCTGCCAAACCAAGCTAAGAAGAAGCAATAACACTGCCTAACCTGAGCACCACCAGCATGCAAAAGCACATTGCAGCCAAGAACCCCAGTAGGAGGGCGGAATGCCTGGGTACCAAATCTGTGTCTGAGGGTGAAATCACTGCCCCTTCCCCATGTTACAGCCTTCCCAATCTGCTGACCATGAATCAGGCACTGATGCCTCCTGCCCAGAAACAGCGGTTGCACACATAACAGTCAGCAACCACATCCACTTCATTGTCCCAGCACAGCGTTCAATTGTCCCTGCCCCAGACATTTACGAGAAAGCAGAAATATCCAGTCACCCACCCACAGGCTCAAACACTAAGCACCGACATTGTCAGATTGCTAGCTCTGGAAATGTTGGCATTTTGACTTGTGGGAACTGAGTCTTTCCACGTCCTCTTGCCTGTAGCAGCCCCACGGTACTTGATTCCCAGCTGACACTGTTTTTCCCGGTGTGCTGTCACCGCATTACATAAGCAAGTGCTACACAATATCAGCTGTGCTCTGGCCAACGCAGTCACAGTCACAGGGAAGGTCCACCTAACCACAGACATGTGGACAAGTTCTTAAGGACATGGACAATACATTTCCCTGACGGCACACTGGGTTAACCTGGTGGAGTCTTGGACAGAGTCAGAGGCTGGGACATCACTGTTGTGAACTCTATTTCTGGGCTCCCTCTTGTGGTCACAAGTGGTACTGTGTGAGTGCTGTCTTTCTGCAGGTTTGTGACTGGCATCAGCTGTCTCGTTATCTGTGGGCTGGTTTTCTATTTAAGCTCACTTGGACTCTCAGTCTATGCCTGCTGTCAATGTATTCAGTGCTATTCTGATTCCTTCTGACTACCTTGCTCCCAGTCTCTTCAAGAGAAGCTAAGTTTCCGTTTTGTTCATTTTTTGATCATCAGTGTTCTATATGTTTCTTGTCCAGCTTGCTAATATGTGATTTCCCAGCTTGCTGGTAGCTCTGGGAGGCTGAGATTCTCCCCCCACACCATTAGTTGGTGTGGGGGTTCTTGAATTCTCAGCGTGGATATTTTGGTAGGGTTTTTTACTGACCGCACAGTTCGCTATCTGTCTTCTGCTATCTAGTATTAGCGGGCCTCATTTGCTGAATCTGTTTTCATTCCTACATGTGTCTTTTCTCCTTACCTCACCGTTATTATTTGTTGGGGGCTTCCTATATCTTTGGGATTATTTCTCTTGAGGCAAGTGAGGTCTTGCTTTCTCTTTAGGGGTAGTCAGTTTCTCAGGCTGCATCGAGACGTCCAGGATTTTAGGCACGTTCACCGGCTACCTTTAGTGTGTTTGGATAGGATCAGGTTTTGCGGTCAGTCCAGTTACCACCTCCCTAGAGCTCGTGTCTATGTTTAGTTACTTAGCTAGTATTTCCTGTGATCCCCAGCCACTGGGATCATAACAGTACAGCAGGCCGCAAAAGTGTTTTATGCATCGCATGAAGTGGGATAAAAGAAGTCCTGAGTACAATTTTTTTTTTTTTTTTCCTCCTTTGCTGCAGACTGTCTAGCTTCTCTCATCCCCTTAATCTCTGGGTGGTTTTGAGCTCAGCTGCAGACATGGATATTCAGAGTCTGACTTCTAGTGTGGATCATCTTGCTGCAAAGGTGCAAAATATTCAGGATTTTGTTGTTCATAGCCCTATGTCTGAGCCAAAGATACCTATTCCTGAGTTGTTTTCTGGAGATAGATCTAGGTTTCTGAATTTTAGGAATAATTGTAAATTGTTTCTATCTTTGAGACCTCGTTCCTCTGGTGATTCCGCTCAGCAAGTTAAAATTGTTATCTCCTTGTTACGCGGCGACCCTCAAGATTGGGCTTTCTCTCTGGCGCCAGGAGATCCTGCATTGCTGAATGTGGATGCGTTTTTTCTGGCGCTTGGACTGCTTTATGAGGAACCTAATCTTGAGAACCAGGCAGAAAAGGCTTTGCTGGCTATCTCTCAAGGTCAGGATGAAGCTGAGGTGTACTGTCAATAATTTCAGAAATGGTCAGTGCTTACTCAATGGAATGAGTGTGCCCTGGCTGCAAATTTCAGGGAGGGTCTTTCTGAAGCCATTAAGAATGTTATGGTGGGGTTCCCCATGCCTGCAAGTCTGAGTGATTCAATTGCTTTGGCCATTCAGATTGATCGGCGTTTGCGGGAGCGCAAATCTGCGCATCCTCTGGCGGTGTTCTCTGAACAGAGACCTGAGTCAATGCAATGTGACAGAATTCTGACTAGAATTGAGCGACAAAGTCATAGACATCAAAATGGGTTGTGCTTTTACTGTGGTGATTCTACTCATGTTATCTCAGCATGCTCTAAGCGCTTAAAAAAAAATCGCTAAACCTGTCACCATTGGTACTATACGGCCTAAGTTCATTTTGTCTGTTACTTTAATCTGTTCTTTGTCATCCTACTCGGTTATGGCTTTTGTGGATTCAGGTGCTGCCCTGAATCTTATGGATTTGTCGTTTGCCAAGCGCTGTGGTTTTGTTCTGGAGCCTTTGGAATTTCCTATTCCACTGAGGGGAATAGATGCTACGCCATTGGCTGAGAATAAGCCTCAGTATTGGACTCAAGTGACCATGTGCATGACTCCTGTACATCAGGAGGTGATTCGCTTTCTTGTGCTGCATAATTTGCATGATGTTGTAGTTTTGGGTCTGCCATGGCTGCAGGCCCATAATCCAGTTCTGGATTGGAAAGCTATGTCTGTGTCAAGTTGGGGTTGTCAGGGGATTCATGTCGATGTCCCTTTGGTGTCAATTGTTTCTTCCACTCCTTCTGAGGTCCCTGAGTTTTTGTCGGACTACCAGGATGTATTTGATGAGCCCAGATCCGGTGCCCTGCCTCCTCATAGGGATTGTGATTGTGCTATAAATTTGATTCCTGGCAATAAGTTTCCTAAGGGACGACTTTTTAATTTGTCTATACCAGAACATGCCGCGATGCGGAGTTATATAAAGGAGTCTTTGGCGAAGGGACATATTCGCCCATCCTCCTCCCCTCTTGGTGCAGGATTCTTTTTTGTGGCCAAGAAGGATGGTTCTCTGAGACCTTGTATAGATTATCGTCTTCTAAATAAAATCACGGTCAAATTTCAGTATCCTTTGCCATTATTGTCTGATCTGTTTGCTCGGATTAAGGGATCCAGTTGGTTCACCAAGATAGATCTTCGTGGTGCGTATAACCTTGTGCGTATCAAGCAGGGGGACAAATGGAAAACAGAATTTAATACGCCCGAAGGCCATTTTGAGTACTTGGTGATGCCTTTTGGACTCTCTAATGCTCCTTCTGTGTTTCAGTCCTTTATGCATGACATTTTCTGAGAATATCTGGATAAATTTATGATTGTGTATCTGGATGACATTTTGGTCTTTTCTAATGATTGGGAGTCCCATGTGAAGCAGGTCAGGATGGTGTTTCAGGTCCTGCGTGCTAATGTTTTATTTGTGAAGGGCTCAAAATGTCTCTTCGGAGTACAGGTGGTTTCCTTTTTGGGTTTTATTTTTTCTCCTTCTACTATTGAGATGGACCCAGTCAAGGTCCAGGCTATTCATGACTGGTCTCAGCCTACATCTGTTAAGTCTTCAGAAGTTCTTGGGTTTTGCTAATTTTTACCGTCGCTTCATCACTAATTTTTCTGGCGTGGTTAAGCCCTTGACGGATTTGACCAAGAAAGGTTCTGATGTGACTAATTGGTCTCCTGCGGCAGTGGAAGCCTTTCGGGAGCTGAAGCGCTGGTTTTCTTCAGCTCCAGTCTTATGTCAGCCTGATGTCTCTCTTCCTTTCCAGGTCAAGGTGGATGCTTCTGAGATTGGAGCAGGGGCTGTTTTGTCGCAGAGAAGCTCTGATGGCTCTGTGATGAAGCCTTGTGCCTTCTTTTCAAGAAAGTTTTCGCCTGCCGAGCGGAATTATGATGTTGGTAATCGGGAGTTGTTGGCTATGAAGTGGGCATTTGAGGAGTGGCGACATTGGCTCGAGGGAGCTAGGCATCGTGTGGTGGTCTTGACTGATCACAAAAATCTGATTTATCTCGAGTCTGCCAAGCGCCTGAATCCTAGACAGGCTCGTTGGTCGTTGTTTTTCTCCCGTTTCGATTTCGTGGTCTCGTACCTGCCTGGTTCGAAGAACATGAAGGCTGATGCCCTTTCTAGGAGTTTTGTGCCTGACTCTCCGGGAGTTTCAGAGCCGGCTGGTATCCTCAAAGAGGGAGTGATTTTGTCTGCCATTTCCCCAGATTTGCGACGAGTGCTGCAGAAATTTCAGGCTGATAGACCTGACCGTTGCCCACCAGAGAGACTGTTTGTCCCAGATAGATGGACCAGCAGAGTTATTTCCGAGGTTCATTCTTCGGTGTTGGCAGGTCATCCTGGGATTTTTGGTACCAGAGATTTGTTGGCTAGGTCCTTCTGGTGGCCTTCCTTGTCGCGGGATGTGCGTTCCTTTGTGCAGTCTTGTGGGATTTGTGCTCGGGCTAAGCCTTGCTGTTCTCGTGCCAGCGGTTTGCTTTTGCCTTTGCCTGTCCCAAAGAGGCCTTGGACGCACATTTCCATGTATTTCATTTCAGATCTTCCAGTATCTCAGAGAATGTCTGTCATCTGGGTGGTGTGTGATCGTTTTTCCAAAATGGTCCATTTGGTGCCCTTGCCTAAGTTGCCTTCCTCCTCCGATTTGGTTCCTTTATTTTTTCAGAATGTGGTTCGCTTGCACGGCATCCCTGAAAATATTGTGTCTGACAGAGGATCCCAGTTTGTGTCCAGATTTTGGCGGCTTTTTTGTGCTAAGATGGGCATTGATTTGTCTTTTTCGTCGGCCTTCCATCCTCAGACGAATGGCCAAACCGAGCGAACTAATCAGACGTTGGAAACTTATTTAAGATGTTTTGTTTCTGCTGATCAGGATGATTGGGTGACTTTTTTGCCATTGGCCGAGTTTGCCCTTAATAATCGGGCTAGTTCTGCTACTTTGGTTTCGCCTTTTTTCTGCAATTCTGGTTTTCATCCTCGTTTTTCCTCGGGTCAGGTTGAGCCTTCTGACTGTCCGGGGGTAGATTCTGTGGTGGATAGGTTGCAGCAGATTTGGAACCATGTGGTGGACAATTTGAGGTTGTCACAGGAGAAGGCTCAGCGCTTTGCCAACCGCCGTCGCGGTGTTGGTCCCCGACTTCGTGTTGGGGATTTGGTATGGCTGTCTTCTCGGTATGTTCCTATGAAGGTTTCCTCTCCTAAATTCAAGCCTCACTTCATCGGTCCTTATAAGATTTTGGAAATCCTTAACCCGGTGTCTTTTCGTTTGGACCTCCCAGCATCGTTTGCCATTCATAATGTGTTCCATAGGTCTTTGTTGCGGAGGTATGTGGTGCCTGTGGTTCCTTCTGTTGAGCCTCCTGCTCCGGTGCTGGTTGAGGGCGAATTGGAGTACGTGGTGGAGAAGATCTTGGATTCTCGTATTTCCAGACGGAGGCTTCAGTATTTAGTTAAGTGGAAGGGCTATGGTCAGGAGGATAATTCCTGGGTTGTCGCCTCTGATGTCCATGCGGCCGATTTGGTTCGTGCCTTCCATGCGGCTCATCCTGATCGCTCTGGGGGTCTTGATGAGGGTTCGGTGACCCCTCCTCAAGGGGGGGGTACTGTTGTGAACTCTATTTCTGGGCTCCCTCTTGTGGTCACAAGTGGTACTGTGTGAGTGCTGTCTTTCTGCAGGTTTGTGACTGGCATCAGCTGTCTCGTTATCTGTGGGCCGGTTTTCTATTTAAGCTCACTTGGACTCTCAGTCTATGCCTGCTGTCAATGTATTCAGTGCTATTCTGATTCCTTCTGACTACCTTGCTCCCAGTCTCTTCAAGAGAAGCTAAGTTTCCGTTTTGTTCATTTTTTGATCATCAGTGTTCTATATGTTTCTTGTCCAGCTTGCTAATATGTGATTTCCCAGCTTGCTGGTAGCTCTGGGGGGCTGAGCTTCTCCCCCCACACCGTTAGTTGGTGTAGGGGGTTCTTGAATTCTCAGCGTGGATATTTTGGTAGGGTTTTTTACTGACCGCACAGTTTGCTATCTGTCTTCTGCTATCTAGTATTAGCGGGCCTCATTTGCGGAATCTGTTTTCATTCCTACGTGTGTCTTTTCTCCTTACCTCACCATTATTATTTGTTGGGGGCTTCCTATATCTTTGGGATTATTTCTCTTGAGGCAAGTGAGGTCTTGCTTTTCTCTTTAGGGGTAGTCAGTTTCTCAGGCTGCGTCGAGACGTCCAGGATTTTAGGCACGTTCACCGGCTACCTTTAGTGTGTTTGGATAGGATCAGGTTTTGCGGTCAGTCCAGTTACCACCTCCCTAGAGCTCGTGTCTATGTTTAGTTACTTAGCTAGTATTTCCTGTGATCCCCAGCCACTGGGATCATAACACATCACACATTTTAACCACACCAAGAATAGCAGGCCCAACTTTTATCAGGGTCTCAGTCTCACTGTATTCCAGTTCCTGTCTCTCCTCCTCCTCATCTTCAGCAGAACTAGCCTCCCCATCACTCCCCAGCTGGGAGGTCTGCAGCACTGCCTTGGCAAAGCGGCAGCACACTCTGCTGAAGCTCATCTGTTTAGGTGAATAAGCTTACAATGCAGCAGAGCTGTTGAAAGAGATGAAAGAACAGACCGATCTCCCCACTGAACCTCTAACCAGGTCTGGTTGTGTGCGATAATGGGCGTAACTTGGTGGCGGCTTTAAAGCTCGGCAAGCTGGTACACATTGGATGCAGGGCCCATGTGCTGAGCTTGGTAGTACAGCATTTTTTTAAAAACACACCCTGACTTGCCTGACCTACTTGCCAAGGTACACTGTGTCAGTGCACATTTCCGAAAGTCATCTCAGGCTTTCACTGATCTAGCTTCACTGCTGCAGCTCTTTAATTTGTCTCATCACCGACTGATTTGTGACCTGCCCACGCTCTGGAATTCGACCTTCCATATGTTGACATGGCTTAGTGAGCAGCAGAGGGCAGTCTCTGAATTCCAGCTCCTCAATGCTTGTCAGACTAGCATTCAGCCCCCACACATGACAACTGCCGAAAGACGAGTGGTTGTGGATTGCTGACCCTCTTCAAAACTTTGAGTACTGCACAAAGATGGTGAGCGCTGATGATGCTTTCATGAGTGTAACCATCCCGCTGCTCTGTCTATTAAAACATTTGCTGCAGAATCTGAAAGAGGAAGCTTTGAATGCCGAACAGGTGGCTATGGAGCAATATTTTCAGTGGCTGATTCCACACAGCCCAGCCTCACACAGTAATCTCAGGCCACATTGGGTGATGACGATGAACAGGAGGAGGAGGAGTCATTTTTGCTCTTCGACACATGATGGGACTCCCAATTCCAGGCTATGCGTCGTGAGGAGGAGAGGATGGTTACTGTTCTTCCTGGTGAGGACACAACTTTTGACTCTTTGTAGTCTGCCACACATGGGAGAGTTCATGTCCAGATGCCTTCCCCAAGACCTTCGCATGAAAGACATTTTGTCTCATCATCAAGCACTATCTCTGGGTGTAACTATGACGAGGAGGGAGACATTGACCAACATGGTGAAGGACTACTTAAGTGACCATACCAACATTCTTCCTGATTCTTCGGTGCCTTTGAACTATTAGTTGTCCAAGCTGCACACTTGGCCCGATCTCTCCTTGTACGCCTTGGAGGTGCTGCCATGCCCTGCCGTGAGTGTGTTGTCTGAGTGGGCTTTTAGTTCGGCAGGTGCAATCATAACGGATAGGTGCACATGGCTGTCAATGGAAAATGCAGACAGGCTGACTCTTCTAAAATTGAACAAGGGCTGGATTTCCTCCAACTTCGTAAGCCCTACTGATGACAGAAACGTTATGTAAATACAAGCCAAATGTTTTGTTTTTTTTTGGAAGATGTCTTAACATCCATCCCTTACCATCCAAAACCATTTTGTTCAGGAAATCAACTCCTCCTCCTCCTCCTGCTTCTGCAACAAATACTTAGTGTTCATCTATGTATAACCCACATGGGTATTGTTTTGTACTTTTTGAAATCTTGCACATTGTGCAATGGTGAAACTTGCATTCTTTATCTCTACCTCTTGTAATAACTGCTAAATGTATTGGGAGGTCCCCATCACGGCATTTTTCAGCGTGTATGATACCGACCCTTGGGGTAATTTTTGGAAACCTTTGTACATTGTTCAATTGTCACATTTCTACTCCCTATCTCTATCTCTTGCAATAACTGCAAAGTGTATTGTGTTGTCCCCATCACGGCATCGTTCAGCATATATGACACAGACCCTTGGATAATTATTTGAAACCTTTGCACATTGTACAATGGTGAAACTTGTACTCTCTATCTCTACTTCTTGTAATCACTGCTAAATGTATTGTGAGGTCCCCATCACGGCCTTTTTCAGCATGTATGATACAGACCCTTTGGGGTAATTTTTGGAAACCTTTGTACAATGTGCAATGGTTACAGTTCTACTCCCTATCTCTACTTCTTGTAATAACATAACATCCAAATGTATTACTGCCTAAATCATTGTCACTTCCATAATATGTATATCAAAAAAGGGGGGAAGGGAAGCTATATGTCATAAAAAAATCAGAAGTTTATTAGTATGTATTAAGATAACAATATAGTTAAATGTAAAATCAATAGGGACAACAAATGCAAAAAAAGACAGCCACAAAGAAGGAAACAGTGCCAGTGTAAAGTGCTAATTGCACAATAAATCACCATCCCATAATATTGTCCCAGACTCAAAATCATGTGCAGTACAAAAAACAAGCAGGTATATATTGTGGTGATACGCTACCTGAGTGTGTTTGGGGGACACTCGCTTGGCATAGGATTCAAGCACTCAGGCATGATATCTCACACAAATCAGTCCATAAGGTTTAGTTATTTGTTATAAACCGCACCGTAAGCCAGGTTACACATCACCAGCTTACACATAGTCCATTGCTTCCACACGTGTGGCTTTACATAGCATTCAATAGGCATGCCTTAACTCTCTAGTCACCAGGTGACTGCACAGTTCAGCAACTGTCATAGGTTGGCACACACAGTTCTTTTTCCGCATACCAGGGGTTACCTCTCAGGAGCTCCTGCTCCACAGGTTGACTCCACGTCAGTCCCAGGTCCTCAACACGGACTGTCCAGATCGACGGTCTCTCAGTGCTTCCAGGACATCTCCACTCCCAGGAGACTCCAACACTGACCATCCAGGTCGGCGGTCTCTCAGTGCTTCCAGGACATCTCCACTGCCAGGAGACTCCAACACTGACCATCCAGGTCGACGGTCTCTCAGTGCTTCCAGGACATCTCCACTGCCAGGAGACTCCAGCACACAGACCACTCAGTGCCAAAACCCAACCATGTGCTATTCAGGAATCCTATTCCCCAGGACTTCCAACACTAGCTTCCAGGGCCTTGCACTTGGACCATTCAGATCCACCCACAGGAACTCATATGAACCACATGAACCACATTACATACCTGCAACCACTCCCCTGGGTGGTAGTGTGGGTGTGTGTGGCTAGTTTGACCCTCCCATCTCTCATAACTAGCCCTGCCAGTCTCCCATTAGAACTACACAATTACTTGTGGGACTACAGGTCCCAGAACACCACATAACTTTAGACTGACAGCACAGAGTGTCTTCCTCTGTGACACACATACCGGCCATTTACAATCCTGCTGGACTTTGTCTCACGACCACAGTTATACATCCAAGTGCATCCTGCAGTGCGCACACAGCACCCCCTGGCTGTCACATTGGTCATTGCACCACAATATGTTCTCAGAAGTATGGACCAAAAAGATTTTGCTTCCAGGTAGTGATAAATATCTACTTGAATAAAATAAAGCAATGCACTGAGGTTTGACAATGTCCAAAAGGGTACTGATAGCTGCAAAACGTGTTGAAAGACCAAAAGGAAGGGATAGGTGTAAGATGTTTGTAAGGCACTTTACCTTAAAGTGGCTGTTGCACCCCGACACATGTTTCGCGTGTAGCTTTGTCCAGGGGAAGCACGTTTTGCAGCTATCAGTGCCTTTTTGGACATTTCGCCTTACACATATTGGAACATGGCCATTGCTACGCTAAGGCCTTTACCTGAGCGCTGTAGCACTGCCCATCACCTGAGTAATACACTCCACAGACCTTGACACTCTCTGCGACAGATCCTATAATTATTCAATTGTTGCTCAAAACCATGCAAAAGATATATTCTACCTGGTTGGGTAGTTTCCAGAAGAAGTGCTTAGGCTTGTGCAGATTGGTCAATGGCACTCCTGGCTCTTTCCCTTGAGGAGGCTGCTTCCAAGTAAAATGAGGATTGTACATTTTCCTGACATGGGTTTCAGGCCTGACAGACAGACCACAATAAAAGGCCCTTGCTTGCATACACTGTAGTCCAAATATAATTCTAATGCTTTTGGTGCCTGGTAGAATCTAATTTACTGACATTTATTATACAGCTCACATAGTCCTGCATTATATTCACCTTACAGCAGCTTCACTGCTATGACAGTGATTCCATTGGGATCCAGTGGCAAAAATGAACTGAAAAAAGCAGGTTTCACAGCACCTGGTGGCCCTCTGAAAATGTAAAGTGATGGCTGCATAATGACGGTGGACATGGTGGTGGTTATAGCGGACAAAGCCCAAAATTCAAAATGGCATGTTTGAAATGGCATTGTAAAGAGATGGGGAATATGTATTCCACTATCTTGTTAACTATTTGGCATGAGGGAGGGACCTCTCAAATGTAGGAGTGAGAACTCTCCCAAATGTATAATACAGGACTACCTTAGGGCCCTTACCAAACTCAGGTTTCACAGCATCTTCTGGCACTCTGAAAATTGTAAGTGAGGGCTGCATAATGACATGGTGGTGGACATGGTGGTGGTGGCGGGCAAAGTCCAAAATTCAAATGGGCATGTTTGAAATGGCTTTATAAAGGGATGGTATTTCATTATCTTGCTACCTATTTGGCATGAGGGAGGGACTAGCCGAATGTAGGAGTGAGAGCTCTCCCAATTGTATGATACAGGGTCACCTGTGGGCCTTTCCCAAACTCAGGCTTTATAGCACCTGCTGGCACTCTTCAAATTGTAAGCAAGAGCCGCATAATGACATGGCAGTGGACATGGTGGTGGTGGCAGACAAAGCCCAAAATTCAAATGGGCATGTTTAAAATGGAATTGTAAAGGGAAGGGGAATATGTATTCCACTATCTTGGTAACTATTTGGCATGAGGGAGGAACTTCCCAAATGTAGGAATGAGAACTCTCCCAAATGTATGATACAGGGCCACCTGAGGGCCCTAACCAAAATCTTACATGTGTGCCCTTTCCAAACTTAGGTTTCATGGCACTCTGCACATGGCCGCCGGGGGGCAGCACATGCGCAGATGGAGATCTTGGCACCAAGATCTCGGGATATGAGATCTCAGCTCTGAGATCTCATCTCCCAAGATCTTTGTGCCAAGATCTCCATCTGCGCATGCGCCGCCCCATGGCGGACATTTTCCCAGAGGCCACCGCATAGGAAACCATGGAACTGCAGGGGCTCTGGCCTTTCACAAAATATCGGCAGGGCCCCCACAGCACTGGAGACCCCCGAAGCAGCACCGGAGCCCCCCACAGTGCTGGACACCCCCGCAGCATCGAACACCCGAAGCAGCACCAGATACCCGCAGCGCCACAACACCCCCTCACCTCACTCCTGCCTCCTCCGGCAGCGACCCTGGGACCCTGCTTCTCCACAGCCACCACCCCTGGTAAGCAATAAGATGCATGGATTATAAGAAGCACCACCATTTTATAAAAAAAAAAAAAAATTCCTATTTTCTCCTCAAAATTTGGGGTGTGTCATATAATCCGGAGCGTCTTATAATCCAAAAAATACTGTAGTTATGTCAGGTTGTGAATTTTGATTTTTGCCTTGTTGAATGATCGCTGTAACAGACAGTTCATTGGTGAACATGGATGAAAAGTGCCTGTTTCATATCTCTGCCTTTTCTTTGTCCTCTGTGATTATGTTGTTATTGTCATCCTTCAAGGAGCCGATACCATCTATTTTTTTCTTTTTGGCATTGATGTATTTATAAAAAAATTTGGGATTTATTTTAATGTCATTGGCGATCTGTTTCTCTGCCAGCTTGATTTATTTTTTACATTCCTTATTTAGATCTTTATACTCCTGAATGCTATGCTATTTTAGTATTCTCGGCTTTCAAGGTTTTGACTGCCCTTTGTTTTTGTCTTATTAAACTTTGCACTGTCCTGTTCATCTATAATTGTTTCTTTTTATTCCTTTTCATTTTATTACCAGAGGGTATGTTTTTTTGCAGGATTCTTGTAGTATTCCCTTAAAAATGCCACATTTATGTTCAGTATCCCCAGTTTCCATGATGTTGTCCCAGTCTATATGATTAAGCTTTTCCCTTTATTTGTTAAAATCAGATTTGTTAAAGTTCCAGGTTTTGGCATTTCCCCTTTTGAATGTTTGATTGAAAATTGAAACTTACCATTTTAGGGCTGTCCCACACGTCCAGATAATTCCGGTACCGGAAAAAAATCGGTACCGGAGTTATCCGTGTCCGTGTGCCCGTCAGCTCACGTAGGCCATACGTGCGGCACACATGTGCCGCCCGTGTGGCGAGTGGGTACCACACGGAGCGTGCAGGAGACAGCGCTAAAGTTTAGCGCTGTCCCCTGCATCGTGCTGAAGCCGCGATTCATATCTTCTGTGCAGCAGTGTTTGCCGCATAGAAGATATGAATAATAGTGTTTAAATGAAAGATCTATGTGTCCGCCGCCCCCCCACCCCCTGTGCGCCCCCCCGCTGTTCAGAAAATACTCACCCGCATTCCTCGTCGGCTGTCGCTCCTTCCTGGTCTGGCCGCGGCTTCCACTGTATGCGGTCACGTGGGGCCGCTCATTTACAGTCATGAATAGGCGGCTCCACCTCCCATAGGGGCGGAGCCGACTATTCATGATTGTAAATGAGCGGCCCCACGTGACCGCATACAGTAGAAGCCGCGGCCAGACCAGGAAGCAGCGACAGCCAACGTGGGAGTGGGTGAGTATTTTCTGAACAGCGGCAGGGCGCACAGGGGGTGGGGGGGCGGCGGACAGGTAGATCTTTCATTTAAACACTATTATTCATATCTTCTATGCAGCAAACGCTGCTCCACAGAAGATATGAATCGCGGCTTCAGCACCATGTGGGGGGGACAGCGCTTACTGTAGCGCTGTCTCCTGCACACCACAGGGACCGCACACGGAGAAGGTCCGTGTGTGGTCCGTGTTTTACACGGACCCATTGACTTTAATGGGTCCGTGTAATACGTGCGCTCCCATGAACACTGACATGTCTCCGTGTTTGGCACACGGAGACACGGTCCACAAAAAATCAATGACATCTGCACAGATGCATTGATTTTAATGGGTCTACGTGTGTCAGTGGCTCCGGTACGTGAGGAAACTGTCAACTCACGTACTGGAGACACTGACGTGTGAAACCGGCCTTATGGTCACTGCTTTCCAAATGCGCTCTGATCTGTAGATCTGAAATTGTATCTGGTCTATTTGACAGAACCTTAGGGTACCGTCTCACTATACGATTTACCAACGATCACGACCTGCGATACGAGCTGGCCGTGATCGTTGGTAAGTCGTTGTGTGGTCGCTGGGGAGCTGTCACACAGACCGCTCTCCAGCGACCAACGATGCCGAGGTTCGCTGGTAACCAGGGTAAACATCGGGTTACTAAGCGCAGGGCCGCGCTTAGTAACCCGATGTTTACCGTGGTTACCAGCGTAAAAGTAAAAAAAAACAAACCGTACATACTCACCATCTGATGTCCGTCAGGTCCCTTGCCGTCTGCTTCCCGCTCTGACTGAGTGCCGCCGTACAGTGAGAGCAGAGTGCAGCGGTAGTATCGCTGGTTACCTGGTTACCCTGGTTACAAGCGAACGCATCGCTGGATCGCTGTCACACACAACGATCCAGCGATGACAGCGGGAGATCCAGCGACGAAAGAAAGTTTCAAACGATCTGCTACGACGTACGATTCTCAGCAGGGTCCCTGATCGCTGCTGCGTGTCAGACACTGCGAGATCGTAACTATATCGCTAGAACGTCACGAATCGTGCCGTCGTAGCGATGAAAATGCCACTGTGTGACGGTACCCATATCCAGCAGATTACCTCCCCTGGTTGGTTCATCTACCAGCTGAGATAGGTAATTGTCCTGAACTGTTGATAAGAAATTGTAGCTTTTAGCTCAACCAGAAGATTCTATGTCCCATTGAATGTCTGGATATTTAAAATTCCCCATTATAAGAGCCCTACTACTATTTGCTGCCTTTTTAATATGTTGTAGCATTTCATCCTCTATCTGTTCAGCTATATTAGAAGGCTTGTAGCAAACTCCAATTAGCAGCTTTCCATTATTACCATCCCCATGTACATTTACGCATAGTGAGTGACTCCCCCCAATGTCTTCATTAAGCACAGGTTTTAATGTGGATTTAAGGAAGATGCACACCCCTCCACCTTTTTTATCTTTCCTGTCCTTTCTAAATGTAGTGTAAGGCCATGTGCACACATTCAGTATTTTTCGCGTTTTTTTGCTATAAAAACGTGATAAAAACGCAAAAAAATGCTAACATATGCCTCCCATTATTTTCAGGGTATTCCGCATTTTTTGTGCAAATGTTGCATTTTTTTCCGCGAAAAAAAAAGCAACATGTTCATTAAATTTGCGGAATTGTGTGGTTCCACACACCTAGGAATGCATTGATCTGCTTACTTCCCGCACGGGGCTGTGCACACCATGCGGGAAGTAAGCAGATTATGTGCGGTTGGTACCCAGGGTGGAGGAGAGGAGACTTTCCTCCACGGACTGGGCACCATATAATTGGTAAAAAAAAAGAATTAAAATAAAAAATAGCGATATACTCACCAGTCTTCCCGCCTCTCAGGTGCATGCTGCCGCTTCGGTTCCTATAGCTGGTGTGTGGTGAAGGACCTGCGATGACGTCGCGGTCTTGTGATTGGTCGCAAGACCGGTCATGTGACCGCTCACATGGCCGCGACGTCATCGAAGGTCATGCACACACACATCATCTATAGGAACGGACGCCGCTGAGGAGATCGGCTGTTTGCAGGTGAGTATAACCATTTTTTTAATTTTTTTTATTACTTTTAAACATTCTATCTTTTACTATTGATTCTGCATAGGCAGCATCTATAGTAAAAAGTTGGTCACACTTGTCAAACACTATGTTTGACAAGTGTGACCAACCTGTCAGTCAGTTTTCCAAGCGATGCTACAGATCGCTTGGAAAACTTTAGCATTCTGCAAGCTAATTTCGCTTGCAAAATGCTAAAAAATACGCAAAAAAAAACGGGAAAAAAACGCAAAAAAAAAAAGCGGATTTCTTGCAGAAAATTTCCGGTTTTCTTCAGGAAATTTCTGCAAGAAATCCTGACATGTTCACATACCCAAGCTCTCTAGATTTGTTACCCAGTCATGGCTCTCGTTGAGCCAGGTTTCTGTAATGCCCACCACATCGTAATCTGTGACTGTCATTAGAGTCTCCAGTTCATCTATTTTGCTTGGTAGACTTCTTGCATTTGCCAGCAGACATTTAAAGGGAACCTGTCACCCCCAAAATCGAAGGTGAGCTAAGCCCACCAGCATTTAGGGCTTATCTGTAATTCTGTAATGCTGTAGATAAGCCCCCGATGTATCCTAAAAGATGAGAAAAAGAGGTTAGATTATACTCACCCAGGGGCGTTCCCCGCTGCGGTCCGGTCCGATGGGCGTCGCGGTCCAGTCCGGGGCCTCCCATCTTCTTACGATGATGTCCTCTTCTTGTCTTCATGCTGCGGCTCCTGTTGTGAACTCTGTTTCCGGGCTCCCTCCTGTGGTCATGAGTGGTACTGTGTGAGTTCTCTCTTTGGGCTCCTCCTGGTGGCTCTTTTTGTTATTTTGCAGGTTTCTGGCAGGATCAGCTGTCTCGTCATCTGCTAGTTAGGTTTCCTATTTAATCCACCTGGTCCTTCATTCCTTGCCTGTTGCCCTTGTATTCAGTGCTATTCTGATTGCTCCTGTTTACATCCGTTATCAGTCTCTCCAAGAGAAGCTAAGTTCTGTTTGCTTATTTTTGCTCATCTGTGTTCAAGATGTTTCCTAGTATATGATGAGTTTTTGTCCAGCTTGCTAATATGTGATTTCCCTGCTTGCTGGTGCTCTGGGGTGCTGAGTTGCTCCCCCCACATCGTTAGTTGGTGTGGGAGTTCTCGCCTTCTCTGCGTGGATATTTTTGCATAGGGTTTTTTACTGACCGCACAGATCCCTTGCTATTTTCTGCTATCTAGCGTTAGCGGGCCTCATTTGCTTAACCTGTTTCATCTCTGCGTTTGTCTTTTCCTCTTAACTCACCGTTATTATTTGTGGGGGGCATCTATATCTCTGGGGGATTTCTCTGAGGCAAGTGAGGTCTTTACTTTCTCTTTAGGGGTAGTCAGTTTCTCAGGCCGTGAAGAGACGTCTAGGATTTCAGGAAACGTTCCACGGCTGCCTATAGTGTGTGCGGTTAGGATCAGGTTTGCGGTTAGTCCAGTTACCACATCCCCAGAGCTCGTCCTATTATTTTCTACTTAGCTGGTTAGATTTGTGATCCTAAGCCACTAGGATCATAACAGGCTCCGGCGCTGGCTTATTTTGTCTGCCCTGTTGAACTGTCTCCTAGTTCCCTAAAATCATTCTTAAGGACCTTCCACCTCCCTCTAACTTTGTCATTTGTGCCGATGTGCACCATGACCGCTGGGTTTTCCTCAGCCCCACCCAGCAATCTGTCTATCCGATCTGCAATACATCAAACCCAAGCACCAGGCAGACACACTGTTCGGCATTCACTGTCTCAGCGGCAGATGACCCTGTCTGTCTGCCTAATTATAGAGTCCCCTACAACCAACATCTGTCTGGCCTTTGCTGCACTCCTATTTCTCTCCTTTCTACAGCAGTCGTTTCTCTGGTTGCTAGGAGCAACGTCCTGCTGCAGTGATCCCAGTCCTGGGCTTGCATTCCTTTTATCAGCCAAAAAGGCATATTTACTAGGTAGTGCCAGATCGGGGCACTTTCCCCCTACCCCTTCTTGTAACATTTACCCGGCAGCTTACTTTTCTTTTCTGATCTTCCACACCTTCACCCTCCTCCATATCCCTGGCCCCAGCCAGCACAAGCTCAGTAAGCTCTAAACTCCTCTTCAGGTTTGCATTGCTCCTGAGTTTTGCCAGCTGCACATTTAGATCTATTACCTGGGCTTCCAAACATGTAACTCACTTGCAACAAGTGCAGACATATTCACCCTCAAACAGCTGTTCAAGGAATGCATACATCTCACAAGACGCACACCTGGTGGCATTGTCCATGGAGCACATATTCAATGGGGATAACAGTACAGATAAAAGCAGAAAAAAAAATTAACTATTGAAACTAGTAAGGAAAATACCAAACTATGCTCTTGTGTTAAACTATGAAATTGCGCTTAACTATGGACTTATCTGCAGCTTTGGACTTAATGACAGCCCTCACTCCGCTCATCAGCCCTCACTTAGAGTGTCTGGAACTTGTAGTCCAGCAATATAGAAATTTCAGCCAATGAGCATGGGGCAGGGTACCCCAACAGCTCCAAAATACCTGCTCCAGTAGCGTATGTTCCAAATCCCGATGATGAAAAGCTTGTAGCATAATCTTGGATCGAGTTGGTGGTCAACTGCCAGGCTTGCTACCAGCAGTCCAGTTAAAAATTGAATCCACAGAGCATGTTTCCAAATTTTCCTCACAGAAACTGATCACAAATTTCACATCCAAACAATAGCAGAGAGTATCCCCACAGTCAGGGGTGCTGAGTACAGACAGTGGCTTTTGGCAAACTGCTCCCATAGATATGGGCTCAAGAATTCACAAAGCACCTTTTGCCACAGTACTATGACAGACATGGATGCCTAAGAGTAGAAAAAATGTAGACACACAGATATCACTCCCACTGACTCAGTTGAAGATTCTAAAACCTTTTGGGTACGCATGGAGCTATCATAGAGACAGGTGACCAGAGTTTTTTGTCCTTACGCTAAGAAGGGTAAAAATATAAAAAAAGAATCTGGAACCAGGAGGAACAGGTCCAAATGGAGAAGAAGGTGTAGGAGGAGATGGATGTGGGGGTATAGGTGGAGGAGGAGGTAGTCAACACAGTTTTTTGTGTTTTCTATTTGTGGATGAGGCCCGCAAATGAAATTAATGACAAATAGAGTTGAAGACTGGCTGGGTGCACCTGTTATAGTTGTCTGGTCATCCAAAGGTATGGACAAGTCATGTGAGATCAACACCTGGTTCATTTTAAAGAATGTTAGGTTACATATGTTGGATGTGGAGAGGCAGATGCGCTTGTCTGTGATGACCGCCCGCCATGCTAAACACACGTTCTGACAGTACACTTGCTGCAGGGCAGGCCAGCACCTCCAAACCACAAAGGACAAGCTCAGACCATGTGTCCAATTTGGAGACCAAGAAGTTTAATGGGCAGAGTATGTGGAGATTTGTGGATATGTAGACTTCCACCACGTTGTTCTAACCAGAGACAAGCAAACTTGTTAAGAAAAAGTTTGCCAATCTCAAATTTGGCACGAACAGAGAACATTAGGATACGTGTTCGGTTTCATGAGCATTTTTACCCAAAGCCTGCAAAATTCAGTCACATGTCAGTAAATCATCGTATTTTTACTAACGCTTTTATTTTTAGTGGTGCTGTATGATGAGCGGGGGTACTGGGGAAATGTGTGATGAGGGGAGGAGGTGTGTCTAGGTCAAAGGAGCTGTGAAGTGTCATTTTTTTTTCTTTTTTTTTCTTTAATAACTTAATATGTGTACATTCCAGCAGCCAATCGGGGTGCATAAACCATCCACAATGTCATGACACAAGGTCTTCTGTGATTGACTGCCAAAGTTACATGTCCCTGGCCATATAAAAAGTGGACATCTTCTTGGTGCCATTTTCTGAGTGTCACAGTGCAGAGAAGCCACTTCTGTTAGTGCTGCAAGTGAACTTGTCAGTTAGCAAGATAGGATCCTGTCCTGTGTGAAATCGATCTTCCCGCATCTAACTAGATTGTGTAAAAATGTTGTTGCAGTCTCAGAAGGTCCCATTTGCTCATTCAAATCGTTTGTGATAAAACTGTGTATCAGTGAGAAATCAGAAGGCTAGATTTCCACTTAAAAATCGTTAGGCCCAATATTGGGGTGCAGCCAGGAGGCCCAATTTGATAATCCAAATAGTTTGTGATAAAACTGTGTTTCAGGGAGAAATCAGACAGCCAGATTTCCACTTGAAAATCATTAGGCCTAAAATTAGGGTGTAGCCTGTAGGGCCAATTAGCTACTCTAAATCGTTTGTGATAAAACTGTGTTTCTGTGAGAAATAAGGAAGGCAAGATTTCCATTTAAAAATCGTTAGGCCTAATATTGGGGTGCAGCCAATTTGCTAATCCAAATCGTTTGTGATAAAACTGTGTTTCAGGGAGAAATCAGAAAGCCAGATTTCCACTTAAAAATCATTAGGCCTAAAATTGGGGTGTAGCCTGTAGGGCCAATTAGCTACTCTAAATCGTTTGTGATAAAACTGTGTTTCTGTGAGAAATAAGGAAGGCAAGATTTCCATTTAAAAATCGTTAGGCCTAATATTGGGGTGCGGCCAATTTGCTAATCCAAATAATTTGTGATAAAACTGTGTCGCAGTGAGAAATCAAAAGGCCCCAACTACTGTTAAAAATTGTTAGGTATAACAGTGTTGTTCAGGCACACCATTTAAGAAAATAAATAGTAAATTATTCATTTGGTGACAGGTGATGGACAGCTGTAGGCCCAAGGTTGTGAAACAGCAGGTTACAAGAGGGGAAGTGTACATACAGCATGAGTGGGAAAAAGCAAGGTCATGGTGGAAGGGGAAATAGGCTTGGTGTTCGACGTGTACATAGGTTAGGTGTTAATGTTAACCCCTTCCCGACCTTTGACGCCACGTAGGCGTCATGAAAACCCGTGCTAATCTGACCCATGACGCCTATGTGGCGTCATGGAATGATCGCGTCCCTGCAGATCGGGTGAAAGGGTTAACTCCCATTTTACCCGATCTGCAGGGACAGGGGGAGTGGTACTTCAGCCCAGGGGGGGTGGCTTCACCCCCCCGTGGCTACGATCGCTCTGATTGGCTGTTGAAAGTGAAACTGCCAATCAGAGCGATTTGTAATATTTCACCTAAAAAACTGGTGAAATATTACAATCCAGCCATGGCCGATGCTGCAATATCATCGGCCATGGCTGGAAAACCTAATCTGTCCCCCCCCACACCCACCGATCTCCTCCCCAGTCCTCTGTTATGTGGTCCGCCCCCCTAAGTCGTCCTGCCCGCTCCCCCCGTGCTCCGATGCCACCCCCTGTCCTCCGATCCACCCCCCATGCTCAGATCCCCCCCCTCATACTTACCGAGCCTCCGGGCGTCCATCCGTCTTCTCCATGAGCGCCGCCATCTTCCAAAATGGTGGGCGCATGCGCAGTGCACCCGCCGAATCTGCCGGCCGGCAGATTCGTTCCAGGTATATTTTGATCACTGCGATATAACCTATCACAGTGATCAAAATAAAAAAAATAGTAAATGACCCCCCCTTTATCACCCCCATAGGTAGGGACAATAATAAAAAAAAGAAAATATTTTTTTTTCTTTTTCCACTAGGGTTAGGGTTAGAACTAGGGTTAGGGTTAGGGGTAGTGTTAGGGTTAGGGTTAGGGCATGTGCACACAGTGCGGATTTGGCTGCGGATCCGCAGTGGATTGGCCGCGGATCCGCTGCGAATTCGTAGCAGTTTTCCATCAGGTTTACAGTACCATGTACACCTATGGAAAACCAAATCTGCTGTGCCCATGGTGCGGAAAATACCGTGCGGAAACGCTGTGTTGTATTTTCCACAGCATGTCAATTTTGTGCGGATTCCGCAGCGTTTTACACCTGTTCCTCAAAAGGAATCCGCAGGTGAAATCCGCACAAAAAACACTGGAAATCCGCTGTAAATCCGCAGGTAAAACGCAGTGCCTTTTACCTGCGGATTTTTCAAAAATGGTGCGGAAAAATCTCACACGAATCCGCAACGTGGGCACATAGCCTTAGGGTTAGGGTTGGAATTAGATTTAGGGTTGGAATTAGGGCTAGAGTTGGAAATAGGGTTAAGATTAGGCTTGTGGTTAGGGTTACGGATAGGGTTAGGGGTGTGTTGGGGTTAGGGTTGTGGTTAGGGGTGTGTTGGGGTTAGGGTTGTGATAAGGTTTATGGCTACAGTTGGGATTAGGGTTAGGGGTGTGTTGGGGTTAGTGTTGAAGTTAGAATTGAGGGGTTTCCACTGTTTAGGCACATCAGGGGTCTCCAAACGCAACATGGCGCCACCATTGATTCCAGCCAATCTTGCGTTCAAAAAGTCAAATGGTGCTCCCTCCCTTCCAAGCCCCGACGTGCGCCCAAACAGTGGTTTACCCCCACATATGGGGTACAAACGTACTCAGGACAAACTGGGCAACAACTATTGGGGTCCAATTTCTCCTGTTACCCTTGCGAAAATAAAAAATGACTTGCTAAAACATAATTTTTGAGGAAAGAACAATTATTTTTTATTTTCACGGCTCTGCGTTATAAACTTCTGTGAAGCACTTGGGGTTTGAAAGTGCTCACCACACATCTAGATAAGTCCCTGGGGGGGACTATTTTCCAAAATGGGGTCACTTGTGGGGTGTTTCTACTGTTTAGGCACATCAGGGGCTCTGCAAATGCAACGTGACGCCCGCAGACCATTCCATCAAAGTCTGCATTTCAAATGTCACTACTTCCCTTCCGAGCCCTGACGTGCGCCCAAACAGTGGTTTACCCCCACATATGGGGTATCACCGTACTCACAACAAACTGGGCAACAAATATTGGGGTCCAATTTCTCCTGTTACCCTTGTGAAAATAAAAAATTGCTTGCTAAAACATCTTTTTTGAGGAAAGAAAAATGATTTTTTATTTTCACAGCTCTGCGTTGTAAACTTCTGTGAAGCACTTAGGGGTTGAACGTGCTCACCACACATCTAGATAAGTTTCTTGGGGGGTCTAGTTTCCAAAATGGGGTCACTTGTGGGGTGTTTCTACTGTTTAGGCACATCAGGGGCTCTGCAAACGTAACATGATGCCCGCAGACCATTCCATCAAAGTCTGCATTCCAAATCGTCACTACTTCCCTTCCAAGCCCCGGCATGTGCCCAAACAGTGGTTTACCCCCACATATGGGGTATCAGCGTACTCAGGAGAAACTGGACAACAACTTTTGGGGTCAAATTTCTCCTGTTACCCTTGGGAAAATTAAAAAATTCTGCGCTAAAAAAATATTTTTGAGGAAAGAAAACACATTTATTATTTTCACGGCTCTACGTTATAAACTTCTGTGAAGCACTTGGGGGTTCAAAGTGCTCACCACACATCTAGATAAGTTCCCTAGGGGGTCTAGTTTCCAAAGTGGGGTCACTTGTGGGGAGTTCCTACTGTTTAGGCACAACAGGTGCTCTGCAAACGCAACGTGACGCCCGCAGAGCATTCCATCAAAGTCTGCATTTCAAAACGTCACTACTTCCATTCCGAACCCCGACGTGTGCCAAAACAGTGGTTTACCCCCACATATGGGGTATCAACGTACTCAGGAGAAACTGGACAACAAATTTTGGGAGCCAATTTCTCCTGTTACCCTTGGGAAAATAAAAAATTGTGGGCTAAAAAATCATTTTTGAGAAAAGAAAATTTTTTTTTTATTTTCATGGCTCTGCGTTATAAACGTCTGTGAAGCACTTGGGGGTTCAAAGTGCTCACCACACATCTAGATTAGTTCCATGGGAGGTCTAGTTTCCAAAATGGGGTCAATTGTGTGGGAGCTCTAATGTTTAGGCACACAGGGGCTCTCCAAACGCTACATGGTGTCAGCTAATGATTGAAGATAATTTTCCATTCAAAAAGCCAAATGGCGTGCCTTCCCTTCCGAGCCCTGCCGTGCGCCCAAACAGTGGTTTACCCCCACATATGGGGTATCATCGTACTCAGGACAAACTGGACAACAACATTTGGGGTCCAATTTCTCCTATTACTAGTGTTGAGCATTCCGATACTGCAAGTATCGGGTATCGGCCGATATTTGCTGTATCGGAATTTCCGATACCGAGATCCGATACTTTTGTGGTATCGGGTATCGGGTATCGCAACAACATTAATGTAATAATGTGTAAAAGAGAGAATTAAAATAAAAAATATTGCTATACTCACCTCTCCGACGCAGCCTGGACCTCGGGAACCGGCAGCGTTGTTTGTTTAAATTTCGCACTTTTACTTGGTTACGTGAAGTCCCGGCTTGTGATTGGTCAGGGCGGCCATGTTGCCGGGACGCGGACCAATCACAGCAAGCCGTGACGAAATTACGTCACGGCTTGCTGTGATTGGTCCGCGTCCCGGCAACATGGCCGCCATTAACCAATCACAAGCCGTGACGTCACGGGAGGCTGGACATGCGCGTATTTTAAAAAGCGCGCGTGTCCAGCCTCCAGTGACGTCCCAGCTTATGATTGGTCACGGCGCCATGTTGCCGGGACGCGGACCCATCACAGCAAGCCGTGACGAAATTACGTCACGGCTTGCTGAGATTGGTCCGCGTCCCGGCAACATGGCCGCCATTAACCAATCACAAGCCGTGACGTCACGGGAGGCTGGACATGCGCGTATTTTAAAAAGCACGCGTGTCCAGCCTCCCGTGACGTCACGGCTTGTGATTGGTTAATGGCGGCCATGTTGCCGGGACGCGGACCAATCACAGCAAGCCGTGACGTAATTTCGTCACGGCTTGCTGTGATTGGTCCGCGTCCCAGCAACATGGCGCCGTGACCAATCATAAGCCGGGACGTCACTGGAGGCTGGACACGCGCGCTTTTTAAAATACGCGCATGTCCAGCCTCCCGTGACGTCACGGCTTGTGATTGGTTAATGGCGGCCATGTTGCCGGGACGCGGACCAATCACAGCAAGCCGTGACGTAATTTCGTCACGGCTTGCTGTGGTTGGTCCGCGTCCCGGCAACATGGCCGCCCTGACCAATCACAAGCCGGGACTTCACGTAACCCAGTAAAAGCGCGAAATTTAAACAAACAACGCTGCCGGTTCCCTCGCTGAGGTCCAGGCTGCGTCGGAGAGGTGAGTATAGCAATATTTTTTATTTAAATTCTTTATTTTACACATTTATATGGATCCCAGGGTCTGAAGGAGAGTTTCCTCTCCTTCAGACCCTGGGAACCATCAGGAATAGCGTCCGATACTTGAGTCCCATTGACTTGTATTGGTATCGGGTATCGGTATCGGATTGGATCCGATACTTTGCCGGTATCGGCCGATACTTTCCGATACCGATACTTTCAAGTATCGGACGGTATCGCTCAACACTACCTATTACCCTTGGGAAAATAAAAATTTCCGGGCTAAAAATCATTTTTGAGGAAAGAAAAATAATTTATTTTCATGGCTCTGCGTTATAAACTTCTGTGAAGCACCTGGGGGTTTTAAGTGCTCATTATGTATCTAGATAAGTTCCTTGGGGGGTCTAGTTTCCAAAATGGGGTCACTTGTAGTGGAGCTCCAATGTTTAGGCACACAGGGGCTCTCAAAAAGCGACATGGTGTCCGCTAACGATTGGAGCTAATTTTCCATTCAAAAAGTCAAATGGCGCGCCTTCCCTTCCGAGCCTTGCCGTGCACCCAAACAGTGGTTTACCCCCACATATGAGGTATAAGCGTACTCAGGAGAAATTGCACAACAAATTTTAGGATCCATTTTATCCTGTTGCCCATGTGAAAATGAAAAAATTGAGGCTAAAAGAAATTTTGTGTGAAAAAAAAGTACTTTTTCATTTTTACGGATCAATTTGTGAAGCACCTGAGGGTTTAAAGTGCTCACGATGCTTCTAGATAAGTTCCTTGGGGGGTCTAGTTTCCAAAATGGGGTCACTTGTGGGGGAGCTCCAATGTTTAGGCACACAGGGGCTCTCCAAACCTGACATGGTGTCCGCTAGCGATGGAGATAATTTTTCATTCAAAAAGTCAAATGGCGCTCCTTCCCTTCCGAGCCTTACCATGTGCCCAAACAGTGGTTTACCCCCACATGTGAGGTATCGGTGTACTCAGGAGAAATTGTCCAACAAATTTTAGGATCCATTTTATCCTGTTGCCCATGTGAAAATGAAAAAATTGAGGCTAAAATAATTTTTTTGCGAAAAAAAAGTACTTTTTCATTTTTACAGATTAATTTGTGAAGCACATGGGGGTTTAAAGTGCTCACTATGCTTCTAGATAAGTTCCTTGGGGGGTATAGTTTCCAAAATGGGGTCACTTGTGGGGGAGCTCCAATGTTTAGGCACACGGGGGCTCTCCAAACGCGACATGGTGTCCGCTAAAGATTGGAGCCAATTTTTCATTAAAAAAGTCCAATGGCGCTCCTTCCCTTCCGAGCCCTGCCGTGCGCCCAAACAGTGGTTTACCCACACATATGAGGTATCAGCGTACTCAGGACAAAATGCACAACAATGTTCGTGGTCCAGTTTCTCCTTTTACCCTTGGGAAAATAACAAAATTGTTGCTAAAATATAATTTTTGTGACTAAAAATTATAATTTTTTCCTTCCATGTTGCTTCTGCTGCTGTGAAACACCTGAAGGGTTAATAAACTTCTTGAATGTGGTTTTGAGCACCTTGAGGGGTGCAGTTTTTAGAATGGTGTCACTTTTGGGTATTTTCTGCCATATAGAACCCTCAAACTGACTTCAAATGTGAGGTGGTCCCTAAAAAAAATGGTTTTGTACATTTTGTTGTAAAAATGAGAAATCACTGGTCAAATTTTAACCCTTATAACTTCCTAGCAAAAAAAAAAATTGTTTCCAAAATTGTGCTGATGTAAAGTAGACATGTGGGAAATGTTATTTATTAACTATTTTGTGTCACATAACTCTCTGGTTTAACAGAATAAAAATTCAAAAATTTTCAAAATTTTCGCCAAATTTCCGTTTTTTTTTCACAAATAAACTCAGAAATTATCGACCTAAATTTACCACTAACATGAAGCCCAATATGTCACGAAAAAACAATCTCAGAATCGCTGGGATCCGTTGAAGCGTTCCTGAGTTATTACCTCATAAAGGGACACTGGTCAGAATTGCAAAAAATGGCCAGGTCATTAAGGTCAAAATAGGCTGGGTCATGAAGGGGTTAATGAAAGCTCAACTGAACAAACATCTACTCTTCCTGTCCAAAGACCACTGACATCTGTTACTGGATGGGCTACTCCACTCCCTTTCTTTGGCAGCCACACAGCAGTGAGCCTTGTAGATGAGGGCCATAAAGAGCATGTGCTCGAGTGGATGGCAAGCGCTGCATCAAGTGACCTCTCCTCCTCGTCCTCCACCTTAATATCACACACAGTACAATACTCTGGGTTGACACCTCTATCACCCTTGTTTCCCCCCACGTCACAAATTTCCAAACACCCAACTGACCGTGGAGAACCACAGATGAGCCATTCTGCAGAGCTGTTCACACATTCTGTTCCATGGGCATCAGAGGTCTCCTTCGAAGAGTCACAAAATCCAGAAGTGGAAAGCATCTGCACCGAAGCCCAAAATGTTTTCATGTTGGATACAGGAATGGACAAAGTAGGGTCTGAGTAGAATCCAGACCCTTGTCACCAGATATTATCCACCGGGGGTGGAGGTGATCCTGATGATACCTAGATACCAAAGGCACATGCGGACTGTCCTGCGGTGTCAGGGCAGGAAGAGGAGGAGGGTGACTCTCTGGGTGAGGAGTATGAGAACAGAAAGGATGACGATGAGGTTGTAAATCCCACTTGGTGTGAACCCAGAAGTGTGCAGTTGAGTAGCTCAGCACGTGACGTTGCAGCTTCCCACACACACATGAAGTGATGGAACCATGACAAGCACTGCGTCCTCAGCAGTGAACATGACCCAACTCATGTTATATGCAAAATTTGAAAAAACTTAGTAGAGGCAAAAATTGCAATAAATTGACAACTGCATGCATGAACCAACACATGCGCGATCAACATGCCTTAGTTTGGGAATCTCTCTGCGCTAAAATGCCAACAAGCGGGCCTCGTCAACCGCTGGCCTTCCCATGAACCACATCTGCTGTTTCTTCAACAAGACAGCAGTGAGGCATATAGTGTGCATCACAGTTCTAGACTACCAACCCCTGGAATGTTAGGTGTCATCACAAAATCATTAGCAGCAGCAGTGTAAGTGACATAAGCAATTTCTGTTTCATTTCACACATTTTTTAGACCAGCCCATGCACCAGCAGAACAGAGTACAAGTCTGACACATTGTGAATGACTAGAGAGGATAGTGCAGGAGTATCTGGAGCTCAATATCAATGTCATCAAAGGGAATTTGGATCCTTTTGCACTTTGGTCTTCAAAAATTGAAGAGTGGCCTGAGCTTGCCTGTCATGCCTTGGAGGTTTTGTCATGCCCGGGAGCCAGTGTTTTCTCAAAATGTGTCTTCAGCACTGCTGGTGGTGTCCTGAAGGATAAGCTTTTCCAGAAGTATCCTGTAAGTATAGATCGCCTAAATTTCATCAACATGAACAAGTCATGGATCTCCAAAGACTTTTTTACCCCTTGTGCAGACCAGGCGATGGTGTCGTTTTCAGTGTCATGTATTGATCTTGCATTAGATCAGCCTGTGCCACTTTTGTGGTGTCTTCTGTGTCTGCTGTTGCTACTGCTGCTGATGTTACAAACATTTTATTGAAATGTGAAGGCTCCGAGTTGGGTCATCATCTGGTAGGTTGCCTGTAGTAGAAGGTGTGTCAGAGGCCTATTATACTGTTTATAATTTGTGGAAATTGATGCCACTTTAGTGCTGTGTAACAATTATTTTTTTAAATGAGGAGACTCAAAGTTGGGTCTCTATCTGGTGGGTTGCCTGTGTAAGTTAAGCTCCCAGACAGGCAGGCCTGCACTCACTTTCAGTCAACTACCTCTGTTACTTTCCTAACATTTTTGCACCAATAGTACTGTGTGAAACTGATGTTTGTGCCATCTGAGTGTGCTAAATTAAAAAAAATGTGTTGCTTGGGGGTATCAAGGCTCCCAGATAAGGCTTACACTGCTTTGATTAGCCACCACGTGTTAATTTAAACTTAAACTCAAAGCTCTAAATACCCAGACCCGGATACCTCATGCATGGCCATTGCTGACTGCTTTTACTGTGGGTCAATTGATAAGTGTTACAGTACCTGTGTTACTTTCCTTACATTTTTCTACCAATGGTACTGTATGAAACTGATGTTTGTACCATCTGAGTGTGGCTGTAATAATAAAATAAAATTGTGGGTTTTATATGAGATATCAGGTCTCCCAGCTAGGAAGGCTTACACTGCTCCCTTAACCACCAGATCCTCAATATAATTACAATTCCAAGCTGTAATTGCAGGGCCAGACCCTGATACCTAATGCATGGCCCATAGCGGATTGCTGTTGTTTCATTTGCAACTTTTTACTGTGGATCAACGGATGCCAGTTATCATGATGTCTACTTTTAATTTTAGCTGTCTGGGAAACTTTTTGTCACCCCATAAGGTTTTGTGTATACATTTGGTTTGGCCTCCCATTGAATCTAATGGGGTTCGGGTACGTTCGCTAAATCGCTCGACAAATATATTCGGCGAACATCTAATTGTTCAGCAAATTGAACCGAACCTTGAAAGGTTCGCTCATCTCTAGTCTCAAATAACCACATGACCTTCTCCCATGCCTTCTGTGGATCATCCAGATGGTCATCGGCGAACTTCAGTTGGGCCTGGACAGGTGCTGGCATGAGCAGGGGTACCTTGCATGCCCTGCAGGATTTTAATCCATGACAGTGTAATGTGTTACTAAAGGTAATGTTTGAGACTGTGGGCCCAGCTGTCTTCATGTCATTGACCAGGTCCTCCCATGTAGTTCTGGGCTGATTGCTGAACTTTCTCAAAATCATCCTCACCCCACAAGGCAAGATCTTGCATGAAGCCTCAGACCAAGGAAAATTGACAGTCATCTTGTGTTTTTTCCATTTTCTAATAATTGTGTCAACAGTTGTTGCCTTCTCGCCAAGCTGCTTGTTTATTGACCTGTAACTCATCCCAGCCTTGTGCAGGTCTACAGTTTTGTCCCTGGTGTCCTTAGACAGCTCTTTGGTCTTGGCCATGGAGGAGAGGTTGGAGTGTGATTGAGTGTGTGGAAAGGTGTCTTTTATACAGGTAACAAATAAGTGCAATTAATACAGCTAATGAGTGCAGAATGGGTGCGCATCTAAAAGTAAAACTAACAGGTCTGTGAGAGCCAGAATTCTTGCTGGTTGGTAGGTGATCAAATACTTATTTCATGCAATAAAATGCAATTTATGTAAAAACCATACAATGTCATTTTCTGGTTGTTATTTTTAGATTTTGTCTCTCACAGGTAAAGTGTATCTACGATAAAAATTACAGATATCTCCATTCTTTGTAAGTTGAAAAACTTGCTAAATCAACATTGTATCAAATACTTACTTTCTCCAATATATTAGCTGGGATATAAAGTCAGTTTGTCCAGCAACGGAAGTTTATTTTTTGAACATATTTGTTACATAAAAGTTATGGATTCGATAAATAAATACAATATCACTGAACACTTGGAAGCATCTTCTATGTTTAGATTAAAAAAAAACCTGTCAGCTCCTCACCAATTAGTTTAATATAATAGCAAATTTTTACTGTGTAGTTACTAGCAAAGAGGTGATGATAATTGACCCTAAGGTAGAAATTATGTTTCTAGCATCACTGGGTAACATGAAAATGCAATGTTTTCATGCCATACTTATAGTAATATCAAAAATAATCAAGGCTATATGTATGATTGGAAGATACAATGGCTTCTGTGGGTTCAATTGACAGGATTCTGGAGCCTTGGAACACCACAAAAATATAATATTAATTCAACTTATTGCTATATCATAGTTGTGTTTGGCGGATGGTGAAAGTATGCTCAGAAATATGGCAGTAATACCATTCCACTTGGAGGTTCCTGTGGGAAAATATGACATAGTTTAGGGTAAGGGTTTTCTTTATTTATATCTTTTTGTTTTATACTGAATTTGCCTTCTATGTATGACTTTTTGTTATTTCACGTCTGTATAATTTTTTTAAGCACTGTATTTTTTTCTTACATATTAAATCTAAAATGTAGCAGGTTTGTTCCTTGCTGCTGTAAACAAATCGTCAACCTCAAAGAAGTAAAATATAGCCTGGTTGTGTTACCCTGTGGATGCCAGCATGCAAGAAGAGTACCTATCAAGTGCTTGGGAAAGTTGGGAGTGTGCGCGTACTACTGTTTCCCTCTGTGCAGGCGTCTTGCTGGCCTGTCAAAACGGCGAGTGATGGCAGCGAGAAGTGTAGTGTAAATGTGTGAACTGGCTTTGGCTTAGTTTATTGCCAGCCTATTGCAGTAGGGGGTAGATGAGAAGCAGAGTTCTTTTACAGTAACATTCGAGTCATGGGTGCAGCGAGTGGGCCGTCTTTTTGACAATATTTATGGTACAATAGTATTAGTATTTTATTTAGGTTTTCTTTTTATTTTCTCTTCTTTTTTTCCCTTCTTTGTAATGTATACCCCCATATGGGTGCAGGCATGCGGCGCTGTTGTTGCCTAATGGCATCCTGTGATAATCTAATGACTTTTGCATCATGTGATTGACGCCTACGCTTATATGCATTGTTTATGTCCCAGCGATGCTGTTGCTCTTCAAGAGTCTCATTTGCCCTTTGTTGTCTTCGACGTTGTGCCTTTGCTGCTTTCCTTTCATTGTCATTGGCGTACTTTTTAGGAGGAGCCATGTTGGCATTGATATTTGCTTTTTAAAGGGGTTTTCCCACAATCAAAAATTAATTTTAAAAATTGTTTGTGTCTGACCGTGTACTGAACATACCACAGCTCCTGGGCAGGGGAGGAAGCAAAAGACAAAACTGACATTATAGCAGGAGATCGCAGAGGATACATTTTGTGAGGTAAAATATTTTTAAAAACAGTCAGTGGATTCATTTGGTGAGGTAAAATATTTCACTTTGATCCCCTGCTGTAATGTCAGTATTATCTTTTTCTTCCTCCCCTACCCAGGAGATGTGGTATGCTCCGTACACGGTCAGACACAGTCAATTTTTAAAATGGACTTTCGTTCGTGGGAAAACCACTTTAATGTGACCAACTTCCTCTGTCTGTAGACACGTCACACATCTGCCACCAGGATCAGCCGAATGATTCACTGCGCCTGCGCATATTTCGTGCAGGCGCAGTAAATCAGATCACCGCCATCTTTCTGCAGACAGATAGCGGCGGTCACATTAAAACTGAGCATGCACTCCTCCTGTACAAAGATGGCGGCAGTCAGTGAATCATTTTGCTGATCCTGGCGGCGTCGGCGTGTTCGCGACGGAGTTCCGCTGGTGGTACCGCGCAAGAGGCTGGGTGAGTGTGATTGCGAGTGAGTGAATGTGAGTGCGAAAGTGTGATTGTAAAAGTTTGTAAAAGTTTGAGTGGGAGTGTGTGAGTGGAAATGTGTGAGTATGTGAGTGTGTGTGGTGCGTACGGCATATAGTGTGTGTGTGTGTGTGTGTGTGTGTGTGTGTGTGTGTGTGTGTGGTGCGACGGTGTACTGCTAGTGGTACCGCCCAACAGGTTGGTACCAAAAGCAGTTTCCATATTGAGACACCCATCACTAGGGTGTCCTAATATGGCGGTTGGTGAACTTCCTCTACTTGGAATTCTGGGATACGGTGACATCTGGACAGAACAGGAAATGAAAACATTACAAGGCAATTATACAAATAGATGTGCAGATAATTTCTATGGCAAAAGAAGTGTATTTCATATTTTTGATAGTTTTCGTAATGGTAAAGCTAATTAAGCAATAACTTTATTAGTATATGTGGAAAAAGAAACAGGTTCTGCAACACCTGAAAGAGGCCAGCATAATTCACATATTTAAGAGGAAAGGTAATCGCTAATCTTGTGATAACCATCGATGCATCTCCCTTCTGTCCATTGCAGGACAAAATATTGGCTCGTCTTATGCTCATTCGCCTTCTACATCACCTTGAGCAAGGCCTACTACCTGAAAGCCAGTGTGGTTTCCGTGCTAGACGTAGAACTGTAGATATGGTCTTTGCAGCACGTTAACTTCTGGAAAAGTGATTTGACCAAGGCTTTCAGTAGTTAGTAGAGACGACCTGTGGAAGATCATGGCAAAATTCGGCTGCCCGAGCAAGTTCATCTCAATTGTCCGGCAGTCCCATGATGGCAAGATGGTGAAGGTTCTGAACTATGGAGACGAATTTGAGGCTTTCTCAGTAACAAACGGCATAAAACAAGGCTGTGTGCTTGCTCCAACCCTGTTCAGTATGCTATTCTCTGCAATGTTAAGTGATGCCTTTAACAACTATGAAGATGGAATCCAGGTTAGGTACAGGCATGATAATAATAATTTTAGTTATATAGCGCACACATATTCTGCAGCGCTTTACAATTATAGAGGGGATTTGTACAGATAATAGACATTACAGCATAACAATAAACACAGATCAAAACAGAAACCAGTAGGAACGAGGGCCATGCTCGCAAGCTTACAAACAATGAGGAAAAATGGGAGACACGAGAGGTGGATGGTAACAATTGCTTTCGTTTTTCGGACCAGCCATAGTGTAAGAATCAGGTGTTCATATAAAGCTGCATGAACCAGTTAACAGCCTTAAAGGGAACCTATCACCCCGTTTTTTTCGGTATGAGATAAAAATACTGTTAAATAGGGCCTGAGCTGTGCATTACAATAGTGTAGTTTGTGGACCCCGATTCCCCACCTATGCTGCCGAAATACGTTACCAAAGTAGTCATTTTCGCCTGTCAATCAGGCTGGTCAGGTCGGATGGGCGTGGCTTCTTCCCCCAGATATTGCGTAGTTTTCCGTTGGTGGCGTAGTGGTGTGCGCATGTCCAAGGTCCCCAATCCTGCACGGGGGGGTGAAAATAGCAGCGATGTCCGTTATTCCATTGGTGGTCGGTGGGCGCGGCCATCTTCCTTTGGCCGCGCGTGCGCAGAAGCGGCGCTCTGCTGGCTGCGGCTTCAGGAAAATGGCCGCGGGATGCCGCGCGTGCGCAAATGGAGATCGCGGCGGCCATTTTCCTGAAGCCGCGGCCAGCAGAGCGCCGCTTCTGCGCATGCGCGGCCAAAGGAAGATGGCCGCGCCCACCGACCACCAATGGAATAACGGACATCGCTGCTATTTTCACCCCCCCGTGCAGGATTGGGGACGTTGGACATGCGCACACCACTACGCCACCAACGGAAAACTACGCAATATCTGGGGGAAGAAGCCACGCCCATCCGACCTGACCAGCCTGATTGACAGGCGAAAATGACTACTTTGGTAACGTATTTCGGCAGCATAGGTGGGGAATCGGGGTCCACAAACTACACTATTGTAATGCACAGCTCAGGCCATATTTAACAGTATTTTTATCTCATACCGAAAAAAACGGGGTGATAGGTTCCCTTTAAGGCTATGTGCACACGTTGCAGATTCGGCTTAGGAATTTCTGGTGCGGATTCTGTCTCTCCTGGCAGAAAACGCACCTGCGGTTTTTTGTGCGGTTCCGCAGCGTTTTTTTTGTTAGTTTTTGCTGTGGTTTTCTTGCGGATTTGCTGCATTTTTTACCCCTGCGGTTTTCTATAATGGAATGGGTACAAAAACGTTGCAGATTCACAAAAAATAATTGAAATGCTATTTCTTTAAAACCGCAGCGTTTTCGCAGCGGATTTTCCGCAAAGTGTGCACAGCATTTTTTTTTTCCTCATTGATTTACATTGTACTGTAAATCAATTGCGGATCTGCAGCGTTTCTGCACTGCAAAAAATGCTGCGGATCCGCAGAGAATCCGCAACGTGTGCACATACCCTAATATGTAACAGTACAGACACAGAGGGCTATTAAATGCAAAAAGCGTATGAGAACATGATGCGAGGCATCCGATTATGGTTGAAGATTTTTGAATGGGCCACACATTCTAACATTCACAGTTTAGCTTGTCAGACTGATGGCAAGTTATTCAACCCAAAACACCTGAAGTCAGTTACGAAGGTGCATGATACTGTTATCCGTGAATTATTATTTGCTGATGGCTGTGCACGTAACGCTAGCACGGAACAGCAGATGCAGCATGAAATGGACTGTTTTTTGCAAGCCTGTGACAATTTTGGTTTCGAGATCAACACGAGAAAAACTGAAGTCATGTACCCATCTGTTCCAGGGAAACTATACAAGGAGCCACGTATCACGGTGAAGGAGCAAAAGCAGTTGATAACTTCACCTACTTAGGCAGCACACGTTCTCGTGAAGTAACCATAGACGCTGAGGTTAATAACAGAATTGCCAAAGCCAGTGCTGCCTTCGGGAGACTGCATAAGAATATGCCTGGGAATGAAGGGGACTCAGCCTTTCCACCAAGCTGAAGGTCTACTGCACGGTGGTCCTCACCACACTTCTCTATGCTAGTGAGACCTGGACAGTCTACAGCTGGCATGCTAAACAGCTTAATTATTTTCACATGCGTTGCCTCCGCAGACTCCTCCACATCAGGTGGCAAGACAATGTCCCCGACACGGCAATTCTGGAACAAACTGGGCTCTGCAGCATCTACACTCTCCTGTTGAGAGTCCAAGCCAGGTGGGCTGGACATGTGGTCAGAATGCCCGACAACCGACTAGTGAAACAACTGCTGTACGGAGAACTGTGACAAGGAAAGCGAGCAGTTGGGGGGCAGAAGAAGGGCTGTAAAGTTTGCCTTAAGGTATCTCTTAAAAACTTGGAAGTCAACATCAATGAATGGGAAGAGCTTGCCCTGGATCATCCAGGTTGGCGGGACAGGATCACATCAGGAGCACGTGCAGCTGAAGATAGGAAAATCTTGGACACAAAAAGAAAGTGTGCAATCAGCAAGGTACAAGTAGAATCTGATGTACTGATCACATCTGCTTCCTTATGTCAAGTATGTGGACGAACCTTCAGGGCCCGGATTGGCCTCATCAGCCACCTCCGGACCCATAAATACTAACTCTCTTCTAACTCTGTAGCCATGGTCATCTTCGACTACGAAGGACGAATATCAGCCGAATACCACAGGTGGCATCACGAACAATTCCCCTTTTCCCATAAACTTTATTCCCCTTTTCATCATCACTCTTATTGGATGCCCAGGGCCACAGTCCAGGTCACTGCTGCCGTGACATACCCCTTTAAGAACCGGCCCGGTACCGAGTATCCTCTCGGCCCTGGCGGGTGCTCCAGCTTCCTGAAAGATAATGTCAACTATGAGGGTTGCCAATCTACAAAAAACAATTTTTGTACACCTGGACTCAAATTCACGGATGACAATATGTTTAACTACATTTGCCCCCTAAAGACGATGACCCCTAAAGACCAGAATAGGAGTGCTCTCTGACAAAGAAAGGAATCTCAGATGATGAAAATCATACCTGACTTGTCCACAGACAACCAATATAGAATGCTGATCAAATGTTTAAATAAAAAAAGAGTCTATAAAAAAGCAACATAAAGCACAATTATATAACACAAAGAACAACATAACACACACTGCATAGTCCTCCACACAGTATTTTCAGCACCTCATAGTGCTCCATACAGTATAATGACCCCACGTAGTGCTCCAGACAGTATAACGGGACACACATATTGCTCCATACAGAATAATGGCCCAAAATATTGCTACACACAGTATAATGAGCTCCATATAATGCTCCATACAGAATAATGGCCTCATGTAATGAATGCTCCATATAGTATAATGGCCCCATATATGGCTCCACACAGAATAATGGTGCCATATATTGCTACACACTGTATAATGGGACTCCGTGTCAGACTGGGGTGACAAGAGCCAACCAGTAACATTGACTTTGGGGGGCCCACTTTTACCTGCATGCAAATATTATCCCCTTTCTGACATCTGACGTACTATCCCATCGAGGTGGTATGGGCCCGCATGACCACCAATGGGATAGTACGTCATCACCGATGAGCCGCGCTCACAGGAGGAGCACGGCCGATCGAGGCCTGGTGTCAGCTGACCATCACTACTGACATCCGGCACTATGTGCCAGGAGCGGTCACGGACTGCTCCTGGCACATTATCCCCCAGCACACGGATCAAAGATGATCGCAGCGTTCCGGCGGCACAGGGAAGCATAGCACAGGGAGGGGGCTCCCTGCGTGCTTCCCTGATACCCTCGGAGCAACGTGATGTGATCGCATTGCTCCGAGGAGGGTCTCCTACCTCCTCCTCCCTGCAGGCCTGGATCCAAAATGCCCGTGGGGGGCCTTCCGGGTGCTGCAGGGAGGTGGCTTCCAAGCGCCTGCTCAGAGTAGGCGCCGGGAAGCCTCCCTGCTGTGCTTGTGTGATCGCTGATCTTACACAGTGCACAGCAAAGTGTCAGATCAGCAATCTGACCATATATAGTCATGTCCCCCCCCCGGCAAAGTATAAATATATATATATATTTATTTATTTACATGTGTAAAAAAAATTCCTAAATAAAGAAAAAAATATATATATTGTTCCAATAAATACATTTCTTTATCTAAATAAAAAAAGCAATAAAAGTACACATATTTAGTATCGCTGCGTTCCAAACGACCCGACATATAAAACTGTCCCACTAGTTAACCCCTTCAGTGAACACCATAAAAAAAAGAGGCAAAAAACAACGCTTTATTATCATACCGCTAAACAAAAAGTGGAATAACACACGATCAAAAACACGGATATAAATAACCAAGGTACCGCTGAAAATGTCATCTTGTCCCACAAAACACGAGCCGCCATACAGCATCATCAAAAAATAAAATAAAAAAGTTATAGTCCTCAGAATAAAGCGATGCAAAAATAATTATTTTTTATATAAAATAGTTTTTATCGTATAAAAGCGCCAAAACATTAAAAAAATATAAATGAGGTATCGCTGTAATCGTACTGACCCGAAGAATAAAACTGCTTTATCAATTTTAACAAATGTGGAATGGTATAAACGCCCCTCCAAAAGAAATTCATGAATAGCTGGTTTTTGTTCATTCTACCTCACAAAAATAGGAATAAAAAGAGATCAAAAAATGTCACGTGCCCGAAAATGATACCAATAAAAATGTCAACTCGTCCCCCAAAAAACAAGACTTCACATGACTCTGTGAAGCATAATATGCAAAAATTATAGCTCTCAAAATGTGGAGACGCAAAAACTATTTTTTGCAATAAAAAGCGTCTTTTAGTGTGTGACGGCTGCCAATCATAAAAATCCGCCAAAAAAAACGCTATAAAAGTAAATCAAACCCCCTTCATCACCTCCTTAGTTAGGGCAAAATAACAACATTTTAAAAAATGTATTTATTTCCATTTTCCCATTAGGGTTAGGGTTGGGGATAAAGTTAGGGTTAGGGTTGGGGCTAAAGTTAGGGATGGGGTTAGGGTTAGGGTGTTGTGAACTATACTTCTTGGCTCCCTCTTGTGGTCACTAGTGATTTGGCACTTGGATTGTCTTTTACCAGGTTGGTACTCACCTGCTTCGTTAGGCCTGGGGTGTTGCTATTTAAACTTCCTGGATTCTCAGTCCAGTGCCTGGCATCATTGTAATCAGTTCACTTCTGTTTGCTCCTGTCTTCAGGTCCTGGTTCTTTGCAAGATAAGCTAAGTCCTGCTTTCGTACTTTTGAACATTTGCATTGTTCTTATTTTTTTTCCAGCTTGTACAAAATGTGATTCCTGTTATCGCTGGAAGCTCTAGGGGGCTGATATTCTCCCCCCACACCGTCAGTCGGTTTGGGGGTTCTTGGATATTCAGCGTGGATATTTTGCAGGGTTTTTTGCTGACCATATAAGTCTTCTTACTATATTCTGCTATTAGTCAGTGGGCCTCTCTTTGCTAAATCTAGTTCATTCTTACGTTTGTCTCTTCTTCTTACCTCACCGTTATTATTTGTTGGGGGCTTGTATTACTTTGGGGTCTTTTCTCTGGAGGCAAGAGAGGTCTTATTTTCCCTGATAGGGGTAGTTAGTTCTCCGGCTGGCGAGAGACGTCTAGGATCAACGTAGGCACGTTCCCCGGCTGCTGTTAGTGTTTGCGCTAGGATCAGGTATATGGTCAGCCTAGTTACCACTTCCCTATGAGCTGGTATTTATGTTTTGCAGACTTTGCTGTAATCTTTGAGGTCCCCTGCCATTGGGATCATAACAGTATGCCAGGCCAATAAATAGTTAATGCATTGCTGAAGTGGGATTAAAAGAAAAGAAGTTCTGAGTTTTTTTTTTTTTTTCTTCCTCCCCTTTATCTCTAAGTGGCTTGAAGCTTTGCTGCAGACATGAATGTTCAGACCTTGATTACTAGTGTGGATCAGCTTGCTGCTCGTGTGCAGGGCATTCAGGATTTTGTTGTTAGCAGTCCTATGTCAGAGCCTAAGATACCTATTCCTGAGCTGTTCTCTGGAGATCGATTTAAATTTAGGAATCTTAGGAATAATTGTAAATTGTTTCTATCTTTGAAACCTCGTTCGTCTGGAGATTCAGCTCAGCAAGTTAAAATTGTTATCTCCTTCTTGCGTGGGGACCCTCAGGATTGGGCTTTCTCGTTAGCGCCAGGAGATCCTGCATTGGCGGATGTTGATGCGTTTTTTCTGGCACTCGGATTGCTTTATGAGGAGCCTAATCTTGAAATTCAGGCAGAAAAAGCTCTACTGGCCATCTCTCAGGGCCAGGATGAAGCTGAGGTGTACTGCCAAAAATTTCAGAAATGGTCCGTGCTTACTCGATGGAATGAATGTGCTCTGGCCGCAAATTTCAGAAATGGCCTTTCTGAAGCCATTAAGAATGTGATGGTGGGTTTTACAATTCCTACAAGTCTGAATGATTCTATGGCGCTGGCTATTCAGATTGATCGGCGTTTGCGGGAGCGCAAATCCGCTAAACCTCTGGCGGTGTTGTCTGAACAGACACCTGTTTCAATGCAATGCGATAGAATCCTGACTAGAACCGAACGACAAAATCATAGACGTCAGAATGGGCTGTGTTTTTACTGTGGTGATTCTACACATGTTATATCAGCATGCTCTAAACGCCTAACCAAGGTTGTCAGTCCTGTCACCATTGGTAATTTGCAGCCTAAATTTATTTTGTCTGTGACTTTAATTTGTTCATTGTCTTCCTACCCTGTTATGGCATTTGTGGATTCAGGTGCTGCCCTGAGTCTTATGGACTTGTCGTTTGCCAAGCGCTGCGGTTTTGTCCTGGAGCCTTTAAAGGTTCCGATTCCTCTCAGAGGAATTGATGCTACGCCACTGGCGGAAAATAAACCGCAGTATTGGACACAAGTGACCATGTGCATGACTCCTGAACATCGGGAGGTGATTCGTTTTCTTGTTCTGCATAAAATTAATGATTTGGTCGTTTTGGGTCTGCCATGGTTACAGACCCATAATCCTGTTTTGGATTGGAAGGCTATGTCTGTCTCAAGTTGGGGTTGTCAGGGAATTCATTGCGATTCTCCGCCGGTGTCTATTGCTACTTCTACTCCTTCAGAAGTTCCTGAGTATTTGTGTGACTATCAGGATGTATTCAGTGAGTCCAGGTCCAGTGCTCTTCCTCCGCATAGGGACTGTGACTGCGCTATAGATTTGATTCCTGGCAGTAAATTTCCTAAGGGACGATTATTTAATTTGTCTGTACCCGAGCATGCCGCGATGCGTTCTTATGTCAAGGAGTCTTTGGAGAAGGGGCATATTCGTCCATCCTCTTCCCCTCTCGGTGAGGGATTCTTTTTTGTGGCCAAGAAAGACGGGTCTTTGAGACCTTGTATAGACTATCGGCTTCTGAATAAAATCACTGTTAAGTTTCAGTATCCGTTGCCGCTATTGTCAGACTTGTTTGCTCAGATTAAGGGCGCCAAGTGGTTCACCAAGATAGATCTTCGTGGTGCGTACAACCTTGTGCGCATTAGGCAGGGAGATGAATGGAAAACTGCATTCAATACGCCCGAAGGTCATTTTGAATACTTGGTGATGCCCTTTGGGCTCTCTAATGCCCCTTCAGTGTTTCAGTCCTTTATGCATGATATCTTCCGGAAGTATCTGGATACATTTTTGATTGTGTATCTTGATGATATTCTAGTTTTCTCGGATGATTGGGATTCTCATGTAAAGCAGGTCAGGATGGTGTTTCAGGTTTTGCGTGATAACGCTTTGTTTGTGAAGGGCTCAAAGTGTCTCTTTGGAGTGCAGAGGGTTTCCTTTTTGGGTTTTATTTTCTCCCCTTCTGCTGTGGAGATGGACCCAGTCAAGGTCCGAGCTATTCATGATTGGACTCAGCCCACGTCTGTTAAGAGTCTTCAGAAGTTCTTGGGGTTCGCTAATTTCTACCGTCGCTTTATCGCTGGTTTTTCTAGCGTTGTTAAACCTTTGACGGATATGACCAAGAAAGGTTCTGATGTGGCTAATTGGGCTCCTGCAGCCGTGGAGGCCTTCCAGGAGCTGAAGCGCCGGTTTACTTCGGCGCCTGTTTTGTGCCAGCCTGATGTCACACTTCCCTTTCAGGTTGAAGTGGATGCTTCTGAGATCGGTGCTGGGGCTGTTTTGTCGCAGAGAGGCTCTGGTTGTTCTGTGATGAGACCATGTGCCTTTTTCTCTAGGAAGTTTTCGCCTGCTGAGCGGAACTATGATGTTGGTAATCGGGAGTTGTTGGCCATGAAGTGGGCATTTGAGGAGTGGCGTCATTGGCTCGAGGGTGCTAAGCATCGTGTGGTGGTCTTGACTGATCACAAAAATCTGATGTATCTCGAGTCTGCTAAGCGCCTGAATCCTAGACAGGCTCGTTGGTCATTGTTTTTCTCTCGTTTTGACTTTGTGGTCTCTGTCATGATTCTCAATGGCGAGAGAACATAGCCCAGCATATATGAGAACTAGCTCTTGGAAGATGGAAACTATACTGACCATGAACTAAACCTGCCGCACAACTAGAAGTGGCCGGGTAGCATGCCTACGTTTTTTTATCCCTAGATGCCCAGCGCCAGCCGGAGAACTACCTAATCCTAGCAGAGGAAAAGACAGTCCTGGCTCACCTCTAGAGAAATTTTCCCAAAAGGCAGACAGAGGCCCCCACATATATTGGCGGTGATTTTAGATGAAATGACAAACGTAGTATGAAAATAGGTTTAGCAAAATCGAGGTCCGCTTACTAGATAGCATGAAGACAGAAAGGGCACTTTCATGGTCAACAGAAAACCCTATCAAAACACCATCCAGAAATTACTTTAAGAATCTAGCATTAACTCATAACACCAGAGTGGCAATTTCCGCTCACAAGAGCTTTCCAGACACAGTAACGAAACAGCAGCTGTGAACAGGAACAAAATGCAAAAACACACAAGGACAAAAGTCCAACTTAGCTGGGAGTTGTCTAGTAGCAGGAACATGCACAGAAAGGCTACTGATTACATTGTTGACCGGCATGAAACTGACAGAGGAGCAAGGTTATATAGCGACTCCCACATCCTGATAGGAGCAGGTGAACAGAGGGGATGATGCACACAAGTTAAATTCCACAAGTGGCCACCGGGGGAGCCCAGAATCCAATTTCACAACAGTACCCCCCCCTCAAGGAGGGGGCACCGAACCCTCACCAGAACCACCAGGGCGATCAGGATGAGCCCTATGAAAGGCACGGACAAGATCGGAGGCATGAACATCAGAGGCAGTGACCCAAGAATTATCCTCCTGACCGTATCCCTTCCATTTGACCAGATACTGGAGTTTCCGTCTGGAAACACGAGAGTCCAAGATCTTTTCCACAACGTACTCCAACTCACCCTCAACCAACACCGGAGCAGGAGGCTCAACGGAAGGCACAGCTGGTACCTCATACCTGCGCAACAATGACCGATGAAAAACATTATGAATCGAAAAGGATGCAGGGAGGTCCAAACGGAAGGACACAGGGTTAAGAATCTCCAATATCTTGTACGGGCCGATGAACCGAGGCTTAAACTTAGGAGAAGAAACCCTCATAGGGACAAAACGAGAAGACAACCACACCAAGTCCCCAACACAAAGCCGAGGACCAACACGACGACGGCGGTTGGCAAAAAGCTGAGTCTTCTCCTGGGACAACTTCAAATTGTCCACCACCTGCCCCCAAATCTGATGCAACCTCTCCACCACAGCATCCACTCCAGGACAATCCAAAGATTCCACTTGACCGGAGGAAAATCGAGGATGAAACCCCGAATTACAGAAAAACGGGGACACCAAGGTGGCAGAGCTGGCCCGATTATTGAGGGCGAACTCCGCCAAAGGCAAAAAAGCAACCCAATCATCCTGATCCGCAGACACAAAACACCTCAAATATGTCTCCAAGGTCTGATTAGTCCGCTCGGTCTGGCCATTAGTCTGAGGATGGAAAGCAGACGAAAAAGACAAATCTATGCCCATCCTAGCACAGAATGCCCGCCAAAATCTAGACACGAATTGGGTCCCTCTGTCAGAAACGATATTCTCCGGAATACCATGCAAACGAACAACATTTTGAAAAAACAGAGGAACCAACTCGGAAGAAGAAGGCAACTTAGGCAAGGGAACCAGATGGACCATCTTAGAGAAACGGTCACACACCACCCAGATGACAGACATCTTCTGAGAAACAGGCAGATCCTAAATAAAATCCATCGAGATGTGCGTCCAAGGCCTCTTCGGGATAGGCAAGGGTAACAACAATCCACTAGCCCGAGAACAACAAGGCTTGGCCCGAGCACAAACGTCACAAGACTGCACAAAGCCTCGCACATCTCGTGACAGGGAAGGCCACCAGAAGGACCTTGCCACCAAATCCCTGGTACCAAAGATTCCAGGATGACCTGCCAACGCAGAAGAATGAACCTCAGAGATGACTCTACTGGTCCAATCATCAGGAACAAACAGTCTACCAGGTGGGCAACGATCAGGTCTATCCGCCTGAAACTCCTGCAAGGCCCGCCGCAGGTCTGGAGAAACGGCAGACAATATCACTCCATCTTTAAGGATACCTGTGGGCTCAGAATTACCAGGGGAGTCAGGCTCAAAACTCCTAGAAAGGGCATCCGCCTTAACATTCTTAGAACCCGGTAGGTAAGACACCACAAAATTAAACCGAGAGAAAAACAACGACCAGCGCGCTTGTCTAGGATTCAGGCGCCTGGCAGACTCAAGGTAAATTAAATTTTTGTGGTCAGTCAATACCACCACCTGATGTCTGGCCCCCTCAAGCCAGTGACGCCACTCCTCAAAAGCCCACTTCATGGCCAAAAGCTCCCGATTCCCAATATCATAATTCCGCTCGGCGGGCAAAAATTTACGGGAAAAAAAAGCACAAGGTCTCATCACGGAGCAGTCGGAACTTCTCTGCGACAACACCGCCCCAGCTCCGATTTCAGAAGCGTCGACCTCAACCTGAAAAGGAAGAGCAACATCAGGCTGACGCAACACTGGGGCGGAAGAAAAGCGGCGCTTGAGCTCCCGAAAGGCCTCCACAGCATCAGGGGACCAATCAGCAACATCAGCACCCTTCTTAGTCAAATCAGTCAATGGTTTTACAACATCAGAAAAACCAGCAATAAATCGACGATAAAAGTTAGCAAAGCCCAAAAATTTCTGAAGACTCTTAAGAGAAGAGGGTTGCGTCCAATCACCAATAGCCTGAACCTTGACAGGATCCATCTCGATGGAAGAGGGGGAAAAAATGTATCCCAAGAAGGAAATCTTCTGAACCCCAAAAACACACTTAGAACCCTTCACACACAAGGAATTAGACCGCAAAACCTGAAAAACCCTCCTGACCTGCTGGACATGAGAGTCCCAGTCATCCGAAAAAATCAGAATATCATCCAGATACACAATCATAAATTTATCCAAATAATCGCGGAAAATGTCATGCATAAAGGACTGGAAGACTGAAGGGGCATTTGAAAGACCAAAAGGCATCACCAAATACTCAAAATGGCCCTCGGGCGTATTAAATGCGGTTTTCCACTCATCCCCCTGCTTGATTCGCACCAAATTATACGCCCCACGGAGATCAATCTTAGAGAACCACTTGGCCCCCTTTATACGAGCAAACAAATCAGTAAGCAGTGGTAACGGATATTGATATTTAACCGTGATTTTATTCAAAAGTCGATAATCAATACACGGCCTCAAAGAGCCGTCTTTCTTAGACACAAAGAAAAAACCGGCTCCTAAGGGAGATGACGAAGGACGAATATGTCCCTTTTCCAAGGACTCCTTTATATATTCTCGCATAGCAGCGTGTTCAGGCACAGACAGATTAAATAAACGACCCTTAGGGTATTTACTACCCGGGATCAAGTCTATGGCACAATCGCACTCCCGGTGCGGAGGTAGTGAACCAACCTTGGGTTCTTCAAAAACGTCACGAAAGTCAGACAAGAATTCAGGAATCTCAGAGGGAATAGATGATGAAATGGAAACCAAAGGTACGTCCCCATGAGTTCCTTTACATCCCCAGCTTAACACAGACATAGCTCTCCAGTCGAGGACTGGGTTATGAGATTGCAGCCATGGCAATCCCAGCACCAAAACATCATGTAGATTATACAGCACCAGAAAGCGAATAACCTCCTGGTGATCCGGATTAACACGCATAGTCACTTGTGTCCAGTATTGTGGTTTATTACTAGCCAATGGGGTGGAGTCAATCCCTTTCAGAGGTATCGGAGCCTCCAATGGCTCCAAATCATACCCACAGCGTTTGGCAAAGGACCAATCCATAAGACTCAAAGCAGCGCCAGAGTCGACATAGGCGTCCGCGGTAATAGATGACAAAGAACAAATCAGGGTCACAGATAGAATAAACTTAGACTGTAAAGTGCTAATTGAAACAGACTTGTCAGGCTTCTTAGTACGCTTAAAGCATGCTGATATAACATGAGTTGAATCACCACAATAGAAGCACAACCCATTTTTTCGTCTAAAATTCTGCCGCTCGCTTCTGGACAGAATTCTATCACATTGCATATTTTCTGGCGTTTTCTCAGTAGACACCGCCAAATGGTGCACAGGTTTGCGCTCCCGCAGACGCCTATCGATCTGAATAGCCATCGTCATGGACTCATTCAGACTCGCAGGCACAGGGAACCCCACCATAACATCCTTAATGGCATCAGAGAGACCTTCTCTGAAAATCGCCGCCAGGGCGCACTCATTCCACTGAGTAAGCACAGACCATTTGCGGAATTTTTGGCAGTATATTTCAGCTTCATCTTGCCCCTGAGACAAGGACATCAAGGCCTTTTCCGCCTGAAGCTCTAAATGAGGTTCCTCATAAAGCAACCCCAAGGCCAGAAAAAACGCATCCACATTGAGCAACGCAGGATCCCCTGGTGCCAATGCAAAAGCCCAGTCTTGAGGGTCGCCCCGGAGCAAGGAAATTACAATCCTGACCTGCTGTGCAGGGTCTCCGGCAGAGCGAGACTTCAGGGACAAAAACAATTTGCAATTATTTTTAAAATTTTGAAAGTGAGATCTATTCCCCGAGAAGAATTCAGGCAAAGGAATTCTAGGCTCAGACATAGGTGCATGAACAACAAAATCTTGCAAATTTTGTACCTTTGTGGCGAGATTATTCAAACCTGTAGCTACACTCTGAAGATCCATTTGAAACAGGTGAACACAGAGCCATTCAAGGATTAGAAGGAGAGGAAGAGAGGAAGGCTGCAGTATAGGCAGACTAGCAAGTGATTCAATTAAGAGCACACTCAGAACTAGAGGAAAAAAAAAAAAAAAAAAAAATTGTAGCAGACTTCTTTTTTCTCTCCTTTCTCAGCCAGTAATTTAACCCTTTTTTTGGCCGGTCAAACTGTCATGATTCTCAATGGCGAGAGAACATAGCCCAGCATATATGAGAACTAGCTCTTGGAAGATGGAAACTATACTGACCATGAACTAAACCTGCCGCACAACTAGAAGTGGCCGGGTAGCATGCCTACGTTTTTTTATCCCTAGATGCCCAGCGCCAGCCGGAGAACTACCTAATCCTAGCAGAGGAAAAGACAGTCCTGGCTCACCTCTAGAGAAATTTTCCCAAAAGGCAGACAGAGGCCCCCACATATATTGGCGGTGATTTTAGATGAAATGACAAACGTAGTATGAAAATAGGTTTAGCAAAATCGAGGTCCGCTTACTAGATAGCATGAAGACAGAAAGGGCACTTTCATGGTCAGCAGAAAACCCTATCAAAACACCATCCAGAAATTACTTTAAGACTCTAGCATTAACTCATAACACCAGAGTGGCAATTTCCGCTCACAAGAGCTTTCCAGACACAGTAACGAAACAGCAGCTGTGAACAGGAACAAAATGCAAAAACACACAAGGACAAAAGTCCAACTTAGCTGGGAGTTGTCTAGTAGCAGGAACATGCACAGAAAGGCTACTGATTACATTGTTGACCGGCATGAAACTGACAGAGGAGCAAGGTTATATAGCGACTCCCACATCCTGATAGGAGCAGGTGAACAGAGGGGATGATGCACACAAGTTAAATTCCACAAGTGGCCACCGGGGGAGCCCAGAATCCAATTTCACAACAGGTCTCATACCTGCCTGGTTCGAAGAATGTTAAGGCTGATGCTCTCTCTAGGAGCTTTGTGCCTGACTCTCCTGGAGTCTCGGAGCCAGCTGGTATTCTTAAAGAGGGAGTGATCGTGTCGGCCATATCTCCGGATTTGCGACGTGTGTTGCGGAGATTTCAGGCTGGTAGACCTGACTCGTGTCCACCCGACAGACTGTTTGTTCCTGATAAATGGACCAGCAGAGTCATTTCCGAGGTTCATTCCTCGGTGTTGGCAGGGCATCCGGGAATTTTTGGTACCCGAGATTTGGTGGCTAGGTCCTTTTGGTGGCCTTCCTTGTCACGGGATGTGCGGTCATTTGTGCAGTCCTGTGGGACTTGTGCTCGGGCTAAGCCTTGTTGTTCTCGTGCTAGCGGGTTGCTTTTGCCCTTGCCCGTCCCGAAGAGGCCTTGGACACACATTTCCATGGATTTCATTTCTGATCTTCCGGTGTCTCAAGGAATGTCTGTCATCTGGGTGGTGTGTGATCGTTTTTCCAAGATGGTCCATTTGGTACCCTTGCCTAAGTTGCCTTCCTCTTCCGATCTGGTTCCTTTGTTTTATCAGAATGTGGTTCGTTTACACGGCATTCCGGAGAATATCGTGTCCGACAGAGGATCCCAGTTTGTGTCCAGATTCTGGCGATCTTTTTGTGCTAAGATGGGCATTGATTTGTCGTTTTCATCTGCCTTCCATCCTCAGACTAATGGTCAAACGGAGCGAACTAATCAGACACTGGAGGCTTATTTGAGATGTTTTGTTTCTGCGGACCAGGATGATTGGGTGACCTTCTTTCCATTGGCGGAGTTTGCCCTTAATAATCGGGCTAGTTCCGCTACTTTGGTTTCGCCATTCTTCTGCAACTCTGGTTTTCATCCTCGTTTCTCCTCGGGTCATGTTGAGTCCTCTGACTGTCCTGGGGTGGATTCCGTGGTGGATAGGTTGCAGCGGATTTGGAATCATGTGGTGGACAACTTGAAGTTGTCACAGGATAAGGCTCAGCGTTTTGCCAACCGCCGCCGCGGTGTGGGCCCCCGACTTCGTGTTGGGGATTTGGTTTGGTTGTCTTCTCGGTATGTCCCTCTGAAGGTTTCCTCTCCTAAGTTTAAGCCTCACTTTATTGGTCCTTATAAAATTTTGGAAGTTCTTAACCCGGTTTCATTTCGTTTGGATCTTCCGGTGTCGTTTGCCATTCACAACGTGTTCCATAGGTCTTTGTTACGGCGGTACGTTGTGCCTGTGGTTCCTGCTGTTGAGCCTCCTGCTCCGGTGTTGGTTGAGGGCGAGTTGGAGTACGTGGTGGAGAAGATCTTGGATTCTCGTCTCTCTAGACGGAGGCTCCAGTATTTGGTCAAATGGAAGGGCTATGGTCAGGAGGATAATTCCTGGGTGGCCGCCTCTGATGTTCATGCGGCCGATTTGGTTCGTGCCTTCCACGCTGCTCATCCTGGTCGCCCTGGTGGTCTTGGTGAGGGTTCGGTGACCCCTCCTTAAAGGGGGGGTACTGTTGTGAACTATACTTCTTGGCTCCCTCTTGTGGTCACTAGTGATTTGGCACTTGGATTGTCTTACCAGGTTGGTACTCACCTGCTTCGTTAGGCCTGGGGTGTTGCTATTTAAACTTCCTGGATTCTCAGTCCAGTGCCTGGCATCGTTGTAATCAGTTCACTTCTGTTTGCTCCGGTCTTCAGGTCCTGGTTCTTTGCAAGATAAGCTAAGTCCTGCTTTCGTACTTTTGAACATTTGCATTGTTCTTATTTTTTGTCCAGCTTGTACAAAATGTGATTCCTGTTATCGCTGGAAGCTCTAGGGGGCCGATATTCTCCCCCCACACCGTCAGTCGGTTTGGGGGTTCTTGGATATTCAGCGTGGATATTTTGCAGGGTTTTTTGCTGACCATATAAGTCTTCTTACTATATTCTGCTATTAGTCAGTGGGCCTCTCTTTGCTAAATCTAGTTCATTCTTACGTTTGTCTCTTCTTCTTACCTCACCGTTATTATTTGTTGGGGGCTTGTATTACTTTGGGGTCTTTTCTCTGGAGGCAAGAGAGGTCTTATTTTCCCTGATAGGGGTAGTTAGTTCTCCGGCTGGCGAGAGACGTCTAGGATCAACGTAGGCACGTTCCCCGGCTGCTGTTAGTGTTTGCGCTAGGATCAGGTATATGGTCAGCCTAGTTACCACTTCCCTATGAGCTGGTATTTATATTTTGCAGACTTTGCTGTAATCTTTGAGGTCCCCTGCCATTGGGATCATAACATAGGGTTAAAGTTAGGGTAGGGGTTGGGGCTAAAGTTAGGGTTAGGCTTGGGGCTAAAGTTAGGGTTTGGATTACATTTACGATTGGGATTAGGGTTGGGATTAAGGGTGTGGTTAGGGTTATGGTTGGGATTAGGGTTAGGGGTGTGTTTGGGTTAGGGTTTCAGTTAGAATTGGAGGGTTTCCACTGTTTAGGCACATCAGGGACTCTCCAAACGCGACATGGCATCCCATCTCAATTCCAGTCAATTTTGCATTGAAAAGTCAAATGGTGCTCCTTCCCTTCTGAGCTCTGCCATGCACCCAAACAGTGGTTTACCCCCACATATGGGGTATCAGCGTACTCAGGACCAATTGGACAACCACTTTTGGGGTCCAATTTCTCCTGTTACCCTTGGTAAAACAAAACAAATTGGAACTGAATTAAATTTTTTGCGAAAAAAAGTTAAATGTTCATTCTTTTTTAAAAATTCCAAAAATTCCTGAAGGGTTAATAAACTTCTTGAATGTGGTTTTGAGTATCTTGAGATGTGCAGTTTTTAGAATGGTGTCACACTTGGGTATTTTCTATCATGTAGACCCCTCAAAGTGACTCCAAATGTGATGTGGTCCCTAAAAAAAATGGGGTTGTTAAATGAGAAATTGCTGGTCAACTTTTAAACCTTATAACTCCCTAACAAAAAAAATGTTGGTTCCAAAATTGTGCTGATGTAAAGTAGACATGTGGAAAATGTTACTTATTAAGCATTTTGTGTGACATATCTCTGTGATTTAAGGGCATAAAAATTCAAGGTTGGAAAAGCGGAGAAAAAAAAGGAAATTTGGCGAACATTTTGAAAATTTTGCAAAAGTAAACGCTGATAATATCAAAGAAATTTTACCACTATCATGAAGTACAATATGTCACGAGAAAACAATGTCAGAATCATCAGGATCCGTTGAAGCGTTCCAGAGTTATAACGTCATAAAGGGACAGTGGTCAGAATTGTAAAAATTGGCCCGGTCATGAACGTGCAAACCACCCTTGGGAGTAAAGGGGTTATACTACCTTCATTCCGAAATTTACCTATATCTATATATAATAATAAACTAGGTAGTGTGGTTAATGAATGATGAGATGCTGTTTTTTTCTGTACAGAGTGAATCAAGTGAATTATGCCAAGTACTGCCCATACAGTAGGGTTGGGGGCCCAGATCTACACAGTGGCCCACCGGGGGATTCCCCTGTTACCCTGTGGGCCAGTCCGAGCCTCATGGGACTCATACAATTCATACAGAATAATGGAATAATAGCTCCATATATTGCTCGATATAGAATAATGACTCCATATATTGCTACACACAGTATAACGGGCCTCATATAATGCTCCATGCAGTATAATGGCCCCATATATTGTTCCATTCATAAAAAAAAATAATCAAATACTCACCTCTCCCCATTCCCTGTTGCATGAGCCTGCTGCTCCAGCCAGGTCTACTCAGCGTAGTTCTGAGAGAGAGTGCTCTTTAGTGACGTCAGTGTGACCTCTGCACTGAGACGTCACAGTCAGAGAGTGAAGAACAACGCAGAGCAGATCAGAGCAGCGGACACCGGCGCGCTGGCATCGGGGCCCTCTGATTATCTGTAGTGCGCCGAGTCAGGAGACCTATCTGATGTGGAAAAGTCCCTTACTGCCTCCATCAGACACTTTCTACCATGAGTTTCTTGTATGCTATATAGCCGATTACCTATGCATTATTTGTAACACAGTTTTCAATTGCAGAAACTGTACAGGTAGAAATGGCAGGAAAAGATGATATCAAAGGTATGCAAAGTTTTTAAAAGATCACCTGACAAAATGAAAAAACATTGAAAGAGTTCATCAGAATGATATGCCTTTTCTGCAAGACATACACATTATATGAGATGGTGGTAGATTGGCATAGACAATAATGCCTACAGATCTTCATACTGCTGTCCGAACTGTAGTCATTCTTACGTGCTAACATGTTAGAATTCTCAGCCCATGAAAAGATTCTGCAAGTTCTTGATCGCAGCCAACTTTGTATAATATTCCAAGTCTAAGTTTTCAACAGAAGCTACAGGATCAAAATAACAATCCTGAAATGCTCGACTTCAATAATCCGGGTTGTCCTTGTTCTGTTGCTAGGGTCCTTTATACATCTAATGCAAAAGCAGCAAAGTTGCCTGCAGCAGCCAATCACATTTTGGATTTTACCTTTAAGCGGACACAGAAATTGTAAGAAACCAATTGGTTGTCCTGGGCAACTGTTTATTCAAATTCTTATAGGCAACCATAAAAACGAGATCCTTTTTTTTTTCTAAATTGTTTATGCAATATCTCCATCTAGTGGTTAGCGACCAAGTATACAGGATGGTAGAATTAAAGGATTATTCTCATTATTTTTCACAAAGCACAGTAAATGCACACTTATTGTTAAAGTTCACGTCACATCACTATTTCATAATCTCCCCTAATTACCTATGCAATGATGCAAAGTGCATCAAAATACTTACTAGTAGCTATTTGTCCCAATTTTTAGAGCCACTCTGGTCCTCTTTGGGACCACGTTCCCTGACAAAAGACTAACCGGCTCACACAGGAGTGTTTATGAACCAGAAGTCACTTTCTTAAAGGGAACCTGTCACCCCCAAAATCGATGGTGAGGTAAGCTCACTGTCATCAGGGGCTTATCTACAGCATTCTGTAATGCTATAGATAAGCCGCCGATGTATCCTGAAAGAGGAGAAAAAGACATTAGACTATACTCACCGAGGGGCGGTCTCGCTCTGATAGGCGTCTCAGGTCCGGTACAGCACCTCCCATCTTCATTCCATGAAGTCCTCTTCTGGTCTTCGTGCCGCGGCTCCGGCGCAGGCGTACTTTGTCTGCCCTGTTGAGGGCAGAGCAAAGTATTGCAGTGCGCAGGCACCAGAAAGGTCAGAGAGGCCCGGTGCCTGCGCACTGCAGTACTTTGCTCTGCCCTCAACAGGGAAGATAAAGTACGCCTGCGCTGGAGCCGCAGCATAAACACCAGAAGAGGACGTCATAAAATGAAGATAGGAGGCGCCGGACCGGACCTGAGACTCCCATCGGACCGGACCGCAGCGGGACCGTCCCTGGGTGAGTATAATCTAACCTCTTTTTCTCATCTTTCAGGTAACATCGGCAGCTTATCTACAGCATTGCAGAATGCTGTAGATAAGCCCCTGATGCCGGTGAGCTTACCTCACCATCGATTTTGGGGGTGTCAGGCTCCCTTTAAGCTTCCTTTACATCTCAGTGTCTCCAGCACATGTGGAGACAGTTTTCACAAATACTGGAGATATTTACACACGTAACCCATTCAAGTAAATGTGTCTGCGTACATATCCATGTGTTTCTATGGACAGTGTGTCCGTGTGCAAAACATGCTGACATGAAGTCCATTTTTTGTTGGCAGCATAGGCCGCAAAACGTCTTGTCATCCGTGTGTAATCAGTGAATAACGTACTGGCGCCTGGGAAAAACCGTACATTTAGGCACCGCGTGCTCAATCATATTGTCATTATTGTTGCCTGATCTTCCTGCGATCAACGAGATCAGGCAAATCTGATGTCAGTTGTTGTCATTGGCCGCCATCTTTGTAAAGCGCAAACTACAACTGTCATCATTGTTGGCTGGTCTCATTGCGATCAACGAGACCAGACGACCGTGATTATAGTTGTAGTCAGGGGGAGCCATCTTTGTCTAGCACGTATTAAATAAATCATTAAAAAAAAATAGTGTAAGTTCACCCATCATTTTCCAAACCAGCTACGGAAAGCCAACAGCTGGGGGATCATGTTAATATTCTGGGAAGGGGCCAATACCCATAAAGGATCCCAGGCTATTAATAACTCACAGCTGTTTGCATAGCATTTACTGGTTAGTAAAAGGGTGATCCCTTCAAAAAACTGAAGTGGAATCCCCCTATTACTAACTACCAAAGGATAAGCAGACAGCTGTGGGTGACATTAATAGCCTGTGAAGGGACCATGGATATTGACCCCCTCCCAGCCCTTAGCCGCCCCAGAAATGGTTCATCCATAAGATGAGACAAATCTTGTGCTTAGCCTTGACTATTCCCCCTTGCCCTGGTGTGTGGCAAGTGGGGTAACGTTTTTCGGGTTGCTGTCAGCTTTGTAATGTCAGCTGACAAATCAGGCTTCCCCATTACTAACCCCATAAGTACACATTAAAAAACACAGAGTAAAGTCTTTTATTTAAGAAATAAAATCTACAACCCTCTGTTACCCATTTCTTATTATCCAAATAAATAAAAAAATCACAGTATTACTCACTAGAGATGAAAGTACCTGAACCCCATTAAATTCAATGGGAGGCCAAACCAAACGTATTCACAACACCTTAAGGGGTGACAATATGCTTCCTAAACAGCTAAAATTAGGGATAGACACCATGAAAAGTGGCATCAATTGACCCACTGTAGAAAAGGCAAAAAGGAAAAACAGCACTCAGCCATGGGCCAGGCCCAAGCATGAGGTGTCAGGGTCTGAGCCAGCATTTACAGCTTTGAATTGACGTTTCAATGAAGACCTAGTGGTTAAGGGAGCAGTGTAAGCCTTTTTAGCTGGGAGCCCTGATGCCTCATGCAACATCTCCATTTTTTTTCCCCAGCCACACTCAGATGATACAAGCATCAGTTTCATACAGTACTATTGGTAGGAAAAAAGTAACAAAAGTAACACCAGTAGTTGACTGATCAATTGACCCACAGTGGAACCTTCACTAATGGCACAGAAGTAGTCAGCCAAGGTCCATGCATGAGGTGTTAGGGTCTGGGACAGAATTTACTGCCTTAAACAGGAGTTTCATACAGTACTATTGGTGGAAAAATGTAAGGATAGTAACACAGGTAGTAGAGTTAAAGCAAGTGCAGGCCTGCCTGTCTGGGAGCCCTACTTACACAGGTAACCCACCAGATGGAAACGCAACTTGGAGTCTCCCACATTTCAAAAAATTATTGTGACCCACCATTAAAGTGGCATCAATTTCCACAGAGTAGAAACAGTATAATAGGCCTCTGACACACCTTCCACTACAGAAAACCCACCAGATGGAGATTCAACTTGGAGTTTCCACATTTCAAAAAAATTTTTTGTAATATCAGCAGGAGTAGCAACAGAAGGCAAAGAAGCCACAACAAAGGTGTCACGGACTGCAATAACGCAAGATCAATGAATGACACTAAAAACGACACCATCGCATAGTCTGCCCGGTCTGCGACTGGGGTGCAAAAGTCATTGGAGATTCATTACTTGTTGATTTTGATAAAAGTAAGGCGGTCAACACCTTCAGGGGACAGTCGGAGCCGCTTATCCAGTCGCGTATCCAGGGGGGGCAGCCGGAGCATGTGTCCCGGGCGCAGCTGACAGGGGGGCGCTTGATGATGCGGCGGTCCAAGGAGGCTCCTCGTCCTGTACTGAGCGGTCACATGGTACCGCTCATTACAGTAATTAATATGCGGCTCCACCTCCCATAGGGGTGGAGCCGCATATTCATTACTGTAATGAGCGGTAGCGGTGACCGCTCAGTACAGGAAGAAGCTGCCGGCGCCGGGGAAGCAGGGACTGCACAGTGCCAGGAGCAGGTGAGTATAACGAGGAGGGGAGCACAGCGCGATATTCACCTGTTCCTCGTTCTGGCACCGCTCCGTCTTCAGCAGTGACGCTGAGTTCAGAGGGCGCGGTGACGTAGTTAGTGCGCGCCCTCTGCCTGAACATCAGTGCTGAAGATGGAGCGGCGGCTGGAACGAGGAGCAGGTGAATATTGAAAGTGCCGGGGGCCTGAGCAACGGAAAGGTGAGTATGTGATTTTTTTTTTTTTTTAATTGCAGCAACAGCAAATGGGGCAAGTGTCTGTATAGAGCATCTTATGGGGCCATAATGTTTGTGCAGCACTATATGGGGCAAGTGTCAGTATGGGGCCATAATCAACGTTTGTGCAGCACTATATGGGGCAAGTGTCTGTATGGAGCATCTTATGGGGCCATAATTAAAGCTTGTGCAGCACTATATGGGGCATATATCTTCATGGAGCATCTTATGGGGCCATAATCAAAGTTTCTGCAGCACTATATTGGGCAAATGTGTCTATGGAGCATCTTATAGGGCCATTATTAACCTTTATGCAGGATTATATGGGCTCCTGATTCAATATGGATATTCAAAAACACAACCTACTGATGTCTCAATTAATTTTACTTTTATTGGTATCTATTTTAACATTATGGGGATTCAGGAATGTACCTTGGCTTGGTCATACAGTTTCAATAGAGTTAAGGTTCAAATGGGGGTGGTTTGGGGGGAGGGGGGGCAAACTGATCCTTTGCCCCGGGTGCAGGAAAGGCTAGATACACCTCTGCTCCTATCCATCAGGACACCACCAGCAGTGCTGAACACATGTTCTGAGAGAACACTGGCTGCCAGCCATGACAAAACCTCCAAGGTAAACAAATCCAAAAAATAGGTTAAACCGCACCCTATGTCCCTTACAGCCTTCCTAGGCCTGTGGACGCAAGTCCTTGCCAGGGGGTCAGCCCAGCTAAAAAGTCCAATCCATAATGTAAAAAAGAGGACAGCGCCACAACGGTCAGTGATGAGAAAAAACTTACAGCTTTAATCTGCCAACTGCGGCGACGTTTCGGTATAAACCTTTATCAAGCACAGTGTGACACATGTTCCAACCACCATTATATATCCCAAGCACCACCCCTCATTAGAACAAAACACCAATAGGAGTATAGTACTACAATGACACAATACATCAGTACATCAAAATACATATAAATATACAAAAAATACTTGTACAAATACATAAACATTGACAATACAGCATCAGAAAAAGGCATACTAGTCCTGATCTCTAAAAATCCAACGAACTAACCTACAAAAATGCAAAAAAGATCGCCCTCAAACAGATGTAAACAAACGACATTCCTCCAATAGAACTATAGCATTCCCCGTAGTCAAGATACAAACCACGCCCCCAGGATGATGTCATAACGGCCGTAGTCCAATCAAATACTCCTCCACAAATCATGTGATCATGGTGATAGAAAAGATTGCTGCACAGATCCAGTCCATACATGGGAGAAGTCTCCATTGCGCATAGCAGGATTAGTATCCAGGATATCGATCAGCTCCCAAACAAAATAACAGTAGTCCAATGCAAAATAACAGTAGTCCAATGGGATCCTTGTTTACATCAGTGTGGTCACAGGGGTAAGATGAATCCCTGCGCATGTTCAGTTAGTTCACAGCAAGCATACCCACTATATATGCCACAGGCAGCGTCCATAACGATCCAGATAAATAGCGATATCCTGCAGACTCATCATATTCCGATAGCGTTCACCTATGCAGGAAAATGGGGACAGCAGTCCATATGTGGCAGTTGTAGGTATGCTGCAGCTTGTCCATAGTGCACATTATCCCGGCCATATATAAATATATCAAATTCAGAACTAACAGTCTATGAAAATAAAAGTAAAACATCTCTACATTATTAGACTCAAATACTGTCACCCAGGCCTGATTCAGAACACACCCTCAATGACAATATATCAAAGACCGCCCACAAGTGTACCTCCCCGATTGGAATCTACTTCAAAACATCAACATCATATATAGAAAAAGACTTTAAGCTGATAACCTTTAATAGTGCAACAAACATGAAGGACCGAAGAGATCTATCATGATAGCCGCACCGATATGTGCAAATAGCCCTCCTGGGGAGGAAATAAAAAGTCAGTAAACAAAAAATGCTTAACATTAAGGGAATCATTCATCATTAATATCCCCACACATAAAAATAGCTAGTTCAATGGGACAAACCCTCAATATTCTACCAGGGATTCCCAGCTAGTCTCCCATGCTGGTACTTGCCTAGCCTCAAGCTGCTTAGCATTTACAATCTGGCGAGGGCAGGCACATTCAGCCTAAAGTGGCCATATATACCATAAAGAAAATAAAAAAAGAAGAAAGAAAAACAGGAAAACAATAATGGTTAAAAACATTATACCAGAAGATTATTGTCAGAAATATTTAGCAGATACTAAAGGCAACAGCTCTGTTGGTACTCCAAATTTAACCCCCTAGGTGACAGGGTGTCGAGCTCAAAAATCCATCTTAATTCCCTCTTTTTTAAAAGGGCAACACGATCTCCCCCACGTCGCATCACTGGTACATCATCAATCACCCTGTACCTTAGTTGATTGACCGAATGTCCCTTATCGTGAAAGTGTCTCGGTACGGGCAGATCCAATAATTTGGTCCTAATCGTACTTTTGTGTTTGCTGATTCTTGCCTTGACCTCCATAGTGGTCTCCCCCACATAGAAGAGACCACACGGACAGGTCAAGACATACACCACAAAACTGCTCTTACATGTATACCGCCTCCTAATGTCGTATTTTTTACCAGTATAGGGGTGACAGAATGAAGCCCCCTTGAGCATGTTACCACAGCAAGCACATCCCAAACATGGAAAATTGCCAAGGCTCGGCTGACTCAATGTCATTTGTAAATCCCTTTTAGAACTTCCAATATCCGAAAGGACCAATTCATCCCTTAAATTTTTGTTCCTTCTGTATGAGAATAAGGGAGGTGCCTGAAACTCAACAACATTGGAGTGACCCTTATTCAGCAAAGACCAATATTTACGTATGATACCCGAGACTTTCGAACTCATACCATTATATGTACTCACAAATGGAATTCTTTTGTTAGTCTCTACCCTATCCTTTGGGACCAAAAGATCCTCGCGTCTGGTATCCAAGGCCCGCTGTTTATATTTTACAAGGTCACCCCTGGGATAACCCCTTGTTAGAAATTTATGGCACATATCTTCCAGTCTATCATCAACAGAAGTTTCACAGGAAACAATCCTCCTCACTCTCAACAGCTGACTCCAAGGCAGGGACTCAACCATCCTGCGTGGATGTTCACTGGAAAAGTAGAGAAGATTGTTTCTATCCGTTTCTTTCACATACAAATCAGTATGTAAGCAACCACCAAGTTTGTAGACATCTCATCACTGACCGTTGTGGCGCTGTCCTCTTTTTTACATTATGGATAAAACCTCCAAGGTATGACAGGCAAGCTCCAGCCACTCTTCCATTTTTGAAGACCAAAATGCAAAAGCATCCAAACTCCCCCTGATGGCATTGGAATTGAGCTCCAGATTCTCCTGCACCATCCTCTCCAGTCAATATTTGGCAAGCTATAGTGCTTACTGAACAAGCTGTTGAGGGAACTGGCTGATCAGCTGTTCAGCCCCGCAGCTGCATGTGTCGCAGCTATGTGAAAGTCACGACACATGCATGAAGAGCTTGTTTGTTGGACTCTCCATGCATGTAAAGCTTGTACTCTGTTCAGCTATTACACGTGTAAGGAAGTGAAGGATGATGCTCCCTTTTTCTTAATGTATATATATTACTTTGGTACTGCTACACTTCTAGTGCATTACCAATGCCTACTCAATTGGTACTGCTACATTGCTTGGGGTATTACAATCACTGTTAAACGTATATTGTTTACATTGTATAGGGTAAGTGTAGTGTGTAGGATTTACCACTAGATGGGGGCATCCTAGTATATACCATTTACAGTTAGTGTATAGAGTTAGCATAGGGTTAATTATATAGGAGGGGCTGCTGCTTGGTAGGAGGGGCTGCTGCTTGGTAAGACAGGGAATAGTTGTTGGAACAGTTCAGTAGGGCGGGAGCGCCCAAAGGGTCCACATGGGCTGTAATCCCAGGACACATCAGCAGTTCCATAATGAGGAAGAGTCAGGCCTAGTCATCCATGATAGCAGGTCTGTACAGCAAAGAACCTTAAGCAGCGTCAGTATGTGGCAGGTCCTTGCATGGGCGGACACTCTAAGGACTTAGGCGAAACGGTCGCAGGACCCCACAGAAACAGTGAGTACAGACAGAAGGAACTTACACCTAGCACAGCACAGAAGGGCAGCTTACTCTCCCAGTGGCAACTGACTCCGGTAATTAATGAACTTGAGTCTGGGGCGAAATAGACCGAGGGATGCTTAACCGAAGCGGAGCTGTACAGAGAGTATCCGGATGAACCATCAGGGACGGTCCGACCTGGGCCCATGCTATGTAACCGTGAGAGAGGTGCAGGGAAAGACAATCTGCAATTCACTGTGGAGCCTGTTATAAATGCTGTAGAGACCTCCGATGTGCTAAGTACAGTATCTAGTAGAGATGTTCTTGTTGAAGTTACAATGGACTGTGTCTCAATTATTGTAAGTCTGCCTAGAGAGTCTCCCGCAGCATAGGGAAGATCCAGAAGGAGTCGGACCTGAGGACACAGGTATGCGGACTCATGGATAACATTTTCCTGTGAGGGAGGCCAAGGTACAGAAACCTCGGTGTCCTCGGCCATGACTACTGTCATGGCCGAACCTTACACTCAGACTGGTCTAAAAAAAACGAGAGAAACGACTCACAGAAATTGCTTATGCCACTTACACTGCTGCTAATGTTTTTGCAATGATGACTTGATGTTCCCAGGGTTGGAGGACAAGAATTGCGGATGCACACTGTGTGCCTTACTGCAGTCTTGGGGAAAACCTTTCTTAAGGTTGTGTAAAAGTGTGTTTGGACACTCCAGCTTTCATGAGTCCCTTTCCAGGGCGGGAAGCATCTGGTAAAATTTTGTATTATAATGTGGATCTAACAGAGAGACAACCCAGTAGTCAGCACTATTTTGAATCATAATTAAACGGGGATCATGTTGCAGATTGTGCACCATGAAGGCACTCATATGTCGGGTACTTCCATAAGGTCCAAGCTCATGCTGTGTTGGTGGCTGGGTAACACTGGTGCTTGTTTCCTCTATTCCCTCCTGCCAGCCACGAACAACAGAGAGGGGTTGATTATCCTCTTCATCTCCTGACAATTGCTTGCCCATCACCTCTTCCTTCTCCATTTGTTTCTCGGCTCTTACATCTTCATTAAGGCTATGTGCACACGCTGCGGATTTTGCTGCGGATCTGCAGTGGATTTGACGCTGCAGATCCGCAGCAGTTTTCCATGAGGTGTACAGTACCTTGTAAACCTATGGAAATCTGCAGTGCACATGCTACAGAAATAAATGCGCGGAAACGCAGCGGTTTATTTTCCGCAGCATGTCAATTCTTTTTGCGGATTCTGCAGCGGTTTACACCTGCTCCACAATAGAAATCCGCAGGTGTAAAACCACAGGTGGAATCCGCACAAAAACCAGCAGTGCGGTTTACCTGCGGATTTACCAAAAACAGTGTGGAAAAATCCACACACCAATCCGCAGCGTGTGCACGTAGCCTAACAGTTTATCAGGCATCACCAGCCCCCCTTGATTGCACTAATCCACCCTCCCTTGGCACCTGCCTGTGTAACGACAGTCTGGAACTTTGAGACATTGTTATCCCTTCAGCATCCTCCTCTTCCTCTGGAACCATGACCTACTCCTGCAGGCTATTGAAAGTCTGCTCCAGCATGTAGATGACGAGAATAATGATGCTGATGATGGCTAACTGTTATGATCTGGTGACCTTGGAGCCGCATGAAACTTTCTCTGGAGTCGGTGGAGCCTGTACTGACCGCAAATCCTGAACTAACACCGCAACTAGAAGTAGCCGTGGGGTGTGCCTAACAAACCCTAGACACCTCGACACAGCCGGAGGACTAAATACCCCTATAGATGGAAATAGGAATGCTACCTTGCCTCAGATCAGACCCCCAAAGGATAGGCAGCCCCCCACGAATAATGACTGTGAGTAGGAGAAGAATAGACACGCGCAGGTAGAAAACAGGATTTAGCAAAAGAGGCCTCTCTAGCTAAATAGGAAAGGATAGGACAGATTACTAGGTGGTCAGTATTAAAACCCTTCCAAAAATATCCACAGCAGATAATTCAAAAAGTTCCACAATCTAACTAAAGACATGGAATGTATATCTGCCACTCCAGAGAATCCAACAAGACTGAGAAAATACTGACACAATCTAAGCTGGACAAGAAAACACAAAGAATAGCACTGAATTGTGAAGCACATAGCATGTGTGCCACAGGGAAAAAAAACAGACACTTATCTTTGCTGATTTGGCAGAAAGGCAGGAGGAACCAAGCAGAGGTCCAACACCTCCCAACAACAATTGACAACTGGCAAGGACTAATGAATCCTGCACACCTAAATACCCCAGTCAGAACTGCAATCAGCAGATACACCTGACCAGGACTGCAACTCAGGGGCAACTGCATTACCACCTACAACCACCGGAGGGAGCCCAAAAGCAGAATTCACAACAGCTAACCATCTTAGTAGCAATTTCAAAACTGTGCAGAGAGGTGAAGAGGTTTCTTAATCTGAGTCCACTCTGTAAATGTGATATGCGCCATGTCCGTACTGCGTTGGCCCATGCTATACGACATGACATACTGCATCAGGGCTCGTTGCTGCTGCCGCCACAGTCGCTGCAACATGTGCAGAGTGGAATTTCACCATGTTGGCACATTGCACACCAACCTGTCAATTGGCATGGACAAAGAACTCTGTACTGATGCAAGTCGATAAGCAGAGGGGTGCGAATGGCCAAAATGAACACACAGCTTACGTGCTTTCTGAAGCAGGTCACGTAGGGCAGGATAGTGGTAGAGATATTGCTGTACCATCAGGTTGATGACGTGAGCCATGCAAGGCACGAGTGTGAGCTTGCCTCGCCGCAGGGCTGCCACCAGGTTCGCACCGTTATCGGACATGGCCTTCCCTGGATGCAGGTTCAGCGCAGACAGCCATTGATCAAACTAAACCTGGCGAGCTGTCCACAACTCTTCAGCTGTATGACTGCAATCTCCACAGCATATCGGTTTGTCCTGCAAGCCTAGGGGATTCCAAGACTTGTAGAGCAGCACCTTCCCCGCCTGCCCCCACAGGCTCCAGAGTCACACAGTGCCCAGTCAGCGAGATGTAATGCCCTTGGCCATGCTTATTCGTTCAAGTGTTTGTGATGAAATGCACCCTGGCAGACAGATTTAGTCAAGGAATGGGTGATGTTGTCTGCAACATGATGGTGTAGAACAGACATAGCATTTTTTGAGAAGCAATGGCAACTGGGCTACTGGTAGTGGGGCACTGCAACGGCCATCAGCTTTCGGAAACAGGCTGTATCTATGTTCTGTCTACCAGGCAGAAAGGCAGCATTTCTGTGGCCAACAAATTGGAGAAGGTGGAGTTCAACCTCTTAGCTTTGTCATGCATAGGAGGAAATAATCCTTTGCGTGACCACAACTGCAGAACCGTGGGCTGGCTGCAGTGCTGAGAGAGGGCAGAGTACGATGACCCAGAGAAACTGCTTGAAAGTGAGAGAGGTGCAGGCAGAGATGTTATGATGTATTAATAAAGTTGTGGTGTGCTCGTTCTCTGAGATTTGTCAAAAACAGCAGGCTTCCGTTACAGCTGACGGTGGGCTCTCAGTCAGCATGACTGGAGCAGGTAAAGAACCCGAGGTTCTGAGGTCGAAGACCTGCGTCTCAATAATTGGCATGGTAACAAAGGAGGAGCAAGATGCGATTGATGGGATGGCTGATGGTTGTTGAGGTCCACTGGTCCGCATTTTTGCGAAGTGAGATTCCCATAGTAACACATGTTGATTGCGCATATGAAGGTTCATACATGTAGTAGTCAAATTATTGCACTTTTTACCTTGACTCAGCTTTTTCTTGCAAAGTTGGCAGATTACATGAGTTGGCTCATCCTTTGCAGTGTCAAAAAAGGCCCAGGCTAGGTAATCCTTGCCACCCCTATGAGCTGCTGGTCAGAGGCGCAGTTGTGGCTGAGGATGCATCGCACGTCGTGGCTGCATCACTATGTGTCTGCGACGTATGGCGCAACGTAACCGTCATGATCCACGCCGGGGTTTACTTTCTGCCTTCCTTCTCCTGCCTCTCTTTGATTTTTGGTTGGCTATGTATTGGTGCTGTTGCTGGCAGCCTTTGTCAGCGATAATTCTGGTCCTCAGTTTGAGCAGCTGACCCGTTATTCCCTAGTGATCCCTCTGCCTCTGAATTCCTGTATTGGTGTCTGACCTGTTCCCTATCCCTGACTTAGCGCTCGTTTGGTGATTTCCCTATAGCGTATGACTCGGCTTGAACTTTGAACCCCGCTTCCTGTTTCCCGTTTTGGATACTACGCTCTCTGACTGGCTTTTGACTTACTGGCTCATAATCTGACTCCGCCTACCATCTCTTGTTTTGGATATTATGCTCCTTGTCCTGCTTTGACTCTCTAGCTAGTACCTTGACTCCGCTTTCCGTCTCCTGTCTCTGACATCGTGCTCTCGAGTGTTAACGACCCGGTTAGTTTGACTTCTCTCCAGCTGTCTTATGGTGGCGCCTGTCACAGCACCTATACTCCTCTGGAGGTAAGCTTTGGTCATCCTCCGGTGGTACTGCACCCTTGGCAACACGACATTATCGCTGACCTTTCTAATTTTGGGGGATCCCTTCTTCTCCCCTTCACTGTGTGTTGTGGTATAGATCTGCTTCGTACTCTGGCAGACCAAGTGACCAACCTTACTCAGATGATGCAGGAATTATCTGTGGAGCACAGGGCTTTGGCTACTTCTCAGAAGCAGGCGCAGAGGGAGCTGGCTGACATACTTAAAATAGCCCGGGGAACTCTTTTTGTCAGTAAGGCTGGTGAGGTGACTGACATGTCTCTGTACTCTCCTGAGCCTTCGGTGAAACTCCCTGACTTTTTTCTGGCGAGAAGGATAAGTTCTGCACGTTCAGGGACGGTTGCAGACTATTGTTTTCCCTTAGACCCTGATCTTCAGGGGATTAGAGTCAGCGGGTGGGGATAATTATATCTTTACTGAGGGAGGGTCAGCAGTCTTGGGCTTTTTCTTACCCCCGACCGCTCCGGAGAGAATGTCTGTTGATAATTTCTTTGAGGCTCTTGGCCTCATCTATGTCGAACCAGACCAAGTCAGATTGGCAGACACCACTTGTCACGGATCCCTACTCCGTGGTGTCACTTATTCGTCACGTGCCTGCTCTCACACATGACTTGGGGTTGTGCCTGCAAGGGTTAATCTATCTCCCCACTCTCAGTCCAGCATTCAACCTCTGTCCTATGCTGTAATGGGAGCATAAATCACACACCGACCCAGGCCACACACCCGCTCATACGCGCTGCCACCACTCATCGAATACACGGGCGATGAGTCCCGGACTAATAATAATACTAATAAAAATATGTCTATCACTCATAAGGCTCACACACCTTTAGGCTATGGATTATTTAGAACATTCAAGGTTCAACTTGTTAAAGTTTTATACTATAATAACAAAAGGGTCAATGCTTACAATAAGAAAAAGGTATAAAAATATGATAATAAAAAGGACATACAACTTATGCAAAACAGTATAAAATAAACAGGAGAAACTTACAGAAATCATCTAACTGGTAGTTGCTTCTGCTCCCTGAGGGTAGGATGAATGTAGATTGGATCACAACAGCTTCTCAGGCTGCCCTCACATGTGAACACAATTATCTGTCTGCAGCCTAAATTTATAACTTTGGTCTGAGGTCAGGTTTCTAGACCGGCCCCTCAGGCCAATATCATAACTGCTGCCTGTTTGATTGGGCACAGCCGCTCTACTAATGAATATATATTATTTTCCTCTGGAGACACTTGTGAGATGGTTCCCAGGAATAGCTAACCTCCAAGCAATTAACATCTCCCCTCCAAGCACTAGGAGGTGTCAAGTGTTCCTTTCTTCTTGGCTCTAGCTAGGCCTCCTGGTGAGATTTGGAGACAGAGGTCTTAGGGTACCGTCACACAGTGCAATTTTGATCGCTACGACGGCACGATTCGTGACGTTCCAGCGATGCATTTACGATATAGCTGTGTCTGACACGCTACTGCAATCCGGATCCCCGCTGAGAATCGTACGTCGTAGCAGATCGTTTGAAACTTTCTTTCGTCGTCTAGTGTCCCGCTGTGGCAGCATGATTGCATTGTGTGACACAGGTTGTATACGATGTGCGCACAGTAACCAACGGCTTCTACATCGCAAATACGTCATGAAATTATCGCTCCAGCGCCGTGTATTGCAACGTGTGACCGCAGTATACGACGCTGGAGCGATACTTATACGACGCTGCAACGTCACGAATCGTGCCGTCGTAGCGATGAAAATGGCACTGTGTGACGGTACCCTAACTCGTCCCAAGGAAGTACCTATTAACACCTAGGTGCAACTTGCCTTCAGGACAGATGTTACATTATCACTAGTCACACATATAACCCTAGACATATGCCACTACACACATATAGGTGTCCTGGAACGACTTACTACTGCGGAACTCTCTGTCCTCAAGAAGGGTTTAACTTTTGTCCCTACGCATGCAGCTGATAAGTTTACCCTGGTTAAGGACCTTTACCTCTTTTGTAGGAACCTTATATTCCAGGTCATCTACAGGAAACCTGATAGATTGCAATCGATTTCTCTGGATGAGCGTCAAACTCAGTAAGTTTTCTCTTCTCTTTTTATAACTCCTGATAGTATCACAGAAACAACCAGATTGATTTCACTATATCCTCTACATATAGAAGAGCTCAGCGTTTATTATTGTTTTATATAAGATCACATTTTTGAGTTTAAAACTTTGTTTCAGGTACCCCATACAAGTCAGTGGGGACCCAAACTTTGGTGCGGTAAAATAGTTGAAGTAAGTAGTGATGAGCGAGCGTGCGCAGATATATATCATTATCTGAGCATGCTCATTTAGAGTATCTTGGGTGTGCAGGTGTAATACGCTAGTCCCCATGTCTGCATGATTTGCAGCTGTTAGACAATCCCCACTTGTATTGTGCCCGTTTAACATCCACAGGGACTCAAACATATATTACTTGAGCATGCTTGAGATACTCTGATAACAAGATATCCGAGCACTCTTGCTCATCACTAGTAATTAGGGCCAGGGGCCTGCAAAAGGGAGATCGACTTAGAGCTGCTAGGTCTCAATGTACTCCACAAGCTCCAGCCACTGAACTGAGGAGACGTCAGTAAGGTTACCTCAGTTTACAGCAGCCAGGACTCAGCAACGCAAGAGCTGGAATGATGAGCGGCAAGTTCAAGCTTTAAGACTGTGGGCACTTCAGCACCATCAGTCATGCCAGGTAATGACATGGCTGTAACTAGCCAGCACACCACATGACCTGCCATTGTAAAGTTAAAAAAACAAAAAACAAAACCCTGCAGTCCCCTATTCTAACCAGCCAAGGGAAAGCCTACAGCTGTGAGCTGGTCTTATTCTGCTGGGAAGGGGCCAATATTCATGGCCTTTCCCAGCCTACTAATATCAACTGGAAGATATGTGTTTGCATTAGCTGATTAAAAATAGGGTGGGACCCCAGTGTAATTTATTTAGGGTCCCTAATTTTTTTTTTTTATTAACTAGCAAAGGCAAAGCAGACAGCTGCGGGCTTATACCAATAGGAAGGTCCAAGAATATTGGCTCCTTCCCAGCATAACTCACAACTGCATGCTTTCTCTTAGCCTGTTAGACTAGGTGGAGGACAGCACATCTGTGTAAAAAAAATAAATAAATTTAAACACTGTCAGGCTAGGTCACATGCTATTCTGGCATTACTTGGCATGACTGATGGGGCTACAAGTCCCAATAGTCTTAAAGCTTGTTGATAAGGCTGCAATTTAGCTTTTCAACAAGCTTTATTAGGCTGCCAAGCCTGAACAGTATCATGATATAGAGTGTTGTGAATTCCGCTCTTGGGCTCCCTCCGGTGGTTGTAAGTAGCACTTTTCTGAATTCTGCTCTTGGGCTCCCTCCTGTGGTTTTGAGTGGTATAGCTGCTTCTTGGATTTAGCATCAGCAGCTGCTTCCACTGATCGGCTTTCTGGCTCGGCTATTTTAGTCTGGCCTTATCTCTCAATCAATGCCAGTTGCCAATTGTTCCTGCTTGGAGTCACGGCTCTTTTGGATTTCCCTGACACTCTGACCCGTTCAGCAAAGATAAGTCCTTGCTTGTCCTTTTGCAGTCCACTTGTTGTGGACTTATTGTTCAGCACATTCTATATTTTGTTCATTTGTCCAGCTTATCAGTATGGATCTATTCAGCTAAGCTGGAAGCTCTGGGCTGCAGATTTTGCCCTCCACACCTTTAGTCAGGTGTGGAGATTTTTGCATATCTCTGCGGTGGACTTTTTCTAGTTTTTATTACTGACCGCACAATGTTCTTTCCTGTACTATCTATCTAGCTAGAAGTGGCCTCCTTTGCTAAATCTTGTTTCATACTACGTATGTAATTTCCTTCTCCTCTCACAGTCATTTGTGGGGGGGCTGTCCTATCCTTTGGGGATTTTCTCTGAGGCAAGATAGCCTTCCTGTTTCTACCTTTAGGGGTAGCGAGTTCTCCGGCTGTGACAAGGTGTCCAGGGAGTGACAGGAACATCCCACGGCTGCTTCTAGTGTTGTGTTAAGACCAGGAACTGCGGTCTATATAGTTACCACCTGCTCAGAGCTAGTCGCATGTCGCTCCTAAGTTACCAGTCCATAACAGTGCAACTGGCCTAAATGAGTTGAATGCATCTCAAAAGAAGGAAAAGAAAAAGAGTTCTGAGCCATTTTTTTTTTTTCTTTAGTCTGTTTTGTCTTTTTCCTTCCTCTTAATCTCTGGGTGGATTTGGGCGCGGACATGGATGTTCAGGGGTTGTTTTCTCGTGTGGATCAGCTTGCTGCAAGAGTTCAGAGTATCCAAGATTATGTTGTTCAGACTCCAGCCTTAGGGCCTAGAATTCCTACTCCAGATTTATTTTACGGGGATAGATCTAAGTTTTTGAACTTTAAAAATAACTGCAAATTGTTTTTTGCTCTGAAACCCCGTTCCTCTGGTGACCCCACTCAGCAAGTTAAAATAGTTATTTCTCTGCTGCGTGGTGACCCTCAGGACTGGGCATTCTCCCTTGAGTCAGGGGATCCGGCTTTGCTTAATGTAGATGCATTTTTTCAATCGCTCTGATTATTGTATGACGAACTTAACTCTGTGGATCATGCGGAAAAAACCTTGTTGGCCCTGTGTCAGGGTCAGGAAGCGGCAGAATTGTACTGCCAGAAATTTAGAAAATGGTCTGTGCTCACTAAATGGAATGAGGATGCTCTGGCAGCAATTTTCAGAAAGGGTCTTTCAGAAGCCCTTAAAGATGTTATGGTGGGGTTCCCCACGCCTGTTGGTTTGAGCAAATCTATGTCTCTAGGCATTCAGATCGATCGGCGCCTGCGCGAGCGCAAAGTGGTGCACCATATGGCAGCGTCCTCTGAACAGAGTCCTGAGCCTATGCAATGTGATAGGATTCTGACTAGAGCGGAACAGAGGGGATACAGACGTCAGAATGGGCTGTGTTTTTACTGTGGTGATTCTGCTCATACTATTTCTGATTGCCCTAAGCGTATTAAGAGGGTCGCTAGATCTGTTACCATTAGTACTGTACAGCCTAAGTTTCTCCTGTCTGTGACCCTGATTTGCTCATTGTCATCTTTCTCTGTCATGGCATTTGTGGATTCAGGCGCTGCCCTGAACTTAATGGACTTAGACTTCGCCAGGCGCTGTGGTTTTTCTTTGCAGCCTTTGCAGAGCCCTATTCCTTTGAGGGGTATTGATGCTACACCGTTGGCCAAGAATAAACCTCAGTATTGGACTCAGCTGACTATGTGCATGGCTCCAGCACATCAGGAAGATTGTCGTTTTCTAGTGTTGCATAATTTACATGATGTTGTTGTACTGGGTTTTCCATGGTTACAGGTACACAATCCAGTGTTGGATTGGAAATCGATGTCTGTGACTAGTTGGGGGTTGTCAAGGGGTACATAGTGACGTTCCTTTAATGTCAATTTACTCTTCCCCCTCTTCTGATGTTCCTGAATTTTTGTCAGATTTCCAGGATGTATTAGATGAGCCCAAGTCCAGTTCCCTTCCTCCTCATAGGGACTGTGATTGTGCTATCGACTTGGTTCCTGGCTGTAAGTTCCCTAAGGGCCGACTCTTCAATCTGTCTGTGCCAGAGCATGCCGCTATGCGGAGCTATGTTAAGGAGTCTTTAGAGAAGGGGCATATTCGGCCGTCTTCGTCACCATTGGGAGCGGGATTCTTTTTTGTTGCCAAGAAGGATGGCTCCTTGAGACCCTGTATTGATTATCGCCTTCATAATAAGATCACGGTCAAATTCCAATACCCTTTACCTTTGCTCTCTGATTTGTTTGCTCGGATTAAGGGGGCTAGTTGGTTTACCAAGATTGATCTTCGAGTGGCGTATAATCTTGTTCGTATTAAACAGGGTGACGAATGAAAAACTGCATTTAATACGCCCGTAGGCCACTTTGAATACCTGGTGATGCCTTTCGGGCTTTCTAAATGGTCCTTCTGTATTTCAGTCCTTCATGCATGATATTTTCCGCAATTATCTTGATAAAATTCTTGATTGTGTATTTGGATGATATTTTGATTTTTTCCAATGATTGGGATTCTCACGTGAAGCAGGCCAGGATGGTATTCCAGATCCTTCGTGATAATGCTCTATTTGTGAAGGGGTCTAAGTGCCTATTTGGGGTCCTGAAGGTCTCTATTTTGATGTTTATTTTTTCTCCTTCGTCTATATAAATGGATCCTGTTAAGGTCCAAGCCATTCATGACTGGGTTCAACCCACATCTGTGAAGAGCCTTCAGAAATTTTTGGGCTTTGCTAATTTTTATCGCCGTTTCATTGCCAACTTCTCTAGTGTGGTTAAGCCCCTGACCGATTTGACAAAGAAAGGCGCTGATGTGGCAAATTGGTCCTCTGAGGCTGTGGAGGCCTTTCAGGAGCTTAAGCGCCAATTTACTTCTGCCCCGGTCTTGCGTCAGCCTGATGTGTCTCTTCCTTTTCAGGTCGAGTTTGACGCTTCTGAGATTGGGGCAGGGGCCGTTTTGTCACAGAGGAATTCTGATGGCACATGGTTTCATCAAGGAACCTTCTTTTCCCGAAAGTTTTCGCCTGCGGAACGCAATTATGATGTCGGCAATCGGGAGTTGTTGGCTATGAAGTGGGCATTTGAGGAGTGGCGACATTGGCTTGAGGGAGCCAAGCACCGCATTGTGGTCTTGACCGATCATAAGAATCTGATTTACCTCGAGTCGGCCAAGCGGCTGAACCCTAGACAGGCTCGATGGTCCCTGTTTTTCTCCCGTTTCACTTTTGTGGTCTCATATCTTCCGGGATCTAAGAATGTTAAGGCGGATGCCCTCTCTAGGAGTTTTTTGCCTGATTCTCCTGGAGTTCTTGAGCCGGTTGGCATTCTTAGGGAAGGGGTGATTCTTTCTGCTATCTCCCCTGATTTACGGCGGGTGCTTCAGGAATTTCAGGCTGATAAACCAGACCGCTGTCCTGTGGGGAAGCTGTTTGTTCCTGATAGATGGACAAGTAAGGTAATTTCTGAGGTCCATTGTTCTGTGTTGGCCGGTCATCCTGGGATTTTTGGTACCAGAGATTTGGTTGCTAGGTCCTTTTGGTGGCCTTCCTTGTCGCGAGATGTGCGTTCTTTTGTGCAGTCCTGTGGGACCTGTGCCCAGGCTAAGCCTTGCTGTTCCCGCGCTAGTGGGTTGCTTTTGCCTTTGCCTGTCCCTGAGAGGCCCTGGACGCATATTTCCATGGATTTTATTTCGGATCTTCCTGTGTTACAGAGGATGTCTGTTATCTGGGTGGTTTGTGACCGGTTCTCTAAAATGGTCCATTTGGTACCTTTGCCTAAATTGCCTTCCTCCTCTGATTTGGTTCCATTGTTTTTTCAGCATGTGGTTCATTTGCATGGCATTACGAAGAATATTGTTTCTGACAGAGGTTCCCAGTTTGTTTCCAGGTTTTGGCGGTCCTTTTGTGCTAGGATGGGCATTAATTTGTCTTTTTCTTCGGCGTTCGAGTTTGCCCTTAATAATCGGGCCAGTTCGGCTACTTTGGTTTCGCCTTTTTTTTGTAATTTTGGTTTCCATCCTCGTTTTTCTTCAGGGCAGGTTGAGCCTTCTGATTGTCCTGGTGTTGATTCCGTGGTGGACAGGTTACAGCAGATTTGGACTCATGTGGTAGACAATTTGACGTTGTCTCAGGAAAAGGCTCAGCGTTTTGCTATCCGCCGTCGGTGTGTTGGTCCTCGGATTCGTGTGGGGGATTTAGTCTGGTTATATTCTCGTCATGTTCCTATGAAGGTTTCTTCCCCTAAGTTCAAGCCTCGGTTTATTGGCCCTTATAAGATTTCTGAGATTATCAATCCAGTGTCTTTTCGTTTGGCCCTTCCAGCCTCTTTTGCCATCCACAATGTTTTCCATAGATCGTTGTTGCGGAGATATGTGGTACCCATTGTTCCATCTGTTGATACTCCTGCCCCGGTGTTGGTTGAGGGGGAGTTGGAATATGTGGTTGAAAAAAAATTTTGGATTCTCGTTTTTCAAGGCGGAGGCTTCAGTATCTTGTCAAGTGGAAGGGTTATGGCCAGGAGGATAATTCTTGGGTGGTTGCCTCCGATGTCCGTGCCGCCGATTTGGTTCGTACTTTTCACTTGGCTCGTCCTGATCGGCCTGGGGGCTCTGGTGAGGGTTCGGTGACCCCTCCTCAAGGGGGGGTACTGTTGTGAATTCCGCTCTTGGGCTCCCTCCGGTGGTTGTACGTAGCACTTTTGTGAATTCTGCTCTTGGGCTCCCTCCTGTGGTTTTGAGTGGTATAGCTGCTTCTTGGATTTAGCATCAGCAGCTGCGTCCACTGATCGTCTTTCTGGCTGGGCTATTTTAGTCTGGCCTTATCTCTCACTTAATCAATGCCAGTTGCCAATTGTTCCTGCTTGGAGTCACGGCTCTTTTGGATTTCCCTGACACTCTGACCCGTTCAGCAAAGATAAGTCCTTGCTTGTCCTTTTGCAGTCCACTTGTTGTGGACTTATTGTTCAGCACATTCTATGTTTTGTTCATTTGTCCAGCTTATCAGTATGGATCTATTCAGCTAAGCTGGAAGCTCTGGGCTGCAGATTTTGCCCTCCACACCTTTAGTCAGGTGTGGAGATTTTTGCATATCTCTGCGGTGGACGTTTTCTAGTTTTTATTACTGACCGCACAGTGTTCTTTCCTGTACTATCCATCTAGCTAGAAGTGGCCTCCTTTGCTAAATCTTGTTTCATACTACGCATGTCATTTCCTTCTCCTCTCACAGTCATTATTTGTGGGGGGCTGTCCTATCCTTTGGGGATTTTCTCTGAGGCAAGATAGCCTTCCTGTTTCTACCTTTAGGGGTAGCGAGTTCTCCGGCTGTGACGAGGTGTCCAGGGAGTGACAGGAACATTCCACGGCTACTTCTAGTGTTGTGTTAAGATCAGGAACTGCGGTCTGTATAGTTACCACCTGCTCAGAGCTAGTCGCATGTCGCTCCTAAATTACCAGTCCATAACAATAGAGTAAGAAGTCAGTGTTCAGTATACTAGCGTCTGGTAGAAACATTCCCTATCTAAGAACTGGTCCAATATTTATGGACATAACTGTTTATCACCCATGGTAATTCTGCTTCGTGTCACCTGTCTTATCCATGTTTTGTTTTGTTTTTTTTTCTGTGCTGTGTTGTGCATAAATATGTGATTCTCCAGAATTTCTTTTAGTCTATGCCTGATGAAGAGGCCTGAGTAGTCTCAAAAGCTTGCAATTTGTTACACTTTTTTTAATGGCTAACTGAAAAGAGGGTATCAACCACTGAGGACTCAATTCTAAATATTTTTCTATCTACTGGCTAAGGCTACTTTCACACTAGCGTTGTTCGGACGTCTAAAAGCGTCGTTTTGTGAAAAAAATGCATCCTGCAAAATCTCCCGCAGGATGCGTTTTTTCCCCATAGACTTGTATTGGCGACGCATCGCGACGCATTGTCACGCGTTGTGTACGTCGTGCGACGGTTGCGTCGAAATTTGGCTACACGTTGTCTGGAAAAAATGTTGTTTGTAACGTTTGTCTGCGCCAGGAAAACGTGTCGCGACGCATCCTGCGGCATGCGTCGTTGGCTAGAATGGAAGCCTATGGGCGCAGGATGCGTCGGGACACGTCGCATGACGGAATACAGCGCTGCAATGCGTGTTTTTTTTTTTTTTTTTACACTGAGCATGCTCAGAAGCAGGATTTTGTTGCCAATTCACCAGACACCCCCAAATCTATATTAACCAGGCCTGGGGCTTCAACCCCAAATGTGCCAGACAGAAGACAGCAGCCAACCTGAAGACAGACAGCCAGCATTTGCCCAGCCAGCCAGCATCTGCCCAGCCAGCATGCGTCCAGAGGCCTGCCAGCTACAGAACCTCAAGCTGCAGTCTTCCAGCCAGTGTGAGTACTAAAACTGCCATTTTTTTTTACTGTGATGTATTTACCAAGTAGTGTGGTCTGTGCAGCATGTGGTTTCAGTGTGTGAGCGTGTGTTTTGTTTTTTTCTGTAAAAATTTTTTGTTTTATTGTTGGACACATTTCCAGTTGATGTACTTGTATTTAAAATAAAGAGTATTTTAGCTCCTATTGTGATGGTAAAAAAAAAAAAAATTTGAAGAAGGAATCTCAGAAGGGGACGAGACGGGTGGAGAGATGCAAGTAGCAGGCGCACAGAGTGTAAGTTGTGGCGAAACAGTTGCTTCACACATCACAGTGCACCCAACACAAAACAGATCATCATTAGTGTTGAGCATTCCGATGCTGCAAGTATCGGGTATCGGCCGATACTTGCTGTATCGGAATTCCGATACCGGGATTCCGATACTCTTGTGGTATCGGATATCGGGTATCGCAACAACATTAATGTTAAAATGTGTAAAAGAGAGAATTAAAATAAAAAATATCGCTATACTCACCTGTCCGACGCAGCCGGGACTTCAGCGAGGGAACCGGCAGCGTTGTTTGTTTAAAATTCGCGCTATTACTTGGTTACGTGAATTCCCGGCTTGTGATTGGTCAGGTCGGCCATGTTGCCGGGACGCGGACCAATCACAGCAAGCCGTGACGAAATTACGTCACGGCTTGCTGTGATTGGTCCGCGTCCCGGCAATATGGCCGCCCTGACCAATCACAAGCCGTGACGTCACGGGAGGCTGGACACGCGCCCATTTTAAAATGAGCGCGTCCAGCCTCCCGGCTTGTGATTGGTTGACCGCGGCGCAACCAATCACAAGCCGTGACGTCACGGGAGGCTGGACACGCGCCCATTTTAAAATGAGCGCGTGTCCAGCCTCCCGTGACGTCACGGCTTGTGATTGGTCAGGGCGGCCATATTGCCGGGACGCGGACCAATCACAGCAAGCCGTGACGTAATTTCGTCACGGCTTGCTGTGATTGGTCCGCGTCCCGGCAACATGGCCGACCTGACCAATCACAAGCCGGGAATTCACGTAACCAAGTAATAGCGCGAATTTTAAACAAACAACGCTGCCGGTTCCCTCGCTGAAGTCCCGGCTGCGTCGGACAGGTGAGTATAGCGATATTTTTTATTTTAATTCTTTCTTTTACACATTTATATGGTTCCCAGGGCCTGAAGGAGAGTTTCCTCTCCTTCAGACCCTGGGAACCATCAGGAATACCGTCCGATACATGAGTCCCATTGACTTGTATTGGTATCGGGTATCGGTATCGGATTGGATCCGATATTTTGCCGGTATCGGCCGATACCGATACTTTCAAGTATCGGACGGTATCGCTCAACACTAATCATCATACATCACTGTACACATACAACATATGCCTATATCAAAGATAACTATTTTTCTTTTGTTTTAGTCTGCTGCACATTCAGGCCAACGCCAGGAGGATCCTCCCAGCCGCTTCCGGAGTCGACGTGGTGGTTGGTGCCACGGTCAGCAAGTAGTGAGTAATTTATTTATTTTTTTTCTCTGTAGTTTTTGGTCAGTGTATTATAAAAAAAATAATAATAATTAATACACTGAAACCAAAAACTACAGAGAAAATTTTTTTCCTTCTTTTCAGTCTTCACAGCGTGCTCCCGACTCAGACGGTGAGGACATGGGAATCGATGTAGAGTGCCTTGAGGAGGTCCGCAAGCAGGAGCCGCTGTAGAATATGGCTGACCGCAGGCATGCTGATACGTATGTGACCCGTCGGCTCTGGGAGGAAGTATGCCAGAACGTATTGCCGAGGTGGGAGGACCTTGAGCCAAAGCAGCAGACTCAATGTAAGTATTCACTTTTCAGTTAGGTTTTGAACTGAATGGAATGTGTTTTAATTAACACTTGCTTTTATTCTTGTCTTTACAGGTGAAAGGGTTAGGAAGCGGTGGCGGTCACTCAGGGATCGCTTCAAGAGGGAGTTTAACCAGGAGATGCAGGCCCCGAGTGGCTCATCAGGTCGAAGGATTCGGTACAAGTATGGTCGTGCCCTGTCCTTCCTCCGTGAAAGTATGCTGAGTAGAGTAAGTATTCAACAGCTCATTGAATAAATCACCATGTTTACCTGTATAACTTGTTTGGTTTCAGTCAGGGCTTTTCCCCTATCAATATATTAATTGTTTTTTTCTCTATTTCACAGCACCTTCTCTAGTCATCGGGCGCCTGCATCTACTTTGGACCCCTCTGGAGCGATCTCTCAGGAGTCCGCCACCGAGGGCCACGTCGGTAGACCCCACCCCTCGTCTGGCCCTTCTGGTACCTCTGCCCCATCCACCTCCACAAGCACTGGAGCAGCATCGCAGCCCTTGTTACTTTAATCTGCTGGTCAAGACGTAGCGTTCCCTTTACCACACCCCTCTGATCCTGCCACCTCTAGACCACCATTAGGTTCGTGGCGGCAGCGACAGAGGGGTCCGGAAAGGAGCTATGTTCCTGAGTTCTTGCATCTGAATGCAGCGTTCCAAAGCGCTTTCAAAATTTTGGGAGAGCAAGTGACTGCTGGGTTCAACACGGTGCAAGCACGCATCAGTGAAAACAGCAGTCGCTTGGATAGGCTGCATTCAGCAACATTTTTTTTTTTCTCTTTTTCAATCTATGCTCAGGAGCATGGAAAAGCCAAGTCTTGACGAGCAGATGCAGGTAATGCACGACTGCCATGCTGCTCTACTGCGGGTCATGTCCAAATCCAAAACTCCCACACCTCCCCACACAGCCACTACAACTTTCCCTGCCCAGTCCCAATTCCCACCCCAGGCTCAATACCAAACACAGGCCCAATACCCAACCCAGTCCCAAATCCAAGTGTCTTCCCCAATGTTTTCTTCCTTGTCCACATTACCTTCCCCATTTAGTATTCCACCTACCCCAACACCACCCACCCCTGCTCAGCCTCCTGTTTCTCCCCCCCCCCCCCACTACACCCCAACCCAGTAGGCTTTCCCCACCTATTGACGTGGTCCAACCTTCCAGCCCCTCCGCTACTACTATCTCCACCCCACACTTTAATCGATTTGTAATAGTTTGTTGTATGCCGTTATATTTTACCCAAAAAAAGTTAAAAAAAAAAAAAAAAAAAAAGTTAACAAAGTTTACATAAAAAAAAAAAAAAAAAAAAAAAAAAGTTTACCAAAAATAAAAGGGTAACCAATGAAAAAGGTTTACAAAAAAAAAAAAAAAATTTATCACAAATTTTGTATTGTAATATGTAAAATAAAATTTGGTTTGGTTTAAATTTGTGAAGTGCCTTCATTTAAGTATGCTAACTAAATGTACAAAAACATTACACACCACACGTTAGAAGGTATAACATTTGGTTTATTACCCAAAATATACCAAAGTTTTGGACAGTAATTATTAAAAGTTGGTGTCAATAAATTTTTTTTTACACAAACCTTAATCACCAAGACATGAAAAAAACACGTCACACAATGTTCTCTTGCCATGGCACCCTGCCCACAGGTGAGACAAAATACTCTGCAAAGTGGTCCCTCATTCTGGAAACAGAACCGGCGGAACGTACAGAGCTGCTGTTGTAATCCCACAGGGTGGTCTCCAAGTCCTCATCTTCCACGGAAACAGGCTCCTTGGAAAGTACATAGTTATGCAAGACCACGCAGGCCTTCACAACCTCATCCACGGTTTGTGTGTGCAGTCTTATGGCGGTGAGCAGCACATGCCACTTTGCAGTGAGAATGCCAAATGCACATTCCACTCTTCTTGCTCTTGTTAATCTGTAATTGAACACTTTTTGTTCTGGTTAAGTCTCTGCTACGGTACGATACGGTTTGAGGAGATGTGGGGACAACTGGAAGGCCTCATCACCCACACACATGGCATAGGTGGTCCAGTTGTTCCCGGGAGTGCTCTTCCTGGTGGAAAGTCATAACTGTCTCCATACAAACAACGGCCCATCGGTGAACTTTTGAATACTTGGGAGTCGTTGGACCGGCCATAGGCTCCAATGTCCACAGCCAGAAATTTGCAGTTGGCATCTGCAATGGCCATGAGTATGATAGAAAAGTACTTCTTGTAATTGAAGAACTCTGAGCCTGATCCTGCCGGTTTGGATATGCGGATGTGTTTCCCATCTACTGCACCCAAGCAGTTTGTGAAATGGCAGAGTTTCTCAAACAGTTCTGCACTCTGCAGCCAGATGTCCCTTGTCGGTTGGGGCATGTACTCCATGTGCAAGTTATCCCATATAGCGCAGCAGGTGCCCTTTACAATTCCGGAAATAGTTGAAACTCCAAGGTGGAACTGGTAGTGTAGTGACGTAAGGGATTCTCCTGTAGCCAGAGAAGCTGTGAAAAAAAAGGTTAGTAAAAATTGCAAAGACCCACATAACATTTTTAAACAATTTACACAAGTGTTACATTTTTTTTTTTTAAAGTTTCAAAAAAATGGTACTGCGGATTTTTTTTGTCTGTTGTAGTGCACATTAAAAACAGCATTTTTACATCTGTGCATTCTTATGCAGCAGGTGTTAAATTTTTTTTGTTTGTGGCCATTACTAATTTTTTTAACATGCTCCAGAAAATGCAACGCAGTGTTTCAGCACAGTATTTTGTGGAGCATGTTCACTGCTGATGTGAAGGTTTAAATATGAACAATGATTAAAAAAAATAAAAAAAGCTTACCACAGGGTCACCATCAGCTGCTCCGCCAGTGAAATGAAATGGAAAACCTCATGCGTGTGTCCTGCCTTTGGATGACATCCCCAACTTGTTCCAGCAACAAATCAAAATGCTCCTGCCTCATCCAAAAATTAAAAAATTTCTCCGGGTTCTGGCGCAACTCCATGTACAGAGTAGAATATACACCCTGGGTCATCTGCAGTGCATTAATGGGATGAATCCATAGTCTGCAACGTCGAGGTTGAAGCATCCTCCGTCTTTCTGCTGCCGCCTCCTTCTCCCGAACCATTATGTCCAGGCGATTTGTCTCAGAAATCATATCGTTAACTACGTTTGCAATCCTCACAAGTACTCCTTCCATCTCTGCCACTTTCTCTAAACCCTTTCAAAGATGGGCTGTAAAAACATTCAATATATAGTTTTCCCTATTTTCCAGTAGCCAATCACATAAGGCTACTTTCACACTAGCGTCGTGCACTGCACGTCGCTATGCGTCGTTTTGGAGAAAAAACGCATCCTGCAAAAGTGCTTGCAGGATGCGTTTTCTCCATAGACTTATTAACGATTCAGTGCGACGCATTGCCACACGTCGCAACCGTCGTGCGACTGTTGCATCACCACCAAAAAACGTTGCTTGTAATGTTTTTTGGTGCGTCGTTCCCGTCTTTTCCGACTGCGCATGCGCGGCCAGAACTCTGCCCCCCCGCACCTCACAATGGGGCAGCGGATGCGTTGAAAAAACAGCATCCGCTGCCCCCCCTTGTGCTGCGCATCCACAGCTAGCGTCAGTGCGCCGCAACATCGCATAGCGATGTGCAGTGCACGACGCTAGTGTGAAAGTAGCCTTAGGAGACTCCCATTTTTAGGCAGGGAAAACGGATCCGTCATAATGGATGAAATGGATAGTAAAAACAGACACAACGTATTAAACGGATCCAATTTTTCGACGGAACTGTTTAGCGGAACTGTTTAGCGGATCTATGACGGATTTGTCGAAATACTGTATGCGTTGCGTCCGTTTTTCACCATTTGTGACGCATCCGTCAATGCATCGCGCCGACGCTTTGAGACGTCCGCAGAAAAACACTAGTGTGAAAGTAGCCTAACACAGTACTAAAAATATATCCTTATCGGTCGTCCATGACAGCACTACGGAGAGAGGGGATCCGCCCTTCAGGAACAGGAAACCTACAGATACATAAGGGCGGCACCTCTCCCACGCATCAGTTGGTTTCCTGTTCCTGGAGGACAGGATTCCCTGCAGATACGACTTCGTTTCTCCTATCAATACCCAGGCCGGCTGTCCGACCCAGGTAGCGAGGGGGTCTCCTACCTCGGGCAGTGCGGGTCCCTGGAAGCGCCACGGTGGGTCCGGGTAGGGCTCCACGACAGTGAGCGGTGCAGTGTGGAGCGACGTCCGGAGGAGGTCCATCCCCAGTGGTCAGCAGGTGAGTATGTCCCCCCCCCGGGGTCCGCTCTCCCCCCTGGGCCTCGGTCTTCCCCACTCTGATCCCCGTCAGTGCGGTGCAGCGCGGCGTCCTGTGTGCTCCTTTCGATTCGGGACCGGAGCTGGGGGTCGGACGCCGGCCTCTGCCGCGGTCACCGCTGAGCTGCGGCCGTGGAAGCGGCGGTGGCGTAGCGGGGGGGCGGCTGGGTGGTCCGGCGGCGCCGTTCCCAGGCTTCCGGGCACGTTTGAGCGTTCTGCCCGAAACCGGAAGTGACGCACAGGGGGCGGGGCCAAAACCGGAAGTCAAACGCCGGCCGGTTTTTTTCTAAAAACGCCGCTGTCCTGCATGCGGCGGGGGCGGGGGCGTTTGGGTGCAGGGGGGGGTGGAGCAGTCACCTGCAAGTCGGGGGGGGGGGGGGGGGGTGGATTTGGCCACACACCTGCACTGATTCCAGATCCGGGGGAGGGCTATTTATAGCCAAACAGAATGCTGCAGCACTGCTTGTGAGCCCATCTGCAGCTATGGATGAGCCGGAAGCTGCCGTCGGTCTGCTGGAGCAGGAGCAGGATGGATCCTCGGAGAAGTCCCATGCGAACCCCCAGCTGAAGACCCGCGGACGCAGTAACCAGACCAGTCGCAGATCTAAGCAGAAGGATCTGGACCGACCCCCCAGTAATCCGGTACCTACCGCTACTGCCTGGGTAAGAGATCTTCGTGAATGTACCCTGATGCAGTCTTTTCCTATGTTTATTTCCGTAGGGGAAAAAAAGCACTGGTAAATCAAAAAACAAGGAGTGCGCGCTATGCGCTTGCCCTTTGCCAGACGCCTACCCTAAGAGACTTTGTCAGTCGTGTGTACGGCAGACGGTAGGAAATAAATTGATGGGAACACTGATAGCGGTAGCGCCAGATAAATTACATAGCCTTTTTCTCCGCTCCCATAGGTGGCGGAAGAGTCTCCTGATTTCACATCAAGCCTTAGGGAGATTATCAGGAAGGAGGTGAAAGATTCCCTGAAATCCCTGTCCCGGGGGGAGTCTTCAAAAAGAAGAAGGGAGCCTAGCGCCTCAGAGTCGGATTTGTCCGCTGGCCCTAGTAGGGAGAATGAGTCAGACGCCTCTGTCTCCTCAGCGTCCTCTTCGGAAGAGGAGTCTAACCGGTTCTGTTTCCCATTGGACCAAATGGACAAACTTATTAAGTCAGTTAGATCCACCATGGGGGTGGCTGATGAAAGGCCAGAACTCTCTACACAGGACCTAATGTTTGGCGGTCTAGACCCTAAAAAAACGTAGGTCTTTTCCGCTCAATGACAAGGTCCAGAACCTCATCAAAAGGGAATGGAAAAAACCGGAGAAGAAAGGCTCTTTTCCACCTGCCTTTAAACGCAGATATCCCTTTGAGGACCCCATGGTGAATACATGGGATAAGGCGCCGAAATTGGACGCAGCGGTGTCTAAGGCGTCTAAAAAATCATCTATCCCCTTCGACGACATGGCTTCCCTAAAGGACCGTCTCGATAAGAAGGCTGACTCATTCCTTAAAGGGACATGGGAGATGTCGGCGGGTGCCCTGAGACCTGCTGTAGCTGCGACATGTGCAGCCAGATCGATGATGGTCTGGCTGGATCAGCTAGGGTCTAAGTTGGAAGGCGGTGTTTCCAGAGACTCTATGTTGAAATTCCTGCCAACAATTCAGAATGCCGCTGCCTTTCTCGCGGACGCATCTGCGGATTCAGCAAGAATGGAGGCTAGGGCGGCCGGACTATCAAACGCAGCACGCAGGGCCCTGTGGCTGAAATGTTGGCCAGGTGACCTTCAATCCAGATCCAGTCTGTGCTCTATCCCATGCGAAGGGGAATACCTGTTTGGTCCAGTCCTAGACGAACTGCTGGAGAAAGCTGGAGACGAGAAGAAAAAGTTTCCCAATCTACCAGCTACCTCTTACAGGCGTCCCTTCACAGGGAAAAGATTCTTTCGGAGGAGACCAGCCAGAGACCAGAGCAGATGGGATGAGAAAAAGAAGAAAGGTACTGGATTTATGTTTGGAGGTGGAGGACGTCAGGAGCCATCCCGTGAGGTCAAAAAACCACCCCAATGACTAGTCGCCCCGGTGGGAGGTAGACCATCTGCCTTCTACCCGGCCTGGTCCAAAATCTCCACTAGTGATTGGATTTTGGGGTTAATAGCTACGGGTCTGCGGCTAGAGTTCTCCTCCATCCCTCAGAACTTCTTCAGAGTTACCCCACTCAGGTCCTCTCCAGCAGAACAGGCGGCCCTGGAAGCAGAAGTTCACGACCTGCTCAGTAAGAATGTCCTGTCAGAGGTTCCGGAAGGAGAACAGGGTAGAGGATTCTACTCTCCTCTATTTCTAATAAGTATACCTGATGGCTCCTTCAGAACAATTATTAACCTTAGGGCTCTTAATAATTTCCTGACCGTCCAATCATTTAAGATGGAAACTATTAACACCGCAATAAAGCTGCTGTTTAAAAACTGCTTTATGGTAGTATTGGATTTGAAGGACGCCTATTACCATATCCCCATTTATGCAGGTCACCAACGATACCTGAGGGTGGCGGTAAGGTTGGATGGGGTAATCAGACACTTCCAGTATAGGGCCCTCCCCTTTGGTATATCGGTCGCCCCTCGAGTGTTTACCAAAGTTATGGCGGAGGTTATGGCTCACTTGCATGAGTCCAACATTCTAATAATCCCCTACCTGGACGATCTCCTTATCGTAGGTAAAACGGCGGATCACTGTCTGGAACAGTTACATAAAGTGATGTCTGCTCTGGAGCGTCTGGGGTGGATACTAAATGTCAAAAAATCACGCTTACAGCCCATGACGGTGCAGCGATTTTTAGGCCTGACCCTGGATTCCCAGGTTCAGGAATGCCGTTTGCCTCAAGAGAAAATTGATCGCTTGCACCTTCAGGTGCTGAATGCCTCTAAAAACCCCACCATGTCCCTTAGAAGAGCCATGTCTCTGTTGGGCTCTCTCTCGTCCTGTATTCCAGCGGTCCGATGGGCCCAGTATCATACGAGGATACTTCAGGGCGAGGTGCTGTTACAACAAAAAAGGTTGGGGGGATGTCTGGAGAGCCTGATGACCCTATCCCAAGACGCTATTATATCCCTCGGATGGTGGCTAGTCCAAGAGAACCTGTCCACAGGGGTCCCCTGGGAATATAATGTAACTTGTATAGTCACCTCGGACGCTAGCCCTTCTGGATGGGGGGCTCACATGGGGGATACATTGATCCAGGGGCTTTGGGATCGGGATCAGATAGAAATGTCTTCCAACCTAAAGGAGTTAACGGCTGTGGAACAGGCAGTTAATCACTCCTTGTCTATCTACAGGGCCACCACGTGCGGGTATTCTCGGACAATCGGGTCGCCGTGGCATACATAAATCACCAAGGCGGGACTCGTTCCAAATCCCTAATGTGCGTAGCAGATCATCTATTCCATCTAGCAGAGCAACATCTTCTCTCATTGACGGCTCTTCACATAAGAGGGGCAGAAAACACTACAGCGGATTTCTTAAGCCGCAACACATTGAGGCAGGGGGAGTGGTCCCTGAACGACTCCATCTTCAACCTCATCGTGGAAAGATGGGGTCAACCAGAAATAGACCTGTTTGCCACAAAAGAAAACAGGAAAGTGGCACAATTCTGCTCTCTCAACCCCAGAGAAAATCCTCTGTCAGTAGACGCCCTCCTCATAGACTGGAACTTCAGGCTAGCCTACGCCTTTCCTCCCCTGTCTACTTCCTCTGGTGGTGAGGAAAATCAGGAAGGACAAAGCCACAGTGATAATTGCCCCCTTCTGGCCCAGAAGGACGTGGTTTCCATGCCTGAGGGCTATGTCGATATCCGACCCATGGGTCTTGCCAGACATCCCGGATCTCCTGTCCCAGGGCCCAGTCTACCATCCTCGGGCGGTTGGCCTTCATCTGACGGCGTGGATTTTGAGCGGGCGCTGTTAAAGGATAGGGGGTTCTCTCCGGGCCTTATTAACACTCTGCTGAAGAGCAGAAAAATAATCACCACAAAGATTTATGTTAGGATCTGGAAGAGGTTCCTTCAAAACTCGGGGGTAATAGCTGGTCAGTCAATACCAATAGACCAGATTTTAGAATTCTTACAGAAAGGGTTAGATATGGGGTTATCCCCAAATACACTTAAAGTGCAGGTATCAGCCTTAGGGGCCCTCTTTGGCTGCAACATTGCTGAGAATCACTGGGTCAGCAGATTCATCAGAGCGACAAAACGGTCCAGGCCAATGGTGAAGAATAGGGTCATGCCATGGGACCTGAACCTAGTCCTCTCAGCCATGACAGAGGCCCCCATTTGAGCCAATTGCATCAGCCTCTATTAAAAATGTATTACTTAAAGTAGCCTTCCTGGTGGCCCTAACATCGGCACGTAGGATAGGCGACATCCAAGCATTATCCAGGGTTCCCCCTTACATGCAGCTTAGGGATGATAGAGTGATACTATCCCCTGATCCAGCATATCTTCCTAAAGTAGTGTCCAGGTTCCACAGAACACAGGAAATAGTTCTTCCATCCTTCCTCCCCAATCCTACTAACGATAAGGAAAGGAAGCTACACACTTTAGATGTAAAAATATGTATCCTGGAATATCTGGCAGTAACTGATCCCTGGAAGATAGATAATGCCCTATTCGTGTCCTATCAGGGTAGTAGGAAGGGTCACAGGGCATCAAAATCTACTTTAGCTAGATGGATCAGGGAGGCTCTCTCGCTGGCATACATCTCAAAGGGCAAGCCGGCGCCTGAAGGTCTGAAAGCGCATTCCACTAGAGCTATGGCGGCTTCGTGGGCGGAAAGATTGGAGGTGTCGATCGACCAAATTTGTAAGGCTGCTACTTGGTCTTCTCCACACACATTCTATAACCATTATAGATTGAACTTGGGTGCCTCTTCTGACCTTTCGTTTGGTGTAAGGGTGCTGCAAGCTGTAGTCCCTCCCTAGTTAGTTACTCTCTGTAATTCTCTCCGTAGTGCTGTCATGGACAACCGATAAAGTCTTAGTTACTCACCGGTTAACGGTGTTTTTCGGAGTCCATGACAGCACCTGTACATACCCTCCCGTCTTCTTAAGTTCTGGGTGTACACCTCTTCCTTTATTTATATAATTCACGGGTAGTGAATAGTTAGTTATTTGTATCATTGTTTATTATGTATGCTATTAACCTTGGTGGTCCTCTTGTGCTCTGTAAACCAACTGATGCGTGGGAGAGGTGCCGCCCTTATGTATCTGTAGGTTTCCTGTTCCTGAAGGGCGGATCCCCTCTCTCCGTAGTGCTGTCATGGACTCCGAAAAACACCGTTAACCGGTGAGTAACTAACACTATCTCTCTATCTCTCTCTCTCCATCTATATCTATATCTCTAGGTACAAACCCTGAACTTTAGTTTGGATTTGTTCATACCTACACACAACATTAATGAGAACCAGTAATCAGTACATTTACACACAACGTCCATAAAACACTTGATGGCGGCATTTGGTTTATGCGTGAGCAAAACTTAATGTCCAAATATGAATGTAAATGTTGCTTCAGTAATAAATAAAAACAGACTTACCACTTCATAAAATATTAAGGCCCAATTTATTTTACCCACCAGTATGCAATGATGCAACAAAAACATAATCATTGAAAAATATTTTATTGTGAAAAAAGAGGTTTGTTGCAGGCAAGTAAGAACGCGCATGTCATTAGGTAGCGAACTAGATCCAAATATAGGGTTGATTCATTTCCAAGGGAAAATCTCAATCTGTTAGGTAGAGAAAAGAAGTTGTATTAACAGTATGAAATAAAACAAACACAAGTAAATTAAAAAATAAATCTATTATATGCATACATTGAAAATTCTCTGTGCAGCATTTTATTCCTGAAACTTTTTTAGAGACTGCTGAAGGGGTTGGCTGGTCCAAACGATAAGTCTGCAGTAACTGCAGACTTATCCCCAGTGCACGCACTGCACTATGGGGATTCAGCAGTTTCTGACCTGGGACCAGAAGGCATGTACGAGTTCTACATTATCCTGGCCAGGGTCCATCTTGTGGGTGTGGCATCACTCAATACATTTGTATAGAGTGAGGCAGTGCCGCGTCTAGTGATGAGGCCGACCAGTGGGCATGGCTAAATTAAGGGCACAGCCTCGCTCCATACAAGTGTGTGGAAGCGAGGCCACGACCACGGGTGTATATTTGTTGCACTGCATAGAGTTGTCACAAAAGGAAAATGAAGCAAAGAAGAGGAAAGGGACACCATCTCCTTCCCCCATACACATGGTTAGTTTAGCAGAGTGCAGGTAGTCTCAGTGGAGAGAATAAAGCAAGTCACTGCCAGACATCTGGAAGTCAGTAGTCACCCTTTCCTGAAAACCTTTAACAGGGTGTGCTCATAAATCCCACATTGGGCTGTGCAGGGTGGACTGGGCAGTAGTGAAGCAAATGCCCCCCCAACAGCTGTATGGTGCCAGATGAGTGATTAACATGGCCGCAGTAAACTTCATACGACCGAGTGTACTGTATGGTGAGGCAGCTGGCAGTAGATAGAAGCCGCGGTCTGCAGCATGAGACACTGATGCACACGGCCCTGAGACATCAGCATGATCACACAGCCGGCACAACATCATTGTCTCGTGCCACCAAGACTCGTCTGCAGAAATTACAACAAAGACTTCACATGTATAGTATATAGGTCCCCACTGTCCCATAGATATAGTAGGATGGCCTCAATATATAAATATATATAGGGGCCATCCTGCTATATCTATGGGACAGTGGAGACCTCCATACTAAATATAGATTATATTTCAAATGTTTGTTGTAATTTTTGCAGACGAGTTGTGGCTGGAGAAGGTATCATGGTGGTCTGGGCCAGATGGAAAAGACAGGAAAAGTGAACAACCCTTATCAGAAAGAACATCAACTGCAAGTTACTATGTGTACTGTAATCACATGTTCTGCAGGACTGGTATCTACCAATATGCAGTTACTGCAAGGTGGCAATATTGCTCTTTACTAGAGTTTTTTTATTTAGTAAAAGCTTAATGTATTTGTCATATAGTAGGTGGTGTATGGTGGCACAATTGGTCTTTGTGTAGCATTATGTAGAGGCAATGGAGATATATGTATTCGATGTGTAGTGGACCCGGTGTAGCTTTGTTTTGGTCTTATAGTAGTTTTGATAATTTTGGTCTTTGCTTTGTTTTTAGTTAGCAACAGTGGTATACTGTAATTATGAATGTATAGTGGCCATTTTAACTTACTAAGGGGTTGTATGGGGAGACATGCACTTTAGGGCTTGGGCCCCTGATTTTAGGATCCGAGCAACACCTCTGCTGTACTGTGCATTTACATGTCAGCGTTTCTGGGGTTGTATGTAAAAACAGCAATAAATAATAGTATATAATATATCACATGATCCTACCAAAATTTTGGAAACAGCTAAAGCAGGAATAAAAACATAACTTTTAATACATAACCATAAGAAATATTTAGAAAAAATGTCTCAAAAAAAAAACGTGTCAATAAAAAAAGTACCACTAGGTATGTCCAATCAGATAGCATAACATACATAGGTTAGTACTAATAAGGTATTTCTGTGAGGGCACTGGCAGTGGTACAGTGTCCTGTCACTTAACCCAAGGAGCCTAGTTTAAAGGTGAAAATGCCATCACACAGTGGCATTTATCAAGTGCCAATACAAATAAACAGGTACCTTGGTTGCATTAATATTAGCAGTCAATCATATAGCGAAAAAGGGGGGGTAAGATCAATTGGAAAAAGATAATACTGGAACAATCTCACCAATTGTCGAGGATAGGAAAGATGGAGCCCCAATTCACTTAGATGGAGAAATTCGTCATAGCACAACCTCAGGAGACAATTCCCTGTCCATCCCTGGGGGGCTAACAATAAATCTCAATCCCCGAGCTCCTGTCCTTACAAGGACAGTCCACATCTACCCCTAGGATATAACAAGCCCTGCACTCTCCCTATTTTCAGGACCCGACGCGTTTCTTTGCAAGCAGGATCATCAGGGGACTATCTTGCATGGGAGATAAAGTGCTTCAGTGCTACAGATAGAGCTGCCACCCTCTATACTACTGCAGAGAGTAGGTTGTATGTAAAAAAGGAAGCTCAGTTATGGTAACCCCATCTAAGCAGTAAGCTTTGTTCTGTTGCTATATCTATGTAATAGAGCTGCATTCTGCTCCCTTATCTTTCAACTCCCATATCTATGTAATAATCTTGGTTCTGTTAGTGTCTATGTAGTCAGCTTGCTTCTGTTGCTGTATCTATGTAGTATATTTAGTAAGCTTGGTTCTGCTACCATAGCTCTATAGTAAGCTTTCAATTCCTGTATCTGTAGTAATCCTGGTTCCATTATTGTGTCTAAGCAGGGGTCTAAGGGATTATGTCTCTCCTTGTGGAGAATGACATACCAGCTCTGACTTGTCAAGGTAAGGAGGCTTATTTGCCGTGCAATGCTCCTCTGGGAAATTTAATATGCAAATTGCCTCTTGAGCGATAAAGAGGACTTAAACTCTATAGCGCCACCAGGCAATGTGTCTATGCATACAGTTTTCTTCTGTTCTGCTCACATATCCATGCAGCAAGCTCTGTTCTGTTACCATATTTATGTACCAGCCTGTTTTCTGTGCTGCTTTAAAGCAGTGGCCAGAGGTAAGCAGGCCAAAGGTGGGCCACCGCAACTCGAGGGCCAATACCTTGTGATTGCCCCCAGGCATAAACGTGCCCCCAATGTGCTAGGAAATGGAGTGGGGAAAACATTAGTATTTTTAGTTTGACTAGAGAGATTTTCCTTGTGGATAACTTCGAGGGATTGTCTGGTCCAAACTGATACGTCTGCAGACTTATGAATTCCCTCAGCCCCACTCTGCTGCAGGGATTCCAGAGCCAGGAACTGAGAGCATGTACGAGTTCTATATGCCAGTGGGGGCAGCATTGCTCCCTACACTTGTATTGTGCAAGGCCATCTAGCTGGCCAGGAGTATGTACAACTCATCTTCTGTTCCCAGGTCTGAAGTCAGTGAATCCCTGCAGCACTGTCCTTGAGGGATTAACAAGTCTGCAGTCAGAGTGACTCAGCTTTGGACCAGACAAACTCCTTTAGATGTTTATTTTTATCGAATACCAATATGCAAAGTGAGAAATCCAAATTATATAGTTTGCTTTGACCATCCAAGCATTAATTCTTTTAATTACACAGTTCTGTGCTTTCTCTCCAAGATGTTTGGAACACCCCTCCTACAGAGTTCATAAAAAAAAAAAAAAAAACCCACACAAACACACCAAACATTTGCTGTATGTTTGGGGTAGTTGACCTGCTGCAGAAGTTAGGGGCCAGATCTCTCAAGGAAATTTAGTGTAGCAGATGAAAGACCTCATGCTTACTTCCCTTTGATATTGGAAGATGTCCAGAAGTGTAATCAGCTCAGATCTCACAGTAACCAATGGGATACATCTAGAGGTTTAAGTTTAGCCAGAAAATATGCTTCTGGAAGAGTTGAGGCTGAAAACATTTGACATTGAAAAAAATCTAAGTGACTCAACCATGCAGAAAAACGGAGGTGCAGAAAAGTGGCTGCAGGTGCTCTGGACAAGTCAAAATGTAAAATATTTGGCTGTAGCAGAAGTCAGTTTGCAGAATATCAGGAGAGTGATTCAATATTCTGTTCAGTAAGTGAGGCATGGAGGAGATTCCTTGGAAGCTTGGGACAGTTTCTACAACTTGAGATCTGGATTTGGTCAAGAAGATTCATGTAGTCTTAAATGCTGAGAAATACACTCATACCATTAAGTAATACCATCAAGAAGGTGGCTGACTGGCTTCAAATTTATTCTGCAGAAGGACACCAAATTTATCAAGAACCATCTTCAGTCAAGGATTCATGAACGTGATATGGCCTCCAGCGTTCTGATGAAGCAATTTTTATTTTGTTTTAATATATTGCAATTATATGGCACTGTACTATTTTAAGAGTATAAACTGATGGGAGCACTTTAAATTGTGTCAGCTTACACGGAGAGGCTTGTGCAACTACTTCTACATCCACAAAGATCTGTGGTTGGTCAGTTGTCAGATGTTTGGAACAATCTCCTTGCTAGAGATCCTTCAAAAACTAAGTACACATAGAAATTATGATTTGATGCAATTTTCAATGCAGAGTTTGGTCACACTAAATATTGATTATATTAGTTCACCCACCTGAAGTTTTGTTGTTAATTGCAAATGTTCAGAAATAAAACCAATCCACCCTCCCTAATTTTCATGACTTAAGGATAAGTCACAAGTATCTTGAGGTGACAACCTATAAACAGATCAGTTTCTAGACACAGCCAGTAAACTATCCAATTGTGGGGAAAGACCACTTTGCCAACAGCCATCTTTCCACATGGTGCAACCTCTAATTACAATCATTGCAGATAGGCAGAGAGAAAGGGGACACTAACCTGTTGGGACAGAGTCCTTGTGCCCTTCACCATCCATGTTTGGTTCTTGGCCATCAGGTTCTTTGCTGTCTGATGCATTCAGTTGCTCTTCATTGGTTGGTGTATCCTCCTATGCAGTGTGGGAAGATATGTTTATTCTAGTGTTGCTTTTATATAGTTCAACATTTTGTTGCACTGCACAGCGTTGTCACTTAGGCCTCTTTCACACTTCAGTTGTTTGGCGTCAGTCTAAATCCGCCATTTTCCTCAAAAAACGGATCCGTTTTTTTTCCCCATAGACTTGCATTAGCGACGGATTGTGACGGATGGTCGTCCGTTCCATCCGTCATGCGACGGATCCGTCAAAATTTGGCGGACGTCATCTAGACATTGACGGTCATTGCAACGTTTTTTGTCTGCGTTGAAATGGCGGATCGCGACAGATACGTCGCGACCGTCATTTCGGCGGATCCGTCGCCCCAATCCGTTTTTTCAATTGCGCATGCTCCAAAAAGTATATACAACCCCCGAGTAACAGATCCGTCAAAAAAACAGTTCCGTTACATCCGTTTTTTCAACTATTGTGACGGATCCGTCATTATGTCGGAAGTGACTGACGCCAAAAAACTGAAGTGTGAAAGAAGCCTTAGATGAAAAAAAAAAAATGCAGCAAAGAAGATAAAAGTGACCACAGACTTTTATCTGCATAGAAAGCCTATTAGTAGTCCATATGTGCCTCCACTGTGCTAGGATATTAATGGAATGGGGAGACCATGAATATTTTTAGCTTGACTTAAGTTTTCCACAAGGAAAAGTCTCAAGGCAATAAGAAGTCAGATGACTTACCTGTGTAGTTTCTTTCAGCACCACACTATTTATCTCTTCTACTTCCAGATGAGTTTCAGTGTTATTTTTCTGCTTGTTTTCTTCACTGTGAGATTCTGAAATACTAGGCTGGGGAAAAGAGAAAAAAAAAAAAAAAAAAAAAAAAAGTAGAAAAAAATTCAACCCATCATCTCTAGAATGCATTTGAGCATCACGTTTTAGATCAGAAGTGATTGATGCTGCAGATTCTACTCATGCAGATGTGTCAAATCAACAACAGCCACAACCTTGAAGCTCACACCAGACAGTTTAGTCAAGTACTAATATCCACACACTTTGTATATACCACTGTTGTAGAAACATGGCCCCATACAATCTTAACCCACTACATTATTATTTTTTTTTAATGAATTGAAGTCTCCCTTGTTGCCATTCTTTGGATACTAAATGCAGGGACAGATATCACTGCAGCAGAATAGAATGGTTTTATTTTTAATGTGCTGCAGACCACCACACAGTACCCCAGGAAATAGTGTGTTATACCCAGGAAGGAAACTTTTATACTAAGATGGAGGCCTGGTTGGGAAACCTCAGGAAGGTGCTTTGTGTGGGACATTACTGGAAGCCCGGTCACATCCTATCCCACCCATCTATTACAGTATGGGGAGCACATGAATATTTTTAGTTTGACTTGAGACTTTTCCTCTTGGATAACTTAAGGCAATGAGAATCCAGATAACTTACTTGTGCAGCTTCCTTCAGCATCATGACACCATTCTTCTCTTCTACTTCCAAATCAGATTCAGTATCATTCTTGGACTTATTCTCTTCACTGTCTGATTCTGAAATACTAGGCTGGAGAGAAAAAAAAAAAAAAAAAGTCAACCAGTTTCTAGAATAGACATTTGAGCATCATGTTGTAGAGCATAAGTGATAGATTCAGCAGATTTTCTGCTCTATTCTACTCAAGATTTTATCAAATCTCATGCAAATTGGGAGACATCACTAGTGAGCTGCTCCAGAACCAGCAGCAATTTCAACTGGATGTACATCCACGTGCACATTCAGCTGAAAATGGAATTTCTGCAGAGGGGACCCGACAGCTCCCTGCAATGCAATACACGTCACAGTCAGGGGCTGGTAGCTGACATCAGCATTCATGCGACGTCATGCGCCATTGTGTACACACACACACACACACACACACACACGTCAGCTGCTGGCCCCTGCGCCCAGTAAAGCGGACACTGTGGCAATGACAGTAGGGTAGTTATTTTTAATATTTTGCAGAACAGGGCACGGTACCCAAGGAATGGGCTCAGGATGAGGTACACTGCCCCTGGAAAAGGCACATTACTGGAAACCCAATTACCTCATGGCATCCTCTCCCACCCCCATTTCATCATTGGACCCCGATAGTGTCATAAATCGATTGGGTGGGAGAAGATGTTATTAGGGCCTTGTAATGAACTAGATGGTGGCCCGATTCCAACGCATCGGGTATTCTAGAATATGTATGTAGTTTATTTATTACGTTTTTAGAATGCTGCAATTTATACACAGGATTTGGCCGGCCAGGCGCGACCAATTAGCGAAGCGTTGTTCAAATTCCACGCCAATTTGCAGCCGGACTGCACCTGTCGCTGACTGTTTGTGGCCGGCCAGGGTGTGACCAGTGAAGCCAGGGCCTGCTCCAGATTTGAGGGCCCCGGGCGAAAGTCTCAGTGGGGCCCCCCCCTCTTTAACACATACCACTATTCATGATGCAGATACAGCAGAGAAATAGCACAGCCCAAGCATCATATAGCAATGTGGGCACCATATCCCTGTTTATATACTCCCCTTCCGGCGGCCCCCGGATCCAGCCCAAGCATTTAGCAACGCTCCGGTCCCAAGAATGCATTGCAGTCTCACGAGATTATGACTTAGTGGTCTCGCGAGACCGCTACATCATCTTGCGAGACCGCAATGCTTGGACTGGAGCGTCACGAGGAGTGGGACAGGCGCCAGATGGGGAAAATAATGATTTTTTATTATTTTTAACATTAGATCTTTTTACTATTGATGCTGCATAGGCAGCATCAATAGTAAAAAGTTGGTCAGACAGGGTTAATAGCAGCGTTAACGGACTGCGTTACACCATGGCATAACGTGGTGTAATGCAGCCATTAACCCTGTGTGAGCGCTGACTGGAGGGGAGTATGGAGGGGGCACAGAGTAGGAAGGGGCAAATTCGCGGCCGGACTGTGCCCGTCGCTGATTGGTCGTGGCCGGCAGGCTGCGACCAATCAGCGACGCGGGATTTCCGTGACAGACAGACGGAAGTGGACCTTAGACGATTAGATAGATGTGGGGGAAGGGGACATAGGACAAAGACTAAGAATATCTGCACATGTTCAGAATAAATGCTTCAGGTTTCTAAAGATGCCAAGCGGTTAAAGAAGCCTGACATGGCAGGTGTTTTTTGCTCTGAAAATGCTCTACAAGTCAATAAAAAGGGACCAAAGACACCTGGGCATCATTGTCAGTTTTGGAAGCAAACACTAAACAAAAGGGAAGTTATGGCCACTGGAACAGAACAGTGAAAAAAAAAAAAGTAAATAAATAACTTTGGCAGGATGGGGTTAAGGTTATGACTGGACAGTACTGTGTACACAGCATCCACCTGAAATAATGCCCCATAAAATGTACTCCATTCCCAACAGTGAAAACATTGATGTGCACATGTTCTGTCTCACCTTTTAACCACTTCAGTATAACGTACAAGCCACTGGTGGCCGAGCCACTGCTGGTGTGAGGGTAAAGCCACCAGCAAAGCAGGTGCAGGAAGACTGCCAGCATTTTCCTGCAGCTGTGTCACCTGGGAAATTTTAGTGGCTGAGATAAAGTCTAAAAGCTCACCATGTGCACATACCCTTGACATCCTTTTCAATAAAGGAACAAAACACAAGACCTCACTTCAAAGTCTCTGAAACCATGCATAGATTATACCTCATATGTAGGATCATCATCTTGGTCTTCATCAGGAAGATCTTCAGACATAAGTGCCACCCAGCTATGCTGCTCTTCCATATCCAAGTCATCCTGCTTTCGTTTGCTGCCTTTCCCATATGGCTTCAAAGGAGACTTCCTGATGTCTAAGCAGCAACACATTTTATCACTATAGTCATCTCAAAAACAAGGATATTAATTTTTGTCATTAATTACCATCAGCAGTGGTCTTCCCTATGCGCTCTTCAGCACGATAACCCAATGCATACTGTATTCTATAGGGAGTAACCAGAAGAATAAGCCTGGTCAAACGCCCAATCCTCTTCTTGCCACTCACAAAACGACGTTTGCTTGGGGATATCTGCTCAGCAGTTCCAATATTCTCTACCTCTTCTAAAAGACCAGTGAACACGGCAATCTGTTTAAGAATTTTAAACTGAGAAAGAAAAAGAAATAAACCCAACATACTCAATTTCGGTGACCATTTACTTAGAAATATTACAGCTCAGAATCCCTTACAGAGCTTTAAATTGCCTGCTAAAACATGAACTGTAGGTTGAGAAGCTTCCTGCATATAATTTTAGCACGAAACTCAAATATATGGTAGACACCTTGTAGTAGTGTTTGGGATTGGGGCTACTGGAAACATACCAATAAATCAGTACAAGATGTTTGACATGCATAGTGACTAAATAGGCAGATCTCATCTTAAGGCTTTTGCCAGCATTTTCTTTCAAGTCAGAGAAAATACTGAAAAATTACTTACTGCCAATTGATTTTTACATCCTCCAAGCGAGGATTGGCATTGTTAGGTCCTGGTGAACGAGAAATGCCTTATCGTGGCTACCAGGTACACATGAATTAGTCAATTTATGTACTAAACTCAATTTTTCATATTTCTAGTGCAATTCAATTTTCATGTTTGCAAGTTTTGGCTCTACAGTGTGCTGCCTTAGGCTACTTTCACACCAACTTTTTGCCGATTTGGCAAGTTTGTAAAAAAAAATGGATCCGTTGCAGATTGTGAAAAACTGATGTAACGGATCCATTTAGTATGATTGTATGGAGATTGCATAGCAAACCGGATTCATTATTTCACATGTCAGTTTATCACTGGAACCGTCGCTCGGTGGATTTTTTTTAAGACGGATGAGACGTGTGGCCATCAAGCGCTAATACAAATGAGAAAGAAAAAAGCAAGCAAACAAAAAAAAAAAAAAAAAAAAAAAAGGGGAGTCAGTCGCCGGATTCCATCATTTGACAGATCCGGCGCCATTGGCTTCCATTCCAGCAAACGATGGATGGCGACGGATCCGTCTTTTTTTTTTTTGTCTGACTATGCTTTCTGCCCAGTGATATGGCAGGACTTTCTCAGATTCAGTTATGCTTGACAGACCACATCACACCAGCAGGAAAACAAAGGCCAAAAGAGGCCACTGGTCCTCTTAGTTTTAACAGTTTTAAGACAGACATGAGTCAAAAGCAAATATCACTTAAAATCCACATAGCATTTTCACATAATGTTGAAGGTAGCCTAAACCTGGTTTCCTTACCACATATTTGAGAGGCCAGATATGTGTAATTCTTGAAATGAGTGACTTCATGTATCCACAATTTTCAGCTGGCATAATGCTCTTTACCTGTGGAAAATTAGTGTTAGACCATGAGGAAACATCAGGCAACTTATGCAATTACAGAGACCAATGTATACCCGATTGGAGGTGAAGGAATGCCCTGGTCTCAGCAAATAAAAACATGGAAAGTTTGTGGTCCACATTTGTGCTGCAAGTTTGTGAAGAAACAACTCTACTTGTTTCGACATGTAACCCACGTCTTCAGGGAGTAACAAACATTTATATATAACCAGGTTTATATAGAGGCGAGGTCTGAAATAGGTTAAAGAAAAAAAAAAACAAAAAAAAAAAACCCAAAAAAACCCAAAACACATGACTGGTGTGCATACCTTATGAACTGCACGGAAATTACAACCTTTACTACAAAAAGATGCCAGATTACAATCCATTTTTCAAGACCCCCACTAATGTTTTAGGCAGCTCCCAGATTTAAGCAGCATCATTATCAGAAGCTCCCTGCCCTCTCCAAGAGCTGCAGGAACCCTTCCTTGCAACCAGAGGGAGGAAAAAAAAAAAAAAGTGTAAGACTTGTCCATTTATAATGACCAGACGAGATAAAGATCCCAACTCACATCAGGACTACAAGATGCCAGGTACGTTCAGCTGCATCATCTATTGTGGTGTATTTAATTATTTGTACTAAATGTCCAGCTGGTGGGGGTCCATGTGGCAAAAACTTAGAACAAGGATGAATTCTCATCGCCACACAATGAAAAAAAAAAAAAAAAAAAAAAAAAAAAGAATGGACCTAACGGTAGCAAAACAATTTTGTTTCCCTGATCATATCCTGGACATGAAGTTACTTGTTTTAAAGGTAATTTCAAATCTCAGAGACAGAAGAGTATGGGAATATAAACTGATGACGGCCTTTGACATACAGTGCAGGAATGAATGTTTCCCCCCGCCCCCACCCCGGGTTAGTCAACATGGCAAACTTATCACCACGTCATCAACAATTCGCACCAAACTATAGGGCACACCAAAAGAGTGATGGGGGGGGGGGGGGGAAATAGGGAGAATGAAAACACCTTAGGGAGGGACCACTGCCTGCAGCACCCTTACACCAAAGGTTAGATCAGTCGAGAAGAACAGATTCAGTCGGTAGTGTTTAAAAGGTAGCAGCCTTACATATCTGATCAAAATTGATACTTCTGCCTTTTCTGCCCAGGAAGTAGCAACGGCTCTGGTGGCGTGAGCCTTTTGGCTTCAGGAACCAGAGCGCCACACCAAGCATAGGACAAGCTAATGGCTTCCCTGATCCATCTGGCAATGGGACCTTTGGATACCCTGTACGCCCTTCTGCTACCCTGGAAGGCTACAAATAGGAACTGATATTTCCTCCATTGACTAGTCATGGACCTGTATTGTAACAAGGACCTCATGTCTAAAGTGTGGATTTTTTCCTCCCCTGCATCTCTAGGGTTATCAGAGTGAGGGCAATGTGATCCTGGCTCCTATGGAACTTGAGAACTACCTTGGGGAGATAGGATCTGGTCTTATCACCACCCTGTCCTCAAACACCTGTGTATGGGGGTGCATATAGACGGGGCTTGTATGTCACTCACCCTACGGGCTGAGGTTAATGCCTCTAGTAACACTGTTTTAAGTGAGGAATTTTGCTGACAACTCCTGTAAGGGCTCAAATGGATTCCTATTTAGTGCCTCTAAATCTAGGTTCAGGTCCCATGAAGGAATTACTGGTCTAAATCTACTACAGGATTTAATGAAATGGGACACCCACCTATTTGATGCTAGGTTGCAATTATACAAGGCATCCAAGGCCGCCACCGGTTTCCAACTAGTTGCAATCCCACCTGTAAAAATTTGAGAATAGCTCCTAACGGAGCATCATCCCCAAAAAAATTGCCCTAGAAACTCCAGGAACTTCTTCCATGATCTACCATAGATTTTTGATGTAATTAGATTCCTGCTCTTCAACAGGGTGGAGACTAGCACTGGTGAGAATCCCTTACTAATTAGTAACACCCTCAAATACCATGCTGCCAGATGGAAGCCTCTCACTTGAAAGTGGTATACTGGTCCCTGGGTAAGTAGGTCTTGAATCTCTGGTAGAATCCATGGATCGGACATCCACCTTAGAAGAGAGAACCATGGTCTTTTCAGCCAAAATGGAGCAATGAGAATTACCTCTGCCTGATCCCCTCTGATCCCACTACTGCTGGAATCAATGCTATTGGGGAAGGGGGGGGGGGTTGGAGGGGGCGACGACACGTAGGCCAGGCTGAACTTTCAAGGTATCTGAAGGGCATCTACCACAGCTGGTTTTTGCTTGGATCTAATTAGCAGAATTTCTTCACTTTCCTGTTGTGCAGAGTGGCAGACAGATCTCTCTGGCCTGCCCCAAGCCTGCACCATTTGTTGGAATGCTCAAGGGTTTAGAGACCATTCTCCCTGCCTTAGTTTCCCCATAAGGGAATGGGACCTAGTTTTCCCTTGGTAGTTGATATAAGCTACCACTGCACGATTGTCTGATATGACTGGAATGGCACCCCAAAGGACAGGGAGATAAGGTCTTTAGGCCTTTTCTACAGCACCTTTACATTTGAAACCTGATCAGTTTCTAGAGACCAGGTTCCCTGTAATGAGAGGGACCTTAGATGTGCTCCCCATCACATACCACTTGCATATGTCATGATCACATTCTACACTGGCCTCAACCATTGTATCCCCTGATGCCAAATGCTCCCTTACAGACCACCAGGTCAGGGAATATTACCCCTAAGGAAAGGAGTATATTCTGTGCCAACAGGACCTCCCACTGCAGTTGTCTTAGATTAAATTGTGCCCAACCTACAGCAGGTACACAGGATGCTAGAAATACTAGCAGGGACATCGCCTTCCTCAGTGTCATTACAGGCTGCTGTATTGCTGACAGTACCAGACCCATTATTTTGAGTTTTGTTCTGGTAGGAGGCAGAGCTGGCACTTGGAGTCCAGAACCAGCCTGAGGAAGGATTGCACTTTCTCCAGTGCTATCCTTGACTTGTGGCCATTTACCACCCAACCTAGTTCCTTTAGGGTCAGTCACGTTCACTTGATTTACACAGTGACCTTCCAACTATAAGGAAGTCGTCCAGGTACAGGATGATAACTATGTCCCGAGAATGAAGGAAGGACCACCTCAGACATTACCTTGGTAAACATCCTTGGAGCTATAGACAGACTGAATGGGAGGGCTGGGTACTGGTAGTGCCCAACCTGTCCGTGGACATACAGAGCTACCCTTAGGTACTTTTGATGGTCCCCAAGGGATTGGGATGTGTTAATAGGCATCTTTCAATGCCATGAAGCAGTCCAGGAACAACATCTTTATAGCCATGCTTACCGACTCCATCTTGGAGTAATTCACAACCCACTGGTTGAGCTTCCTTGAGTTGACTGGTTCTCAGATAACCATCTGGCTTTTGTATAAAAGAGGGGGGAATAAAATCCCCCTTCCTCTTCCCTCTGGACTTCTTTTAGAACCAGCTTTTGCACCAGTCCCAAAACCTCTGCCTCCAAGGCTAGTTCTCCTGGAGACTTCCTGCGGGGTGTGAATACAAAAGTCTGTTGGGATGGATAGATGAAGTCTATCCTTAGGCTGTTCCTGATGATATTGGGTACCCAATGACTGGAGAGATGTACACCCAGGCAGGGGAGAAAGCCTCCCCCCATACCTCTAACCTGATGTCATTGGGAGGGCTTTTTTGATGATGTAGAGGGTCCCTAAACGTGTAAACAGACCCCTTTCTGTCTTTGAAGTCCCAGCTCTTCTCCCCAGGGAGACGACGACCTCTTAAATTTCCTCCTCCGAAAAGAAGGTTTCCTGGTCTCCCCTGAGAAATGAGGAAACCCTTTTTATCCCCTGCCTTCTCCAAGATGTCCTCCAGCTTCTGATCAAAGAAAAACTGACCGTCACATGGGATGGAACAGTCTATTCTTTGAAGGCTGATCACTTTTTTTTTTTTCTTTTTTTTTTTTAGCCATAAGGCGCATCTAGCTGCATTAGATTGGAAGGCCTCTCACAGAATCTACTGAGGAGTTTGCTAGGAAGGCTGCTGCCCCTTGCACCAGAGTCATATTGGCCAAGATATCATCCCTTGGAGGAACAGCTGAGGAGTAGGGTTCCGTCTGTTGTAGCCAGACCATAAGAGCGGGCAGTACACATCCTGGCTACCACTGATTTCAGACCCCCTGCAGCTGCCTCCCAGGTGTGCCTCAGGAACCCATCTGTTTTCTTGTCTAAGGGTACTGTCACACAGTACCATTTTGATCGCTACGACGGTACGATTCGTGACGTTCTAGCGATATCGTTACGATATCGCAGTGTCTGACACGCAGCAGCGATCAGGGATCCTGCTGAGAATCGTACGTCGTAGCAGATCGTTTGGAACTTTCTTTCGTCGCTTGATCACCCGCTGACATCGCTGGATCGTTGTGTGTGACAGCGATCCAGCGATGTGTTCGCTTGTAACCAGGGTAAACATCGGGTAACTAAGCGCAGGGCCGCGCTTAGTAACCCGATGTTTACCGTGGTTACCAGCGTAAACGTAAAAAAACAAACAGTACATACTCACATTCCGGTGTCTGTCCCCGGCGTCTCAGCTTCTCTGCAGTGTGAGCGCCGGCCAGCCAGAAAGCGAGCACAGCGGTGACGTCTGACGTCACCGCTCTGCTTTCCGGCTATGGCGCTTACACAGTGGAGAGAAGCAGAACGCCGGGGACAGACACCGGAATGTGAGTATGTACTGTTTGTTTTTTTTACGTTTACGCTGGTAACCAGAGTAAACATCGGGTTACTAAGCGCAGCCCTGCGCTTAGTTACCCGATGTTTACCCTGGTTACTGGGGACTTCGGCATCGCTCCAGCGCCGTGATTGCAACGTGTGACCGCAGTCTACGACGCTGGAGCGATAATCATACGATCGCTGCGACGTCACGGATCGTGCCGTCGTAGCGATTAAAATGGTACTGTGTGACGGTACCCTAAGGGGTCATTTCCACTTGAGAAAAACAGACGAGTGCAATCCGATAAAAAAACCAAACTCTTCTAGCTGCTGATTTCAGCACAAGGGTCCATGTCAGGACAGGAAACCCAACAGAAGCGAGGGAGAGGTGCCACCTTTTTATTTTCAGTAGGTTTTCTGTTCTGGGTGGATCCCTCTCAGATGTGCCATCATGGGTGAAGGGAAAAATTAAAAAAAATTTTTCCTCCTCCAATTTAAAGAGTCCCCTAGTCTGTTTCAGCAGGCTCCACAATCATGGGGGAAGTCTGCCGACTTGACAGATATCCATTCAAGCAGCCGACAAGCTTTTTGGAGATGGAAATTTAATTCTCCAGCAGGACTTGCCACCTGTCCACACTGCCAAAAGTACTAATACCTAGTTTAAAAACAGTATCACTGTGCTTGATTGGCCAGCAAACTTGCATGACCTTAGCCCCCCATAGATTCTTCATGAGTATTGTCAAGAGGAAGATGAGAGACCACACCCAATGTAGATTAGCTAAAGGCTGCCAAAGCAACCTGGGCTTCCATAGCTCCTCAGCAGTGCCACAGGCTGATCGCCTCCATGCCATATTGATACAGTAATTGATGCAAGAGGAGCCCCGACCAAATATTGAGTGCATTTACTGAACATACATTTCAGTAGGCCAACATTTCAGATGATAATTTTTCCAATCTGGTGATATATAGTATTCTAATTTACTGAGATAATGACTTGGGCTTTCATTGGCTGTAAGCCATAATCATCAACATTAACAGAAATAAAAACCACTTGAAATAGATGTTTGTAATGACTATATAATATAAGAGTTTCACATTTTGTATTAAAAAAAATTAAACAGATATTCTAATTTTGTGAAAAGCACCAGATTCCAGACAAACCTGGAACTAAAATTATTTTTCACAAACACTGAGGTGTGAAGAAATTGATTAAGGTCATTAGTTCATGAGGCTACTAGTGGTGTGCAAACAAAAGATGGATAGGATTTTAGTTCTTTATGACCATGCTGTACAGAGTTTAATATGAACTTCCAGTTCTTCATTTAGCCAGTTGCTCGTCTGTGTAAAGTGTATACAAAAAGAGTCTAGATCCTAGATGCAAGTTGCTCTAGTTACCAATTTAGGCAGCAAGGAGCTATATTGAGGGAGCAGAGCTTTGCTACAACTGCAGCTTGTATAGGGGCCGACGATGCCCCCCTCCCCATGGCAAGATTGCCCTCATTGTGTGGTGCATCTAGATTTTCTGGCACCAGGGGCAAGAATTTATTTTGCACCCCCCCCCTTCAAAGGACATGTGCGATTTGTACAATTAGTCATGTACAACATTACCTGTCTCGATGTATATCGGACTGTACTGGAATGACATCCGAGTGCAGTCTGATGTTTCACATGCATCCATAGACTTGTGTGAGTGAGCCAAGTGTTGGTGACAATTGCAGCATGCAGTGATTGTTCCCTCATGCTGAATTGACATGACAAAATAATCGCAGATCAGAGCTACTCGATAAGAACAACACTGGTCCAAGTGCTATACGATGTTTTATTACATAGCACTCAGCTGTGTTACACACTAGTTTGACCACAGCCTTAGGGCTGTCCCACACGTCCAGATAATTCCGGTACCGGAATTAATCGGTACCGGAGTTATCCGTGTCCGTGAGCTCACGTAGGCCATACGTGCGGCACACGTGTGCCGAGTGGGTACCACACGGAGCGTGTGGTACCCACGTGTGTGGTACACTGCATCGTGCTGAAGCTGCGATTCATATCTTCTGTGCAGCAGCGTTTGCTGCATAGAAGATATGAATAATAGTGTTTAAAAGAAAGATATACGTGTCCGCCGCCCTCCCACCCCCTGTGCGCCCCCCCGCTGTTCTGAAAATACTCACCCGCTTCCCTCGTTGGCTGTCGGTGCTTCCTGGTCTGACTGCGCCTTCTACTGTATGCGGTCACGTGGGGCCGCTCATTTACAGTCATAAATAGGCGGCTCCACCCCTATGGGAGGTGGAGCCACCTATTCATGACTATAATCGACGGCCCCACGTGACCGCATACAGTAGAAGGGGCGGCCAGCACAGAACACTGCGAGGGACGCGGGTGAGTATTTTCAGAACAGCGGGGGGGGGGGGGGGGGCGCACAGGGGGTGGTAGGGTGGCGGACAGATAGATCTTTCTTTTAAACACTATTATTCATATCTTCTATGCAGCATGCTGCTGCATGGAAGATATGAATGGCGGCTTCAGCACCATGTGGGGGGGGGGGGACGGCGCTTACTGTAGCGCTGTCTCCTGCATGCCACAGGGACTGCACACGGAAACCGTGCGCTCCCACAAACACTGACATGTCTCAGTGTTTGGCACATGGAGACACGGTCCGCAAAAAATCAATGACATCTGCACAGATGCATTGATTTTTATGGGTCTACGTGTGTCAGTGGCTCCGGTACGTGAGGAAACGGTCACCTCACGTACCGGAGCCACTGACGTGTGAAACTGGCCTTAGAGCAATAAATAAGACTGTTGTAATACTGGACCATTTGTGACTGTTATATTGTCTTGTTAAATGCACCTCACATCTTGTGACACACAGGTGCACAAAGATATTATATATCAAATGCCAGGGCTGAATTTTAGTCCCAGTCCCCCATGGCTGATACACAGTATGTATGGGGTAAAGCTACCTATGTCAGGATTGGTCTGGAGCCTACTTTTGTAGCCCCACAGGCTGACATTAAGACTTCCTGTTTACACAAACTCATGTGCCAGCTGGTTAGGAGTTTCTGGTAATGTGGGCCAGGAGAGGACCAATAACTAGGAAAGGTGGTCATTAAGTATTTTAATGCACTTACAAATGACTACATACATGATGAAGAGGGACACAATAAAAGCTGATTAGACATCTTCAGTGGAAAGATGTTGCCATTCTAGTAACATTACAACATTCTTTAAACTATTAACTCCTGTACATTTTTCGATAAGGAATGTATGTGGCAGCATCAGGACCTGAGCCTGCTTAGTATCAGGCAGCTGCATGTTCTAGTTAGCATCTGCACCCAGATTATTAGGAATTGGAAAATCTTTTAGCAGCACACAGACTGTGTCCCCTTTTTGGTGTATCTATATCTGTATCTTCCACTGCACAAAAAAAAAAAAAAGCCTGTTTAGTGTACATGATTGTGACATTACAAAAGCGCCATTTACTAACAAGGCAATTATACCCTGCCACGATGGCAACATGGGTTTTGAGACTGATATATGTTCAGAGCGCTGTCTGCAATGACAGACTGTTATGTCCGGTATAGACCGATACATTGGGACACTGACAGTATTGGAGACACGCTGTAGCGTTCAGGGAGTCCCAGCCAGTGACCTGAAAGAGCAGCACATGGGAGCAAGCGGCATGAAACATCTCTGAAGTACGGGTGCCTGTGGGGACATACTTCTCCCTTACACACGTCAAAATAAAACCCTCTTCATTCCCCTCTGATAAGCAACTAGGAGTGTAGCTCCATACTGTGCTAAATGTATGGAAACCCCTCCAATATCACTGGATAAATTCATGTAGTACTGTACAAGAGTTTAACTTATAAATTGCTTACTTTATTATAAATTAATGAAAAGAAAATGTATAAAATGGAAAAGGAATCATCAATAGTGGATAATTTCAATGGAAAGCAAAATAGTTCAATATCATAATTCAAACCTTTGTGAGCCAAAGTATTGAGATTAAAAAGTCCACTTGGATTCAATACAAGACATGAATATAATTCCCACCCCGACAATTTTTAGGAACTTTTGTTTCTGCATTTTTGTGCTGGGATTCTCACAATAGTGTATAGACACCAATTTTCCTAGTCTAGATTTTAAAAACCTGACTTTAATCCCAAGAGCTTACCTTTGAGTGGGATCAACTGTAGTAATTGCTCATTTACCTAATGACAGGCGTAAAGATGGCCATACAGCTATATCGGCTAGTGTTATATGCCACCCAATCACAAATTAAGGATTACATTGGTCCGAAAACTTTACCAGGTTTGCAGAATCTGTAAATATTTTAGACATGTAACTAAGCACCAATTTATGGTCTGTATCAGGTGACCATTTTACTCAAACTGTACCTGTGTATTTAATATGCAAATTGCCTCTTCAGAGAGAAGAGAAAAAAAAGAAAAAAGGGAGGACTTGAACTCTATAGCGACACCTGTTGGAAGTAGCGATCCTACAAGTCAGAGTCAACCCTTTAGCAAGTCTAATATGACTTGGGCAATTCGCATATTAAATTTCCCAGTGGAGCATTGAATAGCGAATAAGGCTCCTTACTTTGAGGCTATGTGCACGCGTTGCGGATTTGACTGGAATTTTCTGTGCAGATTCTGTATTTCTTGGCAGAAAACACGTCAGAATCTGCGCCTTTGTGGTTTGTGCGTTTTGCTGCAGATTTCTTCTTTTTTTCCCCTGCAGATTTCTATTATTGAATGGGTGCAGAAATGCTGAAGATCAGCAAAAAGAATTGACATGCTCCTTTTTTGAATCCGCTGCATTTTCCATGCAGATTTTTCCGCACCATTAGCACAGCATTTTTTTGCCATTGATTTACATTGTACTGTAAATCACATGCAAATCTGCAGCGTTTCTGCCCGGAAAAAAAAATGTTGCAAATCTGCAGGAAATCTGCAACATGTGCACATACCCTGACAAGCCAGAGCTGGTATGTCACTCTCCACAAGGAGAAACCTAAGGGTGTTTGCACGGTCAGGAAACGCTGCACGTTTGTCGCTACGTAGAGCCACAGCGCCCAGATGTTACAGCATAGTGGAGGGGATTTCATGAAGTCCCGTCTCCACTATGCGGTAAAAGGCGCAGGCGGTAGACCCACGTAAACGGACATGCGGCGCATCTTTTCAGAAAGCAGCATGTGTTTACAATGCGGCGACGCTCCGTCGCCGCACCATTAATTTCCCATAGACTAATGATTAGTCACATGCGTAATAACTACATAAACGCAGCTTACTACACATGCAAACTACTTTAAATAAGGTCTTACCTTTCACTGCCAGAAGTCCGCATCCACTGCAGTTCTTGCGATAACTTAGCTTACCGCGAGAACTGCCATGCACGTGACCGGCGGTCATCTCCGGTCACTAGGCTGGTTCTCATGGTCAGCTTACCACGAGAGCTAGCGTGTAGGTGATCAGCAGAGAGTTCTCTCCAAGCTCTGCTATGTCTGGATGTCAGGCATTCAGATGTAGCAGAGCTGGACTCATCATGAGACACTCGTTATTAAAAACTGCGTCGGAACAGGGAGTATACTGTTGGTTTATTATTTATTTATTTCAGACAAATCGATAGCTTTGCTTGGATTACCAATGTAATAAAGATAGCAAAACTGTGGTGTTTTATATTAAAATACTTTATTCTACATATGTGTTTTATTAACCCTTTACCAACTATAGGACTAGTAATGGTAGGTATCTTATTGACGCCTCTCCATTACTAAGCCGGCTTAATGTCACCTTACAAAGGTGACATTAACCCCCTTATTACCCCATAATGCCACTGCTACAGGGCAGTGGGAAGAGAGGCTAAGCGCCAGAATTGGACATTTCTGGGGCATCTGGTATTTGTAGCTGGGCCAGCCCCCCAATATCCGTGGCCCCTCTAGGCTATAAATATCAGTCCGCAGCTGTCTGCATAGTCTTTCTGGCTATAAATTATAGGGGGACCCCCACATCTTTTTTTTGGGGGGTCCCCCTATTTTAATAGGCAGTAAAGGCTAAATAAACTGCTGCAGGCTGATATTCAATATTCATAGCCTGGGACACTCCATGGGTATTAACCCCTTCCCAGGCTATAAACATCAGCCTCCAGTCGCTGGCTTTCCCTCTCTGGTGCAAAAAAAAAAAAAGAAGAGAAACTCACATGAGTCTCGCATCTTAATACCCGGTACTGCCACCATCACTCGGGACCGGAGTGTGCGGCTGCATGTATTTCTATGCAGCTGAAAGCTCCGGTCCGAGTGCCGGTGGCAGTGCCAGGTATTTAGGTGAGAGACTCGTGTGACTTTCTCACATGTGTGATCCCAGCCTAATTCTTCATGTACCATTTTATTACTAAACATCGGGCTTTGTATTGACTATACATTATTCTTCAATGGAGTATTTAAGAGAAGAGGTTGGACAAGGAGACTACATTACAATTCTTTTTTTTTGTATATCTTTATTTAGCTTACAAAACATACCATTCCGCATCAAAAATGCAGGTGACCCACCAGTGACCTCAGATGCAGATTTTACCTGCGTCAAATCCGGAGCCATTCCTGACCATGGAAACATACCCTTACCCCTTAGACCCGTGTATTTAGGCTGGTTTCACACTTGCGTTTTTTTTTTAAAACGCTGCAGATCAAAACGCATGTGGTGAAAAAATGCATGTAAACACGGCAAAACGCCGTGTTTTTTAGACGCATGCGTTTTTGCATGCAGAAAAAAGCGCAGTGTTTTCATGCGTTTGCGGTTTTTAAACGCATGCTGAAGTGTGTGACAGCTGCCAATCATCAAAATCAACTAGAAAACCCACTAAAAACAGAAATAGCTAGGGTTTTCTTGTTTTTTCTTGTGTTTTTCTATAAAAACGCATGCGTTTTAACGCAAGCAAACGCATGTGCTTAAAAACGCATGCGTTTACATAGACAGCAATGCATTTTGCCGCGAATAAACGCATGCGTTTTTCTGCGGCAAAAAAACGCTGCTAGAAATTACTACAGGTTGCATTTCTGCAAATGAACGCACGCGTCAAAAAACGCATGCGTTGCTGAAAACGCGTCAAAACGCATGCTAAAAAACGCATGCGTTTTTAATGTTAAGTATAGGAAAAAAAAAACACATGCGTTTTTTAGCGCTAAAACGCTGCAGATCAAAACGCAAGTGTGAAACCAGCCTCAGTCCTCCTTGCTCTTTAGTCTCACACAGCTCTGCCAGCCACTAGAGGGCGCACCCAACCCTACTGGTTTTTGATTTACAGCATTAATACACGTTACCAGGGAGTATCAAGAATAGGACAAACATTTAATAAGGCATTTTAGACAGTAGTAAAATGTTACTCATGTTCTGTAGCTTGTGGAATTTTTAGTTTTAGGGCATATTCAATTTTTTTTAAGTAAATTCACTTACAATACACAGTAATGAGCACTAGTACAGCACAATTAAAGCTAGAACAGCGGCCAATTTACCAAGCTATGTTAACCAGAAATTCATTTTAGATCACACAAACACTTTGCTAGCCAGCACAGTGCAAGACTATCTAGTGAGTCTATGCTTGCTGGAGTGAAAAATCATACTAATCATCTGAGTGGTTGGTTCCTTATGGATGACATTCTGGAAGTCACATTCTTTGACACATGACTGTCCATATATTGGTACAAATAACCCATGGTGTATGGAGGAGTGAGATTACAGGCTGCAAGGCACATTTGCTATATCAGGACTCGGAGCAAGATTAGCAATAGACAGATTTTAAAGGAAGCCTGTCACCTCTAAAACATTATTTGCCTGCAGACATAGTGACAATCTGCAGTTAAGGGTATGTGCACACGTTGCGGATTTCATGGGGATCAACAGCGGTTTTTGCGGTGCAGAAATGCTGCAGATCCGCAGGTGATTTACAGTACAATGATGTACTAATGGTGCGGAAACGCTGTGGATTCAAAGAAGCAGCATGTCACTTTTTTGCAGATCTGCAGTGTTTTTGTACCTATACCATTATAGAAATCCGCAGGGGGGGGAAAAAAAGCGTGTGCACAGACTAAATACCGTTCACCAGGTTTAGCATGGCTTTCTGGCCACATTATGTGGTAGTTTTAGGGCATAGTAAAAAAAAAAAAAAAAAAAAAAAAAATATAAAATTTTACAAATATTTTAGTTTCTCATCTTTATTTGTCCAAGTCATGCCGGGGAGAACAAAAAAGATAAATAAAAAAAAAGGCTGCAGCCTCTTCTAAAGATACACGTTTCACAGAATGCATGATGTTATAATAAACAGCCATGATCACTGCAACTACTTTACAGCAGAGCTGAGTGACTGTAAACACCTCCAGCTTTCATTTCACAGCAGTCAGTGTTGAGAGTTTAGGGGGTAAGAGCGTGTAGGGGGAGGGAAGGAAGCACACAGGTGTTTGTAATTAAGCGCACCACAGAAGAAGCTCTGGGAATGCCAGTCATCTATTAAAGTTTAGGCTGTCACAACATGAGAAATTGAAAACTTAAAGCCATTTTAGTCAGCCCTGAATTCACTATTCCATGATGCAGCCGGGTTAACATGCGTAAATTGGTGAAAGGTCCCCCCCCCCCCAAAAAAAAAAAAAAAGTTAGAAAGCATGTTAGGCTGGCTTACTGGAAGCATGGTTACAGGGAGATAATGCAATTATACACTCCCTGCAATTACAGGCTCATTGTCAGTACTTGATTCACAGGTTGCTCATGGGGCTCCTGACCTGAGCTCTGGCTCATAGGTATATTTGAGGCAGTGACGTTCAGGTCAGGAGGCCCAGAGGAGGCTTCATTGTGCTGGCCAAATTTCCTCAAAAGGAAGTTAGACTTGGGTCTAGGTGTAAAGCACACATACATGAATAGCAGACTTCTGAATGAGACCTAACAAGTCATTTCCCATCTACCACCTACAAAGCCTAATCAAAATGTAAATATGGTTAAAGTAGTCAGACCCATAGTACATGAAGGCACCCTTGCCCATCAAACATTGGCAGTTACCCGCTGCCTCTGGGTACTTACCGGCGCAGCAGCACGACTCTGATCATTCCCAGTCTCACCCATTGCACTGCCTGGGATACACACACCCAGCTACCCCTGACCTTACCACTAGAAAACTAAAATAAAATAAACAAGCAATGTGGCTAGGGGGCCACATGTGCTTTAAATGAATGTTGCATCATTACCTAATTACATCCATTAACCCCTTCCTATACAAAAGCTTTTACCATTCACTAGTATACAAATATTTGGCCTTGTTCTCACATGTAAAAAAACACAGATTTTTTTTGCTGCTGATTTTATTTCTGCTAATATCTGCACAAAAATATTCAAAAGCAATCTGCTCTGTATATTTGAAGTATTTTTTCTGCGGTTTTCATATTTTAATGATGAGATTTTGGAGCAGACTTGAAATAGCATTTTTATTGCATTTTTCTTTTGAGAAACCCTAGGATTAAAAAATGCACCGTTCAACTCGTTCAACTGTGTCTTCCATCGCACTATTGGCATGAGTTTTCATAAAAGCGCAGCCACTCTGCACAAAAAAAGCAGATATAAAGCCGCATTTTTGCTATGCAGTGCAGTGTGTGTGGGGGGGGCTTTACTGCTTGGTCAGCTATTTAAATTTTGCACTAAGCACTTTTATATCCATCTGATTTTTTCAATCCTGTGATATATTAATCATGGACTTTTTCTTACTACATATGTTTTACTTAATCATATAGTTATAAAAAATCTTTTTGAGCACTGGCACTTTATTAATCCATAAACCACATTGTTTAATATTTACAGATAGATATGGTATGTGCGTTATTCATGAATTTATGTGGCTATAACACCTCTATATAGTAAGGCCGGTTTCACACGTCAGTGGCTCCGGTACGTGAGGTGACAGTTTCCTCACGTACCGGAGCCACTGACACACGTAGACACATTGAAATCAATGCATCTGTGCAGATGTCATTGATTTTTTGCGGACCGTGTCTCCGTGTGCCAAACACGGAGACATGTCAATGTTCGTGGGAGCGCACGTATTACACGGACCCATTAAAGTCAATGGGTCCGTGTAAAACACGTACCACACACGGACGTTGTCCGTGTGCAGTCCGTGTGCCATGCAGGAGACAGCGCTACAGTAAGGGCTGTCCCCCCCACATGGTGCTGAAGCCGCCATTCATATCTTCTCTGCAGCAGCGTTTGCTGTAGAGAAGATATGAATAATCCTTTTTTTTGTTGTTTCTCGTGTTTAACATAAAGATCCATGTCCCCACACTCCTCCCACCCCCTGTGCGGCCGCCCGCTGTTATTAAAATACTTATCCGGCTCCCTCGCAGTGTCCTGTCCTGGCCGCAGCTTCTACTGTATGCGGTCACGTGGGGCCGCCCATTACAGAAATGAATATGCGGCTCCACCCCTATGGGAGGTGGAGCCGCATATTCATGACTGTAATCGGCGGCCCCACGTGACCGCTCATACAGTAGAAGCTGCGGCCAGGACAGGACACTGCGAGGGAGCCGGGTAAGTATTTTAATAACAGCGGGCGGCCGCACAGGGGGTGGGAGGGGGTGGGGACATGGATCTTTATGTTAAACACGAGAAACAAAAAAAAAAGGATTATTCATATCTTCTTTACAGCAAACGCTGCTGCAGAGAAGATATGAATGGCGGCTTCAGCACCACGTGGGGGGGACAGCGCTTATCTCTAGCGCTGTCTCCTGTACTGTGCGTGTGGTACCCAGTCGGCACACGGGCGGCACACGTGTGCCGCACCTGTGCCACACTGATGTGCCGCAGAAACGCACGGGCACACGGACACGGATAATTCCGGTACCGATTTTTCCGGTACCGGAATTATCTGGACGTGTGGGACAGGCCTAACAGAATTTGGATGAACATACCATTGATCGACTATACCATTGTATGATGTACTAATTGTCTTTAATGTATTGGTAATTGCACCAGTTTATTTGGCCTGTTCGGTTGTTTCTTACGCTCTTCAATATTCATATATAATTTTTTTTATATTACTTATTTCCAGGGTCACACAGAAACATTTCGGTTGTATTTACATGCGCTGATCTCGTCGCTAAACGAGTGTGATCGACAATACTGAAGTCGATGGATGCTCCCGGCCTCTTTCCACCGTCTGAGAAATTATGATGGGGACAGAACGATCACTAATAGACCACCAACAGATCACCATACAGTATCATTGCTATCAGCAGCACATCTACAGTTTACACCGGCGATGTGTTGCTGAGAACAATGATTATTATTCCGGCATAAACAATCCAATCACCCAATGAATATGCAGCATTTTGCTTGTTTAGTATAATACACCCCATACTCCTCCATATATTATAATGTGCACCTCAGTCCTCCATATTGTAAATGCACACCCCATAGTCCTCCATATAATATAATGTGCCCCATAGTCCTCCGTATAGTATAATACACTCCTCATAGTCCTCCAAATAGTAATATACCCTTCCCATAGTCCTCCATATAGTATAATACACTCCTCATAGTCCTCCATAAATTAAAATATACTCCTCAGTCCTCCATATAGCATAATACACTCCTCACAGTGCTCCAAATACTTCCCATAGTATAATGCACCCCATAGTTCTTCATATAGTATAATGTATTCCCCATAGTCCTCGATACAGTATAATTCAGCCCACATATAGTATACGGCAGCCACCACCCCAGAGTGTAATGCAGCCACCCCACAGAGTATAATGCAGCCACCCCACAGAGTATAATGTAACCCCCCACAGAGTATAATGCAACCCCCCACAGATTATAATGCAACCCCCTCACAGATTATAATGTAACCTCCCCTTAGAATATAATGCAGCCCCCCATATAGTATATTGTAGCCCCCTCATAGGGTATGATGCAATCACCCCTCATAGAATATAAATATAATACACCCCCCCATAGAATATAATGTAGCCCCGAACAGGATATAATACAGCCCACCTCCTCATAGAATATAATGTAGCCCCATCAAAGAGTATGATGCAATCATCCCTCATAAAATCTAATAAAGCCCTCCACAGAATATAATGCAGCCCCCCATAGTGTATAACACAGCCTCCATAGAATATAATGTATAATATACCCCTCAAATATATAACACAGCCACATAGTATACAACACAGCCTCCCCCATAGAATATAATATACCCCCATAGTATATAGCACAGCCCACGCAGTAGTATATAGAACAGCCTACACAGTAGTATATAGAACAGCCCACACAGTAGTATGCAGCACTGCCCACACAGTAGTATGCAGCACTGCCCACACAGTAGTATAAAGCAGTACCCACACAGTAGTATACAGCACTGCCCACACAGTAGTATACAGCACTGCCCACACAGTAGTATACAGCACTGTCCACACAGTAGTATACAGCAATGCCCACACAGAATGGCCCCACAGTCCAGTAAAAAAAATCAAGCTCCTCACCTCTCCTCGTGCCCACGCTGCTCCCTGCTCCTGTGTCAGCGGCTGCCGCCGCACTGCCTGGCATACAGTGAGTGCGCGATGAGCAATGTCAGAGGCAGAGCGGGGAATTATGGGAGAGGGAGTGTCAGGTGATGCTCTCTCCTCCATCATTGCTTTGACGCCGGTATAGTTCAATGCGGTGGGGGAGTCGGCGAAGGCGGCAGGCGGGCCCCCCTGCCTCACAGGGACCCCATAGCGGCTGCGTGACTTGCCGCTAGCTGGGGGCCCCTGGGGGAGCGGGGCCCCAGGCTGCTGCCTGGTCTGCCTGCCCCTAACGCCAGCCCTGCTTATTTCATTAGTGGGGAGTCTTCTGTCCATGCCAAAATTGCACCATTTTTGTTCATTTATTTAATTTATTTTTGGCCTGTCATTTACAGTGTCTCTAGAGTTTTGTTTGTTTTACCTTACAGTTTTACCTTTTACAGTTTTACTCTTACCCCTGTAATCCAAATGTGGATACCTTCCTACAGTTTTTAATAATTTTTTGTATCATCCAATAAAAATTCATATTCATTAGAATCTGTCATTGTGTATCAAATGTTTAGGTTATATAATACCAGTGGATAAACAATACTTGTGTAATCAACTATATGTGTTAATAATGTGAATTGTGGGGTGTGTTAATGTGTGTAGTTTGACAGTATAGACAGTGAGAGTTATTCCAGAGTCACACTACCGTACTACACGGCCAAGTGCTATGCGATAAAACATCGCATAGCAGTCTGCTCAGTGTTACTCTATGGGGCAGCAAAATTTCAGAGGAAAATGGTGGGTGCATCTTATAGCGTGAATGCAGGCTTACCGGGGGGTTGTGGCAGAGGAGTGGTGATGCGGTGGCCGCCGAGATCTCAATCTGCACATGCACGGCCTCCGGCGGCCATTTTCCTGAAGCCTTCGGCAGCCCACGGCTTCAGGAAGATGTTCGCAGGGAAACCAGTGATGCACTCTGCTCACCGTGGACACCGGGCCATGGCGCCACCACATATGTGTCTTTTTATATAGTGTATGTAAACTTCTGGTTTCAACTGTAAGACTAGAGTGTGAGTGACACAACGCACAGTGCTCGGATATCACCCAAGTGCGGTGCGATATATGCAGACACCGGCAGCAGAGGAGATGGAGAATGAGAGGATCGGAGCACAGTAGCATGACTCTCGGCTCCCGCTTGCAGCAGAGCAGGAGCCGAAGGTCATTAGCATATCGCATCCGATGCTCTCGCATTGGATGCCATACGATGGTGTGACTCCAGCCTTAATGTTTGAAACTAGCTCAGAGTGGGAGGGGTGAAGCTGAAGAGAAAGAGACTGTTTCCTGTTGAAATGTTAGGTAGGGCCTGGAATGCATAGAAAAGACCTAAGACCTAAGGTCTGGTGTGAGCAGTGCCACATTTCTTGGATGCCCCTAGAAGTGAGAGGTGACCGGGAGAAAGAGATAACATGATGCGGAGCAGAAACAGGGAAGAGTGACCAGAGAGACAGGGTGATTTATTGGAGACGGGTCCTGTGAAAGTAAGGCCCAGAGTGTATAACTCCTAAAAGGTAAAAGGCCCAAGCAGGATGGAGTACGCAATAGGAAGAGAGTGCCCTGGGCATGCGTTCCAGAGTGTCAGCATCAGAGAACATAAGTATCCGCCATACTGGCAAAATAGCTTCCTAAGGGGAAAGAAGAGCCAGAAACCGCGAGTTGAGTAAAGGACTCTTGCTAGCTGAACTATAATGTCGAGCTGCGTTGTGCTGAAATAGTGAGGAATAGTGAAGAAAAAGGACAAGTAAAGAGAGAGGGCAATCCGCAGCCATTAAAACTATGCCGAGTATGGGAATGGCTGTGATTGGCCAGCCCACCACGTGACTCAAACTGTATATCTGCCGGATCACAGGTGGCACCTGTCATGTCGGACGCTGTTCAGACCAGGTCGTCCGACAGACAGCGGTAATTCCGCTTTTGACCACTATTTGCTCCTTGGCGTCTGCTAGATTTTATCTAGCTGTTCCGGGGTTAATTTACCTAATCCTCGGATTGGAAGCTGGGCCATTCCCATTGCCTTTAAATAGTTCTCCTGATCATTGGGTGTCACCGATTATAGCTTCTGTCTTGTGCGTTGTTATCTCGGTCTGGAGTGAAGAGCTGGTTGTTGGAGATTCGTTGCTGGTGGTGTATTTTCCTCTGTCTTATTTACTCCTTCCTATATTTGTATTTATTTTGCCCTGCACATTTATAGTGTATTCCTGAGTGACTGCGGCGTGGTGTATATTTTCCTTTATCCTTGTCTGTGCTAACTGTGGGTATTGGAATATTACCTCTTCACTGGGTGGAGGGCGGAGGTATCAGCCTAGGGTTAAAACAGGAGACAGGGTGAGGTTCGAGGCCTGGACATGCACACCATCAGTGTAAACTCCAGGTAGAGGGTCAGTCAGGATTTCCCTAGTCTGAGGGAAACTGCAGGGGCCTGGGTTATTAGCTCTCGCTCACCTAGTCTCCCCGTGACATTATAATCGGCCCAACAACAACAACAAAAAAAAAAAGGGTTTCTTTTTTTTTTTTGTGTTTTGTCATGGATCCCATGACTTCCATAACCCGCCAGTTGAGGGTGCTGTCCCTACAGGTCACTGATTTGAGGGGGGCAGTGCAGCAACAGGGACTAGCAGTATCTAATGTGCAGGCTGGAGTGACAGGAAGAGTTGCTGAGCCTAAATTTCCTTTGCCTGAAAGATTTACTGGGGAACACAGTAAATTTGTTTCTTTTCGTGAGGCTTGCAAACTATATTTCCGCATGCGCCCGATCTCCTTGGGTAATGAGGCTCAGCGTGTGGGCCTGGTGTTGTCATTGTTAAGCGGGGATCCTGTTGTGATTCGGTTATTTGGCTCCCCCAGTGGTCACTGGTGGTACTGGTGTCTTGTGTGCTTTCCATCTGTTTCTATCAGGATATGGGAGTTTCCTATTTAGCCTTGCTCCTCAGTCTTTCCAGTGCCGGCCATCAATGTAACCAGAGTCATTCTGTTGCATGTACCTGCTCCCAGTCTGCTGACCAGCTAAGTTGGACACTTTTGTCCTTAGTCTATTTTTGTATGTTTTGTCCAGTTTGCAGTTATGTGATTCTCTGCAGCTGGAAGCTCTTGTGGGCTGAAGTTACCACTCTGGTGTCATGAGTTGGCACATGAGTTTAAGGTAACTTCAGGATGGTATTTGATAGGGTTTTGTAGCTGACCGCGAAGTCCACTATTGTATCCTTCTGCTATCTAGTTAGTGGGCCTCGCTGTGCTAAATCTGCTTTCATACTACGTGTGTCTTTTCATCTGAACTCACCGTTATTATATGTGGGGGGCTACTATCTCCTGTGGGGATTTTCTCTGGAGGCAAGCCAGGACTATATTTCATCTACCAGGGGTAGTTAGTTCTCCGGCTGGTGCGAGACGTCTAGCAAAAACGCAGATACGTTCCCTGGCTACTATTAGTTGTGTGATAGGTTTAGCATCGTGGTCAGCTCTAGTTTCCATCACCCGAGAGCTTGTCCGTTTTTCTATGCTCCTGATGTTCCCCTGCCATTGGGAACCATGACAGTATGGCCGGCCAAGTGTTAAAACTGTTGGCAGAAGAAAGGAGAGAAAAAGAAGTCTGCAAATTTTTTTTTTTTCCCTCTGTACTTGCTCTATAGTTGAATCAGTTGCATTTCAGCTCTAATTGCAGTCTTTGTCTCCCTCTCCTTCTAACCCTTGAATGGCTCTGATCTCACCTGCTTAAAATGGATCCTCAGAGTTTGGCTACAGGTTTGAATAATCTTGCCACTAAAGTTCAAAATTTACAGGATTTTGTTATACGTGCTCCTATATCTGAACCTAGAATTCCTATACCAGAGTTTTTCTCCGGAGATAGATCTTGTTTTCTGAATTTTAAATACAATTGTAAATTGTTTCTTTCTCTGAGATCTCATTCTGCTGGAGATCCTGCACAGCAGGTTAAAATTGTGATTTCATTATTGCGGGGTGACCCTCAAAATTGGGCATTTTCATTGGCGCCAGGGGACCCTGCGTTGCTCAATGTGGATGCGTTTTTTCTGGCATTAGGGTTGCTTTATGAGGAACCTAATTTAGAGATACAGGCTGAAAAAGCCTTGATGGCCCTCTCTCAGGGGCAAGATGAAGCCGAAATATATTGCCAAAAATTTCGAAAATGGTCTGTGCTTACTCAGTGGAATGAGTGCGCTCTGGCGGCAAATTTCAGAGAAGGTCTCTCTGATGCCGTAAAGGACGTCATGGTGGGGTTTCCTGTGCCTACGGGTCTGAATGAGTCCATGACAATGGCTATTCAGATTGATCGGCGTTTACGGGAACGCAAACCTGTGCACCATTTGGCGGTGTCTTCTGAGAAGGCACCAGAGAGTATGCAATGTGATAGTTTTCTGTCCAGAAGCGAACGACAGAATTATAGGCGCAAAAATGGGTTGTGCTTCTATTGTGGGGATTCTACTCATGTTATATCAGCATGCTCTAAACGAACAAAGAAGGTTGATAAATCCTCTGCTATTGGCACTTTGCAGTCCAAGTTTATTTTGTCTGTGACTTTAATTTGTTCGTTATCTTCTATTGTCGCGGATGCTTATGTGGATTCCGGCGCCGCTTTGAGTCTTATGGATTGGTCCTTTGCCAGGCGCTGTGGGTTTGATCTAGAGCCTCTGGAAGTCCCTATACCTTTAAAGGGTATTGATTCTACGCCATTGGCTAGTAATAAACCACAATACTGGACACAAGTGACTATGCGTATGACTCCAGACCATCAGGAGGTGATTCGCTTCCTTGTGTTGTCTAATCTACATGATGTATTAGTGCTGGGATTGCCATGGTTGCAAACTCATAACCCAGTCCTTGACTGGAAAACAATGTCTGTACTAAGCTGGGGATGTCAGGGAAATCATGGGGACGTACCTTTGGTTTCCATTGCTTCATCTATTCCCTCTGAGATCCCGGCTTTTTTGTCTGATTATTGTATATCTGGATGATGTTTTGATTTTTTCGGATGACTGGGAGTCTCATGTTCAACAGGTTAGGAAGGTTTTTCAGGTTTTACGGACCAATTCTCTGTTTGTAAAGGGTTCAAAGTGTGTTTTTGGGGTTCAGAAGATTTCTTTTCTGGGGTACATTTTTTCCCCTTCTTCTATTGAGATGGATCCTGTTAAGGTTCGGGCAATTTGTGACTGGACGCAGCCGACTTCTCTTAAGAGCCTTCAGAAATTTTTGGGCTTTGCTAATTTTTATCGTCGATTCATAACTGGGTTTTCTAGCGTTGTCAAGCCTTTGACTGATTTGACTAAAAAAGGTGCTGATGTTGCCGATTGGTCTCCTGCAGCTGTGGAGGCCTTTCGGGAGCTTAAGCGCCGCTTTTCTTCTGCCCCTGTGTTGCGCCAGCCTGATGTTTCACTTCCTTTTCAGGTGGAAGTTGATGCTTCCGAGATCGGAGCGGGGGCGGTTTTGTCACAGAAAAGTTCAGATTGTTCAGTGATGAGACCTTGTGCGTTCTTTTCTCGAAAATTTTTGCCCGCCGAGCGAAACTATGATGTTGGTAATCGGGAGCTTTTGGCGATGAAGTGGGCATTCGAGGAGTGGCGTCATTGGCTTGAGGGTGCTAGACATCAGGTGGTGGTCTTGACTGATCACAAGAATTTGATTTATCTTGAGTCGGCCAGACGTCTGAATCCTAGACAGGCGCGTTGGTCGTTGTTTTTCTCTCGGTTTAATTTTGTGGTCTCGTATCTGCCAGGTTCTAAAAATGTGAAGGCAGATGCCCTTTCTAGGAGTTTTGAACCTGATTTCCCTGGTGATTCTAAACCTACGGGTATCCTTAAGGATGGGGTGATTTTGTCTGCTGTCTCCCCTGACCTGCGACGTGCTTTACAAGAGTTTCAGGCGGATCGGCCTGATCGTTGTCCGCCTGGTAGATTGTTTGTGCCGGATGAGTGGACCAGTAGAGTCATCTCGGAGGTTCATTCTTCTGCGTTGGCAGGTCATCCGGGAATTTTTGGTACCAGGGATTTGGTGGCTAGGTCCTTCTGGTGGCCTTCCCTGTCTCGGGACGTGCGTACTTTTGTGCAGTCTTGTGATGTTTGTGCTCGGGCCAAGCCTTGTTGTTCTCGGGCTAGTGGATTGTTGTTGCCCTTGCCTATTCCGAAGAGGCCTTGGACACACATCTCTATGGATTTTATTTCTGATCTCCCTGTTTCTCAGAAAATGTCTGTCATCTGGGTGGTGTGTGACCGTTTTTCTAAGATGGTTCATTTGGTGCCTTTGCCCAAGTTGCCTTCCTCATCTGAGTTGGTGCCTCTGTTTTTTCAGAATGTGGTTCGGTTGCATGGTATCCCGGAGAATATAGTTTCTGACAGGGGATCCCAGTTTGTGTCCAGATTTTGGCGGGCGTTTTGTGCCAGGATGGGCATTGATTTGTCTTTTTCATCTGCATTTCATCCCCAGACGAATGGCCAGACGGAGCGTACTAATCAAACCTTGGAGACTTATTTGAGGTGTTTTGTGTCTGCTGATCAGGATGACTGGGTCACCTTTTTGCCGTTGGCAGAGTTTGCCCTTAATAATCGGGCCAGTTCTGCCACTTTGGTTTCCCCTTTCTTTTGCAATTCGGGGTTCCATCCTCGTTTTTCATCAGGTCAGGTGGAATCTTCGGATTGTCCTGGAGTGGATACTATGGTGGACAGGTTGCATCGTATTTGGGGTCAGGTGGTGGACAATTTAAAGTTGTCCCAGGAGAGAACTCAGCATTTTGCTAATCGCCATCGTCGTGTTGGTCCTCGTCTTCGTGTTGGGGACTTGGTATGGTTGTCTTCCCGTTTTGTCCCTATGAGGGTTTCTTCTCCTAAGTTTAAGCCTCGGTTCATCGGTCCTTATAAGATTTTGGAAATTCTTAACCCTGTGTCTTTCCGTTTGGACCTCCCAGCGTCCTTTGCTATCCATAATGTTTTCCATCGGTCGTTATTGCTGAGGTATGAGGTGCCAGTTGTGCCTTCTGTTGAGCCTCCTGCTCCTGTGCTGGTTGAGGGTGAATTGGAGTACGTGGTGGAGAAGATCTTGGACTCCCGTGTTTCCAGACGGAGACTTCAATATCTGGTTAAGTGGAAGGGCTACGGTCAAGAGGATAATTCTTGGGTTACAGCTTCTGATGTTCATGCCTCTGATTTGGTCCGTGCCTTTCATAGGGCTCATCCAGATCGCCCTGGTGGTTCTTGTGAGGGTTTGGTGCCCCCTCCTTAAGGGGGGGGTACTGTTGTGATTCGGTTATTTGGCTCCCCCAGTGGTCACTGGTGGTACTGGTGTCTTGTGTGCTTTCCATCTGTTTCTATCAGGATATGGGAGTTTCCTATTTAGCCTTGCTCCTCAGTCTTTCCAGTGCCGGCCATCAATGTAACCAGAGTCATTCTGTTGCATGTACCTGCTCCCAGTCTGCTGACCAGCTAAGTTGGACACTTTTGTCCTTAGTCTATTTTTGTATGTTTTGTCCAGTTTGCAGTTATGTGATTCTCTGCAGCTGGAAGCTCTTGTGGGCTGAAGTTACCACTTCCGTGTCATGAGTTGGCACATGAGTTTAAGGTAACTTCAGGATGGTATTTGATAGGGTTTTGTAGCTGACCGCGAAGTCCACTATTGTATCCTTCTGCTATCTAGTTAGTGGGCCTCGCTGTGCTAAATCTGCTTTCATACTACGTGTGTCTTTTCATCTGAACTCACCGTTATTATATGTGGGGGGCTACTATCTCCTGTGGGGATTTTCTCTGGAGGCAAGCCAGGACTATAATTCATCTAACAGGGGTAGTTAGTTCTCCGGCTGGTGCGAGACGTCTAGCAAAAACGCAGATACGTTCCCTGGCTACTATTAGTTGTGTTTAGCATCGTGGTCAGCTCTAGTTTCCATCACCCGAGAGCTTGTCCGTTTTTCTATGCTCCTGATGTTCCCCTGCCATTGGGAACCATGACAGGATCCCCAAGCATGGGCGTTTTCTTTGCCATCTGATTCTGTGGCATTTGACTCTGTGGAGAGTTTTTTTTCCTCTCTTGGGAAAATCTATGATGAACCTGACAGAATGGCTCTAGCAGAATCTAAGATATGCACTATTCGCCAGGGGGAGCGAGTGGCAGAGGATTACTGTTCTGAATTTCATCGCTGGGCGATCGATACACAATGGAATGATCCAGCATTGCGGAGTCAGTTTATACATGAGATTTCTGGAAGGGTTAAAAAAGCCCTTCTGATGTACGAGACTCCAGCTTCTCTAGATTCCGCCATGAGTCTGGTTGTCCGCATAGATCGCCGTTTGCGTCAGGGGGAGCATGAGACACCGCCTATGGGAGAGGGTTTGGGTTCACATGAGGTTGCTGCAGGTGAGCCCACGGAGCCTATGCAAATCGCCGGGGTGTCACATGTCAAGCGTCAAGCCCCTGAGCTCAGGAAGCAGGTAGCCTGTTTTTACTATGGTAAAACTGGTCATTTTATTAACATCTGTCCTCTGCTGTCTAAGAAAAACGCAACGGCGGAAAACTTCTAAGATCAGAGGGTGTGGAGGAGACCAATCTGAGCTTATATATATCCTCCATGGTGGTTTCTCAATGCATGCTCCCTGCTAAGGTTTTTATTGCTGGCAGTGAGCTGCCAATTACTGTTTTTGTGGATAGTGGTTCAGCCACAAATCTCATTGATGAGGAGTTTGCGCGCACAGCAGGTTTTAGGATTGAAAAACTGTCTCATCCTATCCCCGTGGTCACCATCAATGCTGCTCCTCTCTCTTAGGGGGAGATTACTGAATTTGTGGCTGAGGTGAAACTCCACATAGGAGTTCTACGTTCCGAGCGGGTTACATGTAAGGTGCTCAGGAATCTTCCTGCTCAGGTGGTTTTGGGTTTTTCTTGGTTGTCTTTGCACAACCCGGTAATTGATTGGAAAACTCAGGGCGAGTTCTGCCAGGAGAATTGCCTGGCCACATGTGTGGCTGCGGTGACTTCAAGCGTTCCGGAGTCACTTCAGGATTTTGTGGATGTGTTCTCTGGGAAGGGTTGTTCAGAGTTGCCGCCACATTGTCCTTATGACTGTTCTATCAGGTTTAAACCCGGGGCAAAATTGCCTAAAGCAAGGATCTTTAACATCTCTGGTCCGGAGAGACAAGCGTTAAAAGATTGCATTGCTGAAAGCTTGAGCAATGGGCACATCAGGCCGTCATCCTCGCCGGTGGCAGCAGGGTTCTTCTTCGTGAAGAAGAATGATGGCGGATTACGCCTGTGTTTGGATTTCAGGGAGTTGAACCAGATTACGGTTCGTGATTAGTGTTGAGCATTCCGATACCGCAAGTATCGGGTATCGGCCGATACTTGCGGTATCGGAATTCCGATACCGAGTTCCGATATTTTTGTGATATCGGAAATCGGAATCGGAAGTTCCCAGTGTATGGTTCCCAGGGTCTGGATGAGAGGAGACTCTCCTTCAGGCCCTGGGATCCATATTAATGTAAAAAATAAAGAATTAAAATAATAAATATGGATATACTCACCCGTCCGGCGGCCCCTGGACCTTACCGCTGTTAACCGGCAGCCTCCGTTCCTAAGAATGAGGAGTTTAGGACCTGCGATGACGTCGCGGCTCGTGATTGGTCACGTGAGCGGTCACATGAGCGGTCACGCGACCAATCAGAAGCCGCGACGTCAGCCGCGACGTCATCGAAGGTTCTAAACTCCTCATTCTTAGGAACGGAAGCTGCCGGTTAACAGCGGTAAGGTCCAGGGGCCGCCGGACGGGTGAGTATATCCATATTTATTATTTTAATTCTTTATTTTTTACATTAATATGGATCCCAGGGCCTGAAGGAGAGTTTCCTCTCCTTCAGACCCTGGGAACCATCCAGGATACCTTCCGATACTTGAGTCCCATTGACTTGTATTGGTATCGGGTATCGGTATCGGCGATATCCGATATTTTTCGGGTATTGGCCGATATTATCCGATACCGATACTTTCAAGTATTGGAAGGTATTGCTCAACACTATTCGTGATCCATACCCTATGCCTCTGATACCAGATTTGTTCAACCAGGTGGCAGGTGCTAAGTGGTTTACCAAGCTTGACCTCAGGGGGGCGTACAACCTCATAAGAGTCCGTCAAGGTGATGAATGGAAGACGGCTTTTAATACCCCTGAGGGTCATTTTGAAAATTTGGTGATGCCGTTTGGGTTATATTGTGTCTGCTTCTGGTTTTAAAATGGACGCCGCTAAGGTGCAGGCGGTGCTGCATTGGGAGCGTCCTGATAACCTGAAAGCACTTCAGCGGTTCCTTGGGTTTTCTAACTACTACAGGAAATTTATCAAGGATTTTTCCATCATTGCTAAACCGCTAACTGACATGACTAAAAAGGGTACCAATTTCTCCGTTTGGCCTGAGGCTGCTATGCGCGCATTTGAATTTCTTAAGAACAGTTTTGTTTCAGCCCCCATTCTTGTGCAGCCAGACGTATCTAAACCCTTTGTTGTGGAAGTCGATGCGTCTGAGGTTGGTGTGGGGGCGGTACTATCTCAAGGCTCATCTTTGAGCGGTTTACGTCTGTGCGCCTATTTCTCAAGAAACTGTCGTCCTCCGAACGTAACTACGATATCGGCAACAGGGAGTTGTTGGCAATTAAGTTGGCTTTTGAGGAATGGCAACACTTCTTGGAGGGGTCGGTACATCAGGTTACTGTTATTACTGATCATAAGAATCTGCTGTATTTGGAGTCAGCCAAGTGTCTGTCCCCCAGGCAGGCTCGCTGGGCATTGTTTTTCACGCGGTTCAATTTTGTGGTCACTTACAGACCGGGGTCTAAAAACACTAAGGCAGATGCTCTGTCCAGGTGTTTTCCGTGGGGAGAACCTCGGGAGGATCCAGTACACGTCCTCCAAAAGGGTGTTGTGGTTTCGGCTCTCACTACCGAGGTTGAGGCTGAGATTGCCAAGGCTCAGGAGGATGTACCATCTGAGCTTCCCGTCAACAAATCATTTGTTCCGATTCATCTCCGCCTAAAGGTTTTGGCGGAGCATCATGATGCTGTCCTGGCTGGCCACCCAGGGGTTAGTTAGAGGTACCTTGGAGTTGGTGTCATGTCGGTTTTGGTGGCCCAAGATCCGACAGGACGTGGTCTCATACGTGTCAGCTTGTACCACGTGCGCTAGGGCTAAGACGCCTCGCTCCCGTCCTGTTGGCACACTACTTCCTCTTGAGGTACCTAGTAAGCCTTGGACGGAAATCTCCATGGATTTCATCACTGATTTGCCCTCATCAGCTGGGAACACGGTCATCTTGGTGATTGTTTTATCGGTTTTCTAAAATGTCGCACTTTGTGTCTTTGCCTTCGTTGCCTAACGCTAAGACTCTGGCTCAGGTATTTGTGCAGGAGGTGGTCAGACTTCATGGGGTTCTGTCTGACATCGTGTCTGATAGGGGGTCTCAGTTTGTGGCAAAATTTTGGAGAGCATTTTTCTCACGGCTGGGGATCAAGTTATCTCATTCTTCGGCGTTTCATCCTCAGTCAAATGGTCACACTGAGCGTATGAACCAAAATTTGGAACAGTACTTACGCTGCTTTGTCTCTGATAACCAGGAGGAGTGGTCTACCTTTCTTCCTTTGGCTGAGTTTGCTATCAATAATCACCATCAGGAGTCGTCTGGGGAGTCTCCGTTTTTTTGTGTTTACGGGCTACATCCTCAATTTTGTACCTTGAGTCAGAGGGGCTCTTCCGGCGTTCCGGAGGAGGACCAGTTAGGAACACAATTGTCATCAGTCTGGAGGAGAGTTAAACAGCGCCTGTTGAGTGTTGGTGCTAGGTACAAACGTATGGCTGACAGTAGGCGTGTGCCAGGTCCGGACCTGAGTGTGGATGACTGGGTGTGGTTATCCACAAAAAACATAAGACTCAAAATACCGTCCCTTAAATTGGGTCCACGGTTTATTGGTCCATTTAGGGTCACCGCCGTCATTAACCCAGTAGCGTACCGATTGGAGCTCCCTACGGTGTATAAGATACACAACGTGTTCCACAGGTCTCTTCTAAATAAGGTGGTGGGTTCTGTGGACGCGGCGCCTATGCCACCTCCAGTCTTGGTGGATGGTAATTTGGAGTTTGAAGTCTCCAAGGTGGTTGACTCTCATGTAGTGCGTCGCACTTTACAGTACTTGGTACACTTGCGTGGTTATGGGCCTGAGGAGAGGTCCTGGGTACCAGCCTCGGACATTCATGCGGATCGGCTGGTCAGGTTTTTTTCATCGTTGCCATCCAGACAAGCCGGGTCCTATAAGCCGTGAGGGCCCTGGGGTCCCTCGTAGAAGGCGGGGTACTGTCATGTCGGATGCTGTTCAGACCAGGTCGTCCAACAGGCAGCGGTAATTCCGCTTTTGACCACTATTTGCTCATTGGCGTCTGCTAGATTTTATCTAGCTGTTCCGGGGTTAATTTACCTAATCCTCGGATTGGAAGCTGGGCCATTCCCATTGCCTTTAAATAGTTCTCCTGATCATTGGGCGTCGCCGATTATAGCTTCTGTCTTGTGCGTTGTTATCTCGGTCTGGAGTGAAGTGCTGGTTGTTGGAGATTCGTTGCTGGTGGTGTATTTTCCTCTGTCTTATTTACTCCTTCCTATATTTGTATTTATTTTGCCCTGCACATTTATAGTGTATTCCTGAGTGACTGCGGCGTGGTGTATATTTTCCTTTATCCTTGTCTGTGCTAACTGTGGGCATTGGAATATTACCTCTTCACTGGGTGGAGGGCGGAGGTATCAGCCTAGGGTTAAAACAGGAGACAGGGTGAGGTTCGAGGCCTGGACATGCACACCATCAGTGTAAACTCCAGGTAGAGGGTCAGTCAGGATTTCCCTAGTCTGAGGGAAACTGCAGGGGCCCGGGTTATTAGCTCTCGCTCACCTAGTCTCCCCGTGACAGCACCACAATTCTGCTCTGACTAACATAGGGATAGGACAGAGCTCGAGTGAGGAACAGTGTTAGGGTCAGTGGGTGTACTCTGCAAAACAGCCTTGTTGGGAGTACTCTAATAACAGACTCTGTGGGGGTACTCTGCGCCCATCTCTGTGGGTGTGCTCTTCAAAACAGCCTCAGTAGAGTGATTTCTGGACTTAGACTCCAGAGCGTCTGGTCACCACTGCCTATCGCTGGTTACCATAGACTTGGCTGGAGAGCCAGCAGTAACCAAACGAACAGCATGAGCCATTTGTCCAGCGGTACTCGGACCCACAAAGTTACGTAGAGCGTCTGTCACCTGTGTGTACCAGAGAAAGGTGTTTAATTTGGGTGAGTAGCAGGCACAAATCGACCATATCCTCTCCCTGTAGCAGGCACACCATCACCAGTAGCACCATGGCCACATCCCCTATTTGATGCTCTCTTCATTCTTTGTAACCTCAAAAAAGTGCAGAGTTTTACATGATCTTTTTATAGAGTGCACGCACAGAGTATATCCTTGATGTGGCGTCTTCCTATTGATGGTTGGACGTCTCTAGCTCTGGTGATGTGGCAGCTCTGGATTTGCCCACGTGTGATGTCTCGCCCGACTGGGCGTAAGTGTTTGGGGCAGAGCCTTATGTATAAAAAGCCCCCAGCGGCGCATGCAGGCATGCTAGTATCATTTTATGTATGGCTATGTGAGTGGAGTCTCTACCACTCTGTCTGCAAGTGTTGTGTGTCTGTCTAGCTTGGGACTGTACACGCATGCAGGCAGCTAGCATCAGTGGGGGCAATTAGCCATTGGCTTAGCATCTGGTTCCTACATGTGTGCGATTAGCACAGTAGAGTTCCAGAGCAAGCACAACCCTAGTCAGGGTATTAATCTCAGAGCATCTGTTCTGTTTCTGTGTGCGAGTGACACAGCTCAGTTGCAGAGTATCTCTTTCGTTTCTGCGTGCGAGTGACACAGCTGAGTTGCAGAGCAGCTCTTTCCTTTCTGTGTGCAAGTGATACAGCTCAGTTGCAGAACTGCTCTTTAGTTTCTGTGTGCGAGTGACACGGTTCAGTTGCAGTGCGAGGTCAGTCCATGTGCTTATCCTGTGTCATTTAACTGGACATAGCACTCCGTACTCATTTGTTCTGTTCCTCTCTGTGGAGTAACAGAGCTTGGAACTCAACCTCCTGTTCCCACAGAGTGGCGTCATATCTGTATACAAGTAATCGCTCGCCATGTGTTCCGTTATTGCTCACTAGCAGCAGTTCAGCATCTCTGCACAGTGGACCCCGGGGTTGCAATTGCACTTTATTTTATTTAGTGCAATCCACCAACCCTAACACAGAGTTTGCACCTGCAGGCTATGGGCATCTGTTTTCCACCTCACACCCTAGCAAATCAGGCAAGCAGTCTGAGCCCCATGTCAAGCAGCAGTCATTTCTGCTTTTTGATGACTCCTCTGGCAGTGGTTCTGTGGGCCATCCACCTGGCCCTGCCCCACAAGGGGAAGAGATTTAGAACACTGATGTGCAACCACTTGTTCAGTTTGAGGTTGAGTATGTGGAAAGAGTAGTGAAAACCATCACCGGACCACCACAGCACATCTCTGATCCTGATGACGAAACACAGGTGTCAACTACTGCGGCTTTCTGCAGTTGGCAGACCGGCAAGGAAGGCAGGGATGAGGACTTGGTGGAAGATGATGTGGGGGATGTTGAGTCAAGGCCATCCAAGTGACAGTGGCAGTTCGGAGGAAGAGATGGGGGTCACAATGCCCCAGCTGCACAGCAAAAGAGGAAGTAGGGTTCAAAAGCACAGCGGCTGGCCCCTTGCCAGTATATAGGCTATTACTGCCCACCGCGTTGATGAACTGAGCACATCAAAGCCAGCTCAAAGGAGCTGCCTGACGTGGTATTTCTTCAAGCAATGTGTTGATGCCAAGACGCAGGTGGTTAGCACGTTGTGCCATCAGAGCCTGAAGTAAAGCATTAATGTTCTTAACCTGAGCACCACCTTCATGACAAGGCATCTAATTGTAAAGCGTGAGCTACAGTAAAGTATGCACCTGAAAAACCAGGAAAGATCTGAGGCTCCTTCTGCTCCCTCTTCTGCATCAGTCTCAGCCTCTTCTTCCCGCTCCTGAGTAACAGGGCTCCCTGGCTCTCCACAGGGAAAGGACTTGACAGCACACAGCTGCTCCACACTGTCTCTTGGAAGCATTCAGCTGCCCATCACCCAAACACTGGAGAGAAAGAGGAAGTACACCCCTACCGATCAATGAGCCCTGGTCCTGAATGCCAGCATTTCAAAATTCCTGCCCTTTGAAATGCTGGCATTCTGGCTGGTGCAGACGAACACTTTTAAAAAACTTATGGTGATGGCTGTTCCACAGTACATGGGTACTAGCAGCCACTACTTTTCCAGGCATGCCATCACTGCCCTGCATGAACATATTGAGGAAAAAATCAAAGGTACACTGTGCAACGCCATCAGTGGCAAGGTCCACATAACCTCCAATATATGCACCAGAAAGCATGAGCAAGGACGTTATATGTCCCTAACTGCCCACTAGGTAAATGTAGTGGGGGCTGGGCCTGAGGTCAAAAGCATTTTGGAGCATGTCCTACCACCACCGAGGATTTCTGGAAGTTGCTCTGTCAATGTTGCCTCTTCCTCCTACTTCGCTTCCTCCACCACCACCTCATCCGGTCAGCGTTACACCTGCAGAACTGACTTTAGCACGACCACTGGGAAATGAAAGCACGCTGTTCCGAAACTCATCTGTTTGGGGGGGAAAATTCCACACCGCACATTTTAAAATGTGGCTCCCAGAACTGCTATAGGGCAAAAAGTGGAGACACAAAGCGCAAAATAGGGTCTTATCCTACAGATAACCAAGAGAGCTTTCTCAGAATTGCTCACCTGATTTTGTTGAATGAAGAGCGTGTAGCAATTTCGGCTGCTGCAGATCCACAAGCCGTTCAACGGCCGTATGACAAGATAAACTGTATAGGAGGTGTGGGTTAAATCTGCGCTGCCTGTCTAGGCCTCAAATCAAATGCATTTGATTTGAGGCCTAGACAGGAAAAGAGGATTTAACCCACACCTCCTATACAGTTTAGCTCCCAGAACTGGACACAGTATTCCAGATGTGGCCTGACCAAGGAGGAGTATAGGGGGATAATTACTTCACATGGTCTAGACTCTATGTTAGGTGTCAAGTTTCCACCATTGCACAGAGGGAATCTCGAACCATGTCCGCTGCTGTCTCCCATTCTCCTCCAGCCGCAGTGGAACCCGCTCAGCAGAGACATCAATCCCAGCATCTGGCTCAAGCTGACACTGTGCACTTGGTTACTGCTGCCTTTCCAGGCTCAGCCCTTGTAGCAAGCACTGATCAGTGGCGAGCAGACGTTCCAGGGACTATGTCTTGCTTTTCCGCTACTGAGCATGCCCACGGGTCGACCTCTCATTGGAGTTTGGGGGTCACATGCTCAGGTCCTTTAGCGGCTCCTATTGGATCACTAGGAAGTTCCTGGAGAGCTACAGCTATAAATCAATTATTGTGTGTGTGTGGATGTATGCCTGTTCTGGTGAAAGCTCATTCCCAACCCTAGTGTTGATGAATGCTCGCAAATGTTGGAGCTGTCTAGCGCCATTTAGTGCCATCCATCACCAGGCACAATCTATAGCGTCAATCAGCAGCATTAGCCAGTGCGGCACCGTGCGCAACCAGTGCGCTTACCTGTCCCTAGTTAGGACGGTTAGTGGTGTTCCCCAGAGCGGAGCTGCGTGCACCCAGTGCGATAAATCTATTTTTAGTTTACTCCTGACACCACTGTAGCGGTGTTGAGCGCAAGAGGTCTCGAGGGACTCTGACCTAGAGTCTTGGGGCAGAATTCTGTGACTCCTTGCTTGCGCTCTCTGTGCGGTATTGCGGCCCTGTGATGCAACATGGTTCGCTTCCTTCATACTGGGTGAAGCTAACCCATGTGTGTCTACTCTTAATACCGCCATATAGTCCTCCATTACCGAGCAGCAGGTGTCTTCTCTGCACGGTGGACCCCGGACTGTGAACGCATCTTATATCGCCTCTTATTTATATTTGGTGCATTCCGCCAATCCTAACACTCTATGCTTCTCTTAATACATCCCAGAACTGTGTTTGCGTTTTTTGCTGCTGCATCACAATGTTAACACATGTGCAGTCGGTGATCTATTAGTATACCCAAGTCTTTTTCACACAAGCTGTTGCTTAGTAATGATGCACGAGCACTAAAATGCTTGAGTACTCGTTACTCGAGTCGAGCAAATCGTAATGCTCGGGTGCTCGACCAGAGTAACGAGTATAATGGAAGTCAATGGGAAACTCGAGCATTTTTCCTGAGGCCCCTTCCTGGAGGTCTGGAGGGGGTCTAAAAATAGCTGAAAATGATGGAAACAGCGCTGAATTGGAATGGGAACAGCACAATTAAGACTCGTGGAGGCATCTCTGAATCCCAGGTCGCTGCTGGGAACAATTCTGTTGGAGTATTACTCCACTTTTACGGACCGACAATAAAACATACTAAATCGCAGTTAAAATGGATTTGACTGCAAAAAATGTTAAGAAACATTCTTTCCAGGATAATCACTTGTATATAAAGCAAAATAACTAAGAAAAAAAATGCTCAACCACACCTTGGTCTATGTTCACACGTAGTGTTTTGGGTGCAGGTTTGCAGTGCTTTCAATGGTGAAAAAAAACATTCTACAGGAAATATAATTTTAGCATGTTAATACCTTATCTGTCCATATGGTGTATGAGACACAAGCAGACACATCCTGTTTAATATACAGTGGGGAAAAAAGGATTTTGTCAGCCACCAATTGTGGAAGTTCTTCCACTTAAAAAGATAAGAGAGGCCTGTAATTTACATCATAGGTAGACCACAACTATGAGAGTCAAAATGAGAAAACAAATCCAGAAAATCACCTTGTCTGATTTGGCAAGATTTATTTTGCAAATTATGGTGGAAAATAAGTATGTGGCCACCTAAAAACATGCAAGATTTCTGGCTCTCACAGACCTGTCACTTCTTCTTTAAGTATGTGCAGGATCTAGAAAACAAATATTGTCTCTATGAAAAGATATAGTGAATTTTAAATTAAAACGATTGTCATTTAGAAAATTGACAAAAGATGTTATGAGAGACACTTGGTCCCCCTCAAACCAGCAGCAGGTCTTCAATATATCTTGTGTACCATTTTATTGAATGGCAAAAAAGATTGTCAGTGCTGTAGATATAAACCTCCTCCTACCATGCCATGACTAAATTGGCTACTGATGGGGAGAATTTTGCAACCATCGATACACCAATTTGTTTTCAAGAAAAAAGTTTTGTTGAAGAAAAAATAAATTGTAGGTGAGCAAGAATAATAATGTTGATTTAACCCCTTAACCCCAATACGAGTTTTAATGGAGGCAGTTAAGAGTACTTAAACCTCAGCACTGCTTTTTAACAGCACTGATGACTGAGGAATAAGTGTATAGTGACCCCCAGAGTCAGAATTATCTGGGGTCTTGGCTGAGACCCCAGAGAACATGATGTTGTGATCGCTATTATTAATGGTATAACGGCAACAAAATAAAACAAAGTTTCATGTAATTTCTCTCTCCTCTGATGTGATTGCACATCAGAGGAGAGAGAAATAGGTTCCCCCCGGTACATTCGATGTCCCTCAAACCCCATGTGAAGTCCCCCGGGCATCTTCTTCTGGGAGAAAATGGTGGGCACATGCGCAGTTCACCAGCCAAGATCTGCCGGCCAGCACCCGGCAACATTAGGATACTTTTCCTATTGGTTGATTTTGATCACTGTGATAGACCCTAAAGCTAGGGATAGGGTTGGAATTAGGGTTAGGGGTATGTTGGGGTTAGAATTTGGGGGGTTCCACTGTTTAGGTACATCAGGGGGCCTCCAAACGCGACATGGTGCCACCATTTATTCCAGCCAATTTTGTGTTCAAAAAGTCAAACCGTACTCCCTCGCTTCTGAGACCTGCCATGCGCCCAAACAGTGGCTTTCCCCCACATATGGGGTATTGGGGTACTCAGGAGAAATTGCACAATACATTTTGTGGTCCATTTTCTCCTGATACCCTTGTGAAAATAAAAAAAATGGTTCCAAAGTACATTTTTTGTGAAATGATTACCCGTGCCCCTGCGATATCCCTAAGACTAGGGAAAACCCTGTCTGTCCCTCTCCCAGAATTTACACTGATGGTGTGCTTGTCTGGGCCGCCAGGCCTGACCCTGACTCCTGTTTCAGTCCTCTGCTGAAACATCCACCCGCCTCCCAGTGATAAGACCACACACCAACCCCTACAGAAAGCACAGACAGGGAAAACTAAAAAACGCACCTCGCCGCAGACACACAGGAAAACACTATAATGTGCACAGGGCAAAACAAATACAAATATAGGAAGGAGAAATATGACAAAGGATAATACACCACCAGATACGATATTCCTTCTCCTAGACCACCACTCCAGACCGAGATCACCAGGCACAAGACACAAGCTATAAATGGCGACGCCCAAAGTCCAGAATGACTATTTAAAGGCCACGGGCGTGACCCAGCCTCCAACCTGATTACCAGCTAGATTAACCCCGGAATATCTGGATAAAGTCTAGCCGGTGCCACTGAGCGTATAGTGGACAAATATGGAATTACCGCTGTCTGTCGGACGCCCTAGTGTGAATAGCGTCCGACATGACAGTACCCCGCCTTCTACGAGGGACCCCAGGGCCCTCACGACTTATAGGACCTGGCTTGTCCGGATGGCGGCGGTGAAGCATACTGACCAGCCGGTCCGCATGTATGTCCGAAGCTGGTACCCAAGACCTTTCCTCCGGCCCATAACCACGCCAGTGTACCAGGTACTGTAATGTGCTGCGCACAATACGAGAGTCAACCACCTTGGAGACTTCAAACTCCAAATTGCCATCCACCAAGACTGGAGGTGGCATCGGCGCCGCGTCCACGGAACCTACCACCTTCTTTAAAAGAGATCTGTGAAACACGTTGTGTATTTTATATACCGTAGGAAGCTCCAATTGGTAGGCAAACCGGGTTAATGATGATGGCTACCCTAAATGGACCAATAAACCTTGGACCCAATTTCAGGGATGGTACTTTGAGTTTTATGTTTTTTGTGGACAACCACACCCAATCACCCACACTCAGGTCTGGACCTGGCACACGTCTACTGTCAGCCACTCGTTTGTACCTTGCACCCACGCTCAGCAAGCGCTGCTTCACTCTCCTCCAAACGGCTGACAGTTGTGCTCCTAGCTGGTCCTCCTCCGGAACGCCAGCAGAGCCACCCTGATGCAGAGTACAAAATTGGGGATGGTACCCGTAAACACAAAAGAACGGGGATTCCCCAGACGATTCCTGGCGGTGATTATTAATAGCAAACTCAGCCAAAGGAAGGAACGTCGACCACTCCTCCTGGTTGTCAGAAACAAAGCAGCGTAAGTACTGCTCCAAATTCTGGTTCATACGCTCGGTCTGACCATTTGACTGAGGATGAGACGCCAAAGAATGCGAAAACTTGATCCCCAGCCGTGAGCAAAATGTTTTCCAAAACTTTTCCACAAACTGAGTACCCCTATCCGACACTATGTCAGACGGGACCCCGTGAAGTCTGACCACCTCCTGCACAAAAACCTGAGCCAGAGTCTTCGCATTAGGCAACGAAGCCAAGGACACAAAGTGCGACATCTTTGAGAACCGATCAACAACCACCAAGATGACCGTGTTCCCAGCTGAGGAGGGCAGGTCTGTAATAAAATCCATGGAGATCTCCGTCCATGGCCTACTGGGAACTCCTAGAGTATGTAATGAGCCAGCAGGACGGGAGCGGGGTGTCTTAGCCCTAGCACACGTGGTACATGCTGATACGTACGAGACCACGTCCTGTCAGATTTTGGGCCACCAAGACCGATGCGACACCAACTCCAAGGTACCCCTAACCCCTGGATGGCCAGCCAGAACAGTATCATGATGCTCACCCAACACCTTTAGGTGAAGATGGAGCGGTACAAATGATTTGTTAATGGTTAGCTCTGGTGGTACTTCCTCCTGAGCCTCGGCAATCTCAGCCTCAACTTCTGTCGTGAGAGCCAAGACCACTACACCCTTATGGAGGATGGGTACTGGATCTTCCCGAGGTTCTGCCCCCGGAAAACACCTAGATAAAGCATCTGCCTTAGTGTTCTTAGACCCCGGTCGGTACGTAACAAAAAAGTTGAAATGCGTGAAAAACAATGCCCAGCGAGCCTGCCTGGGGGACAGACGCTTGGCTGACTCTAAATAAAGCAGATTTTTATGGTCAGTGATAACTGTAACCTGGTGGACCGACCCCTCCAAGAAGTGTCGCCATTCCTCAAAAGCCAGCTTGATAGCCAACAACTCCCTGTTGCTGATATTGTAGTTACGTTCGGCGGGAGACAGCTTCTTGGAAAAGGAGGCGCATGGACGCAACTCGCCCAAGGATGAGCCTTGTGACAGCACCGCCCCCACTCCATCCTCAGATGCATCAACTTCCATGGTAAACGGTTTTGATACGTCTGGTTGCACCAGAATGGGGGCCGAAGCAAAACTGTTCTTCAGAAATTCAAATGCGTGCACAGCAGCCTCAGGCCAGGCGGAGAAATTGGTACCCTTTTTCGTCATGTCAGTAAGGGGTTTAGCAATGGTACAAAAATCTTTGATAAATTTTCTATAATAATTAGAAAATCCAAGGAACCGCTGGAGTGCTTTTAGGTTATCAGGCCGCTCCCAATGCAGCACCGCTTGCACCTTAGCGGCGTCCATTTTAAACCCTGAAGCAGACACAATATAACCCAAGAAAGGCAACTCCTGAACCGAAAAAACACATTTCTCAAGTTTTGCATAGAGCTTATTTTCTCTGAGTAGCTGTAACACCTGCCTCACATGCTCTAAATGAGTATCACGGTCGCATGAATAAATGAGAATGTCATCTAGGTACACAATAACGAATTTCCCCAGTACATGCGAGAACACATCATTTATGAAATGTTGAAATACAGCAGGCATGTTTGTCAACCCAAATGGCATCACCAAATTTTCAAAATGACCCACAGGAGTATTAAAAGCCATCTTCCACTCATCACCTTGATGGACTCTTATGAGGTTGTACGCCCCCCTGAGGTCAAGCTTGGAAAACCACTTAGCACGAGCCACCTGGTTGAACAAATCAGGTATCGGTGGCATAGGGTATGGATCATGAACCGTAATCTGTAGGGTTGAGCGAAACGGGTCGACCATTTTCAGAAGTCGCCGACTTTTGGCAAAGTCGGGTTTCATGAAATCCGACCCGACCCCTGTGTGGGGTCGGCCATGAGGTCGGCGATCTTCTGAATCTGGTATCGGAATTCCGATACCGAGTTCCGATATGTTTGCGATATCGGGAATCGGTATCGGAATCCATATTTAAGTGTAAAATAAAGAATCAAAATAAAAAATATTGATATACTCACCCTCGGACGCGCCCTGGTACTAATCGGCAGGCTTCCTTCCTAAGAATGAGCGCGTGAATGACCTGCGGTGACGTCGCGGCTTGTGATTGGTCGCGAGCGGTCACATGGACAAGCCGCAACGTCATCTAAGGTCCTTCACGCGCTCATTCTTAGGAAGGAAGGCTGCCGGAAAGAAGCAGGGCACGTCCGAGGGTGAGTATATACCTAATAGGAATATACTCACCCTCGGACCCTGTTCCTTCAGACCCTGGGAACCATAGTATCCCATTGCACTGCATTGGGTTTCGTGTTTCGGCCGACCCCGACCCCGACTTTTTTATAGGATCGGACGATTTCACTCGACCCGACTTTTGAGAAAGTCGGGTTTCGTGAAACTCGACCCGATCCTATAAAAATAAAAGTCGCTCAACCCTAGTAATCTGGTTTAACTCCCTGAAATCCAGACACGGGCGTAGTCCGCCATCTTTCTTCTTAACGAAGAAGAACCCCGCTGCCACCGGCGAGGACGAAGGCCTGATGTGCCCTTTGCTCAAACTCTCAGCAATGTAATCTTTTAGAGCTTGCCTCTCAGGACCAGAGATGTTAAACATCCTAGCTTTCAGCAATTTGGCCCCTTGGTTAAACCTAATAGTACTGTCATAGGGTCGATGTGGTGGCAATTCTGAGCAACCCTTCTCAGAAAACACATCTGCGAAATCCAGCAGTGACTCAGGAATGCTAGGAGTTACAGCGGACACACATGTGGCCAGGCAATTCTCCTGGCAGAATCCGCTCCACTGAATTATGTCCTGAGTCTTCCAGTCAAACACCGGGTTGTGCACAGACAACCATGGAAAACCCAGAACCATTTGTGCAGGAAGATTACTGAGCACCCTACATGTAACTTGCTCAGAATGAAGGACCCCAATGTGGAGTTTAGCCTCAGCCACAAACTCAGTAATCTCCCCCTGTGGGAGTGGAGTAGCATTGATGGTGACCACCCGGATAGGATGAGGCAGTTTTTCGACCGTGAACCCGGCCGTGCGCGCAAACTCCTCATCAATGAGATTAGTGGCCGACCCACTATCCACAAAAACAGTGATTGGCAGCTCTCTGCCAGCGACCATAACTCTGGCAGGAAGCATACATTGAGAAACCACCATGGAGGATATGCATAAGCTCAGATCGGCCTCCTCCACACCCTCTGAGCTCAGTAGTTTTCCACCGTTGCGCTTTTCTTAGAAAACAGAGGACAAGCATTAACATAATGCCCTTTTTTACCACAGCAAAAACAGGCTCCCTGCTTCCTGAATGAGGGTTCTTGATGATGTGACTCCCCTGTGATTTGCATAGGCTCCGTTGGCTCACCTGCAGCAACCTCACGTGCACCTATGTCCTCCCCCATAAGCGGCGTCTCTTGCACCCCCTGACGCAAACGGCGATCAATGCGGACAACAAGACTCATGGCAGACTCTAAAGAAGCAGGAGTCTCATACATCAGGAGGGCTTGTTTAACCCTTCCCGAAACCCCATGTACAAACTGACTCCGCAGCGCCGGGTCATTCCATTGTGTGTTCACTGCCCAGCAGCGAAATTCAGAACAGTAATCCTCCGCCATTCGCTCCCCCTGGTGGAGAGCGCGTATTTTAAATTCTGCTAGAGCCAATCTGTCAGGATCATCATATATTTTTATTATTATTATTATTATTTATTTATATAGCACCATTAATTCCATGGTGCTGTACATGAGAAAGGGGTTACATACAGAGTTATAGATATCATTTACAGTAAACAGGTTTACAGTGACACACTGGTACAGAGGGGAGAGGACCCTGTCCTTGCGGACTTACATTCTATGTGAGTCCAAGAGCAGAAAAAAAAATCTCCACTGAGTTAAATGCAGCTGAATCAGATGGTATTGAAAATGCCCATGCTTGGGGTCTCCGTTCAGTAATGACAATACCAGGCCCACACGCTGAGCAAAAAACAACAAATTTACTGCGTTCCCCAGCAAACCTCTCAGGTAAAGGAATCTTTGGCTCTTCAACTCTACCTGCATTTTCCGCTTGCACATTAGATACTACCAGACCCTGTTGCTGAACTGCCCCCTTCAACTCAGTGACCTGTAAGGACAGCGCCTCCAACTGGTGGGTTATATAAGTCATGTGATCCATGGCATCCAAAATTTATTTTGGCCGATTATAATGTCACGCGGGTGCTGGGTAGACTACAGCTGATTACCCGGGCCCCTGCGATATCCCTCAGACTAGGGAAAACCCTGTCTGTCCCTCTCCCAGAATTTACACTGATGGTGTGCTTGTCTGGGCCGCCAGGCCTGACCCTGACTACTGTTTCAGTCCTATGCTGAAACCTCCACCCGCCTCCCAGTGATAAGACCACACACCAACCCCTACAGAAAGCACAGACAGGGAAAACTAAAAAACGCACCATGCCGCAGACACACAGGAAAACACTATAATGTGCACAGGGCAAAACAAATACAAATATAGGAAGGAGAAATATGACAAAGGATAATACACCACCAGATACGATATTCCTTCTCCTAGACCACCACTCCAGACCGAGATCACCAGGCACAAGACACAAGCTATAATTGGCGACGCCCGAAGTCCAGAATGACTATTTAAAGGCCACGGGCGTGACCCAGCCTCCAACCCGATTACCAGCTAGATTAACCCCGGAATATCTGGATAAAGTCTAGCCGGCGCCACTGAGCGTATAGTGGACAAATGTGGAATTACCGCTGTCTGTCGGACGCCCTAGTGTGAATAGCATCCGACATGACAGGAGACATGTGGGAAATGTTATTTATTAACTATTTTGTGGGACACATCTCTCTGATTTAAGGGCATAAAAATTCAAAGTTTAAAAATTGCAAAATTTTTAAAATTTTTGACATATTTCCATTTTTTTCATGAATAAACGCAAGTCACATTGAAGAAATTTTACCACTAACAATAAGTGCAATATGTCTAAAAAAAACAGTCTCAGAATCATCAGGATTCGATAAAGCGTTCCAGAGCTATAACCATATAAAATGACAGTGGTCGGAATTGTAAAAATTGGCTTGGTCATTAAGTACCAAATTGGCTCTGTCACTAAGGGGTTAATAAACAATTGGAGGTCTGAGGTATAAGAACTATATTTAGACAAATGAAAATACACATCCCGAATAGAAATCTCATGCGGTATGCCATGTCCATTCAGTAATCCAACATATATTATGGAACATATTTAAGACATCTTTCTCTGACGCCCACGACGGCACCACGGAGAGAGGGGATCCGCCCACCAAGGACAGGAAACCTACAGATAAAAAGGCGGTACCTCTCTCCTGCATCAGTTGGTTTCCTGTCCTTGATGGGAGACCTACAGATCCACCTCCGTCAGAGGAAAAGTTTCTTCGTGGGATTCTGGGGCCAATCAGCCGATCCAGGCAGCGGGGGCCCCCCTGCCTCGGTTAGATGTGGTGACCCGAAGCGCCACCACTAGGGGCTGGTAGGCCTTTTTAGGGTGCGCGGAGAGAGGTGGCCGGAGCCGCCTCTCTAAGAAGACTCACCAGCAGCAGCCATGTCCAAGTGTACGCCCTATGGATAGAAGCAATGTGGCTCCCTGGCGTCAGTCTGCAGCCTGAGCTCTCGGGGGGGTACCGTGGAGTCAGCGTGTAGTAAGTGCGCCGCCATTTTGCCCCATCTGCGCCCGCGCGGGAACAAACGAGTTTTCAAGCGCAGGGGCTTGCGCGCGCACAAGCGCTGCGATCCCCGCCTAGAGCACCTGCGCGGCCGCTGGAGAAATGCGCAGGCGCGGGATTTCATGCTCGGGCGATCTGCGCAGGCGCGGGATTCCAGGCGCAAGGCAAACTGCGCATGCGTGGAAGAAAAAAAAATGGTGCCTTCCACCGCTATTTTAAGCGGGGCATCTAGGGGAAAAAGCGCTTCCAAAATGGAGTCTGGCCAGTGCTCACCAGTGAGCGATGTGGAGCAGGTATCTCCCCTGCCCAGGGCATCTCCACAACCAACACCGCAGCAGCAGCAGCAGAAGCAGCGACGGACCCAGAAAGGGCACCAAGGCTCTACCGGAGGGCGTTCTGGATCACTGCGCAGCAAAGAATCCAGCATAGCGTCCAGCTCTAAAGCAAACACGGATCATGCCCAACCGGTATTTATGGGTCCAGAAGGTGGTGAGTGATCTCCGTGAATGTTAGCGATAGTGAGAATCTATCTTTGTGTCTTTTACCATAGGGGAAGAAAAGCGCAAGTAAAACTAAACATATCATATGTGCCCTATGCAAAGAAGACCTTCCATCTTCATGGGACAAAAGACTTTGCAGTATTTGTATTCAGCAGACAGTGTCAGAAGGCCTTCCCGGGTTTTCAGCAGATCTCAAAAACCTGATTAAAGTCCAGGTAGAGGAAACCTTTAAATCCCTCAAAGGGGGAAAAAAGAGAAGGAAGACTAAGCACAGATCTCCATCTCCTGAATCGGGTAATTCAGGGGAAGATATGGATTCAGACTCATCTAATTCTTCCTCCTCATCCTCATCATCATCTTCATCTTCCTCGGGGGGCCGTAGTTGCTTTCCTATAGAAGAAACTGATAGTCTTGTTAAAGCCGTTAGGAACACTATGGGGCTGGCAGATCCTCACCCCAAAAGATCCGTCCAGGACATAATGTTCGGAGGGCTTGACCAGAAAAAGAGAAGGGCCTTCCCCCTCAATGAAAAAATCCAATCTTTGATTAAAAAAGAGTGGAAAAAGCCTGTAAGGAAGTCGCTACTCACTCCAAAAAAGAAATATCCGTTCGATGACCAATCCTGTTCTTTCTGGGATAAGGCACCTAAACTGGATGTGGCAATTGCTAAGGCATCCAAAAAATATGCCCTTCCATTTGAGGACATGGGGGTCTTAAAAGACCCGATGGACAAGAAAGCGGATGGTTTCCTCAGAGGTTCATGGGAAGCGGAGACTTGCCCTCTTCGCCTCAGCCTGGGAAAAAATTACCAACAGTCCTTGGGTATTGAACATAATAAGATCCGGAGTAAAGTTGAAATTTCAAAAACCCCCTCACCCCTCGTTCAGGACGACTTCTCTAAGATCTTCAGAGGAAGAGCAGCTAGCAATAGAAAAAGAAGTCATGGGACTGGTAGACAAAGGGGTTCTCATGGAAGTTCCCCTACAAGAAAGAGTTCAAGGGTGCTACTCCCCTCTGTTCCTGAGGAAGAAGCCGGACGGTTCATTCAGGACTATCGTGAATTTGAAAGAGTTAAACAAATTCCTAGAAATTCAGCCGTTCAAGATGGAGACAATAAAAACCTCGATAAAGATGTTGTTTCCACTGTGTTTCATGATAGTCCTGGATCTAATAGACGCCTACTACCACGTCCCTATTCACAAAGATCATCAGAAATTCCTCAGAATAGCGGTCTATATAAGGGGGGTGGTATACCATTTTCAATTCTTAGCCCTACCCTTCGGGTTGGCTATAGCTCCGCGGGTCTTCACAAAAATAGTTGCGGAGGTAATGGCTCACCTGAGGGAGAAAGACACCCTGATAGTACCATACCTCGACGATTTTTTGATAATAGGTTCCTCTCCACAACACTGCGAGGAACAGCTGAAAACAATCAGACATTCTCTGGAAGAACTGGGTTGGTTAATAAACCTAAAGAAATCCAGATTGTTACCATGCCAGATCCAGGAGTACCTGGGTCTCACGCTGGACTCTATAAAACAAGAATGTCGCCTTCCAGGGGAAAAAATCCAAGACATCATAAATCTGGTATCCAGAAGACAAGACAACCCCTCCATAACACTGCGCCAAGCGATGTCCCTCCTAGGATCCATGACGGCCTGCATCCCGGCAGTCCAATTGGCTCAATTACACTCAAGGGAACTTCAATGGCAAATCTTGTCAGAGGAAGTCTCTCTAAAAGGGAATTTAGAAGGTCAGCTCGTTTTATCTCTAAACACAATTCGGTCTCTAGGCTGGTGGACATCGCTGGGCAATCTTTCTCAAGGGCTCCCGTGGGTAACTCCAGTATCTCGGGTAGTAACAACAGACGCGAGTCCCAGCGGGTGGGGGGCTCACCTGAACGACCTGTTAGCTCAGGGGAATTGGGCTCCATATCTGAAAAAAGCGTCCTCCAATATGAAAGAACTATTGGCAGTCAAATTTGCACTCTTAGAGTTCCTGGGGCCCCTTCGGTCTCACCATGTCAGAATTATGTCGGACAACAAAGTGGTGATAGCATATCTGAATCACCAAGGGGGTACCCGTTCTCGGAGTCTGATGGAGATAACCAGCTCAATCTTCCACATAGCCGAAAGCAACTTTCAATCTCTATCGGGCCTGCACATAAAGGGGGTAGACAATTTCAGAGCAGACTACCTAAGTCGCTCCCGCTTGAGGCAGGGGGAATGGGAGCTAAATCAGTCGGTGTTCGATCAAATCTCGGTAAAATGGGGCACACCAAACATAGACCTCTTCGCAAACCATATGAACAAAAAAGTGAACACCTTTTGCTCAATAACTCCGGGGGGGAACTCTGTGGCGTTCCTGATACCCTGGAACCATCATCTAGCGTATGCGTTTCCCCCTATTGCTCTGATTCCAGCGGTGCTGAGGAAGATTCGGGAGGACAGGGCTCACATGATCTTGATTGCCCCTTTCTGGCCGAAAAGGCCTTGGTTTTCCTGGATGATGAGAATGTCCATCGCCGATCCATGGGTTCTGCCGGATCTCCCGAACCTTCTCTCCCAAGGCCCAGTGCATCATCCTCAGGTGGCAAGTTTGCACTTGACAGCTTGGCGTTTGAAAGGGAGCTACTAGAAAACAGGGGGTTTTCTCCGGGGCTAGTATCTACACTGTTACAAAGTAGGAAGCCCGTTACAACCAGACAATACGGGAAAGTTTGGAAAAAATTTATTTCATCTTCAGGCTCCAAAATTGGGGAGGGCGTCCCCCTTAATGTCATTCTGGAGTTCCTACAGAATGGATTAGAGTTGGGTCTGGCCACAAACACCTTAAAAGTTCATGTAGCGGCCCTAGGAGCTCTATTCAACTATGATTTAGCAGAAAATCGATGGATATCTAGATTCATCAAGGCAGCCGGTAGATCAAGGCCCCTACCCATAAAATCTACCCCTCAGTGGGATTTAAATTTAGTTCTTAGGGCGTTATCTAAACCTCCCTTTGAACCTTTAGCGGATGCTTCAGTCAAAATCTTATCCCTAAAAACTTCCCTGCTAGTTGCACTCACTTCTGCGCGTAGGGTCAGTGATATCCAGGCCCTATCCGCTAACCCCCCTTTCACGCAAATCCTAGATGATAGGGTCATCCTAAAAACTGACCCTGCGTATCTCCCAAAAGTGGCATCCCGTTTTCATAGGACACAGGAAATATCTCTGCCCTCCTTCTGTCCTAACCCCAAAAACAAAGAGGAAGAGGCGTTACATACTTTAGATGTAAGGAGATGTCTGATACGTTACATAGAAGCCACTAGGGAGAGTAGGGAGGATTCCTCTCTTTTTGTGTGTTTCCAGGGTCCCCGGAAGGGGAAGAAAGCATCTAAAGGCACCCTGGCAAGATGGATTACAGAAGCCATCAGCCTGTCATACTCAGCGAGTGGCGTACCCGTTCCGGGAAATATCAAGGCACACTCAACAAGAGCAGTGGCAACCTCTTGGGCGGAGAAGGCCGGAGCTTCTATTGAGCAGATATGTAAAGCTGCTACCTGGTCTTCACCGTCCACCTTCTATAGGCACTATAGATTGGACCTTACTTCCTCTTCAGACCTTACCTTTGGTAAAAGGGTTCTGGAAGCGGTGGTCCCTCCCTAATGTACAAATCTCTGCAAATCTCTCCGTGGTGCCGTCGTGGGCGTCAGAGAAAAATATAGTTCTTACCGATAACGGTATTTCTCTGAGCCCACAACGGCACCCGTACATTCCCTCCCTTCACTTCATGGGTGTGCACATTAATATAGTGCCTTATGTTAATAGTATAATAGTCACGCGGTATCTCATGATAAGTATTTAGATAATGTTAAAAGCAAGTCTCTGTTCATAGTCTCCCATCGTTCTCTAATAAACAACTGATGCAGGAGAGAGGTACCGCCTTTTTATCTGTAGGTTTCCTGTCCTTGGTGGGCGGATCCCCTCTCTCCATGTTGCCGTCGTGGGCTCAGAGAAATACCGTTATCGGTAAGAACTATATTTTTGGAATCTTTCAAGTAGCCCATAATGCAATGGACTAAGGGCTGTAATGCTGTATCCAACCATTGGCCGAGATGTTCTCCCAAAGAGCCAGTCCCTGATGCTATGGGACGCTTTTAGGGAGGATGTATTTTTTGTGTTCTACAGTCATGACCAAAAGTTTTAAGAATGACACCAAAATTATATTTTCACATGATCTGCTGCCCTCTGGTTTTTATTAGTGTTTGTCTGATGTTTATATCACATACAGAAATATAATTGCAATCATATTATGAGTACCAATAGGTTATATTGACAGTTAGAATAAGTTAATGCAGCAAGTCAATATTTGCAGTGTTGACCCTTCTTCTTCAAGACCTCTGCAATTCTCCCTGGCATGCTCTCAATCAACTTCTGGACCAAATCCTGACTGATAGCAGTCCATTCTTGCATAATCAATGCTTGTATTTTGCCAGAATTTGTTGGTTTTTGTTTGTCCACCCATCTCCTGATGATTGACCACAAGTTCTCAATGGGATTAAGATCTGGGGAGTTTCCAGGCCATGGACCCAAAATCTCTATGTTTTGTTCCATGAGCCATTTAGTTATCACCTTTGCTTTATGGCAAGGTGCTCCATCATGCTGGAAAAGGCATTGTTGGGCGCCAAACTGCTCTTGGACGGTTGGGAGAAGTTGCTCTTGGAGGACATTCTGGTACCATTCTCTATTCATGGCTGTGTTTTTAGGCAAGACTGTGAGTGAGCCGATTCCCTTGGCTGAGAAGCAACCCCACACATGAATGGTTTCAGGATGCTTTACAGTTGGCATGAGACAAGACTGGTGGTAGCGCTCACCTCTTCTTCTCCGAATAAGCTGTTTTCCAGATGTCTCAAACAATCAAAAAGGGGATTCATCAGAGAAAATGACTTTGCCCCAGTCCTCAGCAGTCCACTCCCTGTACCTTTTGCAGAATATCAGTGGGTCCCTGATGTTTTTTCTGGAGAGAAGTGGCTTCTTTGCTGCCCTCCTTGAAACCAGGCCTTGCTCAAAGAGTCTCCGCCTCACAGTGTGTGCAGAAGCACTCACACCAGTCTGCTGCCATTCCTGAGCAAGCTCGGCACTGCTGGTAGTCCGATCTCACAGCTGAAACAGTTTTAAGATACGGTCCTGGCGCTTGCTGGTCTTTCTTGGGCGCCCTGGAGCCTTTTTGACAACAATGGAAGCTCTCTCCTTGAAGTTCTTGATGATGCGATAGATTGTTGACTGAGGTGCAATCTTTGTAGCTGCGATACTCTTCCCTGTTAGGCCATTTTTGTGCAGTGCAATGATGGCTGCACGTGTTTCTTTAGAGATAACCATGGTTAACTGAAGAGAAACAATGATACCAAGCACCAGCCTCCTTTTAAAGTGTCCAGTGATGTCATTCTTACTTAATCATGACTGATTGATCGCCAGCCCTGTCCTCATCAACACCCACACCTGTCTTAATGGATCAATCACTAAAACGATGTTAGCTGCTCCTTTTAAGGCAGGACTGCAATGATGTTGAAATGTGTTTTGGGGGTTAAAGTTCATTTTCTGGCCAAATATTGACTTTGCAAGTACAGTAATTGCTGTTAAGCTGATCACTCTGACATTCAGGAGTATATGCAAATTGCCATTAGAAAAAATGAAGCAGTAGACGTTGGAAAAATTAATATTTGTCTCATTCTCAAAATTTTTGTCCATGACTGTAGGCAAGGCATGCAAAATGGATATATTGAGATTATCTACTTTGCCATAGTCTGATTGTTTTCTGGAAAAAAAAAGCCAATGGACAAGCCTTCCTGGATGATGGATTTACACAAAACTGAAAAGGAAGAGGTAGGATCTTGTTTAAGAATGGAATAAGTTTCACCATCAAAAACATTTTTTTAATTGAAGAAACATGATCTTTTTCATCCATAATGACTATTGACTACCCAATATCAGAAATTTTAATGATAATGTCTTAACGGGAACTCAAGTTGAGAAATGCGTCTCTTTCTTGTTTGGACAAGTTATTCTTATACAGCTCTGGCAAAAAATAAGAGACCACTGCAAAATGTTCAGTTTGTCTGATTTTTCTCTTCATAGGTATATTTTTGAGTAAAATGAAAAATTGTTCTTTTAGTTTACAAACTTCTGACAACATGTCTCCAAATTTCTTAGCAATAAATATTGTTTTTTTTCTGAAAAGGAGAAATGGTCAAAATTAAAAAAAAAAAAACAGTGCTTTCAGACGTCAAATAATGCAAAGAAAACAAGTTCATAATCATTTAGAAACAATAACACAAATGTTTTACCTCAGGAACAGTTCAGAAAGCAATATTTTGCGGAATAACCATGATTTTTAAAAAACGCTTTCATGCATCTTGGCATGTTTGCCACCAGTTTTTCACACTGCTTCTGGTGCAAAAATTTAATCAGTTCTTCTTTGTCTTGTGACTATCCATCATCCTCTTGATTACATTCTAGAGGTTTTCAATGGGGTTCAGGTCTGGAGATTGGGCTGCCCATGACAGGGTTTTGATGTGATGGTCTCTTAATTTTTGCCAGAGCGGTATACGGGGGGATTGGAGTAATTAAAAAGGTTTTTGATATCTGTCTTTGCATTGTCTTGAAAACGATCCATTGCCTCAGATCAGGTGAACAAGGGGGCCATGTCATTATTTTTTCTTCTTTGAGACCTTTACTGGCCTGTCACGCTGTGGAGTAGTTGGAGGCATGTGACGGAGCATTGTCCTGCATGAAAATCATGTTTTTCTTGAACGATATTGACTTTTTCCTGTACCACTAAATGGATCGAGACCCTGAAAGTCATTGGGTCCAGTCCAGAGATCGTTTAAATATAATGTATGGCTAGGACATATAGTATCTCTGAAGTGGGAGAGGGTAAAGTCGCCCATGTATATCTATGATCTGGCCCAGCAAAACTTCCACACTCAGATTCCATCTTAACAAACGTATCTTTACTGTTATACATTTTCCTTAACACAGCGGAACACAATAATAGACAATACAAAAATATGCCTATTCACAGAGATAACGTGTAATAACAAACTATCCCTCACTGTCGCTATCCACATGTTACCAGTTCCTTTGCTCCAGGAGGTTATCTTCCCACGTCGCAGGCCTGTATGTCACTGCAGGGGGACACTCCAGCCGAAGAGGAAACAACAGGGATTAAACAAAACTCTGTCTCTCAGGTCCAGACTGTAGTCCTTGGGGTTCAGCCGGTAAGGGTGGAATGTTCGGCCTCTCAACAGAGGACCCGCTTACAGTTCATGGGCTCTAGGATCTGTGAAGATGTCACCGCTGAGTGCTCCGCAGTGTGGGAGCTGGGAACAATCTGGATGTCAGCTTCCGAGAGAGAGAGGTCATCCAGGCAATCTTCTATATCGCATCTACGGGAGGACGCCAGCACACACCGACCTCTCTCTGCACACACCAGTTTCCCGGGCTCTCTTTTTCCCTACCCTTCCTGTTCACATGACACAACAGGGGGAAGTTTTGCCAATACAGTTTGTTTCTCTGTAATCACATTCGGCATAGGTATAACTTCTGGCCACACGGGGGCAGTGTCTGTCACAGATTCTATGTCAATGATAATAGAACAGTCACAGCCGGCCAGCTCACTACATCTCCATAACTCATTATAGAATCATAGCTGACTTAACAAAGCAATTTTGACTGCATGGTCTCCATATGGCAGCAAGCCTTTTGTCTTTTGTTCTGCTCTGAGCTGGAAAAGGTGTCAGTTCTGTTACTCACATCCCTTTTACTCTCGACCTCCCTCTGCCTCTGCTTGGTGTTCTGTTACAGCTGCACATTGAAGGGGCTTTTATAATGCCATGCAAAATAGGATACAAATGATTGCCATGTATTATATCTCCAATATTCATCACAGAGACAAATACTGCCATTTTTATTTTATACAACGTCACTTCCCTAACCATGACTAGTCTTTTATATGTGGCCACACAGAATACTGCTCCTAGTGAAGTCCATTGGGGTTTCTACACAGTATGATACCACTTATTTAGCACAAACAGTGTCCAGCACATGGGCGGACATACCATTGGTGCAACCACGTTGCAAACGGCTTCTGTCACAGACACATTAGGGGGTGCATCTTCATGAACTACAAAAGGGTCTATATATTGTTTGTATACATACTTTTTTATACATCTTTTTTGGTACATATTAATATTTGTATATTGTTCCTTTCATAATGTGAGGCAGCAATGAAGTTGCAGCACCAACAGGGAACAGTTGTGGAATTATGAAAATCACAAGATCAATAGATACACTAATGATATGCAACTGATGAAAATAGAAACAACATTTTCATAATTTCTTGATTTACTCAGATTCACAAATAAGCGCCATGTGGGCAAAGTGTGGGAGTCTTCACGAGGGAATGTCTCACTGGTTCATCTTCCAAGATTATGGTGTGGGTGGTCAAATGTACAATACTCGGGCCCCTCTAGTCTTCATTCCAGCTACACTATTGGCCTTGTTTACAATGATTTGGTTGTGAAACTAGTGGCACAGCCATTTCTCCAAAGTGTCTCAGGTTTTTCAACACCACAATGTCAGACTGACTGTCTATTGTGTTGCAATGAGCAGCCTGTGTGGCCTAAAGTGCTACCATGATATGTAGTTTCTCCAGACTTGTCTCCTATAGAGCACATCTGAGGCATCATTGGTCAGAATTGCAAAACAGAGCTGGCAGCAATTTTTGCCCAAGTGCATTTAATGTGGTAGAATATTCCTCGGGCAGCCATTAATAACCTCATTGATAGCAGCCAAGGTGTGTATGTGCAAGTATTTCTGCATGTGGCCTTCATACACGATACTGAATAAATAGAGATGTTTTGAAAATTTTGCTTCATCATTTGCACATTAGTAACGTGTCTATCCATCCCGTGATTTCCATAATACCTCAATGTTTTGTTCTTGATGTTGCAATTTTTATATTGAGGAGTGTATTTCTTATCTTAGTATTTTGAAACTTTAGCTGTTTCCAGCTAGTAGAAAGCTCATTGTTCTTTGTATTGCCGACTTATCTACTAAGACAGAGAGCATATATAATATAGATAATGACAGTACGAACTGTAGGTGACCATTAGACAACATCATATATTTTATTGTGCTGTTAAGAATGAATTATCTGTTTCTGGACAAATGATTGATTATATAACATATATTTATCTTATCTGCTTTTTTGAAGATTAGTATTGGTTTCTGGGTGAGATACGGCTTCTCAGAAGTATTTCTGTATTAGTGTCAAGGTAACCTACAGGAAATATAAAGCAAACCAGTGTTAGGCCATGTGCACACGTTCAGTATTTTTTGCGTTTTTGTCGCGTTTTTTCGCTATAAAAACGTGACAAAAACGCGAAAAAAACGCGAAAAAACGCTTACATATGCCTCCCATTATTTTCAGTGTATTCCGCATATCTTGTGCAAATGTTGCATTTTTTTCCGCGAAAAAATTGCATCGCGGAAAAAAAAGCAACATGTTCATTAAATTTGCGGAATTGCGGGGATTCCGCACACCTAGGAATGCATTGATCTGCTTACTTTCCGCATGGGGCTATGCCCACCATGCGTGAAGTAAGCAGATCATGTGCGGTTGGTACCCAGGGTGGAGGAGAGGAGACTCTCCTCCACGGACTGGGCACCGTATAATAATTGGTAAAAAAAAAAAGAATTAAAATAAAAAAGTCATATACTCACCTTCGATGGCCCCCGGAGTCTTCCCGCCTCTCTGCGGTGCACGCTGCCACTTCCGTTCCTATAGCTGGTGTGTGTGAAGGACCTGCGATGATGTCGCGGTCACATGACCACGATGACGTCGCGGTCACGTGACCGCGACGTCATCGAAGGTCCTGCACACACCATCTATAGGAACGGAAGCCGCTGAGGAGATCGGCTGTCTGCAGAAGGTGAGTCTAACCATTTTTTTTATTTTTTTAATTATTTTTAACATTCTATCTTTTACTATTGATGCTGCATAGGCTGCATCTATAGTAAAAAGTTGGTCACACTTGTCAAACACTATGTTTGACAAGTGTGACCAACTTGTCAATCAGTTTTCCAAGTGATGCTACAGATCGCTTGGAAAACTTTAGCATTCTGCAAGCTAATTACGCTTGCAAAATGCTAAAAAAAACGCGAAAAAAACATGAAAAAAACGCAAAAAGAAACATGCGGATTTCTTGCAGAACATTTCTGGTTTTCTTCAGGAAATTTCTGCAAGAAATCCTGACGTGTGCACATACCCTCAAACTGGCCATATGGCCATATAGATTAGATGACTGTTGGCAGAACAATGTTTCGGCCAATCAGCTGGCCGAAACACATATAAGCCATTTCTATGGGGCTTGTCTCCAGGAGGACAATGCGATTAGCAGTCTGAAATTGGGCATTCAGGACTGACATCTCTCACGACCATCAGTTGGCCGGTACCCCCATACACTTCAGACCTTTGGCCAAACCAGTCTATATCCGTGGGTTCAGTTGACATTACTCTAATGTGTATGGAGTCATTTACAACACGTTATTATTAGAGATGAATGAGCACTAAAATGCTCAGGCACTCGTTACACGAACAGAGCAATTCCTAATACTTGAACGTTCGTGTCGAGTAACTAGTATAATGAAAGTCAATGGGAAATTTGAGCCTTTTTTCCAGCAGACCTTATAAAAAGGTCTGGAGGGCAGTGAAAATGTTCAAATGGATAGGAAAAGTGCTGAATGGAAGGTGAACAGCATGGGGAAGACCCCTGAAAGGATTTCTGACTCCCAGAGCGCTGCTGAGAACAGTGGTGTCACACTTTTACTCCACTTTAAGGACTGGCAAAAAAGCATTCCAAATTGACGAAAAATCGCATTTTACAGGACCAAAAATTTTAAGCAACATTTTTTCCTGTATAATGACTTTTATGTAAAGCAACATTTAAAAATGATTTAAAAATATATATATAATTCAAATAAACCAAAACTGATTTTTTGTAATAAAAAAATAGGAAATTTCAGCTTAGTTTATGAAAGAAGCAAGAAATGCCAAAAATAAGGGATTCAGAGGGACTCAGCTACACCCTGTATTAGACATAAAGGTGGTATTATGATTCCTGGAGTGGAGCCACTGGATCGCGGTGACAACTGCTCCCAGGCGAGCTGACCAGGTGGAACCGACCCCTATACAGGGACCGTTAGGGGCAAGCCTAGGAGGGAGATACACCGTAATAGCTTGTACCAGAGGGATGGCTCGAGGACAACGAGGAGAATCAGGGTACTCACCAAGGACCAGACGGGCGGAGAAGCCACAGAGAAAACCTGGAACACAGGATACGACAGGGTTCACGCAGAGGGTACTGGATCCTGGGCAGAGCAGAGCATGCACTGGAAGAGTATAGGGACGGAGCAGAGCACGCACGCACTGGAAGCATGCAGGGACAGAGCAGTGCACACACTGGAAGCATTCAGAGACTGAGCAGAGCACGCACACACTGGAAGCGGACAGAGCAGAGCACGCACACACTGGAAGCATACAGGTACCTGACGTATGGAAAACTAAGTGGACCTGGAGGAACACGGAAAGCATAATATCAATCAGGCGCTTCCTCTAGCAGGAAGCGACCTAATATACCCGGAGGCTGCTGTCCAGCTAGGACAGCGCTTCTGAGTCAGTACAACCTGGCATCATAAAGAAGCCAGGAGTGCATGCGACCGTGACCTAAGTAGCACGCATGCCTGGGGAAAGGGATCCCCAGCACGGCTGAGGACTCGGAAGAGGACCCAGGAAGCAAGGTGAGTATTTAAGTGCACCGTAATAGTGGGCCTTAAACACATTCTGTTCAAATTGTCACATATTGGTACTTCTAGACTCATTAAGGCTATGCACTAAGTGCAAATCCTGCCAAACATTACAACCAGGGTCATCCTTATATGCATCATACACCCTTGAAGGCACCAACTGTATTGCCTCATTCTAATATTGTGAACAAAATGCAGTTGTAATACACCTACGCTCATAAAGGCTTTGCACTTTGTGCAAAGCCATGAAAAAAATATAAGTAGGGTTATCCATAGATCCTAGTGTAACGCCTGTGTGTTTGTGCCTTGTTTCCCTGGCATTACTCTGAATTTCTGTGCTCTTACCTAGTGTTGAGCATTCCGATACCGCAAGTATCGGGTATCGGCCGATATTTGCTGTATCGGAATTCCGATACCGAGATCCGATACATTTGTGATATCGGGAATCGGTATCGGGATCGATATTAATGTGTAAAATAAAGAATAAAAATAAAAATTATTGATATACTCACCTCTCCGACGCAGACTGGACCTTACCGATGTAACCGGCAGCTTCCGTTCCTAAGAATGAGCGCTTGAAAGACCTTAGATGACGTCGCGGCCTGTGATTGGTCGCATGAGCAGTCACGTGACCGCCACGCGACCAATCACAAGCCGCGACGTCATCTAAGGTCTTTCAAGCGCTTGAAAGACCTTAGATGACGTCGCGGCTTGTGATTGGTCGCGTGGCGGTCATGTGACCGCTCACGCGACCAATCACAGGCCGCGACGTCATCTAAGGTCTTTCAAGCACTCATTCTTAGGAACGGAAGCTGCCGGTTACATCGGTAAGGTCCAGGCTGCGTCGGAGAGGTGAGTATATCAATATTTTTTATTTTTATTCTTTATTTTACACATTAATATGGATCCCAGGGCCTGAAGGAGAGTTTCCTCTCCTTCAGACCCTGGGAACCATACAGGATACCTTCCGATACTTGGTGTCCCATTGACTTGTATTGGTATCGGGTATCGGTATCGGCGATATCCGATACTTTTCGGGTATCGGCCGATACTATCCGATACCGATACTTTCAAGTATCGGACGGTATCGCTCAACACTGCTCTTACCCGGTTCTCCTTTCCCCTAATTAGCTGGGATATTGTTTCTGTTACCTGTATGGATGCTGCTCAGTTCCCTGCTCTGCTGTATAGCTGTTCATGTGCTGTAGAGTCTTTGCTCCGCTGCATGACTCGCTGCGGTCTCTGGCTGCCACTGAAGAAGATATCCGCGGGTTGCGAGGTCCTCTGCAGCTGGTGCATGACTTTCTACGTGTGTCCAGGCTTGCATCCACTGCCAGGTGCCCTAGGCCTCAGTTCCTGTGCTGGCAATGCTGTACTGGTTTTTGTCAGTGCTTAGGGTGCACGCGGCCACACCTTCCCCGCTTTTATTAGGGGCAGCGTGTGCGCTTGAATTGCTGTCCCCAGCCTATTGCTGAGAGGCAGCTCCTATTTAAAGTTCCTCTTCCCTGTTGGGTGTTTACAGAGCTTCTCATTAGGTTTTTTAACCTAGCCATGTGTGTTGATACCAATGTCCTTGCCTTGAATGTGGATTCCTGCTGTGTGATATTCTTGAAGTCCTTCTGTTTCTTGAACTGTGTGCCCAGTGACTGTGAGTGTCCTGTAATCTGAGTCTTGAAAATAAACCTGTGTTCGCCTTTTGAAGATGGAGTCCAATGTTCCTGCGAAGCGTCTACTATGCTGTACTTAGCCTACTATGCAGTGCTAGCTCTGTCCAGCTCTGGCCCGATACTGCAGTGCTTGCACCATACTGATTGAGTTCCTTTTTAGGTCGTTTCTGTACTCCGGAGCCTGACTACCTCTGCCTGGTGCATAGAATCTGACGACCACTGCCTGTTGCCTGGATAATACCAAAACCAGGCAACATGCTAGATACTGAGAGGAACGAAATAGCGCTAAGTAGTGCCAGACATCCCCTCACCAAAGAGAACCAACTCCAAAAAGATCATGAAAAATAGGAGAAAAATACGGAGTATAAAGGTATCAAATACTTTATTAATACATATACATAATAATTAGTCAGTGCACAAAAATAATAACACAAGGTGTAATAAAACCAGGATGGTAAAAGAGATGAGTGGGGGTCGCCCGGTGTGCACCGCCTATGGGGCCAGCATGCATACCATTATTGGTAAGAGGCCTACTGCTATAGTAGCATATATATCTATGTGCCAAACTGGCATGAAAAAGACCGGTAATAAAGGTTGCTCTTACCGCTGCTAGGCACCAAGGCGGCGCACCCCCGGGTAGATCCTCAGGCACAGTCCCCGACGCGCGTTTCGCCCACGATTTTGATAGCTTTATCAAGGGGAGATGATAAAGCTATCAAAATCGTGGGCGAAACGCGCGTCGGGGACTGTGCCTGAGGATCTACCCGGGGGTGCGCCGCCTTGGTGCCTAGCAGCGGTAAGAGCAACCTTTATTCATGCCAAGAGCAACGTCTTTTTCATGCCAGTTTGGCACATAGATATATATGCTACTATAGCAGTAGGCCTCTTACCAATAATGGTATGCATGCTGGCCCCATAGGCGGTGCACACCGGGCGACCCCCACTCATCTCTTTTACCATCCTGGTTTTATTACACCTTGTGTTATTATTTTTGTGCACTGACTAATTATTATGTATATGTATTAATAAAGTATTTGATACCTTTATACTCCGTATTTTTCTCCTATTTTTCATGCCTGTTGCCTGGAGCCTGACTACCTCTGCCTGGTGCCTGGAACCTGACTACCTTTGCCTGGTGCCTGGAGCTTGACTACCTCTACCTGGTGCCTGGAGCCTGACTTTCTCTGCCTGGTGCCTGGAGCCTGATGACCGCTGCCTGGTGCCTGGAGCCTGACTTTCTCTGCCTGGTTCCTGGAGCCTGATGACCATCGTCTGGTGCCTGGAGTCTTCCCTGATGTTCTGTCGGTGTTTCTGATGTGCTGCCTGTGTCCTAACGTTCCCTGCCTGAAGCCGTGTCTGTTGTCCAGAGTCCATATGTCCTGCCTTTGTCCTAGATGTCCAACCTGTGCCCAGATATCCAGTCCATGGTCCTGCTGGTCCAGCCTTTGTTTCAGAGCCAGTCTACTCGTGTTACTGGATGGGCTCCTCTGGGGTGCATTCTTTGATGACGTCTGTCTGAGGTCGGTGTCTGATGTTCTCCTGCTGTGTCTGTGCTACACCTGAGGCCTGAGAGAGAGGTTCTCCTGATATGCCCGTGCCAGATGACCCTGGACTGCATCAAACGTGATGACCTCTTGCCATCATCTGACATCTGCTGTCCTGTGATGATCACCCTTGCTTGATGTGCGGAATCAGGAGCCTAGCACTATGTCTTGTTTCTGTTGTGACTTTGATTAGTATACTTTTTTTCTTCATACCTGAAGTTGTGTGGTGTCATCTAATCTTGTATGTTACCACCTTGCCCACATCCTCAGCTGCCACAAACCCTGGTCGCTGCCCTTCCCTAGTCCTTATAGGCCCGGATCCCCCTCTGTGGGTCAGTGGGTCCACATTCTATTACCACCTGGGATGCACGCCCCATGTCGTCATGGCCTGCTGACGTGGGAGTGTAAGCTAAGCCGTATCCCTCCACTCCATAACATCTAGAAAGCAACAACTGGAGGGCCTCATTCAAGTATAGCACATTAAAAACACTTTATGTGCTCCTATCATCTGGTGGGGTATAAAGGTAGGGTCTAAGCTACATCTTGTTTATTGTTATCAGAGTGAACATGTCAGCTCTTTCTATGGTTAGGCGAAAGCATCTGTCTTTTATGACCCCACTGTGGCACTAAATATCCGCTCAGACAAGATGGTAGTGGCAGGGCAGCCCAACACCTGCAAGGCATAGCGGGACAGCTCATGCCAGGTGTCCAGCTTTGAAACCCAACAGCTGAAGGCCGCAGAGAAATTAGTAAGTATGCTGGTTTGGCTGTCCAGGTATTTCTTAACCATCATTTAAAACTTTTCCTGCCTTGTCAAAAATACCTGATCATGAGGGCATTTACGCTGGGAGGGTGTCATGACATTGGCCTAGGCCTTTGACAGTGTACCCGTGCCTCTGCTGTACCTGGTGTGTGTCTCCCTCACCTCTCCTCCTTGTTTGGGGCAGGAAGCTTGCCCCTGCCACCTGCGTTGTCTGATGGGAACTTTTTCAACATATTTTCCACAATGGCCTTCTGGTATAGCACCATTTTAGAAGACCTCCCTGCCTCAGGAAATAGAGATGCAAAGTTCTCCTTGTAACATGGGTCTAGCAGGGTGAACAGCCAGTGCTCTTTTTTGTGCCAAGATGAATGAAACACGAGGATCAGGGGAAATGCATCGATATTGTAGGCCATATGTGCCAAGATCTCTACAGCAAACTCTTCCCTGTCTCCACTATAATGACTATTCTCCATCTCCTCCATCTCCTCCTCCTTCATCTCTTCCTCCTCATTCCCCTCCTCCATCCTCATAGAAGAGACAGGGCAAAGCTTGTGATGGCATTAGCCTCTTTTGTGCTCAGCCAGCTCCTGTTCCTCCTCCTCTTCTTCAGTCTCCACCTCCTCATTGTTGCTCAGTCTACCCTGAGGAGATGAGAAGAGGCTGGGCAATATCTCCCTGTCTTATGTCTTCCGCCATTTCCACCTGATCCACATGCAAAACTTCAGGTTTAATTGTCAATAGCGACTGTTTAATAGGTCCAGTCAAAAATGACCGCAGCAGTACAAGTGTATAGTGGAAATGAACAGAACTGCAGGGTTAAGTAGGCACAGAAGCAGAATTGTTGCTCTGATTATAGCGTCTTAGCCGCTCACCATTTTTGTGGAGTTTTCAAAGCCTTGGAGAACTAAACAAATGCCAGACATCCATGCCCACATTTCAGTTGTTATGTACGAAGGCTGACCAAAATACCAACGGATGTGTTGGAGCTGGTATTCCACAGCTGGCCTCTACTGGTTACAAAACCTTGCCAACATGTGCAATGTGTAGTTTCAGGGCGTGGGCATGTCTCACACCAGTCAGTGAGCTGGCAATTGCAAGCTCTGTCACAGTAGTGTTGCATCGGCGGTAGCTGTAGGCGAGTGGCGGAAATGGGTGCTGACACGGCATACCTTGACGAGAATTTCTGCCAAATCTGGGTAGGTTTTCAGAAACCACTGTACTACCAAGTTGAGCACATGTGCCAAGCATAGTACATGTGTGAGCTTGTCAAGTGTTGCACCGCCGCTGCCCCGATTCTCTCCTGCTTCACCGCCGCTGCCTCGGGTGTCTCCTTATACTCACCATTCCACGGCGTCCCGGCGCGCTTTTGCTTCTCCTGCTGCTTCCGGTCTCCTGCGTGTTCATTCCTCCTCTGGTTCTCCTCGGGTGCGCGCGTGCTCCAGCTCCTTCTGCACACGCGCGCACATCACTCTGTGATTCTGCCGTTCCTCTCTATGCCCCTGGAGGATCCTGACCCGGAAGGTACGCTGCCACTCTGCATATCAGGCCGCCTCTTCCGTTTGGCGGTGCCTGATTATCATTTGTATCCTTGCAAGTCACTCTGGCCCCCGTGTCCCTCTGCATACTGTCTGCAGCCAGCCCTCCGACTTGGTTTCCCTAGCTAGCCTGCCTTGACTAACTACTGCTCTCTCCTTTGTTCCCTTCTAACTCCGGTCTCCCCATGTCTCCACTTCCCCAGAGTTCCCGTACGTCTGCGTTGTCTCCTGCCCACTTCTGCATCTTGTCCGCTGGTTCGTTTCTCACCTCTCCCTGTGCTTCTGTCTCCTTCCCTTACTCTGTACGTGTTGTCCCCTGTACCTCGGCTCCCCTGCCTTGCCGTTTCCTTCTTCTTGTCTTCCTTATGTTTTCCGGTTGTCCCATTTAGTACTAGCTGCCGTAGCAGTAGTCTCCCCTGGGACTGCTCCTAACACTCCCTGTATAGGGGGTGGTCTACTTGGTCCCCTCGTCCAGGGGAGGTTCGCTGTTGCGGTCCAGTGGGTTCACACCTAGTATTCTCCCTGCTATCAGCGTTACAGTATAATTAGGCCATGGACCCCGCTGGTACCCCTGCCTCCACTCAAAAGGAACTAGCATTCCTACGGGAGAACCAAACCAGGATCATGGGTTTTTTAAAATCAATGGAATCCCGGTTGTCTGCACTGCAGCCCTCTGACCCTGCGAATGTCTCCCAACTAGCCAGTCTTCAGCAGGAACTCGCTCAGCAGCGCGATTCTCAGGGTCATATTTTAAACTATATGGCTTCTGTAGATAACCGCCTGCTTTCCCTACAGATGGCCGCTTCAGCTTCTGTTCAAAGTCCAGTCTCGCACCCACCTCCTCGTCAGGCTAAACCCCCGCGGTATGCTGGAGATCCCAAACTGTGTCGGGATTTCCTTAATCAGTGTCCAAAAAAAGAAAAGAATGTCCAGCTTCACCAAATCCGTAAAAAAGAGTTTTCTTTATTCACAAAACTTTTAAGCATAGAGGATACAGACTTCAGCACCTGTTCAAAGTCCAAAGTCATGATGTCATGATTAAGGGAGCTTAGTCTCCAGAAACGCGTTGAGATTCTTACCCATATGGCTCGTGCTGAAGTCTGTATCCTCTATGCTTAAAAGTTTTATGAATAAAGAAAACTCTTTTTTACGGATTTGGTGAAGCTGGACATTCTTTTCTTTTTTTGGATTCTACACGCCTGGACACAGCGGGTCCGTGCTCCCGAAGATTGGTTTATGCATCACGGGTGAGCTGGTTTATATTCCTTCTTTCTAAGTTAATCAGTGTCAGCTACACTTTGAATTATTACCACAACAATAACCCACTGATCGAGCTAAGGTGGCTTTTGTGGTGTCCCAACTGGAGGAAGAGGCTTTGGCTTGGGTTAATCCCCTCTAGGAGCGTAATGATCCCCTGGTCTCTCAACTTTCCACCTTTTTAGAGACTTTTCGTAAGGTTTTCGATGAGCCAGGGAAGTTAGCCTCTACCACAGAGTCTCTTTTCAGTCTCCACCAGGGTACTCTTTCTGTCGGCCAGTACGCCATTCGTTTTTGTACCTTGTCCTCGGAGCTGTGGTGGAACAATGAGGCACTAGTGGGAGCTTTTTGGCGAGGTCTATCTGGTCGCATAAAGGATGAGCTAGCGGGTAGAGATACGCCAACTTCCTTGGGAGATCTCATTTCTCTGGCAACCCGCATTGACTTGCGTTTTCAGGAACGTCTCCATGAGTCTGCCAGGGAGAGGAAGCTACCCCGTCAAGCCTCAACTGCTCGCAGTCCTCCGCGTTCTCTTCAAGCTTCTCCCTCTGTTGCCTCAGCACCGGAACCCATGCAAGTAGACCGTATTAGGCCAGCAGAGCAACGCCGTAAAGAAAGACTCGCTCAGGGTCTTTGCTTTTACTGTAGCAGCGCCTCTCACCTTCTTCGTTCTTGTCCGGTGAGACCGGGAAACGCCTCCACCTAGGTCAGGTAAGAGAGGCCTCCCTAGGTGTTAATGATACCTCTCTACCTTTCACTCTCTACGTTTTGCTACATTTTGGTTCTTCTCCTTCTTCTGAGACTGCTTTTGTTGATTCTGGAGCAGCAGGAAATTTTATTCAACTTGAGGTGGTCATAAGGTTTCAAATTCCTGTCAGATCCTTGGAGATTCCCCGGCAAATAGCTTCGGTCGACGGCAGACCCCTACGAGAGACCGTTTCCTTGGTCACCGAAGAGGTGGAGCTACAGATCGGAGCCTTACATCGGGAGAAGATTGCCTTTTACGTGCTGCCATCATTGTCTTATACCTTCCTCCTAGGTCTTCCTTGGTTAAGAATTCATGAGCCTGTCCTGGATTGGCGATCTGGAGATGTCCTTCGCTGGGGCCATTCCTGTCAGACTAGATGTTTGCATCCAGTCCAGCCTCTAAGGTCTTCCCGGTCAACCACAGTGCCTGCAGCTTTGCCTTTGGCCTATCACTCCTTTGCGGATGTCTTCGACAAGAAGGAGGTTGAGATCTAGCCTCCGCATTCACCATACGATTGCCCGATCGACCTTCTTCCGGGGTCGTCTCGCTCCAAGGCCGAACTTATCCGCTGAATCCCCTTGAATCTCAAGCCATGACCGACTACGTCCAAGAGAATTTGGCCAGAGGTTTTATCCGGAAGTCCTCCTTACCTGCAGGTGCGGGTTTCTTTTTTGGCAAGAAAAAGGATGGAACCCTCCGTCCCTATATCGACTACCGGGGTCTCAACAGTATAACAATTAAAAACTAGTATCCGCTTCCTCTTATCCCAGAACTTTTTGATCGGCTGCGAGGAGCGCGAATCTTCACCAAGCTGGATCTTCGTGGGGCCTACAATCTCATCCGAATCCGTCCCGGAGATGAGTGGAAGACTGCTTTCAACACCAGAGATGGTCATTATGAGTATTTGGTTATGCCTTTCGGCTTATGCAATGCTCCCGCAGTATTTCAAGAATTCGTGAATTACATCTTCCGAAATCTTCTGTATTCCTGCCTGGTGGTATACCTCGACGATATTCTCGTTTACTCTCCAGATTTATCCACCCATAGAAGAGATGTTCGTCTTGTGCTTCTACGTTTGAGGGAGAACCGTCTTTTTGCCAAACTCGAAAAATGTGCCTTTGAACGGTCATCTCTTCTGTTTCTGGGTTACATCATCTCCGACTCTGGGTTGTGTATGAATCCGGAAAAGGTGTCCGCTGTGTTCAACTGGCCTCGTCCTCATGGTATCAAGGCTATCCAGCGTTTTCACGGCTTCGCGAATTACGATCGACAGTTCATTCCTCACTTTTCCTCTCTGACCAGACCCATCTCCTCTCTGATTCGCAAGGGATCCAACCCACACGTGTGGTCCTCGGAGGCTAATGAGGCTTTCCTGTCCTTGAAACAAGCCTTTGCTACAGCTCCCATACTGCATCGTCCTGAAATCAATAAACCTTTTATTCTCGAAGTAGACGCCTCTGCTGTTGGTGCCGGAGCGGTACTTTTTCAAAGGTCTTCGTCTGGGCGACTCGTCACCTGCGGTTTCTTCTCTAAGACTTTCTCCTGGTCTGAACGAAACTATTCCATTGGTGACTGGGAGCTTTTGGCCATCAAACTAGCGTTGCAGGAGTGGAGGTATCTTTTGGAAGGAGCCGTTCATCCGTTCAAGATCTATACGGATCACAAGAATCTGGCTTACATCCGTTCTGCACAGAGACTTAATCCCCGGCAAGCAAGATGGTCCCTCTTCTTTGCTCATTTTAATTTTGAATTACACTTCTATCCTGGCAATAAGAATCTTAAGGCCAACGCATTGTCCAGATCTTTTTTGACCGTTGATATGGAGGAGCCCGCACACATCTTGGATCCTTCTAAAATCATCATGGTGTCTCCTGTCAATCTGTCCTCTTTGCCTCTGGGCAAGACCTTCGTTTCTGAGCACAACAGGAGGCTGGTCCTACGCTGGGGACATGCCTCTAAAGTTGCGGGTCATGCTGGTTTTAAGAAGACTCTTATGCTCGTGTCTCGTTACTACTGGTGGCCAACCTTATCCCAAGATGTCCAAAGTTTTACTGCCTCCTGTCCGTTTTGTGCCAAGAACAAGGTTCCTAGGCAACTTCCTTATGGACTTCTTCATCCGCTTCCAGTTCCATCGGCTCCGTGGCAACACATTGCTATGGATTTTATCACTGATCTGCCTTGCTTTTCCGGCTGCACCGTCATCCTCGTAGTTGTGGATAGATTCTCCAAAATGGCTCATTTTATATCCCTCCCTGGATTGCCTTCAGTACCCGAATTGGCTAATGTTTTCGTTCATCACATTTTTCATATTCATGGCTTCCCTCAACATATTGTTTCGGACAGGGGGGTCCAGTTCACCTCTCGGTTCTGGAGAGCACTTTGTAAATTCATGAACATTTCGCTGGACTTCTCCTCTGCCTACCATCCACAGTCCAATGGTCAAGTGGAACTAATCAGACTCTGGTGTCCTATCTTCGTCATTTTTCTAACTCCCATCACAGTGATTGATCCGACTTACTCCCGTGGGCTGAATTCGCCTATAATAACCGTACCGGTGAATCTTCTTCCAAATCTCCCTTCTTTATTGTCTACGGGCAACATCCTGGTGTTCCTTTGCCGGTTCCTCCTGTATCAGGTGTCCCGGCGGCTGATCTTCTGTCCGAGGAGTTCTCCAGGATCTGGCAGGAGACCAAGACTGCTATTGAATTGGCACCTGACAAAATGAAGAGACATGCTGATAAAGGGCGTTTAGACTCTCCACAATATCATCCTGGTGATAAGGTGTGGTTGTCTTCCAGGTTTGTTCATCTGAAAATTCCCTCACGTAAATTGGGTCCCCGTTATATTGGTCCCTTTGAGGTTTTGGGTCGCATTAATGATGTTTATTATAAATTGAGGTTACCTCCCTTGCTCCCTATTCCCAATTCTTTTCACGTTTCCCTCCTAAAGCCAGTTGTCTTTAATCAGTTCCATGCCTCAGCTATTCATTCTTCTCAGCCTGTCTCTGCCGATGATGTTTTTGAAGTTAAGGACATTCTAGCTATGAAGAAAGTGAGAGGGAGGACCTTTTTTCTGGTGGATTGGAGGGGTTTTGGTCCCGAGGAGAGGTCTTGGGAGCCTCGGGAGAATATTCAAGCTCCTTGAATCCTGGCTAGATTTCTTTCCGGTCTTAGGAGGAGGGGATGTAAGGGAGGGGGTACTGTTGCACCGCCGCCGCCCCGGTTCTCTCCTGCTTCACTGCCGCTGCCTCGGGTGTCTCCTTATACTCACCATTCCACGGCATCCCGGCGCGCTTCAGCTTCTCCTGCTGCTTCCGGTCTCCTGCGCGTTCGTTCCTCCTCTGGTTCTCCTCGGGTGCGCGCGCGCTCCAGCTCCTTCTGCGCACGTGCGCACATCGCTCCGTGATTCTGCCGCTCCTCTCTATGCCCCTGGAGGATCCTGACCCGGAAGGTACTCTGCCACTCTGCATATCAGGCCGCCTCTTCCGTTTGGCGGTGCCTGATTATCATTTGTATCCTTGCAAGTGACTCTGGCCCCCATGTCCCTCTGCGTACTGTCTGCAGCTAGCCCTCCGACTTGGTTTCCCTAGCTAGCCTGCCTTGACTAACTACTGCTCTCTCCTTTGTTCCCTTCTAGCTCTGGTCTGCCCATGTCTCCACTTCCCCAGAGTTCCTGTACGTCTGCGTTGTCTCCTTCCCATTTCTGCATCTTGCCGCTGGTTCGTTTCTCACCTCTCCCTGTGCTCCCGTCTCCTTCCCTTACTCCGTACGTGTTTTCCCCTGTACCTCGGCTCCCCTGCCTTGCCGTTTCCTTCTTCTTGTCTTCCTTACGTTTTCCGGTTGTCCCATTTAGTACCAGCTGCCGTAGCAGTAGTCTCCCCTGGGCCTGCTCCTAACACTCCCTGTATAGGGGGTGGTCTACTTGGTCCCCTCGTCCAGGGGAGGTTCGCTGTTGCGGTCCAGTGGGTTCACCCCTAGTATTCTCCCTGCTATCAGCGTTACACCAAGCTTCACATCTGCCACCAGATGATGCCCATTATGACACACGACTATGCCTGGTTTGAGGTTCAAAAAAACATAGATCTGTCTGGTCTGTTATTCCTTTAAGTAACTCTGCCGTGGTGTGCAGTTTATCTCCTGGACAAATTAGCTTAAGCAGAGCCTGTTGCTGCTTCGCTGAGGCAGTGCCGCAGAGCTAAAACTGATGTGGACAATGTGTTCTGAGCTAGCACATCGGTGATAGAGGAGGAGCAGGAGGAACTGCAAGAACTGGTGTAGGAGGTGGAGAAACTCTAATAGATGTAGGAGCAGCAATCCTTGGCGTCGATAGAACATGGGCCATGCCAGTTTGGAACATGGCCCCATCCTCCATAATGTTCACACAGAGTGCCGTCAGGGAAATGTAGAGTCCCTAGCCACAAGTGCTTGTCCACATGTCAGTAGTTAAGTGGACATTCCCGGTAACCGCTTTGGTAAAGACACGAGTGATGTTCCTGGACACGTGCTGGTAAAAGGAGGGGATGCCACAACGGGAAAAATAGTGGCGGCTGAAGAACGAGTACCGAGGGACCAAACTTCTACACCTGTACCAGAACAAATTTTATTTTAATTTGAAAGAGATGAAATTTCACACAAACCAAGTTCAGGAGTATATATGAAAACAGTCTGTTTTGGAACAACCGAATTTCGACACCAGTAGAAGGGATTATGCTACAACACAGGTGCCACGGCTGGCATCTGCCTGCAGAAGGGTTTGCTTTTTTTTCAGTATGTATATCCATTATATCCAGTATGTATATATTATGTTAACTAGGTGCAGGTTGGCTTCAAACTTTCTCTTTTGTTCCAAGCCCTGGGGTAGGGACAGCTGAACACTGTGCTGGGACAAGGATTTGGAATTGTCTGATGATAGTAAGTCTGAATGTGCAAGGATTGGTGCAGGGCCAGTGGCATCTGTGCCAGTGTTTTTGGACAGGGGATTGGAAAGCACCTAGCATAGGGGAGAGGCAGTGATGTAACCCAATGGCACAGATTGTGGACCCAGGTGTTCGGCTCACCCAGTAGGGTGCTTAAATGACATGTGCCTTACCATGCTTGTGGGGGTTGGGTTCTTAGTGGTTAGGCCACTGCTGATCTTGGCATGGCACACTTTGCAAATGGTTATTTTGTTTGATACCCTCCTAAAAATTGGGTCCTTGCTTCATCAGTCCCCTCGAGGTATTGAAACAAATTAATCTGGTAGCCTACAAACTCAAACATTGGGCCTCCTTACGAATCCCCAATTCCTTCCATGTGTCTCTTCTCAAACCTGTCATTCTCAGTTCTTTCTTCAAAGAACCTGGTACCATTCCTGCTCCAGTCAGCACAGAAGATATTTTCGAGGTAGAGAACATTCTGGCCACCAAGAGGGTATGAGGAAAGACCTTTTTGCTTGTAGTTTGAAAGGGGTTCTGTCCTGAGCAGAGGTACTGGGAGACAAGGGAGAACATCCATGCCCCTCTCCTCCTAGAGAGATTTCTTACTGGCTTGAAAATGAGGGAGTGTAAAGGGGGAGTACTGTGGCTCCGGCATCTTTACCCTCTGCCCTTCTCCTCCACCTCTGGCAGAAATGTACTCACGTCTTGCTCTGTCTCCTCCTTCTGGGTCATTAGCTGCCCAGGGTGTGCGCAGTGTGCAGGCACATGGGCACCATGCTTAGGGTGTGCGTGCACCCTTCCCCTCTCTTAAAAGGGCCGTGTGCATCCTCCTAAAGTGTCCCCAGCCAATGACTAGAGGACATTTTTTCTATTTAAGGCACTTCCTCCAGCATGGAGGTGCCTGTGCAACCTTGTAAGCTTGTTCCGAAACACTCTTGTTACTTCTCAGGTCCCAGTGCTCGTATTCCTGTATACCTACCTGTCTATCAGCCATGCCCACTTGCCTGTCTATCAGCTGTGCCACCTCTTCTCTTCCTCAGCCGGTCCAGTCTTCATCTACCAGAGCTCCTCTGTTCATCAGTTGGTTTAGTCCGCACCTGCCAGTGCTCTTCTGTTTCTCAGCTGGTCCAGTCCGCACTTGTCAGTGCTTTTTTGTATCTGTTGTTTATGTGATTATTGTTATTCTGTAATGTCTTTTATTGTCTGTACAAGTCACCTCTAAAATGTAAAGTGCTGAGGAACATGTTGGCGCTATAGAAAGAAAATTATTTATTATTATTATTATTTAAGGTCGAATTATAGCGTGCGGGTAGGCCACAAATCAGTCGGCGACTAAGCAAATTAAAGCGCTGCTGCAACAAAGCTAGACTTTTGGAAATGTGTGCTGACTAGTGTTGAGCGATACCTTCCGATATCCAGAAGTATCGGTATCGGATTGGATCGGCCGATATCCAAAAAATATCGGATATCGCCGATACCGATACCCGATACCAATGCAAGTCAATGGGACACAAATATCGGAATGTAAATAAGCCCTTTCTGTCCTTCTACATCCTGTTCCAGAGGGAAGTAGAGTGTGGGCGGTGCATGGGTGGAGACTGCATGTCTTTGTGTGCGGGTGGGTTCTGTGCGGGCCTGCTGGGGATCTGAACGGGCCTCTCGGGGGTCTGTGCGGCTGCCGGGGGTCTGTGCGTGCCTGCCGGGGGTCTGTGCGTGCCTGCCGGGGGTCTGTGCGGGCTGCCGGGGGTCTGTGTGGGCCTGCCGGGGGTCTGTGCAGGCCTGCCGGGGGTCTGTACGGGCCTGCTGGGGCTCTGTGCGGGCTGCCGAGGCTCTGTGCGGGCTGCCGGGGCTCTCTGCGGGCTGCCGGGGCTCTCTGTGGGCTGCCGGGGGTCTGGGAGTGTGAGCAGGCATCGTCCAAAGGGACTACAAGTCCCATCAGATGATGCCTGCTACAGTGACAGTGATTGACACATTAGCCAATGATGGGACAGTAGTAGTCCCATCATCCGGCTAATGTGTTGAATATTAAAAAAAAAAAAAAAAACACAGTACAGGCCAAAAGTTTGGACACACCTTCTCATTAAAAGATTTTTCTGTATTTTCATGACTATGAAAATTGTACATTCACACTGAAGGCATCAAAACTATGAATTAACACATGTGGAATTATATACTTAACAAAAAAGTGTGAAACAACTGAAATTATGTCTTATATTCTAGGTTCTTCAAAGTAGCCACCTTTTGCTTTGATGATTGCTTTGCACACTTTTGGAATTCTCTTGATGAGCTTCAAGAGGTAGTCACCGGGAATGGTCTTCCAATAATCTTGAAGGAGTTCCCAGAGATGCTTAGCACTTGTTGGCCCTTTTGCCTTCACTCTGCGGTCCAGCTCACCCCAAACCATCTCGATTGGGTTCAGGTGTGGTGACTGTGGAGGCCAGGTCATCTGGCGTAGCACCCCATCACTCTCCTTCTTGGTCAAATAGTCCTTACACATCCTGGAGGTGTGTTTGGGGTCACTGTCCTTTTAAAAAATATATGATGGTCCAACTAAACGCAAACCGGATGGAATAGCATGCCGCTGCAAGATGCTGTGGTAGCCATGCTGGTTCAGTATGCCTTCAATTTTGAATAAATCCCCAACAGTGTTACCAGCAAAGCACCCCCACACCATCACACCTCCTCCTCCATGCTTCACGGTGGGAACCAGGCATGTAGAGTGCATCCGTTCACCTTTTCTGCGTCGCACAAAGACACGGTGGTTGGAACCAAAGATCTCAAATTTGGACTCATCAGACCAAAGGACAGATTTCCACTGGTCTAATGTCCATTCCTTGTGTTCTTTAGCCCAAACAAGTCTCTTCTGCTTGTTGCCTGTCCTTAGCAGTGGTTTCCTAGCAGCTATTTTACCATGAAGGCCTGCTGCACAAAGTATCCTCTTAACAGTTGTTGTAGAGATGTGTCTGCTGCTAGAACTCTGTGTGGCATTGACCTGGTCTCTAATCTGAGCTGCTGTTAACCTGCGATTTCTGAGGTTGGTAACTTGGATAAACTTATCCTCAGAAGCAGAGGTGACTCTTGGTCTTCCTTTCCTGGGGCGGTCCTCATGTGAGCCAGTTTCTTTGTAGCGCTTGATGGTTTTTGCCCTTGCACTTGGTGACACTTTCAAAGTTTTCACAATTTTTTCAGACTGACTGACCATCATTTCTTAAAGTAATAATGGCCACTTGTTTTTCTCCACTTAGCTGCTTTTTTCTTGCAATAAGACAAATTCTAACAGTCTATTCAGTAGGACTATCAGCTGTGTATCCACCAGACTTCTGCACAACACAACTGATGGTCCCAACCCCCTTTATAAGGCAAGAAATCCCACTTATTAAACATGACAGGTCACATCTGTGAATTGAAAACCATTCCCGGTGACTACCTCTTGAAGCTCATCAAGAGAATGCCAAGAGTGTGCAAAGCAGTCATCAAAGCAAAAGGTGGCTACTTTGAAGACCCTAGAATATAAGACATAATTTCAGTTGTTTCACACTTTTTTGTTAAGTATATAATTTCACATGTGTTAATTCATAGTTTTGACGCCTTCAGTGTGAATGTACAATTTTCATAGTCATGAAAATACAGAAAAATCTTTAAATGAGAAGGTGTGTCCAAACTTTTGGTCTGTACAGTACATACTACATACATACTACATATGTACTACATACTGCATACATACTACATACATACATACTACATACATACATACATACTACATACATACATACTACATACATACATATTACATACATACTACATACATACTACATACAGTACAGACCAAAAGTTTGGACACACCTTCTCATTAAAAGATTTTTCTGTATTTTCATGACTATGGAAATTGTACATTCACACTGAAGGCATCAAAACTATGAGTTAACACATGTGGATTTATATACTTAACAAAAAAGTGTGAAACAACTTAAATTATGTCTTATATTCTAGGGACTTCAAAGTAGCCACCTTTTGCGTTGATGACTGCTTTGCACACTCTTGGCATTCTCTTGATGAGCTTCAAGAGGTAGTCACCGGGAATGGTTTTCACTTCACAGGTGTGCCCTGTCAGGTTTAATAAGTGGGATTTCTTGCCTTATAAATGGTGTTGGGACCATCAGTTGTGCTGTGCAGAAGTCTGGTGGATACACAGCTGATAGTCCTACTGAATAGACTGTTAGAATTTGTATTATGGCAAGAAAAAAGCAGCTAAGTAAAGAAAAACGAGTGGCCATCATTACTTTAAGAAATGAAGGTCAGTCAGTCCGAAAAATTGGGAAAACTTTGAAAGTGTCACCAAGTGCAGTGGCAAAAACCATCAAGCGCTACGAAGAAACTGGCTCACATGAGGACCGCCCCAGGAAAGGAAGACCAAGAGTCATCTCTGCTTCTGAGGGTAAGTTCTGAGTCACCAGCCTCAGAAATCGCAGGTTAACAGCAGCTCAGATTAGAGACCAGGTCAATGCCACACAGAATTCTAGCAGCAGACACATCTTTACATCAACTGTTAATAAAAGACTTTGTGCAGCAGGCCTTCATGGTAAAATAGCTGCTAGGAAACCACAGTGTCAGGACTCTGAACATTTTTTACCTTTTGTGCATTACTGCCCTTTTCCAAGATGGCGTCTGTGGTCTCATGTGCACTGTGTCTTCCTGCTATAAAACTCCATCCCAGCCTTCAGTCTGTGCTAGAGTATTCTGCCTTGCATCCAGCTCCTGACCTCTGATTATTCCCTGGCTATACACCTGCCACTGTGAACCTGTGTGGTGATCCTGCTACTCTGCTCTGAGTTCCTGCTGCATACACAAGTTTCCAGTAATCCTCCTTCATCTGCTGCTTGTGTTTACTTCATCTGCATTTGCTGGACATGTAAGCTGCTTCTCCTCTGCAATAATCTGAAACTATTAACCAGGCCTCCCTGGATGAGCTAAGATATGATTTGAACTGCCTTATAAGCATATCTATCTGTGTTTGGACTAAGACAAGGATTTATTCATGTCAAGTTTCCTCAAGAATAATTGTGCTTCATAGACTTTCTGCTTGATTGCATTTCCCTCTGAAGTTTCCTATAAACTGCTAAGCTGCGTTTATTATTTGCACCAAGTGTTGTGGACTTGAGTTTCTCTCTGCACCTGTTTAAATCACCGTGTGATAATATAGACTTTACCACTTATAAAACTGTGTCCTGCAGTTGTCTTGTTCCACGCAAAGAGTCTCCTGAGTTATCTGTTATGATCCGGTGACCCTGGAGCCACATGAGACGTTCTCTGGAGTAGGTGGTACCTGTACTGACCGCAATCCCTGAACTGACACCGCAACTAGAAGTAGCCGTGGGGTGTACCTAACACGTCCTAGACACCTCGACACAGCCAGAGGACTAAATACCCCTATAGATGGAAATGGGAATTCTATCTTGCCTCAGAGCAGAACCCCAAAGGATAGGCAGCCCCCCACAAATATTGACTGTGAGTATAAGAGGAAGGACATACGCAGGCAGAAAGCAGGATTTAGCAAAAGAGGCACTTCTAGCTAAATAGAAAAGGATAGGACAGAATTCTAAGCGGTCAGCATTAAAACCCTAAAAATATCCACAGCAGAAAATACAAAATATACTACATCTAACTAAAGACATAGAATGTATATCTGCCTCTCCAGAGAATCCAGCATGACTGAAAAATCCAAACAAGTCTAAGCTGGACAAAAACACAATGGACAGCACTGAGATGTAAAGCACAATGCATGTGTGCTACAGAGACAAAAAAAAAAAACAGAACTTATCTTAGCTGAATTGACAGCAGGGCATGAGGAGCCAGACAGAGATGCAATCCCTCCAAGTACAATGGGCAGCTGGCAGGGAATCATAGATCCTGCACACCTAAATACCGAGTAGAGCTGCAATCAGCAGAAACACCTGCCCTGGAATACAACCCAGAGACAACTGCACTACCACCAAGAACCACCGGAGGGAGCCCAAGAGCAGAATTCACAACAGTTATCCCCTATAATTATTACACACTGCTAAGGACAGGCAACAAGCAGAAGAGACTTGTTTGGGCTAAAGAACACAAGGAATGGACATTAGACCAGTGGAAATCTGTGCTTTGGTCTGATGAGTCCTAATTTGAGATCTTTGGTTCCAACCACCATCTCTTTGTGCGACGCAGAAAAGGTGAACGGATGGACTCTACATGCCTGGTTCCCACCGTGAAGCATGGAGGAGGAGGTGTGATGGTGTGGGGGTGCTTTGCTGGTGACACTGTTGGGGATTTATTCAAAATTGAAGGCATACTGAACCAGCATGACTACCACAGCATCTTGCAGCGGCATGCTATTCCATCCGGTTTGCGTTTAGTTGGACCATCATTTATTTTTCAACAGGACAATGATCCGAAACACACCTCCAGGGTGTGTAAGGGCTATTTGGCCAAAAAGGAGAGTGATGAGGTGCTACGCCAGAAGACCTGGCCTCCACAGTCACCAGACCTGAACCCAATCGAGATGGTTTGGGGTGAGCTGGACCGCAGAGTGAAGGCAAAAGGGCCAACAAGTGCTAAGCATCTCTGGGAACTCCTTCAAGATTGTTGGAAGGCCATTCCAGGTGACTACCTCTTGAAGCTCATCAACAGAATGCCAAGAGTGTGCAAAGCAGTCATCAAAGCAATAGGTGGCTACTTTGAAGAACCCAGAATATAAGAGATAATTTCAGTTGTTTCACACTTTTTTGGTAAGTATATAAATATAATTCCACATGTGTTAATTCATAGTTTTAATGCCTTCATTGTGAATTTACAGTTTTCATAGTCATGAAAATACAGAAAAATCTTTAAATGAGAAGGTGTGTCCAAACTTTTGGTCTGTACTGTACATACATACTGTACATACTACATACATACTACATAAACACATACATACTACATACATACTACATACATACATACATACTACATACATGCTACATACATAATACATACATACTACATACAATACATTAAACATAGATTACATACTCACCATTACTTGTCATTTTGATCCCCGAAGCCAGTGTCATCTGTAAAAAAGATTAAAATAACAAACAAACAATATACTCCCTGTCCGCAGAAATCTACGAGTGTCCCACGACAATCTCCCGTGGAGAATGGCAGCATCAGCTGATGCGACTGCTCTCCAGGGGCTCCAGGAACACAATGATGGGAGGAAGGTATCCTTCCGCACTGTATTCCTCCACCGCTGTAAAAAAATAGTCCCTAGTCTCACTTTTGGCATCGCTGTGTTAGAAATTTTCCCACGCAGCAATTGCCATAAAGTGAGACTTTGAACTATAGTAACCTCAGTGATGCACTGCAGGAGCCATTGTCACCCGATGTCACTGTTCTATAGGGGAGATCATCGTGGGAGACTCGTTATTAATTGGACTACGGCGGACAGGTAGTATATGGTTTATTATTTTACTTTTTTTGCAGGCGCTGAAGTATGGTAAGTATGGTTAAGTGAAGCATATTAAAATTCTTTTTTCCTAATGAGTGTGTTTTATTAACCCTTTATTACTATTGGATTAATAATGGATAGGCTTCTTATTGACGCCTCTCTGTTATTAACCCGGCTTAATGTCACCTTACAATAGCAAGGTGACATTAACCCCTTATTACCCCATATCCCACCGCTACACTGGAGTGGGAAGAGAGGGGCTAAGTGCCGGAATTGGCGTATCTTACAGATGCGCCGTTTCTGGGGCGGATGCGGAGTGGTATTTGTAGCTGGGGCGGGGGCCAATATCCATGGCCCCTCTCTAGGTTATGAATATCAGCCCGCAGATGTCTGCGTAGCCTTTCTGGCTATAAAATATAGGGGGACCCCACGTCATTTTTATGGGGGTCCTCCTATTTTAATAGCCAGTAAAGGCTACGCAGACAGCTGCGGGCTGATATTCATAGCAGACTACAAATATTGGCCCCCGGCCATCGTCATTCCCCCTCTGGGTCAGAAAATTGCGCGGGAGCCCACGCCATTTTTTTCCGTTTTTTTAAAATTAAACGCTCATTAAGGCCTCTTTCACAACGTGCATCGGTACGTCGGCCTGACGCATAGCGACGGACCCGTACCGGCGCACGTTGTGAAATTTGTGCATGATGTGGGCAGCGGATGCAGTTTTTCAACTCATCCACTGCCCATTCTGATGTCCGAGGAGGATGGGGCGGAGTTTCGGCCGCGCATGCATGGTAGAAACTGGCGGATGCAGTGGACAAAAAGCATTCACTTGAACGTTTTTTCATGACGAAGGTCCGCTAAAACACGACGGATCCGTTGCACGGCGGACGCGACGTGTGGCCATCCATCGCTATCCGTCGCTAATTCAAGTCTATAGGTAAAAAATGCATCCTGCGAGCACATTTGCAGGATCCGTTTTTTTCCCAAAACGACGGATTGCGATGGATTGCTAAAAACGCAAGTGTGAAAGTAGCCTTTCTATTATATATCTATGGATATATCTATCTATAGATACATAGATGTATCTATCCATATATCTGGCTGCTTTCACATATCAGGTTTTGTCATACTTTTTTGTTAAGTATATAATTCCACATGTGTTAATTCATAGTTTTGATGCCTTCAGTGCAAATTTACAATTTTCATAGTCATGAAAATACAGAAAAATCTTTAAATGAGGTGTGTCCAAACTTTTGGTCTGTACTGTATGTAGTATGTATGTAGTATGTATGTAGTATGTATGTATGTATGTAGTATGTATCTAGTATGCATGTAGTATGATGCATGTAGTATGTATGTATGTAGTATGTATTTAGTATGTATGTAGTATGTATGTAGTATGAATGTAGTATGTATGTCGTATGTATGTAGTATTTTTTTTTTTTTTACATTCAACACATTAGCCAGAAGATGGTACTACTACTGTCCCGTCATGGGATGCCTGCACACACGCACAGACCCCCGGCAGCCCGCACAGACCCCCGGCAGGCCCGCACAGACCCCAGGCAGCCCGCACAGACCCCCGGCAGCCGCACAGACCCCCAGCATGCCCGCACAGACCCCCGGCAGCCCGCACAGACCCCCGGCAGCCCACAAAGACCCCCGGCAGCCTGCACAAACCCCCGGCAGGCCCGCACAGACCCCCGGCAGGCACGCACAGACCCCGGCAGCCCGCACAGACCCCGAGTAGCCCGCACAGACCCCCGGCAGGCACGCACAGACCCTCGGCGGGCACGCACAGACCCCCGGCAGGCCCGCACAGACCCCAGGCAGCCCGCACAGACCCCCGGCAGCCGCACAGACCCCCAGCATGCCCGCACAGACCCCCGGCAGCCCGCACAGACCCCCGGCAGCCCACACAGACCCCCGGCAGCCTGCACAAACCCCCGGCAGGCCCGCACAGACCCCCGGCAGGCACGCACAGACCCCGGCAGCCCGCACAGACCCCGAGCAGCCCGCACAGACCCCCGGCAGGCACGCACAGACCCTCGGCGGGCACGCACAGACCCCCGGCAGACCCGCCCAGACCCCTGGCAGCCCGCACAGACCCCTGGCAGCCCACACAGACCCCCTGCAGCCTGCACAGACCCCCGGCAGCCCACACAGAGCCCCGAAAGGCACACACAGACCCCTGGCAGGCCCGTACAGACCTCCGGCAGCTCGCACAGACCCCCGGCAGCCCACACAGACCCCCCGGCAGGCACGCACAGACCCCCGAGAGGCCCGCACAGACCCCCCACAGTCACGCACAGACCACGCCCACACACACACACACGCAGTCTCCGCCCACACACCGCCCACACTCCATTATAGTGCATCATTGCACTATGGGAACTTCCGATTCCGGTATCCGATATCGCGAAAGTATCGGAACTCGGTATCGGAATTCTGATACAGCGAATATTGGCCGATACCCAATATTTGCAGTATCGCAATGCTCAACACTAGTGCTGACACGCTGTCAGTGCATGGACCATGCATGGAACGTGCTTACCAGCTTGCCGAGCTTTAAAGTCGCCATCAAGTTACACCCATTATCGCACACAACCAGACCTGGTTGGAGATTCAGCAGCGATAGCCACTGATCATCCTTTCATTTATCCCTTTCAACAGCTTGGCTGTGTTGTGAGCTTTATCACCTAAACAGATGAGCTTCAGCAGAGTGTGCTGCCACTTTTCAAAGGCAGTGCTGCAGACCTCTCAGGTGGGGAGTGATTGGGAGGCTACTTTTGATGATGATAAGGGAGGAGGAGGAGAGACAGGAACTGTAATACCAGGAGATTGAAACCCTGATGGAAGTTGGGACTGCTATTCTTGGTGTGTGTAAGATGTGTGATGTCCCAGCCTCTGACTCTGTCCCAGACTCCACTAGGTTAACCCAGTGTGCCATAAGGAAAATGCAGTGTCCCTGTCCACAAGAAGTTGTCCACATGTCTGAGGTAAAGTAGACCTTCCCCGTGATTGCGTTGGCCAGCGCATGGCTGATATTGTGTAACTGCTTATGTAACAGGTTGACGGCATACAGGGAAAATTAGTGTCGGATGGTAATCAAGTACTGTGGGGCTGCCACCGCCAAGAGGTCACGGAAAACTCAGTTCCCATAAGTCGAAACAGCAACATTTCCAGGGCTACCAATCTGGCTATGTGGGTGTTAAGCAATTTGGCCTGTGGGTGGGTCGATATTTCTGCTTTTAGTTAAACGTCTGGGGCAGGGACAAGTGAATGCTGCGCTGGGACAATGGTCGTGGTTGCTGACTGTTGTATCTGTGCAACTGCAGGTTGTGGGCAGGAGGCATCAGCACCTTCTTCATGGACCGCAGATTGGGAAGGTCGTAACATAGGGGAAGGGGCAGTGGTTTCACCATCAGACAAAGATTTTGTATGCAGGCGTTCTGCCCACCTACTAGGGTAGTTGGCTGCCATGTGGTTTTGCATGCTGGTGGTGCTCAGGTTGGCAGTGCTCTAGCCTCTTCTTAGCTTGGTTTGGCAGATGATGCAAATTACAGTTGTTTTGTCTGAAGGAATATCAGAAAAAACTGCCATACAGTGGAACAATGCACCCTTGGCCTGTTATCTAGCCGAGTACGGGGGGGGCTCTGTGGAACAGTTGACCGAGTTCTCCCTCTGGTCAAACCACTACCTCTTCTTGCTTGTTTTTGTGCTACGGACCAATCCCTGTCTGCACTGCTGTGCTCGCTAGGTGTGCCACCATGACAGGTTGGTCAGTGACCTCATCATTGACCAGGTCATCTTCCAATTCCTCAATCTGATTCTCCTTGTGAGTTGCAATTTGAGGCTGACCTGATGGCAACTGTGCCTCATGATTACGGTATTTTCCACCTCTTCAGATATGAATTGACATTCCCCAACGTGGCTTTCTCCTGGCCGTGGGAGCTCAAATGTTTGGGCATTACTGCACTCCACCTCCTCATCACCCTCTTTAATGGTGCACATTCACAGGCCTGACACATTGTAAGGGAAAGTAAACAGTTCTTCAGAGTGGCCAGCATTGGAGTCATATGTCTTCTAGAACTCTTGATGGGGGAGGAAGGAGGACCAGGTTGAGGATTCAGTGGCCCAGCCTCCTGACTACTGAGACTGGACCATATGGGAGACTTTGTGTTGCTGCTTGTCAACACACTGGAGCCTTTGTCTGCCATCCAACCAATAACATCCTGGCAATTGTCTGGGTTCCTCAGTGGTGTACCATGCCAACCACATTGTGACAGGAAGCTTGAATGAGATCCAGTCACTAGGGATGAGCGAGTATGATCATGGGTATTCGGTACTTGGCGAGTAATGAAATACTCACGGTACTCAGAAAATAGCGAGTATTTCACTAATTTCACTACTCGCCGAGTACTATTCGGATCTCCCGGCCAGCATAGTATAGGTGTATATATATATATATATATATATATATATATATATATATATATATATATCATTGACACACACACATATATATATCTTTATATTTCATAGAGAGTTAGGTAGCAGAATAGACGATACTTCAATTGTCGGGTTCTGTAAAATCATTGCAGAACCCGACAGGATGTGAGACATGGTTTACATACAGTAAACCATACCAGAACAGTTAGATTGTTATATGCCCCTCACTAATAATGTTAGCAGTGTGTGTGTGTAAAATTTGGGACCTGTAGGGGTTAAACTAAAGGATTAATTCACGGAAAAAACTGGCGTGGGCTCCCGCACAATTTTCTCCGCCAGAGAGGGAAAGCCAGTGACTGAGGGCAGATATTAATAGGTTAGAGAGGGACCATAGTTATTGCCCCCCCCCCCCCCCCGGCTAAAAACATCTGCCCCTAGCCACTCAAATGAACTCTTCAGCCTGGGAAAATGCCAGCTGATTTTCTCACGCTCATCTTCGGTGACGGCACCGCTAGTCACCGAAGCACTGTTCCCTGCATTTCATTCATTCCCCCAGTCGTTTACAGCCGGAAGCGGCCGCATTAGCAGCACTCCCGGTTGTAAATGTAAATTCCCCCAGATATAGATTACTGTGTGGAACATGACTGTACGGCGGACAGGTATGGGATAGTGTTGCTTTTTTATTTTGGATTTTTTTACAGAAGAATGAGGGCTTCGCTTGGATTGAGCGTGCAATAAAGATGGTAAAACCTGTGTTCTTGATTCTTTTATTAAAATACTTTATTCTTAATGTGTGTGTGTATTTTTAACCCTTTCCTGCTATTGGATTAATAATGGAGAGGTGTCTTATTGACACCTCTCCATTATTAACCAGGCTTAAAGTTTGTGAAAGGATTTGTTAAAGGATTGTGAAGCTATGGGGGGGGGGCCTGTGCTGCATTCCATTCCATGGGCCTGTGCATTATATTCTATGGGGCTGGCTGCATTCCATTCCATGGGCCTGTGCTGCATTATATTCTATGGGGCTGGCTGCATTCCATTCCATGGGCCTGTGCTGCATTATATTCTATGGGGCTGGCTGCATTCCATTCCATGGGCCTGTGCTGCATTATATTCTATGGAGCTGGCTGCATTCCATTCCATGGGCCTGTGCTGCATTATATTCTATGGGGCTGGCTGCATTCCATTCCATGGGCCTGTGCTGCATTATATTCTATGGGGCTGGCTGCATTCCATTCCATGGGCCTGTGCTGCATTATATTCTATGGGGCTGGCTGCATTCCATTCCATGGGCCTGTGCTGCATTATATTCTATGGGGCTGTGTTGCATTACATTTTATGGGGGCTGGCTATATTACATTCTATGGGGGCTGTGCTGTATTACATTCTATGGGGGCTGTGCTGCATTACATTCTATGGGGTTGTGCAGCATTACATTCTATGGGGGCTGGCTGTATTACATTCTATGGGGGCTGTGCTGTATTACATTCTATGGGGGCTGTGCTGCATTACATTCTATGGGGCTGTGCTGCATTACATTCTATGGGGCTGTGCTGCATTACATTCTATGGGGGCTGTGCTGCATTACATTCTATGGGGCTGTGCTGCATTACATTCTATGGGGCTGTGCTGCATTACATTCTATGGGGCTGTGCTGCATTACATTCTATGGGCCGGTGCTGCATTACATTCTATGGGGGTTGTGCAGCATTACATTCTATGGGGGCTGGCTGTATTACATTCTATGGGGGCTCTGCTGCATTACATTCTATGGGGCTGTGCTGCATTACATTCTATGGGCCTGTGCTGCATTACATTCTATAGGGCTGTGCTGCATTACATTCTATGGGAGCTGTGCTGCATTAAATTCTATGGGGCTGTGCTGTATTATATTCTATGGGGCTGGCTGCATTACATTCTATGGGGGCTGTGCTGCATTACATTCTATGGGGGCTGTGTTGTATTACATTCTATGGGGGCTGTGTTGTATTACATTCTATGGGGGCTGTGTTGTATTATATTCCATGGGGGCTGTGTTGTATTACATTCTATGGGGGCTGTGTTGTATTACATTCTATGGGGGCTGTGTTGTATTACATTCTATGGGGGCTGTGCTGTATTATAGTCTATGGGGGCTGTGCTGTATTACATTCTATGGGGACTGAGCTGTAACGCTGGATACAGCTGTAATTATGTTATATAGTCGTGTTACACTCCCCTCACTTCTTGTAGCCTACAAGTGTACAAAGATATTATACAATCACCATGTGGGCCTGTGTAACTTTAAATGCCAGGGCTGAATTTTAGTCCCAGTCCGGCCCTGCATGCAAGTGATAAGTGCTGTTTCACGGCAGAGGCATAACTAGGGGTCCAGCTCAGGGATGAGAAAACATCTGAGTTGACCCTTAACCGCTAACACTGATTACAACTATGGTGGTTTACCCTAATTGTGGGTAAAGGGGAACCTCCGCAGATGACTATGCTGTTGATCAAAATAAATCTCTACACAAAGACCAACACTGATATTATCGCCATATGGTGAGCACATAGTGGTAGATCCCAGTCCTACAGAATATACAAATTATTATAGTACAGTTACTGTATATACCATAACTTACAGCTGACAATCTTTCTGATGGAGTCATTCATTTTTCCCATCTTTTCCATCTGGCCCAGACCGACATGACAAGTTCTTCCAGCCACGACTCATCTGCAGAGATTACAACAAAGACACATCTGACTTCTTCCAGCACAGTCTCCATCTATTCCCAACACCTCCTCATCCTGCTGATACCCCAATGCTGAGCTGCTGCTGCCATAGGCATCTCTATTACTACACCAAATGTTTGGCACAAAAACAGTGCTCGTCTTAGTAACCCACATACTAAAGCCCACCACAGTGCCTCTTACATACAGTAGTAATAATATCTCCATTCTACCATCTCAATGATAAAATTGACCCCTAGAAAATATTAATAGCCTGTGCAAGTACCCTAGAAAACAGTGTCCACATTTTGACCCATTGTTGGTCAAATTATTCTGAGAGCCCCTATAACAATAATGCTTCTTAAGTGCCCACTCAACATTTAACAATGTCCACTGAATCCCCAATGTACAGCTTCTCTATGCACAGTATAGTGGGCCCACAGCTCCTTTATACAGGGTATGAGTTGCCCACATCTCCACTATACACAGTATGATTTCCCCACATCTCCACTACATACCTCCCAACTTTTGAAGATGGGAAAGAAGGACAAAGTTTGCGGCGCGCAATGCGTGCCGCGGCAAATTTTAGGCCACACCTCTGACCACACCCATTCATAATTAATCACACCCATATCCAAGTCCCAACCACACCCATTTAGCACTGCTGATCACACTGTTTCATATACAATAATTATAAACAAAAAAATATGGCCACACAGTGCTCCATACTGTATAATGGCCACACATGATGCTCCATACTGTATGATGACCACACATGATGCTCCATACTGTATAATGACCGCACATGATGCTCCATACTGTATAATGGCCACACATGATGCTCCATACTGTATAATGGCCACACATGATGCTCCATACTGTATAATGACCGCACATGATGCTCCATACTGTATAATGACCGCACATGATGCTCCATACTGTATAATGACCGCACATGATGCTCCATACTGTATAATGACCGCACATGATGCTCCATACTGTATAATGACCGCACATGATGCTCCATACTGTATGATGACCACACATGATGCTCCATACTGTATAATGGCCACACATGATGCTCCATACTGTATAATGACCGCACATGATGCTCCATACTGTATAATGACCGCACATGATGCTCCATACTGTATAATGACCGCACATGATGCTCCATACTGTATAATGACTGCATATGATGCTCCATACTGTATAATGACTGCATATGATGCTCCATACTGTATAATGACTGCACATGATGCTCCATACTGTATAATGACTGCACATGATGCTTCATACTGTATAATGACTGCACATGATGCTCCATACTGTATATTGGCTGCACATGATGCTCCATACTGTATAATGGCCGCACAGTGCTCCATACTGTATAATGACCACACATCATGCTCCATACTGTATAATGACCACACATGATGCTCCATACTGTATACTGACCGCACATGATGCTCCATACTGTATAATGACCGCACATGATGCTCCATACTGTATATTGACCCCACATGATGCTCAATACTGTATAATGACCGCACATGATGCTCCATACTGTATAATGGCCCCACATGATGCTCCATACTGTATAATGACCCCATACGATGATGCTCCATACTGTATAATGACCGCACATGATGTTCCATACTGTATAATGACTGCACATGATGCTCCATACTGTATACTGGCTGCACATGATGCTCCATACTGTATAATGACTGCACATGATGCTCCATACTATATAATGACTGCACATGATGCTCCATACTGTATAATGACTGCACATGATGCTCCATACTGAATATTGGCTGTGCATGATGCTCCATACTGTATAATGGCCCCACATGATGCTCCATACTGTATAATGACTACACATGATGCTCCATACTGTATAATGACCACACATGATGCTCCATACTGTATATTGGCCACACATGATACTTCGTACCATATAATGGCCACACATAGCTACTCCTACACACGCGGCTGCGCTCCGTACACTTTGCACACACGGCTCCGCTCCGTACACACGCACTCTGCTACATACACCTCACACACACGCGGCTCCTCTCCGTACACCTCGTACACATTTAGCTCCGCTCCATACACCTCGTACACTTTCAGCTCTGCTCCATACACCTCATACACACACGGCTCTGCTCTGTACATCTTGTACACATTCAGCTCCACTCTATACACCTCATACACATTTAGCTCCATACACCTCATACACACACGGCTCCGCTCCATACACCTCATGCACACACGGCTCCGCTCCATACACCTCGTACACACTCGGCTCCACTCCATACACCTTGTACACACTCGGCTCCGCTCCATACACCTCGTACACACTCGGCTCCGCTCCATACACCTCGTACACACTCGGCTCCGCTCCATACACCTCATACACACACAGCTCCGCTCCATACACCTCGTACACACTCAGCTCCGCTCCATACACCTCGTACACACACGGCTCCGCTCCATACACCTCGTACACACTCGGCTCCACTCCATACACCTCATACAAACACGGCTCCGCTCCATACACCTCGTACACACACGGCTCCGCTCCATACACCTCGTACACACACGGCTCCGCTCCATACACCTTGTACACACACGGCTCTGCTCCATACACCTCGTACACACACGGCTCCGCTCCATACACCTCATATAAACACGGCTCATCTCCATACACTTCATACAAACACGGCTCCGCTCCATACACCTCGTACACACACGGCTCCGCTCCATACACCTTGTACACACACGGCTCCGCTCCATACACCTCATACACACACGGCTCCGCTCCATACACCTCATACAAACACGGCTCCGCTCCATACACCTCATACACACACGGCTCCCCTTCATACACCTCACACACACATGGCTCCGCTCCATACACCTCGTACACACATGGCTCTGCTACATCCACACTGTACACACCTCCTGACCCCACACAAGGCATTACTTACCTCATCCTGCAGCACCATGTGGCAAGTTGGCAACCAGCACAGCCGAGTCCTGCAATCCACGGAGGTCCCGATCATGTGACCCCTGACTCCTCCCCTCCTGTGACCTCATCACAGGTCCTGTGCGCAGAAAGCAGGCAGCCATACGGAAGGGTAAGGGCCCGGGGCCATCATACATGCACACACACATTAGAAATATTTTTAATATGGGGATTGGGGAAACTTGCAACAAGCCTCGCTCACCTGCCCCCAGCCTGTGTGTGTCCCATCCAGCTCCTCAGGCACGTGGTTGTGCAGGACCGCCACAGTCACAGACACAGCCCTGGACCATCAAAGGGGCCCACTCGCCATGTGGGCCTGGGCCGCTCCCCCAGTGTTTGAGTGTGGTTACTTCCATAGACATGGCGGCACGCAGTGCGGCTGTGTCTGCTAGTAATGACGCAGCCAGGACAACAGACAAGCACAATTAAAAGTGTTATGTCGCCCCTGCATGTGCAACTACTTCTGGCCGGGCCCAGCATACTCTGCTCTCTCTGGCTGGAAACCTACGTCAGCCAGGAGGCTTGGCATCCTTATGCAAATCCAGCCAGAGAGTTCAGTCGGGAGCAGTGCAGGACCAGAAAGGAGGAGTTAGGAGGATCCAGGTACAGAGTGACGCTGGCGCGCTCATTTAATTAAAGGCACATGGCACAGAAAAGCCATTACGGTCTGACTCCGGCGGGCAGGACTGCCACTGGGAATTTTGGAGCCCCATACTTGCAAAATTTTCGGGGCCCCCTTGAGACTACGCCCAGGTTCCACCCCTCGAACTGTCCACAGCTCCACTGCTCTATCTTGGAAAAACTCCGCTTCTCACCAATCACACATTAACAGTTCCCATCACCAGATCACACATATAGGCAGCAGCTTTTGCTTTGGCAAAAGATTTTTTAAGCCGCCAAAATGACAACATAGACTCTTTTGGCTGAGCTCTACATTACTCTATCCTATTAAAATATCCAATATAATTTAGGTATACAGGTCCTTCTCAAAAAATTAGCATATAGTGTTAAATTTCATTATTTACCATAATGTAATGATTACAATTAAACTTTCATATATTATAGATTCATTATCCACCAACTGAAATTTGTCAGGTCTTTTATTGTTTTAATACTGATGATTTTGGCATACAACTCCTGAAAACCCAAAAAACCTGTCTCAATAAATTAGCATATCAAGAAAAGGTTCTCTAAACGACCTATTACCCTAATCTTCTGAATCAACTAATTAACTCTAAACGCATGCAAAAGATACCTGAGGCTTTTAAAAACTCCCTGCCTGGTTCATTACTCAAAACCCCCATCATGGGTAAGACTAGCGACCTGACAGATGTCAAGAAGGCCATCATTGACACCCTCAAGCAAGAGGGTAAGACCCAGAAAGAAATTTCTCAACAAATAGGCTGTTCCCAGAGTGCTGTATCAAGGCACCTCAATGGTAAGTCTGTTGGAAGGAAACAATGTGGCAGAAAACGCTGTACAACGAGAAGAGGTGACCGGACCCTGAGGAAGATTGTGGAGAAGGACCGATTCCAGACCTTGGGGAACCTGAGGAAGCAGTGGACTGAGTCTGGTGTGGAAACATCCAGAGCCACCGTGCACAGGCGTGTGCAGGAAATGGGCTACAGGTGCCGCATTCCCCAGGTAAAGCCACTTTTGAACCATAAACAGCGGCAGAAGCGCCTGACCTGGGCTACAGAGAAGCAGCACTAGACTGTTGCTAAGTGGTCCCAAGTACTTTTTTCTGATGAAAGCAAATTTTGCATGTCATTCGGAAATCAAGGTGCCAGAGTCTGGAGGAAGACTGGGGAGAAGGAAATGCCAAAATGCCTGAAGTCCAGTGTCAAGTACCCAGTCAGTGATGGTGTGGGGTGCCATGTCAGCTGCTGGTGTTGGTCCACTGTGTTTCATCAAGGGCAGGGTCAATGCAGCTAGCTATCAGGAGATTTTGGAGCACTTCATGCTTCCTGGCACCTGCTCACAGTGCCAAAACCACTGGTAAATGGTTTACTGACCATGGTATTACTGTGCTCAATTGGCCTGCCAACTCTCCTGACCTTAACCCCATAGAGAATCTGTGGGATATTGTGAAGAGAAAGTTGAGAGACGCAAGACCCAACACTCTGGATGAGCTTAAGGCCGCTATTGAAGCATCCTGGGCCTCCATAACATCTCAGCAGTGTCACAGGCTGATTGCCTCCATGCCACGCCGCATTGAAGCAGTCATTTCTGCCAAAGGATTCCCGACCAAGTATTGAGTGCATAACTGAACATTATTATTTGATGGTTTTTTTGTTTGTTATTAAAAAACACTTTTATTTGATTGGACGGGTGAAATATGCTAATTTATTGAGACAGGTTTTTTGGGTTTTCAGGAGTTGTATGCCAAAATCATCAGTATTAAAACAATAAAAGACCTGACAAATTTCAGTTGGTGGATAATGAATCTATAATATATGAAAGTTTAATTGTAATCATTACATTATGGTAAATAATGAAATTTAACACTATATGCTAATTTTTTGAGAAGGACCTGTATATATATATATTTTTTTTTATTTTTACAATGACCAATAATATCAAATACAAGGGACAAATCCCACCGCACCATGACCAGACACCATATTACCATCACATAGTGACCTATAATACCACAAACAAGGAACAAATACCGCCACACTATGTCCAAACCACATATTACTACCACAGTGACCGAATAATATCACATACAAGGGACAAATACCACCGCACCATGTCCACAACACATATTACCCCTACATGGTGACCAATAATACCACATACAGGCAACAAATACCACCACACCATGACCAGACCACATATTACCACCACATAGTGACCAACTAGCATATACAAGGAACAAATACCGCCACACCATGGCCGGACAAGATATTACCACCACATAGTGACTGAATACTACAATACTGATCATTAATAAAAAAAACCACAATACTAATATCACCATAAGTGCCGTTATACACAGGACATTCTGCCCCATCTGTCCCGTGATCCTGCTCCATCTGTCCCGTGAACCTCCACTATATACAGTATGATGTGTCCACAGCTCCACTATATACAGTATGATGGGCCCCCAGCTCCACTATATACAGTATGATGGGCCCACAGCTCCGCTATATACAGTATGATGGGTCCACAGCTCCTCTATATACAGTTTGATATCCCCACATCTCCACTATATACAGTATGATGGGCCCACAGCTCCACTATATACAGTATGATGGGCCCACAGCTCCACTATATACAGTATGATGGGCCCACAGCTCCGCTATGTACAGTATGATGTCCCCACAGCTCCCCTATATACAGTATGATGGGTCCACAGCTCCACTATATACAGTATGATGGGCCCCCAGCTCCACTATATACAGTATGATGGGCCCACAGCTCCACTATATACAGTATGATGGGTCCACAGCTCCTCTATATACAGTTTGATATCCCCACATCTCCACTATATACAGTATGATGGGCCCACAGCTCCACTATATACAGTATGATGGGCCCGCAGCTCCACCATACAGTATGATGTCCCCACATCTCCACTATATACAGTATGATGGGCCCCCAGCTCCACTATATACAGTATGATGGGCCCACAGCTCCGCTATATACAGTATGATGTCCCCACAGCTCCACTATAAACAGTATGATGGGCCCACAGCTCCACTATATACAGTATGATGGGTCCACAGCTCCACTATATACAGTATGATGTCCCCACATCTCCACTATATACAGTGTGATGGGCCCACAGCTCCACTATATACAGTATGATGGGCCCACAGCTCCGCTATATACAGTATGATGGGCCCACAGCTCCACTATTTACAGTATGATGTCCCCACATCTCCACTATATACAGGATGATGGGCCCACAGCTCAGCTATATACAGTATGATGAGTCCACAGCTCCTCTATATTCAGTATGATGTCCCCACATCTCCACTGCATACAGTGTGATGGGCCCACAGCTCAGCTATATACAGTATGATGGGCCCACAGCTCTACTCTACACAATGTAATACCAGCAGGACCAGAAAGGAATATTAGGCCAGAGTCACACTACTGTAGAATATGGCCAAGTGCTATGCGAGAAAACATTGCGTAGCACTCGGCCCACTGTTAATCTATAAAGCAGCTCACATCAGCGTTTTATTTTCTCAGGCATACTCAACATGCATGTAAAATTGCAGCTTGTTGCGATTGGCACAGAGACTTGGCTGAGACCCGCCAATGCAAGCCTTAGAGTGCGAGAAAAAAAATCGCATAGCACTCGGACCATGCGAGTGCTATCCGATTTTTATGCACCGATGTCCTTTGAAAAGCCAGCAATTCATCTGCCGCATACAATAAAATGACAGGTTTGAATAGAATAGATAGAATAGATATATTTTCAAATAGAATGCATAGATATATAGATGTCAGTGACACACATACATATAGATAGATAGATGGAAGAAAAGCCAGCAATTCAGCAGCCGCATACTGTAAAATCACAGAAGGAGCCGACAAGATAGAATAGGTGCATTACATATGGTAAATACACATAGAATAGATAGATATGCAGATATTAGTGACATATACAATTAGTACAGTGTGTGGGCAGCTTACTGTACATGTATTTAATTAATAAAAGATTATTTTTCTGAAAAAAATGGCATGGGCTCCCGTGTAATTTTTTTTAACCAGCAGAGGAAAAGCCGATAGCTGTGGGCCAATGTTTATAGCCTGTGAAGAGGGTAATAACCATGGAGCATCCCAGGCTAATAATATCAGCTCACAACTGTATACGTAGCCTTTCCTGGTTATTAAATTGGGGACCCTAAAAGAAATTACATAGGGTCCCCCTATAATTAATAACCAGTAAAGTCTACGCAGACAGCTGCGGGCTGATATTAATAGCCTAGGAAGGGGCTATGGATATTAGCCCCACCCCAGGCTAAAAACATCAGCTCTCAGCCACTCCAGAAAAGGCGCATCTATAAGATGTGCCAATTCTGGCACTTAGCCTCGCTCTTCCCACTTGCCCTGTAGCGGTGGCAAGTGGGTTGATAATTGGGGGGTTGATTTCACCTTTGTATTGTCAGGTGACATCAAGCCCCAAGTTAGTAATGAAGAGGCATCAATAAGACGCCCCCATTACTAACCCCATTGTCATACACGTGGTCAAAATTGTTGGTACCCCTTGTTTAATGACAGAAAAACCCACAATGGTCACAAATAACTTGAATCTTATAAAAGTAATAATAAATGAAAAATCTCTGAAAATGAACAAATGAAAGCCAGACATTGCTTTTCAATCACGCTTCCACAAAAGTTTAAAAAAAAAATTAAACTCATGAATTAGGCCTGGACAGAAATGATGGTACCCTTAACTTAACATTTGGTTGCTCAACCTTTTGAGGCAATCACTGCAGTCAAAGGATTCCTATAACTATCAATGAGACTTCTGCACCTCTCAAGAGATATTTGGCACACTCCTCAAGAGCAAACTGCTCCAGTTGTCTCGTGTTTGAAGGCTACCTTTTCCAGATGGCATGTTTCAGCTCTTTCCAAAGAGGCTCAATAGGATTTAGGTGAGGACTCATAGAAGGCCACTTCAGAATAGTCCAATGTTTTCCTCTTAGCCATTCTTGGCTGTTTTAGCTGTGTGCTTTGGGTCATTATCCTGTTGCAAGACCCATGACCTGCAACTGAGACCAAGCTTCTGACACTGGGCATCACATTTCTCTCTAGAATCCCTGTATAGTCTTGATATTTCATTGTACCCTGCACAGATTCTAGACACCCTGTGCCAGATGCAGCAAAGCAGCCCCAGAACATAACAGAGTCTCCTCCATATTTCACAGTAGGAACAGTGTTCTTTTCTTGATATGCTTCATTTTTCCGTTTGTGAACATAGATCTGAAATAGAGCTGATGTGCTTTGCCAAAAAGTTCAATTTTTGTCTCATCTGTCCATAGAACATTCTCCCAGAAGCTTAGTGACTTGTCATCATGTAGCTTGGCAAATTCCAGTCTGGTTTTTTTCTGATTTTTTTCAACAATGGTGTCCTCTTTGGTCGTCTCCCATGAATTCAACTTTGGCTCATACAATGACAGATGGTGCGATCTGACACTGATGTTCCTTGAGGTTGAAGTTCACCTTTAATCTGTTTTTCTGGGCTCTTTTGTTACCATTCATATTATTCGTCTCTTTGATTTGTCATCAATTTTCCTCCTGCGGCAACGTCCAGGGAGGTTGGCTACAGTCCCATGGATCATAAATTTCTGAATAATAAGTGCAACTGTAGTCACAGGAACATCAAGCTGCTTGGAGATGGTCTTTTAACTTTCACCTTTAACATGTTTGCCTATAATTTTCTTTCTAATCTCCTGAGACAACTCTTTACTTCGCACACACCATGTCACCAAACAGTACAGTGAGTATTTGTAGCCCTATGTACAGGCCCACTCACTGATTCCAAGGTTGTAGACACCTGTGATGCTAGTTAGTGGATGTAGCAACCCTGTGGGCATCACTGCATGGCCTTCCATACCCCACCTGCCTGTTACATCAACTCACTCAACCAGTGCCATGCAGTGAGATCTGTCTGCTGCCGGCTCCATGCCGTGTGCTTCATGGCCGCTTGCTCTGTGTACACTTTCTGTCTGTATGCATAGGGGGCGGCACCAGCAACTCCTGTTTCTTGTACAGTCTGTGTGAACCTCCCTAAGGTGTCTCTGGCCAATAGCCTAGAGGCCTCTGATTCTTAAAGCATCCTCTCCCATTGGATGACGCCGGAGCAAACTTACTTCCTCAGTCAGTACTTTGCTGCTGAGGTGTCTGGTTCCGCCACCCAGTGGGGTGTAGTACCCTGGTCTGTGTTCGCCACCAAGTGGGGTGTCATACCCTGGTCCGAATCTGTGTTCCGTTACTTCTGTGTCTGAACTCTGGTCTGTGTCCGTTCCTGTCTGAACTCTGGTCTATGTCCTTTGCTGTCTGAACTCTGGTTTATGTCTGTTCCTGTTCCTGCTTTGGTTGTTACCATTCCCACTCTGCTGTGTATATCTCTGCGCTATCTCTCTGCTCTGCTTGCCACTGTCTGTGGCTCTGTGCCTCTTTGCTTTGCTCACCACAACCTGTGGCTCTGTGCCTTCCCGCTCTTGGCTCCACCTCCAGCATCTCCGCTCTTGGCTACGCCTCCAATGCCTCTGCTCTTGGCTCCGCCTCCAGCGCCTCCGCTCTTGGCTCCGCCTCTAGCATCTCCGTCCTTAGTTCCTCCGTCTGCATTCTCCCTCTTTACTTTTAGCTCCGCCTTCCTCTTCTCTGCTCTAGCTCAGTCTTCTCCTTCTCTGCTCTTTCCTGCGTTTCCGTTCTTGTCTCCGCCTCCTGCTCCTAACTCCACCTCCTGTGGTTCTGCTTTGCATCCGCTCTTGCGGACTTGCTCTATCTCAGTTCTGCAACTTGCCATACAGGTCTTTACCTGTCTCTTTATATTCACCAGTACGAACAGGTCCCTACCTGTTTCCATATACCCTCCAGTCTGAACAGGATCTTACCTGTCTCCATACACCCGCCTGTCTGCCAGAGTGCCAGCCGTGCCTGCCTGTCTGCCAGAGTGCCAGCCGTGCCCGTCTGCCTGCCAGTAACTCTGTCAAGCCAGTCTGCCTGTCAGGACCTCTGCCGTACCCGTCCATCAGCCAGTGTCACTGCCGTGCCTGCCTGTGTCCTATCTCCTGGTGGGATGAGCATCCACAGTTAGACTCCACCCTGGAGTGGTACCTGGTAGCCACCTGCCGCACAAGTCTGTCCTCACCATCAGAGGTTCCAGCGAACACCTAGGAAGCTACTTAGTTCCGCCCCTTCCAGGAAAGTCTGGTCTGTTGTTCAGTGGAGCCATACCCCCGCACGCCCACACCAACCAGTCTGGGCGCGAGCGTTACAGTGGACACACCTTGACTTAACATGTCCCTTTTGTCACAATATTTTTAGAGTTACAATCATTTCTGTCTAAGCCTATTTCATGGGTATTATTTTTTTTAAATTCTGTGGAAAGCATGGTTGAAAAGCAATGCCTGACTTTCATTTGTTCATTTTCATAGATCCTTTATTTATTATTACTTTTGTCAGATTCAGGTTATTTCTGTGACCATTGTGAGTTTTTCTGTCATTAAACGAGGGGTACCAACAATTTTGACCACGCGTGTATCGTATCAAAACACACACACACACAACACAGAAAAAAAGTCCTTTAATTGAAAGAATGATCATTGATTAGAATCAATGTTTGCCGCGCTGTCATACACATGTAGGTGTTCGATACAGACGCTGAACTTTACTGTTCGGGTTCGCACGTCTCTACTTATTACTATTCCAAGCCCTGTTGATTGATGAACTTTTGTTTGTGGGACAACCACTTTAAGGTTTTCAATCAATCAAAGTGCTGATATGAATTGCCATTGTCACCCTGTAGTAAAATCTTAAAAGGTTTTTTCCCTTTCATTTTTTTTACTTATTCATTGTGGCCATTCCAGAAATAATAACATTATCTGGTACTCACCCTCCAGGGGTCCAGAATTAAATCTCTTCCACTGCTCTGGTGATTGTGTACAGACTACAGCGATGATATCACATTAGCACTGCAGCAGACAATCATTTGGCTTATCGGCCTCAGTACTGTGTCTAATACCACTAAGGCTACTTTCACACTAGTGTCGTACTCGGCCCGTCGCAGAGCGTCGGGCCGACGTACCGACGCTAGCGTTGTTTGCGCCGCACAACGGGTGCAGCGGATGCTGTTTTTCCACGCATCTGCTGCCCCATTGTGAGGTGCGGGGAGTAGGGGGCGGAGTTCCGGCCGCGCATGCGCGGTCGGAAAAGACGTTCTCGACGTAGCAAAAAACGTTGCAAGCAACGTTTTTTGCTGCCGACGGTCCGCCACAACACGACGCAACCGTCGCACGACGGTTGCGACGTGTGTCAATGCGTCGCAATGTGTCGCTAATGTTAGTCTATGGATAAAAAACGCATCCTGCAAGCACTTTTGACGCATTGTGACGGAGGACAAAAAACGCCAGTGTGAAAGTACCCTAAGATTGGCTGCAATGCTGTTAATGTTCTGTCACTGCTGTAGCCTGTATGCAATCACTAGAGATTCAGTACTGGACCCAGAGTATATAGACATACCGGCTGATTTTAAACTTTTTAATACCACCATGAAAAATTTGTGAAAAAAGTGGAATGGGAAACCTCTCTGAAAGGGCAGTTCATACTTAAAAACCCTTCCATCTAACATTAAAATGATTCTGCAAAAAAGAGTGGGCTAAAATATCTCTTCAGGACTCATTGCAAGTTATCACAAACATCTGACTGCCGTTGGTACTTGTAAGGCTGGCACAAAAGGTATTAGCTTTTTTACATGGATGATATTGGTTTAAAATAAATCTTTATCTTCAGCAAATGGAATGATTACTTTAACGCTCTATTTTGTGTTTTCTTGTGTTGTCTCTATTTTATATTAAAATTAATTGGATAATATGGAACATTTAACATGAAAAATTAGTACAAAATCGAAGACAAATCCTTTCTCACAGCACTGTACATTTTATACAATATATCTGTAATTGATGTAATATACTATTACAAGGAACATATGGTACAGTTGTGAATCAGCTATAAACACACCGACATGTATGATGTTATTTGCATACCACCACATCTCATAGCGATAATAGTTATGAAACAAGGCGACAGATGGACTGCTTCTGTAATTTGAACATTAACATTGTAAATTTTCTGTGTGCATTTTATGTTTTGCACATTGTAAAATTAAAATGTTCTGGATCACTATTTGTATTAAATCACAAAATATTTTTGAAACGTTTTTGTTGAGAGGCTTATGTGAAGGAATGATTTCAATGACTATAAAATTATTCAAGCAAAAGGATTTAAGAATGTAAATGAAAGAATTATATTTTCTTATTTTAGGTTGGTCATTTGAAATATGAGAAATGGTAATCAAATTAGAATTCTGTAAAAGAATGTGAATTAATTATACTCCACAACCCATGTGTATTAATCAGGAAGCCAAATGACCATCAATTCTTAATTGGTTTTCCATTTTTCCCAAGATGCGCAAACATGAATCTATTAATCAATGCAAACCTCTGGAGAGTGTATTAAATGAAGCTGCATTATTAATCATTGCCACATCGTCACGTCTGTTGACACGCCAGATGTTTGCATCAATACAAATGTGAATCCTTTATGTGAAATTCCAAATAAAATTGATTTTGTGTTAATTAAACATATCCTCATGCAAATGTAACACTTTGTACATAGCCTCCCCACATTCAGACAGCCGTGAATTTGTTTGCAAGATGCCGCTGTATGAGGACTTTGTTTTTTGCTTGAAATTCCCTACTCACCTTATGTAGGGCTGCTAATAGAAATATCAAGGTAGAAGGTTTTTTCTACAAAGTGCTTTGCAGTAAACAATGAATCACTATGCAGAGACGTTACAGCGACCAGAATATGTATACAGCAGCACTCAGCTCATTAGATGGACATGCACATTACTATACAATTAAAAGGCAACGTGCCAGGCAATTCATGCTGACCAAATTGGAGTCTGGCTGCATGATTGCAAGCAGGTATATTATTCACAGAAAAGCTACCATGTTTCAGAGACAATAAGCTTTGAAGATTTGTTTGTTGACCATAGCTGGAGACAAGACTAGTAGGCTCTTCCCAGCTCTACTACAAGTGACTTCTCTCACTTTGTAAAGGTGAGGGAGGTAACTGTCAATCACCCAGAGTGACCCTGGAAAGAGCCAGCATGGGACTGAGGTGGACTAATCTGGTCTCCAGCTATTGTCCCAGGGTGGATCTTCAAGTACTCTCTAATTATGAAACAGAGCCCTTTCAAAGACTAATATACCTAGCCTCAATGGATCAGCCTGGCTCTGTCCGCTTTTTGGACAACATGAAACCCCTGGCAGCTTCTCTTCAACCCCTTTACCCCGAGATCACTTTCACCATCCTGACCAGTACAAATTTTACAGTTCTGACCAGTGTCAATTGATACCCCTTCGGAGGAAGTTAACGCGAAACGCGTGTTAAGGGGTTCCTCAGATGGTCAACCAGTACTGTTCAGTGGTAAATATTATGTCTGCCTAACAGTTTGTGTCTTGTTGTGACGGTTGCCTTGCACAAGGGCCGGACTGGCCATCGGGCACTTCTGGCAAATGTCAGAAGGGCCGGTGCCAGTAGTGGGTCGCTCGATCCGTGCACGCTGTGCCACTGTCAGCGACACCAGCGCCGACTCACCCCCAAACCATTGCCGCTGCATTCAACTATACCGGCGTCTATGATGCCGGTACAGTTGAATGCAATGATGGAGGAGAGAGTGTCTGCTGATGCTCGCTCTCCCATCATTCCCCGCTCTGCCTCTGACGCAGTGGTTGCGCGATGACGTCATATCATCGTGTACCTGCTGTGTGTCGGGCAGACTGTGGTAGCTGAGACCGAAGCCAGGAGCAGTGCGTAGCACGAGGAGAGGTGAGGATTGTGTGTGTTTTTTTTTTTAATATATCAATGAGTGATAACTGGATTGTGGGGCTATGGGGGGGCGCTACATTACATTATATGGGGGGGCTGTATTACATTCTATGGGGGGCTGTATTACATTCTATGGGGAGTTGTATTATATTCTATGGGGGGCTGTATTACATTGTATGGGGGGGCTGTATAACATTCTGTGGGGGGCTGTATTGCATTCTATGGGGGGGCTGTATTACATTCTATGGGGGGCTGTATTACATTCTATGGGGGTTGTATTATATTCTATGGGGGGCTGTATTATATTCTATGGGGGCTGTTCAGATTAGAGACCAGGTCAATGCCACACAGAGTTCTAGCAGCAGACACATCTCTACAACAACTGTTAAGAGGAGAATTTGTGCAGCAGGCCTTCATGGTAAAATAGCTGCTAGGAAACCACTGCTAAGGACAGGTGGAGCGCCCCCAGATGCAGGGCAGCGGGGTACTCAGTAACGGGCCTCTCTGTCTCGGTCCTGGGGTTGTCACGGTGGCTAGACCCGGTCCGTGACCCTGCTAAGGGGCGTCCAATGAAAGATGTGGTGATGGTGCGTGGTGCAGGTCGCGATGAATAACGAGGACACAGGGTCGCAGTCTCTTTACTGAAGGCTTCAGGATCCTCAATCCAGAGTACTGCTAACAGGGCTGGCTGAGACCGGCCGGTCCGAAGGCACATCCAGAGTTTCCTTTGCAGGTGGAAATCAGTGCCTACCTTCTAGTGCCTGTGTGTTGTAGTACCTCCCTGCTGAGCACCACGGGATAGTCCTCACAACTGTTGTGTCTGTATCTGATGTTCTTTCTCGGTTCTTTCTCTGATGTTCTTTTCTCACAACTATCTGATGTTCTTCTCCGTCCCCCAGATGGTATGGATAGGACGCACCCGTATGACGGGTAGGCCTGGAGTTCTTCCGGGACCCTAGCCTCGCCCCTCTCTCACAATTGCCCCCTATGTCTGCTTAGGTGATTTAGGTGAGACAGCCAATCTAAAATTAACTGTCCTGCCGCTGTTTGAAGTATTGCTTGGAGCCTAATACTTCCTTGGCGTTCCGGCCACCAGCTACGCGCCTCAGTAGGATGTTGCCTCGATCTTATGGCACGACTCCTACTGGCTTTATCTCCTTTTTGCTGCGATCTCGTTTCTCACTTCTCCACGATAAACCTCGCTTCCTTTCCTTTCTTAGGATGCCACCGCATTCGAGTGCATGCGCGGCTCCGTAACGTTCTGTTCTGTTCGCTAGGCCACTGTCAGGATCCCACCCCTGACAGAGACCCCCCTGACTCTTCCCCCGCAACACCCTCTGCCACAGGATGTTGCCTGGTTCCAACCCAGTGAGCTTCTGACTAACTTCATATCCAGCCCCCAGTTTAACCAGATTGTGAGGAGTGGCCTAATGCATAGAACCCTTTGCTCCCCCTGGTGGCCAGAATGTGAAGTGTAAAGTGTGACTGTGATACCTGGTCAGGTGAACTCCTTAAGTGCCATCAGACGTACCATCACTCACCTTAGCGGCGGAGCGTCAGTACTGCAACGACCAGGACTCTGGGGCGCTGCACAGGCAACAAGCAGAAGAGACTTGTTTGGGCTAAAGAACACAAGGAATGGACATTAGACTAGTGGAAATCTGTGCTTTGGTCTGATGAGTCCAAATTTGAGATCTTTGGTTCCAACCACCGTGTGTTTGTGCGATGCAGAAAAGGTGAACAGATGGACTCTACATTCCTGGTTCCCACCGTGAAGCATGGAGGAGGAGGTGTGATGGAGTCGGGCTGCTTTGGTGGTGATACTTTTGGGGATTTATTCAAAATTGAAAGCATACTGAACCAGCATGGCTACCACAGCATCTTGCAGCGGCAAGCTATTCCATCCGGTTTGTTTTTAGTTGGACCATCATTTATTTTTCAATAGACAATGACCCCAAACACACCTACAAGCTGTGTAAGGGCTACTTGACCAAGAAGGAGAGTGATGGGGTGCTACGTCAGATGACCTGGCCTCCACAGTCACCAGACCTGAACCCAATCGAGATGGTTTGGGGTGAGCTGGACCGCAGAGTGAAGGCAAAAGGGCCAACAAGTGCTAAGCATCTCTGGGAACTCCTTCAAGATTGTTGGAAGACCATTCCCGGTGACTACCTCTTGAAGCTCATCAAGAGAATGCCAAGAGTGTGCAAAGCAGTCATCAAAGCAAAAGGTGGCTACTTTGAAGAACCTAGAATATAAGACATAATTTCAGTTGTTTCACACTTTTTTGTTAAGTATATAATTCCACATGTGTTAATTCATAGTTTTGATGCCTTCAGTGTAAATGTACAATTTTCATAGTCATGAAAATACAGAAAAATCTTTAAATGAGGTGTGTCCAAACTTTTGGTCTGTACTGTATGCTGCTGATAACATAATACTGTATGGTGACAGATTGATCTAATTGTGATTGTTCTGTTCCCTTCATTCTTTCTCAGTTGGTGTAAAGAGGCCAGGAAACAAGCGAACGACTTCAGTATTGTCGATCACACTCATTTAGCGGCCTGAGATCAGCGCATGTAAATACAACAGGAATGCTTCGCAGAGAGACCAGGCAAGGATGATGACAGTTGTAGTTAGCACCCGGCGCCTGGGAATAGCGCTAACTACTGCTTTTCCCAGCTGCCAAAGCATTAAATTCTGGTATGTGTAATGATTTTTAGGGTTGATATCAGCTGCGTAATGTCAGCTACTATCAATCCCTGGTGTAAGTAATGGAGAGGTGTCTGTCAGACACCCCCACTACTAGCCTAGACCTAGCGAGACCCAGCGACTCTGAAGAGCGGTGACAGTAGTAACAATACCACTCTTCACAGTCGCCGAGCTCAGCGCAAGACCCGGAATATCTGAAGAGCGGTGACGTTACTGATGTCATGATGTCACCGCTCTTCAGAGTCACCGGGTCTTGTGGTGCGCAGCAGAACAAAAAGTGGCTGTAGGCAAAGTTTATGGAGCATGAGAATGAGGTTTCTTAGCCTTTGGTCATCTCAATCCCTTCATTATCTACGAGATCCAGTTATGTAGGTAAAGTAGCGGCTTTTCTTGGTACTGCAACTGAAAGCAATAATTAGGACTGAGCTGTAATGCTGGATACAGCTGTAATTATATGTTATATAGTTGTGTTACACTCCCCTCACTTCTTGTAACCTACAAGTGTACAAAGATATTATACAGTCACCATGTGACAAGTGGGCGTGAGTACCTTCAAATGCCAGGGCTGAATTGTAGTCCCAGTCCGGCCTTGCCTTGCACTATTGGAGAATCTTTATATGCACTTTGCACTTTACATGATGTTTTGTGATGCACCTTAATAATTTTGCCAATATGGTATATTTACTTAATTTGAAATATATTAGGCAGTGCCAGGCTCCATCCACAATTCACATATAGAGAATTTCTTTCTCAAAAGCTCAGGTTGCTCACTTGTGATTAACATTGCATACTTACCAATACATGCCACTTGATGGCGGTCTAATAGTTATATATGAATACCAATATTAAAATTAAGCAAAACCCACTTTTATACATAGGCTTTACACCTTGGGACATATAACCCCTTTTTTATCATCAGTAGCTCTCCAAAATTCTGCAGAAACATTCTGTGGTTTTGCATAATAAAATATTTCTACTAGGAAGCACTGTTGTATTTATGCCAAATATATATATTTTCAATTCCTATGTATTTGACTATATATGCCTTGAGACATAATACACAGCTTGAAAGAAAAGAAAACTCATTTTGAAGTGATTTTTAATAAATTATGATTATCAAATAATTTATACCACTTTTTATATTACTAGATTGTACCATGTGTTGTCTTATCATGTACTACCTCACAACCCTTATGTTTTTTTAAAATTGTTATTATATGTAATAAAGATTATTGTATTGCTATATTTAAAGAGAGTTCTTCAGTTTTCTTTGATATGGTAAATTATGTGGTAATAACTCTGGAACATTTCAACGGATCCCAGTGATTATGACAATGTTTTTTCGTGACATATTGTAATTCACAATAGTGGTAATATTTCTTCGATATGACTTGGATTTATATGAGAAGAAATCACATTTTGGTGAAAATTTAGAAAATTTAGCAATTTTCAAATTTTTATTTTTATGCCTTTAAATCAGAGGGAGATGTCACACGAAATAGTTAATAACTAACAATTTCCACATGTCTATTTTACATCAGCACTATTTTTGAAACACTTTTTTTTTGTTAAAAAGTTAGAAGGGTTAAAATTTGCCCAACAATTTCACATTTTTACAACAAAATTTACAAACCCATTTTTTAGGGACCACATTACATTTGAAGAGATTTTGAAGTGTCTATATCACAGAAAATACCCAAAAGTGACACTGTTTTAAAAACTGCTCCCCTCAAAGTACAAATTTGGGACATTCCATCTTGACCCAAATGGGTTCTGGTCACAGAGCTTTCATCAAAGTGGGCAAACAGCAATTTTTCCCATGTTTAAATAACTGGTGCTTTTTAGGGGTTAAATGACTTTCTGCCACTGATATCAAACAACTATTACACAAATAGTTGTGCCACACATCAAATTCAGGTCTCTCCAGCCTGGACCTGATGTGATCAGGGCATCAGAACTGGCCTCAAAGTAAGCAAATACCAGATCTCACAGATTTGAAATAGTAACTGGCTATTTGCCCACTTTGATGCCCGTTCTGATGCCCAGAACTCATTTCAGAAGGCATGAGTGACCTGAATTTGATGCATGGCATCACTATCTGTGTAATGGTGATGTGAGATTAGTGGCCCAATGTAATTTGACCCCTTAAAAACACAAGTTACTTATTAAATCGTTAAAATCGACTGTCTGCCATTTTGATGCCCAGAACCCATTTGGGCCAGTTGGAGTGATTTCAATGAGATGTTCAACATCAATATCTGTGTGCCTGTATTGTGAGATCAGTGGGCCAAAGTCATTTAACCCATTCAATAATGCCCCTCAATGCCAACTTTGAGGCCCATTTTTGTGCCAGTTTTATAACTTTGGTAGCTGCTTTTAAGCATGTTCATATCAGGGCGCCTCGCAACATTGCATTTTATTATTGTGATTATTTATTTTTGTTGTTAAACCTGTAAAAAAGCAGAAAAAAAGTCAAATAAGGAACTGGAAGAATAAGAAACCAACTTCTTACATAATAAGTGTTCTTTCTTTATGGACGTTCTACCATTTTATGCAAACAACCTAATATTCAGAGAATTTGAAAATAAAATAGCTTACAAATTACCCTATTTAGTTAGGACATCAATATTGTTCAGATTTCACTGGCAGGCAGACATTACATTTGTGTCCTTGATGAACAGTGTGGTTGTTTGCACAGGAAGTCTCATGAACAGATAGGCAATCTCCTGTTCTGGGCTCTTTGTATTTGTTCAGCTGCTGAGTCATAATATCCTTGTATGGTTAACTCATTTACCACTGTAAGGCCATGTGCACAAGTTCAGTATTTTTCGCATTTTTTTCGCATTTTTTCGCTATAAAAACGTGATAAAAACGCGAAAAAAACGCTTACATATGCCTCCCATTATTTTCAGTGTATTCCGCACTTTTTGTGCAAATGTTGCATTTTTTCCGCGAAAAAATCGCATCGTGGAAAAAAAAGCAACATGTTCATTAAATTTGTGGAATTGCGGGGATTCCGCACACCTAGGAGTGCATTGATCTGCTTACTTCCCGCACGGGGCTGTGCACACCATGCGGGAAGTAAGCAGATTATGTGCGGTTGGTACCCAGGGTGGAGGAGAGGAGACTCTCCTCCACGGACTGGGCACCATTTAATTGGTAAAAAAAAAAGAATTAAAATAAAAAATAGTCATATACTCACCTTTGATGGCCCCCGGAGTGTTCCCGCCTCTCACCGCTGCATGCTCTCTCTTCCGTTCCTATAGATGCTCTGTGTGAAGGACCTGCGATGACGTCGCTGTCTTGTGATTGGTCGCATGACCGCTCATGTGACCGCTCACGTGACCGCGACGTCATCGAAGGTCCTGCACACACCATCTATAGGAACGGACGCCGCTGAGGAACTTGGCTGTCTGCAGAGGGTGAGTATAACCATTTTTAATTTTTTTAAATTATTTTTAACATGATATCTTTTTACTATTGATGCTGCATAAGCAGCATCTATAGTAAAAAGTTGGTCACACTTGTCAAACAGTATGTTTGACAAGTGTGACCAACCTGTCAGTCAGTTTTCCAAGCGATGCTACAGATCACTTGGAAAACTTTAGCATTCTGCAAGCTAATTACGCTTGCAAAATGCTAAAAAAAGGCGAAAAAAACGGGAAAAAAAACGCAAAAAAAAATGCGGATTTCTTGCAGAAAATTTCCGGTTTTCTTCAGGAAATTTCTGCAACAAATCCTGACATGTGCACATACCCTAAGTCTGCTGTTTTTTTCCTACATTTAGAACCTACCTGTTTTATTATAGTCTCATAATTAACTTCTTTACCCCCGAAGGTGGTTTGCACGTTAATGACCAGGCCAATTTTTACAATTCTGACCAATGTCCCTTTATGAGGCAATAACTCTTGAATGCTTCAACGTATCCCAGTGATTCTGAGAATGTTTGACATATTGTACTTCATTACAGTGGTAACACTTCTTTGGTATAACTTGCGTTTATTTGTGAAAAAATTGGAAATTTGGCAAAAAAATTTAAAATTTTGCAATTTTCCAAATTTGAATTTTCATGCCCTTAAATCACAAAGATGTCATACAAAATAGTTAATTAATAACATTTACCACATGTCTACTTTACATCAGCACAATTTTGGAACCAAAATTTTGTTTTGTTAGGAAGTTATAAGGGTTAAAATTGACCAGCAATTTTTCCAACAAAATTTACAATACTTTTTTTAGGGACCACATCACATTTGAAGTCACTTTGAAGGGTCTATATGATAGAAGATACCCAAAAGTGACACCATTCTAAAGAACTGCACCCTTCAAGGTACTCAAAACCACATTCAAGAAGCTAATTAACCCTTCAGGTGCTTCACAGGAATTTTTGGAATGTGGAAAAAAATTAACATTTAACTTTTTTTCACAAAAAATGTATAGGGTAACAGGAAAAAATGGACCACAACTAGTGTTGAGCATTCCGATGCTGCAAGTATCGGGTATCGGCCGATACTTGCTGTATCGGAATTCCGATACCGGGATTCCGATACTCTTGTGGTATCGGGTATCGGGTATCGCAACAACATTAATGTTAAAATGTGTAAAAGAGAGAATTAAAATAAAAAATATCGCTATACTCACCTCTCCGACGCAGCCGGGACTTCAGCGAGGGAACCGGCAGCGTTGTTTGTTTAAAATTCGCGCTATTACTTGGTTACGTGAATTCCCGGCTTGTGATTGGTCAGGTCGGCCATGTTGCCGGGACGCGGACCAATCACAGCAAGCCGTGACGAAATTACGTCACGGCTTGCTGTGATTGGTCCGCGTCCCGGCAATATGGCCGCCCTGACCAATCACAAGCCGTGACGTCACGGGAGGCTGGACACGCGCCCATTTTAAAATGAGCGCGTCCAGCCTCCCGGCTTGTGATTGGTTGACCGCGGCGCAACCAATCACAAGCCGTGACGTCACGGGAGGCTGGACACGCGCCCATTTTAAAATGAGCGCGTGTCCAGCCTCCCGTGACGTCACGGCTTGTGATTGGTCAGGGCGGCCATATTGCCGGGACGCGGACCAATCACAGCAAGCCGTGACGTAATTTCGTCACGGCTTGCTGTGATTGGTCCGCGTCCCGGCAACATGGCCGACCTGACCAATCACAAGCCGGGAATTCACGTAACCAAGTAATAGCGCGAATTTTAAACAAACAACGCTGCCGGTTCCCTCGCTGAAGTCCCGGCTGCGTCGGACAGGTGAGTATAGCGATATTTTTTATTTTAATTCTTTCTTTTCCACATTTATATGGTTCCCAGGGCCTGAAGGAGAGTTTCCTCTCCTTCAGACCCTGAGAACCATCAGGAATACCGTCCGATACCTGAGTCCCATTGACTTGTATTGGTATTGGGTATCGGTATCGGATTGGATCCGATATTTTGCCGGTATCGGCCGATACTTTCCGATACCGATACTTTCAAGTATCGGACGGTATCGCTCAACACTAACCACAACATTTGTTGTGTAATTTCTCCTGAGCATGCTGATACCCCATATGAGGCGAAAGCCACTGTTTGGGAACACAGCAGAGCTCGGAAGGGAAGGAGCTGTAAAAATTGAAAACTCAAATTTTCCTCACAAATATGTTTTTAACCCAAAATATTGAATTGTCATAAGGGTAACAGGAGGAATTGCGCCATACAATTTGCTGTGCAATTTCTCCTGAGTACGCCGATATCCCATATGAGGGAGAAAACTACTGTTTAGGCACACAACAGGGCTTGGAAGGGAAGTAGTGTCATTTGACTTTTTGAATGTTGATGTGAATACTTTTCTGCCTAATGATAACAAAAGTATTCATGGAGTGATACCTTTATTGGCTAACCAGAAAATAGTATATGTTTGCAAGCTTTCAGTGCACAGAGGCTTCTTCTTCAGGCAGGATTACAAATAAATTAATAAAAAAGGCACAACATTTAAGAGATATTACATCTGGACATTTGTTCATGAAGTGGGAGGGGTGATGCCTCATAAAGATAAGCGAAGGAAATCAAATTAGGCATTTTCTTGCAAATGTACAGGCAGAACGTCGCACTGCATCTGACTGCAGAAGGTCTCAGCAGTTTGCTTTGCAGCCTTCTTCCTGGTCCTTCTGACTCTAGGACTCAGTGGCAACCATCCTTCTACTCTAAAGGACACACTTGGGACCGGGTGTTTATAACTCCCAGCTTGCTGCTGGAAGTGGCAAGTGATATTTCCATTTCCCTATTGAGGCTTGAAGATACCTCAGGCTCTTAAGATCTTCAACGTTTTTCACAGATCTTTGCTCAAGATATATGTGGGACCCCTTGAGCCCTCACCCCTACCACCTCCTCCAATAATGGTTGATGGTAACCTAGAGTTTCAAATTTCAAGGATTGTAGATTCTCACATCCAACGTCATTCCCTACAATACTTGGTGCATTGGAGGGGTTATGGTCCAGCCTCCTGGATTACAAACTGAGAGAGGACAACAACAGGGTGCCTCTTGTGGTCACATACAACCCCCACATGAGAATCCTAAGGAAAATCAGTGCTGATCTCCAACCCATATTCCACAGAGACCACAAATTGAAATAAATATTCCCAGAATTACCACTTCTTTTCTACAAACAGCCCCTTACTTAAGAACGTTAAGGAGGTCCAACGTTTTATTGGTTTTGCAAATTTCTACAGACGCTTCATTCCAAATTTTTCTGATATTGTCCGTCCCATTACTTCCTTGACAAAGAAGGAAAAACCCTTTAAGTGGTCATCACAGGCTCAAGAAGCTTTTGATCGGCTTAAGATCTGTTTCACATCAGCACCGCTGTTGATACACCCAGATCCAGCGCTTCCTTTCATTGTGGAGGTGGATGCTTCTGATAATGCTTTGGGGGCTATTCTCTCCCAAAGAACTGGAGAGAAGGGTCTTCTACATCCTTGTGCTTTCTTTTCATAGACTAACCTCAGCAGAGAAGAATTACGACGTGGGAGACAAGGAATTGCTGGCTATTATTGCGGCTTTCAAAGAATGGAGGCATCATCTGCAAGGAGCTGCACAACAGATCATAGTGCTAACTGACCATCGCAATCTAGAGTTCCTTAGATCCGCTAGATGTCTTTCTCCTCTTCAGGTTCGTTGGAACTTATTTTTAAATCAATTTAACTTTGTTATCTCGTACCGTCCAGTTTCTCGTAATGGGAAGGCTGATGCATTATCCCGAATCCATGCTGCGGATTCCGTACCTGGAGCCCCGTCCAAGACCATTCTATCTGATGCCAATTTCATCGGAGTTATCCACGATCAGGACTTGTGGAAGGAGTGCAGGGAGGCCTATGAAGGTGATTTTTTCTGGCCAACCCACCTGTGGATATTAATCTTGTCTTTAATGGCGGCATGTGGTTCAGAGATCGACGTATCTATGTCCCGGAGGTCGTCCGTCTGCAGATCCTCAAGTTGGTAAATGACTCCAAGTTGGCTGGTCACAGGGGGGTACAGATGACACAAGAGTTCCTGAGCCGATTCTTCTGTGGCCAACTTGCCTGAAGGATACTAAGGACTATGTTCTCTCTTGCAAGGTATGTGCCCATTACAAGACTCCTCATGTTGCACCTACGGGTCTTCTACAACCATTACCTGTTCCGTCCCGCCCTTGGGTGTCTATATCAATGGACTTTATTGTGGAGCTGCCTACATCGGGGGGCATGAACACAATCATAGTGGTAGTTGATCGCCTGACTAAAGCTGCTCATTTTGTTCCATGCACCGGCCTCCCCTCAGCTAAAGATACAGTGAACTTGGTTATACAGAATGTCTTTCTGTTGCACGGGGTTCCGGATGAGATCATCTCTGACCGTGGAGTACAGTTCACTTCAAGATTCTGGAAGGGGTTTTGCTCTGAACTCAATATTAATGTCTGTCTTCTGCTTACCATCCCCAGACAAATGGTCAGACTGAGCGTACCAACCAGACGCTGGAACAATATCTAAGATGCTATGTCAGCCATCTCCAGGATGATTGGTTGGAGTTGTTGCCGTTAGCCGAATTTTCTTTTAATAATTCTCAGAGCGCCTCCACTAAATTTACACCTTTCTTTGCCAATCTGGGTTATCATCCGTGTATTTTACCTAGGTCTCCAATTAATTCTCCAATTCCGGCAGTGGAGGAAAGGCTGACTGCGATGAGACAAAATCTGGAGGTTCTGAAGGAATCCCTGACCACAGCTCAAGAACGTTATAAGAGATCGGCTGATAGATTCCGTAAACCTGCACCCATGTTCAAGGTAGGAGATTCCGTGTGGTTAGCAACTAAGAATCTGAAGTTAAACATTCCTTCACAAAAACTTGGACAGAAATTCATTGGCCCTTTCAAGATCAATGGTATTGTGAGCTCTGTGGCCTGCCGGCTGAAGCTGCCTAGGACAATGAAGGTACACCCAGTTTTTCATGTATCTTTACTAAAGCCTGTATCTCCTAATACCTTCCAGGGACATGTTGTGCCACCTCCGCAGCCTGTGGTGATTGATGGGCAAGAACAATTTGTGGTGGAGGAAATGATTGATTCCAGGATTCGCAGGAATCGGCTACAATATCTGATAAGATGGCAGGGATATCCCCCTGAGGAAGACTCTTGGGAACATGTGGAAAACATCAATGCCCAACAGAAGATTTCTTGTTTTCATCAGAGATTCCCTGAGAAAACAGGTCCAGGATCGTCCTGAGGCCGCTTCTAAGGAGGGAGTAATGTCAGGACTCTGAACATTTTTTAGCTTTTGTGCATTACTGCCCTTTTTCAAGATGGCGTCTTTGGTCTCATGTGCACTGTGTCTTCCTGCTATAAAACTCCATCCCAGCCTTCAGTCTGTGCTAGAGTACTCTGCCTTGCATTCAGCTCCTGATCTCTGATTACTCCCTGGCTATACACCTGCTCCTGTGAACCTGTGTGGTGATCCTGCTACTCTGCTCTGAGTTCCTGCTGCACACCCAAGTTTCCAGTAATCCTCCTTTATCTGCTGCTCGCGTTTACTTCCACCTGCATTTGCTGGACATGTAAGCTGCTGCTGCTTTACATTAACCTGAGACTATTAACCAGGCCTCCCTGGTTGAGCTAAGATATGATTTGAACTGCCTATAAGCATATCTATCTGTGTCTGGACTAAGGATTTATTTGTGTCAAGTATCCTCAAGAATAACTGTGCTACATAGACTTTCTGCTTGATTGCATTTTGCTCTGAAGTTTCCTATAGACTGCTATGCTGCGTTTATTATTTGCACCAAGTGTTGTGGACTTAAGTTTCTCTCTGCACCTGTTTGAATCACCGTGTGATAATATTGACTTTACCACTTATAAAACTGTGTCCTGTAGTTGTCTTGTTCCACGCAAAGAGTCTCCTGAGTTATCCCCTATAATTATTACAGCAGGTTGTCTAACTTTTTTGCAACTGAAAAATTATAATTTTTTTAATGCGCCTTAGGTCTGCAGACAGTTTCATATCACCACAGCACTAAATGACAACATGGGATATGGCGGGCTGTATCATTTTCAGCAACAGAAAAAATTATATATTTTCTAATGCGTGCTAGGTCTGCAGACAGGTTCATATCACCGTCACAAAATGACAACTTGGGATACAGCATGCTGTTTCACATTTAGCAACAGAACAATTTATATATGTTTTGTTAATGTGCCTTAGGTCAGCAGACAGTTTTATATCACCACAGCACTAAAATACAAGGTGGGATACAGGAGGCTGTTTCACATTTAGCTTGTGAAAAAATATTAATTAGAATGCTATACATGGAGCACAATAGAAGCAGTGCACAACACACTTGTATAAAATGTGCCCTGCTGGCTTTGTCTGTGGACCTCAGTAATGGTAAAAAAAAATGCTGGAAGGTAAATTTAACAGCCACACTGGACACTAGCTAGCTACACTATCTGACTGATATAAAACTGCCTAGCTAACTAGCTAAAATCTTGCTGCTAACAGTGCCAGCAGCAGGAGCAGCCTCTCTGCGCTGTTACAGTGTCAAAATGGCGCTAAAACAAGATGTCTGCTATTTTATATGGAGAGGGACATGTGATTTCAGCAGCCAGTGACACAAGCCGTTGTGTCAGGACATTGTGGATGCTTCCTGCGCCCTGATTGGCTAGCCGCAATGTGCACACATAAAGTTACGGGGAAAAATGACTGTTTACAAGTATTGTTGAGCATTCCGATACCGCAAGTATCGGGTATCGGCCGATACTTGCGGTATCGGAATTCCGATACCGAGATCCGATACTTTTGTGGTATCGGGAATCGGAATCGGAAGTTCCCAGTGTATGGTTCCCAGGGTCTGAAGGAGAGGAAACTCTCCTTCAGGCCCTGGGATCCATATCCATGTCATGGTTCTCAATGGCAAGAGACCGTAGTAAAGCATACAAAAGGACTAGCTCTTGGAAGATGGGAACTCGAGCTGACTGTGAGCTAAACCTACCGCACAACTAACAGTGGCCGGGTAGCGTGCCTACGTTTTATCCCTAGACGCCCAGCGCCAGCCGGAGAACTGACTGACCCTAGCAGAGGAAAATACAGACCTGGCTTACCTCTAGAGAAATTTTCCCCAAAAGGCAGACAGTAGCCCCCACATATAATGTCGGTGATTTTAGAGGAAATTGACATACGAAGTATGAAGATAGGTTTAGCAAATTGAGGTCCGCTTACTAGATAGTAGGAAGACAGAAAAGGGAACTACACAGTCAGCTGAAAACCCTTTCAAAACACCATCCTGAAATTACTTTAAGACTCTAATATCAACTCATGACACCAGAGTGGCAATTTCAGCTCACAAGAGCTTCCAGCCTCAGAAATATTCAAACACAGAGAACTGGAACAAAAATGCAAAACAAACTTAGGACTACAAGTCCAACTTAGCTGATAGTAGTCTAGGAGCAGGAACATGCAACAGAAAGGCTTCTGGTAACATTGTTGGCCGGCATAGAAATGACTGAGGAGCAAGGCTAAATAGACAACTCCCACATCCTGATGGAAACAGGTGAACAGAGGCGATGAAGAACACAAGTTCAGTACCACCAGTGACCACCGGGGGAGCCCAGAAACCAAATTCACAACAGTACCCCCCCCTCAAGGAGGGGGCACCGAACCCTCACCAGAACCACCAGGGTGATCAGGATGAGCCCTATGAAAGGCACGGACCAAATCGGAGGCATGAACATCAGAGGCTGTCACCCAAGAATTATCCTCCTGACCGTAGCCCTTCCACTTGACCAGATACTGAAGTCTCCGTCTGGAAACACGGGAGTCCAAGATCTTCTCGACAACGTACTCCAACTCACCCTCAACCAACACCGGAGCAGGAGGCTCAACGGAAGGCACAACCGGTACCTCATACCTGCGCAACAATGACCGATGGAAGACATTATGAATAGAAAAAGATGCAGGGAGGTCCAAACGAAAGGACACAGGGTTAAGAATCTCCAATATCTTGTACAGGCCGATGAACCGAGGCTTAAACTTAGGAGAAGAAACCTTCATAGGGACAAAACGAGAAGACAACCACACCAAGTCCCCAACACAAAGACGAGGACCAACACGACGACGGCGGTTGGCAAAATGCTGAGTCTTCTCCTGGGACAACTTCAAATTGTCCACCACATGCCCCCAAATCTGATGCAACCTCTCCACCACAGCATCCACTCCAGGACAATCCGAAGACTCCACCTGACCGGAAGAGAAACGAGGATGAAACCTGTCATGATTCTCAATGGCGAGAGAACATAGCCCAGCATATATGAGAACTAGCTCTTGGAAGATGGAAACTATACTGACCATGAACTAAACCTGCCGCACAACTAGAAGTGGCCGGGTAGCATGCCTACGTTTTTTTATCCCTAGATGCCCAGCGCCAGCCGGAGAACTACCTAATCCTAGCAGAGGAAAAGACAGTCCTGGCTCACCTCTAGAGAAATTTTCCCAAAAGGCAGACAGAGGCCCCCACATATATTGGCGGTGATTTTAGATGAAATGACAAACGTAGTATGAAAATAGGTTTAGCAAAATCGAGGTCCGCTTACTAGATAGCATGAAGACAGAAAGGGCACTTTCATGGTCAGCAGAAAACCCTATCAAAACACCATCCAGAAATTACTTTAAGACTCTAGCATTAACTCATAACACCAGAGTGGCAATTTCCGCTCACAAGAGCTTTCCAGACACAGTAACGAAACAGCAGCTGTGAACAGGAACAAAATGCAAAAACACACAAGGACAAAAGTCCAACTTAGCTGGGAGTTGTCTAGTAGCAGGAACATGCACAGAAAGGCTACTGATTACATTGGTGACCGGCATGAAACTGACAGAGGAGCAAGGTTATATAGCGACTCCCACATCCTGATAGGAGCAGGTGAACAGAGGGGATGATGCACACAAGTTAAATTCCACAAGTGGCCACCGGGGGAGCCCAGAATCCAATTTCACAACAGTACCCCCCCTCAAGGAGGGGGCACCGAACCCTCACCAGAACCACCAGGGCGATCAGGATGAGCCCTATGAAAGGCACGGACAAGATCGGAGGCATGAACATCAGAGGCAGTGACCCAAGAATTATCCTCCTGACCGTATCCCTTCCATTTGACCAGATACTGGAGTTTCCGTCTGGAAACACGAGAGTCCAAGATCTTTTCCACAACGTACTCCAACTCACCCTCAACCAACACCGGAGCAGGAGGCTCAACGGAAGGCACAGCTGGTACCTCATACCTGCGCAACAATGACCGATGAAAAACATTATGAATCGAAAAGGATACCTGTGGGCTCAGAATTACCAGGGGAGTCAGGCTCAAAACTCCTAGAAAGGGCATCCGCCTTAACATTCTTAGAACCCGGTAGGTAAGACACCACAAAATTAAACCGAGAGAAAAACAACGACCAGCGCGCTTGTCTAGGATTCAGGCGCCTGGCAGACTCAAGGTAAATTAAATTTTTGTGGTCAGTCAATACCACCACCTGATGTCTGGCCCCCTCAAGCCAGTGACGCCACTCCTCAAAAGCCCACTTCATGGCCAAAAGCTCCCGATTCCCAATATCATAATTCCGCTCGGCGGGCGAAAATTTACGGGAAAAAAAAGCACAAGGTCTCATCACGGAGCAGTCGGAACTTCTCTGCGACAACACCGCCCCAGCTCCGATTTCAGAAGCGTCGACCTCAACCTGAAAAGGAAGAGCAACATCAGGCTGACGCAACACTGGGGCGGAAGAAAAGCGGCGCTTGAGCTCCCGAAAGGCCTCCACAGCATCAGGGGACCAATCAGCAACATCAGCACCCTTCTTAGTCAAATCAGTCAATGGTTTTACAACATCAGAAAAACCAGCAATAAATCGACGATAAAAGTTAGCAAAGCCCAAAAATTTCTGAAGACTCTTAAGAGAAGAGGGTTGCGTCCAATCACCAATAGCCTGAACCTTGACAGGATCCATCTCGATGGAAGAGGGGGAAAAAATGTATCCCAAGAAGGAAATCTTCTGAACCCCAAAAACACACTTAGAACCCTTCACACACAAGGAATTAGACCGCAAAACCTGAAAAACCCTCCTGACCTGCTGGACATGAGAGTCCCAGTCATCCGAAAAAATCAGAATATCATCCAGATACACAATCATAAATTTATCCAAATAATCGCGGAAAATGTCATGCATAAAGGACTGGAAGACTGAAGGGGCATTTGAAAGACCAAAAGGCATCACCAAATACTCAAAATGGCCCTCGGGCGTATTAAATGCGGTTTTCCACTCATCCCCCTGCTTGATTCGCACCAAATTATACGCCCCACGGAGATCAATCTTAGAGAACCACTTGGCCCCCTTTATACGAGCAAACAAATCAGTAAGCAGTGGTAACGGATATTGATATTTAACCGTGATTTTATTCAAAAGTCGATAATCAATACACGGCCTCAAAGAGCCGTCTTTCTTAGACACAAAGAAAAAACCGGCTCCTAAGGGAGATGACGAAGGACGAATATGTCCCTTTTCCAAGGACTCCTTTATATATTCTCGCATAGCAGCGTGTTCAGGCACAGACAGATTAAATAAACGACCCTTAGGGTATTTACTACCCGGGATCAAGTCTATGGCACAATCGCACTCCCGGTGCGGAGGTAGTGAACCAACCTTGGGTTCTTCAAAAACGTCACGAAAGTCAGACAAGAATTCAGGAATCTCAGAGGGAATAGATGATGAAATGGAAACCAAAGGTACGTCCCCATGAGTTCCTTTACATCCCCAGCTTAACACAGACATAGCTCTCCAGTCGAGGACTGGGTTATGAGATTGCAGCCATGGCAATCCCAGCACCAAAACATCATGTAGATTATACAGCACCAGAAAGCGAATAACCTCCTGGTGATCCGGATTAACACGCATAGTCACTTGTGTCCAGTATTGTGGTTTATTACTAGCCAATGGGGTGGAGTCAATCCCTTTCAGAGGTATCGGAGCCTCCAATGGCTCCAAATCATACCCACAGCGTTTGGCAAAGGACCAATCCATAAGACTCAAAGCAGCGCCAGAGTCGACATAGGCGTCCGCGGTAATAGATGACAAAGAACAAATCAGGGTCACAGATAGAATAAACTTAGACTGTAAAGTGCTAATTGAAACAGACTTGTCAGGCTTCTTAGTACGCTTAAAGCATGCTGATATAACATGAGTTGAATCACCACAATAGAAGCACAACCCATTTTTTCGTCTAAAATTCTGCCGCTCGCTTCTGGACAGAATTCTATCACATTGCATATTTTCTGGCGTTTTCTCAGTAGACACCGCCAAATGGTGCACAGGTTTGCGCTCCCGCAGACGCCTATCGATCTGAATAGCCATCGTCATGGACTCATTCAGACTCGCAGGCACAGGGAACCCCACCATAACATCCTTAATGGCATCAGAGAGACCTTCTCTGAAAATCGCCGCCAGGGCGCACTCATTCCACTGAGTAAGCACAGACCATTTGCGGAATTTTTGGCAGTATATTTCAGCTTCATCTTGCCCCTGAGACAAGGACATCAAGGCCTTTTCCGCCTGAAGCTCTAAATGAGGTTCCTCATAAAGCAACCCCAAGGCCAGAAAAAACGCATCCACATTGAGCAACGCAGGATCCCCTGGTGCCAATGCAAAAGCCCAGTCTTGAGGGTCGCCCCGGAGCAAGGAAATTACAATCCTGACCTGCTGTGCAGGATCTCCGGCAGAGCGAGACTTCAGGGACAAAAACAATTTGCAATTATTTTTAAAATTTTGAAAGTGAGATCTATTCCCCGAGAAGAATTCAGGCAAAGGAATTCTAGGCTCAGACATAGGTGCATGAACAACAAAATCTTGCAAATTTTGTACCTTTGTGGCGAGATTATTCAAACCTGTAGCTACACTCTGAAGATCCATTTGAAACAGGTGAACACAGAGCCATTCAAGGATTAGAAGGAGAGGAAGAGAGGAAGGCTGCAGTATAGGCAGACTAGCAAGTGATTCAATTAAGAGCACACTCAGAACTAGAGGGAAAAAAAAAAAAAAAAAAATTGTAGCAGACTTCTTTTTTCTCTCCTTTCTCAGCCAGTAATTTAACCCTTTTTTGGGCCGGTCAAACTGTCATGATTCTCAATGGCGAGAGAACATAGCCCAGCATATATGAGAACTAGCTCTTGGAAGATGGAAACTATACTGACCATGAACTAAACCTGCCGCACAACTAGAAGTGGCCGGGTAGCATGCCTACGTTTTTTTATCCCTAGATGCCCAGCGCCAGCCGGAGAACTACCTAATCCTAGCAGAGGAAAAGACAGTCCTGGCTCACCTCTAGAGAAATTTTCCCAAAAGGCAGACAGAGGCCCCCACATATATTGGCGGTGATTTTAGATGAAATGACAAACGTAGTATGAAAATAGGTTTAGCAAAATCGAGGTCCGCTTACTAGATAGCATGAAGACAGAAAGGGCACTTTCATGGTCAGCAGAAAACCCTATCAAAACACCATCCAGAAATTACTTTAAGACTCTAGCATTAACTCATAACACCAGAGTGGCAATTTCCGCTCACAAGAGCTTTCCAGACACAGTAACGAAACAGCAGCTGTGAACAGGAACAAAATGCAAAAACACACAAGGACAAAAGTCCAACTTAGCTGGGAGTTGTCTAGTAGCAGGAACATGCACAGAAAGGCTACTGATTACATTGGTGACCGGCATGAAACTGACAGAGGAGCAAGGTTATATAGCGACTCCCACATCCTGATAGGAGCAGGTGAACAGAGGGGATGATGCACACAAGTTAAATTCCACAAGTGGCCACTGGGGGAGCCCAGAATCCAATTTCACAACAGAAACCCCGAATTACAGAAGAAAGGAGAAACCAAGGTGGCAGAACTAGCCCGATTATTGAGGGCAAACTCCGCCAAGGGCAAAAAGGCAACCCAATCATCCTGATCCGCAGACACAAAACACCTCAAATAAGTCTCCAAGGTCTGATTAGTTCGCTCGGTCTGGCCATTAGTCTGAGGATGGAAAGCAGACGAAAAAGACAAATCAATGCCCATCCTAGCACAGAACGCTCGCCAAAATCTAGACACGAATTGGGTTCCCCTGTCAGACACGATATTCTCCGGAATACCATGCAAGCGAACCACATTTTGAAAAAACAGAGGAACCAGCTCGGATGAGGAAGGCAATTTAGGCAAGGGGACCAAATGGACCATCTTAGAGACACGGTCACACACCACCCAGATGACAGACATCTTCTGAGAAACAGGGAGATCAGAAATAAAATCCATGGAGATGTGAGTCCAAGGCCTCTTCGGAATAGGCAAAGATAACAACAATCCACTAGCCCGAGAACAACAAGGCTTGGCCCGAGCACAAACATCACAAGACTGCACAAAACCTCGCACATCTCGCGACAGGGAAGGCCACCAGAAGGACCTAGCCACCAAATCCCTGGTACCAAAGATTCCAGGATGACCAGCTAACGCAGAAGAATGGACCTCCGAGATGACTCTACTGGTCCAATCATCAGGAACAAACATTCTACCAGGCGGGCAACGATCAGGTCTATCCGCCTGAAACTCCTGCAAGACCCGTCGCAAGTCTGGGGAAACAGCAGATAATATCACTCCATCCTTAAGGATACCTGTAGGTTCAGAATTACCAGGGGAATCAGGCTCAAAACTCCTAGAAAGGGCATCCGCCTTCACATCTTTAGAACCCGGTAGGTAAGAAACCACAAAATTAAACCGAGAGAAAAATAACGACCAGCGCGCCTGTCTAGGATTCAGGCGCCTGGCAGACTCAAGATAAATCAAATTCTTGTGGTCGGTCAATACCACCACCTGATGTCTAGCCCCCTCAAGCCAATGACGCCACTCCTCAAAAGCCCACTTCATAGCCAAGAGCTCCCGATTACCAATATCATAATTTCGCTCAGCGGGCGAAAATTTACGAGAAAAGAACGCGCAAGGTCTCATCACGGAGCAGTCGGAACTTTTCTGCGACAAAACCGCCCCAGCTCCGATTTCTGAAGCGTCGACCTCAACCTGAAAAGGAAGAGTAACATCAGGCTGACGCAATACAGGGGCGGAAGAAAAGCGGCGCTTAAGCTCCCGAAAGGCCTCCACAGCAGCAGGGGACCAATCAGCAACATCAGCACCCTTCTTAGTCAAATCAGTCAACGGTTTAGCAACATCAGAAAAACCAGTTATAAATCGACGATAAAAATTAGCAAAGCCCAAAAACTTCTGAAGGCTCTTAAGAGAAGAGGGTTGCGTCCAATCACAAATAGCCTGAACCTTGACAGGGTCCATCTCAATGGAAGAGGGGGAAAAAATGTACCCCAAAAACAAAATCTTTTGAACCCCAAAAACGCACTTAGAACCCTTTACACACAAGGAATTAGAGCGCAAAACCTGAAAAACCCTCCTGACCTGTTGGACATGAGAGTCCCAGTCGTCCGAAAAAATCAAAATATCATCCAGATACACAATCATAAATTTATCCAAATATTCACGGAAAATGTCATGCATTAAAGACTGAAAGACTGAAGGGGCATTTGAAAGACCAAAAGGCATTACTAAATACTCAAAATGGCCCTCAGGCGTATTAAATGCGGTTTTCCACTCATCCCCCTGCTTAATTCGCACTAAATTATACGCCCCACGAAGATCAATCTTAGAGAACCACTTGGCCCCCTTTATTCGAGCAAACAAATCAGTAAGCAGTGGCAAAGGATACTGATATTTAACCGTGATTTTATTCAAAAGCCGATAATCAATACACGGCCTCAAAGAGCCATCTTTTTTAGATACAAAGAAAAAACCGGCTCCTAAGGGAGATGACGAAGGACGAATATGTCCCTTTTCCAAGGACTCCTTAATATATTCCCGCATAGCAGCATGTTCAGGCACAGATAGATTAAATAAATGACCCTTTGGAAACTTACTGCCCGGAATCAGATCTATTGTACAATCGCAATCTCTGTGCGGAGGTAGGGAACCAAGTTTAGGCTCCTCAAAAACGTCACGATAATCAGATAAAAATTCCGGAATCTCAGAGGGAATAGATGACGAAATGGAAACCAAAGGTACGTCCCCATGAGTCCCCTGACATCCCCAGCTTAACACAGACATTGCTTTCCAGTCGAGGACTGGGTTATGAGATTGCAGCCATGGCAATCCAAGCACCAACACATCATGTAGATTATACAACACAAGGAAGCGAATAATCTCCTGGTGATCCGGATTAATACGCATAGTTACTTGTGTCCAGTATTGTGGTTTATTACTAGCCAATGGCGTGGAGTCAATACCCTTCAGAGGTATAGGAACTTCCAGAGGCTCTAAATTAAACCCACAGCGTTTGGCAAAGGACCAATCCATAAGACTCAAAGCGGCGCCAGAGTCGACATAGGCGTCCGCGGTAATAGATGATAAAGAGCAAATCAGGGTCACAGATAGAATAAACTTGGACTGTAAAGTACCAATTGAAACAGACTTATCAACCTTCTTAGTACGTTTAGAGCATGCTGATATAACATGAGTTGAATCGCCACAATAGAAGCATAACCCATTTTTTCGCCTAAAATTCTGTCGTTCGCTTCTGGACAGAATTCTATCACATTGCATAATCTCTGGCGCCTTCTCAGTAGACACCGCCAAATGGTGCACAGGTTTGCGCTCCCGCAAACGCCGATCAATCTGAATAGCCATTGTCATGGACTCATTCAGACCTGCAGGCACAGGGAACCCCACCATAACATCTTCAATGGCATCAGAGAGACCCTCTCTGAAATTCGCCGCCAGGGCGCACTCATTCCACTGAGTAAGCACAGACCACTTACGAAATTTTTGGCAGTATATTTCAGCCTCATCTTGCCCTTGAGACAGGGCCATCAAGGCTTTTTCAGCCTGAATCTCTAAATGAGGTTCCTCATAAAGCAACCCCAAAGCCAGGAAAAACGCATCCACATTGAGCAACGCAGGATCCCCTGGTGCCAAAGCAAATGCCCAATCCTGAGGGTCGCCCCGGAGCAAGGAAATTACAATCCTGACCTGCTGTGCAGGATCTCCAGCGGAGCGAGATCTCAGAGACAAAAATAATTTACAATTATGTTTGAAATTCTGGAAGCGAGATCTATCCCCGGAGAAAAATTCAGGCAAAGGTACTCTAGGTTCAGATATAGGAGTATGAATTACAAAATCCTGTAAACTTTGAACCTTCATAGCGAGATTATTCAAACCTGTAGCTAAACTCTGAGGATCCATTTTCATCAGGTGAAATCAGAACCATTCAAGGATTAGAAGGAGAGACGAAGGCTGCAGTAAGAGAGATGCTAGTGAATCAACTAATGAGAAAACTCAGGAAAAAAAAAAAAAAAAAAAAAAAAATTCTCTGCAGACTTCTTTTCTCTCCTTTCTTCTGCCAATTATTTTAACCCTTGGCCGGCCAAACTGTCATGGTTCTCAATGGCAAGAGACCGTAGTAAAGCATACAAAAGGACTAGCTCTTGGAAGATGGGAACTCGAGCTGACTGTGAGCTAAACCTACCGCACAACTAACAGTGGCCGGGTAGCGTGCCTACGTTTTATCCCTAGACGCCCAGCGCCAGCCGGAGAACTGACTTACCCTAGCAGAGGAAAATACAGACCTGGCTTACCTCTAGAGAAATTTTCCCCAAAAGGCAGACAGTAGCCCCCACATATAATGTCAGTGATTTTAGAGGAAATTGACATACGAAGTATGAAGATAGGTTTAGCAAATTGAGGTCCGCTTACTAGATAGTAGGAAGACAGAAAAGGGAACTACATAGTCAGCTGAAAACCCTTTCAAAACACCATCCTGAAATTACTTTAAGACTCTAATATCAACTCATGACACCAGAGTGGCAATTTCAGCTCACAAGAGCTTCCAGCCTCAGAAATATTCAAACACAGAGAACTGGAACAAAAATGCAAAACAAACTTAGGACTACAAGTCCAACTTAGCTGATAGTAGTCTAGGAGCAGGAACATGCAACAGAAAGGCTTCTGGTAACATTGTTGGCCGGCATAGAAATGACTGAGGAGCAAGGCTAAATAGACAACTCCCACATCCTGATGGAAACAGGTGAACAGAGGCGATGAAGAACACAAGTTCAGTACCACCAGTGACCACCGGGGGAGCCCAGAAACCAAATTCACAACATATCCATGTAAAAAATAAAGAATTAAAATAAAAAATAGGGATATACTCACCATCTGACGCACCCTGGTAGTAACCGGCAGCCTGCTTTACTTAAAATGAGCGCGTTCAGCACCTTCCATGACGTCACGGCTTCTGATTGGTCGCGTGCCGCTCATGTGACTGCCACGCGACCAATCACAAGCCGCGACGTCATCCCTCAGGTCCTAAATTCCCTTCTAGGAATTTAGGACCTGAGGGATGACGTCACGGCTTCTGATTGGTCGCGTGGCGGTCACATGAGTGGCACGCGACCAATCAGAAGCCGTGACGTCATGGAAGGTACTGAACGCGCTCATTTTAAGCAAAGAAGGCTGCCGGTTCACAGCGGTAAGGTCCAGGCTGCGTCGGAGAGGTGAGTATATCAATATTTTTTATTTTAATTCTTTATTTTACACATTCATATGGATCCCAGGGCCTGAAGGAGAGTTTCCTCTCCTTCAGACCCTGGGAACCATCAGGGATACCTTCCAATACTTGAGTCCCATTTGTATTGGTATCGGGTATCGGTATCGGCGAGATCCGATACTTTGCCGGTATCGGCCGATACTTTCCGATACCGATACTTTCAAGTATCGGACGGTATCGCTCAACACTATTTACAAGAACTCCGTGCCTCTGAGCTCTGCAAACACCCTACCCTCATCAAACAGTTGCCAAATGCTCATGATACACCACCATTATCGTTGCTAAAGTGATCAAAATACTTTTGTGGCAACACAAATATTTTCACTCACTTGTTACCAATTTTTTCTGATTTTATAAAATTTTGCTCGTGTTTCCGATCACAAATCCGAATGTGCCATATTTGTGCTGAATTTATGTTTGGCGATCGTTTTCCTAACAAATTTGCTCATCACTAGTCCTGATTTTTGCCATGGCAATTCAGGGCCAAATAACAGCCTTAGAGTCTGTCGGCTTTAGTGACCTGTTCAGAAATTATAAAAATTTAGGTGGTAAAAATACACTTTTCATTCCTGTTATGCCACTTTGTGTTAATTCTTGAAAATCATCTGGAGGGTAAATAAACTACCTGACAGCAGTTTTCAATAAGGGGTGCTGATTTTAAAATGGTATCACTTTTGGAGGGTTTCCAATATATAGGACCACCAAAGCCACTTCAAATTTGGATAGGTCCGTCAAAAAACTAAATTTTGTAAATTTCCTTGAAAGACTAAAAAATGACCGCTACATTTTTTAACCTCCTGAAATGAATTCAATCAAAATATGCTAATCATAATAGCTATCAAAATAAAATAACATTTTACAAATAGTGCTGATGTAAAGCAGACATGGGAAATATTATTTATTAACATTTTACCATGGTATGGCTATCTGGATTAAAGAAATAATCATTCAATGTTTTAAAATTGGTAATTTCTTTACATTTTCTTCACATTTCTGATATTTTTATAAGTAAACTCAAAACATATCAATCTAAATTTACCATTATCATAAATTACAATGTACCACAAAAAATCAATCTCAAATCACTGGGATTCCAAAGTTATTAACACAAAGTGACACTGATCAGATTTAATAAAAAATTGGCCAGGTCACTAATGGGTTAAATGGATTTCCTTTTCTTCAGCTCTTAAGAGATTAAGGATTCTTTCCATGCTGAAGGGGAAACAGTGAGCTTTTGTGCACACAGCTGTTGCAGCTGCTAATCATTGCTTCTCCCTACATGTACTAGCTCTGGATGTTTCTTCCTTGCTGGTGAAAGAATCTTCTTCCTGTGCTAAGTGCTACTAGTTGGTGTAGTAGTTGTAATGATCTGTAGTTTGCTGTAATACGTGAGTGTTTATCTCCTTTTCCTTATTCCTATTCAGTTTATTCCTCCTTGTCCCAATCCTCATCCCTATATTTGATGAGTGCTTTTGTATGATAGTTTTCATATGTTATCCCCGTTTTGTCTTTGTGTCTTGGGAATCATACAGACAGTACTGTATTATCATTGTGATGTTATATTGTGCTGATTCATTTCTATGCAATAAGGTTTGCTCTCTGTAGAAGTTTGTTTTTCCTCTCTCCCTTTCTCTATCTGATGTAGCTCTGATGTCAGTAACCCTCACTTCTTCCCCATTCTTCTTCCTCATAACTGTCTTGCAGCCATCTTATGCTACGTTCACATTTGCGGTCAGCGCCGCAGCGTCGGGCGCCGCAGCGGCACCGCATGCGTCATGCGCCCCTATATTTAACATGGGGGCGCATGGACATGCGTTGTGCTGCGTTTTGCGCCGCATGGCCGCAAGCGTTGGACGCAAGAAACGCTTCAAGTTGCATTTTTTTTGCGTCCAACTTTCGGCCAAAAAGGACGCATGCGGCGCAAAACGCAGCGTTTTAGCGTGCGTTTTGCCGCGTTTTTGTTTGCGTTGTGCGCTGCGGCGCCGACGCTGCGGCGCACAACGCAAATGTGAACGTAGCCTTAGAAGCCCATATATTTGCCGCTCTGGTCAGAAAGGTCTTTTTTACCTGCTGTATGCAGGGTTTTTTTTTTTTACATATTTAGTTACAGCAGGATATATGATCATTTTGTTTTTCGTAGGTTTTGTCTGTTTAATGACCAATGTTAACATGTGTTTATGTACTGTATGTATACCAACTTAAATAAAAGCTCATTTTTTGTGTTTTTTATTTTCATATTTGCATTTTGTGCAAGCCAGGGCATAGCCTCCCTTCTTTGAGCTGGATATTACATTTAAATAGCTTCCCATGGCTGGTGTCCATAGTTCAGAACCTGGTCCTTTATCTTCCCTTATACACATTGAGGTCAACACTGACACATGGTAAGGTTTTAAATATTAGAATGTATAGGACGATCCCAAACAGGGTCACCTTGCTGATGGTGGGATGCCTTTTATGCTTTTTGGATCAAAAACAGTGTTTACTAAGAACCCTATGTAGTTTAAATTCACATTTGCTTTTTTACTTATTTAGTTACTGCATTGTATATGATTATTTTGTTTTTTGTAGGTCCTGCTATATGTGTGCATAGCTACAAAAATTCAGCTGGAAAAGAAACCTTCTGGAATCTTCACATGTGCCTCATACAGTCGAGTTCAAGCTATCTAATGATACAAATGCTTCTCACTTAATTAGAATATCATCAAAAAGATAATTTATTTATTTATCTATCTTCAATACAAAAAGTGAAACTCATATATTATAGAGTCATTACAGAGTGATGTATTTCAAGTGTTTATTTCTGTTAATGTTCATGATTATGGCTTACAGCCAGTGAAAACCCAAAAGTCATTATCTCAGTAAATTAGAATACTTTGTGTCGAGTTCTCATTGCTGCACAGGGGGAATCTCAAACCAAGTCCTCTGCGGTCTCCCATTCTTCTCCAGCCGCAGAGGAACCTGCTCAGCAGAGACGTTGGTCCCAGTGACATGCTCAAGCTACTGCTGAGCATCTGGTTACTGCTGTCATTCCAGTTTCAGCTATTGTAACCAGCATTAATTAGCAGCGAGCAGACACTGTTACTTTATTATTAAATTTCCATGTCCAAAAAGCTTGTAGGCAGAGGGAAGCATGAAGTGCTCTAAAACTTCCTGGTAGACAGCTGCGCTGACTTTGGTCTTGATAAAACACAGTGGATCTACAGCAGCAGATGACATGGCTCCCCAAACCATCACTTATTGTGGAACCTTCACACTAGACTAGTGTTCCCCAACGTCGGTCCTCAAGAGTCACCAACAGGTCATGTTTTCAGGATTCTCTTAGTATTGCATAGGTGATAACTGTATCACCTGGACAGGCAAGCATTCAGTCACCTGTGCAATACTAAGGAAATGCTGAAAACATGACCTGTTTGTGGCTCTTGAGGACCGGAGTTGGGGAACACTGCACTAGACCATATGCAGGTTGGATTGTGTGCCTCGCCACAGTGCTCCAGACTCTGGGACCTTGATTTCCAAATGAAATGCAAAATTTACTTTCATCTGAAAACAACACCTTGGACTACTGAGCAACAGTCAACTTCTATTCCTCCTTGGCCCAGGCAAGACACTTCTGGCGTTGTCTATTGGTCATGAGTGGCTTGACACAAGGAGTGTGACACTTGTAGTCCATGTCCTGGATACATCTGTGTGTGGTGGCTCTTGAAGCAATGACTCCAGCAGCAGTCCACTCCTTGTGAATCTCCCCCAAATTTTTGAATAACCTTTTCTTAACAATCCTTTCAAGTCTGCGGTTATCGCTGTTGCTTGTGTACCTTTTTCTACCACTTTTTAATTCGACTCATCTTTCCATTAATATGCTTGGATACAGCACTCTGTACACAGCCAGCTTCTTTAGCAATGACCTTTTGTGGCTTACCCTCCTTGTGGAGTGGGTCAATGACTGCTTTCTGGACATCTGTCAGGTCAGCAGTCTTCACCATGATTGTTGAGCCTACTAAGGCTGGTTTCACATTTGCGGTTGTGTCCGCAGCTTTTCTGACGCGTACATCCACTTGCGTCTTGATTTCCTATCTTTAACATTGTAGACCTGCAGGTGCATGCGTTTGCATGCGTTCGCCCTCGTTTGCTTACGCATGCGTATTTTTGCGGTGTGCGGCTGGGCGCGGCTGACACACCATGTTAGAATTTTTTGGCGTCAAATTTCCACCGCCATACGCATGCGGCGTCAAAATAACGCATTACAGTCTATGGGAACACAGGAACGCAAGGACATGCGTCCGCTTGCGTTTGCACAAGGGTCTATATACAGAAATCCCTTTGGGCGTGGCTTGTGTCAATGAAATTCTCCTTGAATATTTTTTTCATAACAAACGCATGTGCATAAACAACGTGAACGCATGCAAAAACGCATGCAAACACGTGCAAACTTTGCGATTTTTTATCCGTCGTGTGCAAATTGATGCGGATAAAAAAATGCAGCGTTATCATGCGCTCGCATGTGTTTTGCCATGCGTTTGTGTACGAAACGCTGCGGACTCAACCGCAAATGTGAACCTAGCCTAATACAGACTAAGGGACTAAGCTTAGGATGCTTTTGCAGGTGTTTTTGTTAATTTTTCTAATTTACTGAGATAATGTCTTTTGGGTTTTCATTGGCTGTAAGCCATAATCCTCAACAATAGCTGAAATACACATGTGAAATAGATCACTCTGTTTGTAATGACTCTATATATGAGTTTCACTTTTTATATTGAGGAGCTGAAATAAATTAACTTTTTGATAATATTCTATTTTTGTGAGAAGCACTTATATATCTACCTGTGGGTAATGGTTTATATTGAGGCAGTCTTAAATGTGCTCTACACTTGCAGCCTAGATATGGAGTCACAATAGGCCGACAAATAGCAAAGAGATGGCTGCAAAGTAGAATTATTTTTTAGGCACACTACTTGTTTAGACACAGCGGTAGAGTAAAATTATTTTTAGGCCCAAAAATGGCAAAGAGACAGCTGCAGAGAACAACTATTTATTTGGCACACTATTCGTATAAACAAAACTGCAGAGTACACAGAGGCTTTTTTTGAACAGTACTCCTACAGACAGGGTGCAGAGTGCGCACAGAGGCTTAAAGGCACTGTACTCCCACAAGGAGGGATGCAGAGTACACACAGAGGCATTTCGCTACAGTACTCTCACAGGTGGGGATGCTGAGCAGAGTACGTACAGATCCTTTTTGGCACAGTTCTCCCACAGGCAGAGAAGCAAAGTGCACACAGAGGCTTTAAGGCAGAGTACTCCCACAGGCAGGGGTGCAGAGTACACAAAGAGGCTTAACCCCTTTCCGACATGCACGGTTTATGAATGGCGCTGCAGTAGCTGTGTTTCCGCAAACCGCTGAACATATACTTCCTGGTGATCGTGCTTGCTAATGCTTGGCACCATGGTGATAAAGTGCGGGTGTCAGCTCTATATGACAGCTGACAAACTGCAGCAACATGCAAGATCAGCGCTAGCACTGATCATGTGCGTTTAATTCCTCTGATGCAGCTATTAATGGTGACAGCGACATTAATGGGCATCGTAGGGGGAGCTCCCTCTCTGCGATGGATTCCATGATGACCCCGGGCTGAAAGGTGGCTGCGGAGTCACCCAGAGATAGTGGCCCGTAAGCTCCTGCTCAGAGCAGGAGCTGATACGCCTTCCCCCTGCCTGCGATACACTGTTTTAATGCCCTGCAATGCAAAAGCATTGGAGAGTATTAGATCAGTAATCAGTCAGTGCAAAGTTAATGTCCCATCCTGGGACAATGTAAAAAAAAGTTATTAAAATAAATCACAAAATAAAGAACAAAAAAAGAAAAAATATGAATCCAGTAAATACATTTATTTATGTAAAAAAAAAATTAACAAAAAAGTACACGTATTTTGGTAGCGCCGCATCCAGAATAACCTGTCCTACAAAACTGTGAAACTAGGTACCCCCTTCAGTGAACATTGTGAAACAAATAAATAAAAAACAAGGCAAAAAAAATAATGTTTTATCATTATACCACCAAGTAAAAGGCGGAATAAAGCGCGATCAAAAAGACAAATGTAAACAAAAATGGTATCACTGAAAAAGTCATCTTGTCCCACAAAAAACAAGCAGCCACACAGCTCCATCAGCGTAAAAATGAAAAAGTTATAGCTCTCAGAATAAAGCAATGCAAAAATAATTATTTTTTCAATAAAATAGTTTTTATTGTTAAAGCGCCAAGCATAAAAAAAATGATATACATGGGGTATTGCTGTAATAGTACTGACCTGAAGAATAAATAATATGAAAAGGAGAAACAGAGAGTCAATTTATTCCATTAAAAGTTAAATGCAAAATTTTATTGACATCCATATCACGCCCTGTGAAGAAGCGACATACGCAAAACGTATGTTGGGGAACGGGACCAACGCCGGGACATTACGTGAATCATGGGTAAATACCTGTAATCATACATTTTCGCTCACTTTATTATTTATAGTAGTGCACTCCAGTTAAGACTGCACTTTCTCTATCTAAGGCACAGGCACTTTTTCTTATGCTTACCAGCAGAACCTTACATACTGATTTATTAGGATACCCATTGTGAGGCAGTGACTGGTGTTACCTGTAGAGGTTGCTGTATGTTTCCCCCAGGATGCGCACGGAGGCGTATTGAGGTAATGAGCAGACATTGCAGTGACAGGCATAGCTGTGGTTGCAATGCAGACTAAAGTGAGTATAGGTCTTGGACATGCTGTTTGTCTAAGGCAGGTTTAGGGAAAACCTGCTCTGGGCTTTTGTGTTTTGAAACAGACTGCAGGATGGTAGTCATGAAGTCCGTTTAATTCCGGGCGGGTTTTCCATGTGGCTGAAGGCCACAGGTTGCTAGTTAAAAAACCTTGCAGTATAGGTTTAGGGTATGTCAGGGTCAGGTTCTGAGAGTGTCAGTCTGGTGTCTGGTGGAGTGCAGAGCAGTCAGATTTGCAGAGCTCTGCCTTTGAGAGGCAACACAGGCCAGTGGAGCCGATTGGCCAGGGCAGTTGAGAAGCCTGGCACCCACAGCATACACTGCGGTTCAGTCACCCACGGCAACTTGTCTCAAGAGGAGGACTGGTGTGTTTATTGACTGTAAAGTGATGGATATTGTGTACTGTGTAAAGCTGTGAGTAAAGAGACATTAACACGGCGGTGCAGTTGCCCATGGCAACCGGCCACAGGTGGAATGGCATGTTAAGTGACTGTAATCCAGAGGATATGTGCCCGGCTGTGATCCGGAGGATATCATGTGCTGTGTTTATATGAGTTGGACATTAATGCTCTGAAGTAAATGCATTATTATTAATTATTATAGCGCCATTTATTCCATAGCTCTTTACATGGGAGGAGGGGTATACATAATAAAAAACAAAGAATAATAATATCTATATATATAAGAGGCATCGTGATTACTCGCTAATCCCGCCCCCTGCACAGTAGCTCCTCCCCCACCTCATCACCACACAGAATCCCGCCCCCACCACATTATCACACACAATCCCACCCCCACCCCATTACCACACACAATCCTGCCCCCACCACACTACCACACACAATCCCACCCCCCACCACATTGCCACACACAATCCCGCCCCCCACCACATTACCACACACAATCCGCAACACATCACCACACACAATCCCGCCCCCACCACATCACAACACATAATCCCGCCGACCCATCACATCAACACACATAATCCCGCCCCCCCACTACATCACCACACATAATCCCTCCACCAAACACATCACCACGCATAATCCCGCCCCCCCAACACATCACCACATAATCCTGCCCACCACATCACCACACATAATCCCGCCCCCCACCACATCACCACACATAATCCCGCCCAACACATCACCACACATAATCCCACCCCCACCCCATTACCACACAAAATCCCACCCCCCCACCACATCACCACACGTAATCCCGCCCCCCACATCGCCACACATAATACTGCCCCCCCACCACATCACCACACATAACCCCGCCCCCCACCACATCACCACACATAATCCCACCCCCCACATCACCACACATAATCCTGCCCCCCACATCACCACAGATAATCCCATCCCCCACCACATTACCACACATAATCCCGCCCCCACCACATCACCACACATAATCCCACCCCCCACCACATTACCACACATATTTCCGCCCCACCACATTACCACACATAATCCTGCCAACCCACCACATCACCACACATAATCCCGCCCCCCCACCTCATTACCACACATAATCCCACCCCTCCACCACATCACCACACATAATCCCGCCCCCACCGCATTATCACAGATAATCCCGCCCCCCACCACATTACCACAGATAATCCCGCCCCCACAACATTACCACATATAATCTCGCCCCCCACCATATCACGACACATAATACTGTCCCCCCACCACATTACCACACATAATCCCACCCCCACACCACATTACCACACATAATCCCACCCCCACACCACATTACCACACATAATCCCGCCCCCACACCACATTACCACACATAATCCCGCCTCCCACCACATTACCACACACAATTCCGCCCCCCACCACATCACCACACATAATCCCGCCCCCCACAACATTACCACACATAATCTTGCCCCCCACTACATCAACACACATAATCCCGCCCCCAACGACATTACTACACAATCCCGTCCCCCACCACATCACCACACATAACCCACCCCCCACCACATCACCACACATAATCCCATCCCCCACATCACCACACATAATCCTGCCCCCACAACACATTACCACATAATCCCGCCCCCACAACACATTACCACACATAATCCCGCCCCCACCACATTACCACACATAGTCCCACCCCCACACCACATTACCACACACAATCCCGCCCCCACACCACATTACCACACATAAAAATTACCACACAAAATCCAGCCCCCCACCCCATTACCACACAAAATCCTGCCCCCCCTCCCCATTACCACACAAAATCCCGAGGCTCCATCCCTCCACATTACCACACGAGGCTCCATCCCCACACATTACCACACGAGGCACCGCCCCCCACATTACCACACAACGCTTCGTCCCCACACATTACCACACGAAGCTCCGCCCCGTCACATTACCACACGAGGCTCCGTCCCCACACATTACCACATGAGGCTCCGTCCCCACACATTACCACATGAGGCTCCGTTCCCACACATTACCACACGAGGCTGCGTCCCCACACATTACCACACGAGGCTCCACCCCCCCACATTACCACATGAGGCTCCATCCCCACACATTACCACACAAGGCTCAGTCCCCCTACATTACCACACGAGGCTCCGTCCCCACACATTACCACACGAGGCTCCGTCCCCACACATTACCACATGAGGCTGCATCCCCACACATTACCACACAAAGCTTCTCCCCCCACATTACCACACGAGGCTCCATCACCACACATTACCACACGAGGCTCCGTCCCCACACGTTACCACACGAGGCTCCGTCCCCACACATTACCACATGAGGCTCCGTCCCCACACATTACCACACGAGGCTCCGTCCCCACACATTACCACACGAGGCTCCGTCCCCACACATTACCACACGAGGCTCCGTCCCCACACATTACCACACGAGGCTCCATCCCCACACATTACCACACGAGGCTCCATCCCCACACATTACCACACGAGGCTCCTCCCCCCACATTACCACACGAAGCACTTCCTTTCTATGTAATTCAGCCACTTCAGCCAAGGTAAACGTACATTTAATTGCATAATCACCAGCAGCTTTAATTAGATAGCAATGAGTGTGCCGAGCGTTAGCTGGCTGGAAACAGCTAGTTAATCAATACAAGTCATGACTGGTACATGAGGAGACAGAACTCTGCCCACGAGAGGTCACAATCTACAAGGGATGGGTGAGAATACAGTAGGCGAGGGTAGAGTTGGTCATGCAGTGGTTTGGTATATTGGTGGTTACTGCAGGTTGTAGGCTTGTTGGAAGAGGTAGGTCTTCAGGTTCTTTTTGAAGGTTTCTACAGTAGGCGAGAATCTGATGTGTTGGGTTAGAGAGTTCCAGAGTATGGGGGATGCACGGGAGAAATCTTGTATGCGATTGTGGGAAGAGTGTTGTGAATTCCGCTCTTGGGCTCCCTCCGGTGGTTGTAAGTGGCATTTTTGTGAATTCTGTTCTTGGGCTCCCTCCTGTGGTTTTGAGTGGCATGGCTGCTTCTGGGATTTAGCATCAGCAGCTATTTTCACTGATCGTCTTTCTGGCTCGGCTATATTAGTCTGGCCTGTTTCCTCATTCAATGCCAGTTGTCAATTGTTCCAGCCTGGAGTCACGGCTCTTTGGATTTCCCTGACACTCTGACCAGTTCAGCAAAGCTAAGTCCTTTCTTGTCCTTTTGTAGTTCACTTGTTGTGGACTTTGTTGTTCAGCACTTTCTATGTTTTGCTCATTTGTCCAGCTTATCAGTATGAACCTATTAAGCTAAGCTGGAAGCTCTGGGCAGCAGAGTTTGTCCTCCACACCTTTAGTCAGGTGTGGAGATTTTTGCATTTTGTCATTTCCTTCTCCTCTCACCGTCATTATTTGTGGGGGGCTGTCCTATCCTTTGGGGATTTTCTCTGAGGCAAGATAGCTTTCCTGTTTCTACCTCTAGGGGTAGCTAGTTCTCCGGCTGTGACGAGGTGTCCAGGGAGTGACAGGAACATCCCACGGCTACTGCTAGTGTCTGTGTTAAGATCAGGAACTGCGGTCTGTATAGTTACCACCTGCTAAGAGCTAGTCGCATGTCGCTCCTACATCACCAGACCATAACAGAAGAGGAGATAAGAGGGGAGTATAGAAGATCTTGTGAGGATTGGAGGTTGCATGCAGGTAAGTATCGGGAGACGAGGTCACAGATTTATGGAGGAGACATGTTGTGGATGGCTTTGTATGTAATGGTTAGTGTTTCGAACTGGAGTCATTGGGTAATGGGGAGCCAGTGCAGGGATTGACAGAGGTGAGAGGCTGAGGAATAGCGGGGGGACATGTGTATTAGTCGGGCACGAGAGTTTAGAATAGATTGGAGGGGTGTGAGAGTGTTAGAGGGGAGGCAACAGAACAGGAAGTTGCAGTAGTCAAGGTGGGAGATGATGAGGGCATGTGGAGTACTCGGTACCGGGTCCTTTGGTTCACAGGGGGATGTCACGGTGGCTGACCCAGTCCGTGGCCCTGGGACGTCCGTATAAAAGGGAGAGGTCTTTAAGGGGGATGTCTGTGACGCTACCTGTGGTATTCGGTCAGGGTGACCAACGCTGCTTTAAGGGGTCCGCTAGGGTGACATTATGGCAGCTAGACGGTATACCTTCCCACAGGTGAAGTGTATCCCCAGGGCTTCCCGGTGTGTAGATGGTGAATGATGAATAGGGCAGTGAAGAACGAGGACACAGGGTTGCAGTCTCTTTACCTTTACTGAAGACTTCAGCATCCACAGTCCAGGGCACCAGATCACAAGGCAGGCAGAGTCCGGCCGGTTTGGAGGCAAGCCCAGAGTTCCCTTATCCAGATGGAAATCAGTAGCCTTCCTTTGCGCTGCGGTGGTGTAGTCCCTTACTGCCTATGGCTTCACATAAGGGTCTCACAGATGCAATGTTTCGCTCTCTCTGTCCCCCATATAGGATAGGACAATACCCGTATGACTGGTAACTTGAGCCTGTTTATAGGGTCTCTTAGATAACCCGGCTCTATAGGTGTCACCGTGCCTCCTGGGTGTAAGTGCGGACAGGTAACTTGCAATTAGCTGTCCTGCCGGTCTCTGAAATAAGGCATAGAGATCCTTACTCCCTCGGTATTCCGCCTACTGGGATGTTGGGCCTCAGAAGGAGACAGCTTGAGCAGGGCTGGTCCCCTTCTGGTATCCTCTCATTTGCTGCGACTCCCTTCACGCTCGCTGCAATACAGTTCTGCCTTTCAATGTCTCTTTCTGGGAGCTGCAGCTCAGAGGGCATGCACATCTCCTTTGGACCCTCTATCCACCTCAGACTACTGTCTGGAATGTTCTAACTTTCCCTACAGACTACCAGTTATATATATATGGCAAGTAACCTAATAAATAGGGTCAGGAGCTCCCCCTGGTGGTCTGAAGTGTGAAATGTGTTGCATGTTTGTGATACCTGGATGCAGTTATCCTTCTTTGCCTCCAAACGTAGCATCACTCTCCCCAAGAGGAAAGCAATACCACTGCGATGACCAGGACCCTGGGGCGCCACACATGGACTAGGGTTTTTGCAGATTCTTGGTTGAGGAATGTACAGATCCGGGAAATATTTTTGAATTGGAGTTGGCAGGAAGTGGAAGGGGCTTGGATATGTGGTTTGAAGGAGAGTTCAGTGTCAAGAGACTTTATTAAAGTGACTATTGTTACTCTTTATTAAAGAGACTTTTGTTTGGAACTTTGCTGGGTCCTACCGCTGCATTACACCATTGACATCTCATACAATCTGTTGCTCCATAGCACTTTATACTTTTCTGTACATATTTTACCTTGTTTTGTCCTGACCCTGGTCCCCCTTGTTTTACCTTGGGTCACATCTATTTATATCCATTATACTTGTTTATATGTTGATTAACTTTTTGGTGATATTGATGTCAATAAAATTTTGCATTTAACGTTTAATGGCATAAATTGACTCTCTGTTTTTCCTTTTCATATTAACTGTTATGAGTCACCAATTTATGGGTACACTAATGATATGGAACTGGTACCTTTCTTGTCATCTGAAGAATAAAGCTGTCTTATCAATTTTACCACACACTGAATGACATTAAAAAGAAAAAAAAAGCAATTCCTTAATTGCTGGTTTTTGTTAATTCGGCCTCCCAAAAATAGAAATAGAAAGCAATAAAAAAATATAATTTTCCCGAAAATGGTACAGATAAAAATGTCAACTTGTCCTGCAAAAAACAAGCCATAACATGACTCTGTTGGCTGCAATATGGAAAAGTTATAGCTATCAAAATATGGCGATGCAAAAACTTTTACTGCTTTTGAAATAAAAAGCGTCTTTTAGTGTGTGACAGCAGCCAAACATAAAAAAGCAATATAAATCTGGTATCACTTTAATCGCACCAACCCAAAGAATAAAGTCATCTAATCACTTATACCGCATGAGGAATGGTGTAAAAAAATAAATAAAAACAATTCTTCACCTACTGTTGATTTTTTTCATTGTGCCTCCCAAGGATCGCAGTAAGGCTCGGCTCACATTTATCCTGCGCTCTGCACTAAGCGCTTGCACCGGGGTTTCCGTTTAAATTTCTGAAATATGTGATTCAGACGGAACCCCTGGTAGAAGATTCCCTATAATGAGGCAGATGGAAGCATTGTGGATGCCGTTAGTCCTATGAAGTCCTCTTTTCAGTTGTGCATTAAAGCGCAGTCGACCACAGTTCTGTGCACTTCTGAAACAGTGTTGAACAGAGACCAGGCGAAGTCCAGTGTAACTCTGCTGTCTCATTTTAGTGAATGAATCCCTTGGGGATTTCATCTGAATCATGTCACTCGGAGATTTAGGGTACCGTCACATTAAGCGACGCTGCAGCGATATCGACAACGATGCCGATCGCTGCAGCGTCACTGTGTGGTCGCTGGAGAGCTGTCACACAGACAGCTCTCCAGCGACCAACGATGCCGAGGTCCCCGGGTAACCAGGGTAAACATCGGGTTACTAAGCGCAGGTCCGCGCATAGTAACCCGATGTTTACCCTGGTTACCAGTGTAAAAGTAAAAAAAAAAAAACAGTCTCTGCACTGTGTAAGCGCCAGCCGGAAAGCACAGCGGTGACGTCACCGCTGTGCTTTGCTTTACGGCCGGCACTGACACATTCAGTGCAGGAAGCTCTGAGCAGCAGCGCGGACGCCGGGGGACGTGACAGACATCAGAGGGTGAGTATGTAGTGTTTTTTTTTTTACTTTTACAATGGTAACCAGGGTAAATATCGGGTTACTAAGCTTGGCCCTGTGCTTAGTAACCCGATATTTACCCTGGTTACCATTGTAAAACATTGCTGGCATCGTTGCTTTTGCTGTCAAATACGACGATACACGCAGATCTGACGACCAAATAAAGTTTTGGACTTTCAGCAACGACCAGCGATATCACAGCAGGATCCTGATCGCTGCTGCGTGTCAAACACAACAATATCGCTATCCAGGACACTGCAACGTCACGGATCGCTATCGTTCTCGTTGTAAAGTCATTTAGTGTGAAGGTACCTTTAGATTGAAACTCTGACATAAGTGCTCAGCACAGAACGCCGAATAAATGTGATCCTAAACGTTATGTAAAATGCTCCCAATAAAAGCTTCAAGTCAATTCACAAAAAAACAAGCCCCCACTCAAGTCTGTCATCTGTTACCGGAAAAATAAGGGGCTTCTAGGTTATTGGTAGTACAAAGGCTCTGGAAAAGTTAAATGGTTCCTCAACCACCCCAAAAAGAAATTCAGCAAATTCTGCACTCCCAAATCCAAATGCCCAAACCTTTCTAAGCCCCTAAGACAATCTGTGTCGCTCCCGGAAATCTTTGCCTGTCCTGACAATTTCTGTTGCTCCCGGCAATCTCTGCCTGTCCCGACAATCTTTGTTACTCCCACAGATGTCTCTCTCTCGTCTGCAGCATCCTTGCCCTTAGGTCTACCACCTTCCTCCCATTTTCCTTGTCCGGTTTC